>NC_067481.1:1153069-1833069 GCF_947179515.1 Apodemus sylvaticus | reverse complement strand
GAGGTTAGAGTCCCTCTGGTCCCACTTCTGATCCCACACCTAGGAACACATGCAAAATGAGTAGACTGGCCCTTCAAATAAACAAGGCTCCAGGTGAGCTTCTGGTTTGTTTGTTTTTTTTTTAATTATTAAGAAAAAATATGTTACAAAACAATATCATCCATCATATATTTCTTTTCTTTTCTTTTTTTTTTTTTTTTTTTTTTTTTTTTTTGGTTTTCGAGACAGGGTTTCTCTGTGTAGCCCTGGCTGTCCTGGAACTCACTGTGTAGACCAGGCTGGCCTCCAACTCAGAAATCCGCCTGCCTCTGCCTCCCAAGTGCTGGGATTAAAGGCTAAAGGCGTGCGCCACCACCGCCCGGCCATCATATATTTCTTAATTTCCATTTTTTAAAAATTAAAGTAATAAAAAAGTCACTTTATAAAATAATACAAAAGAACATGATCAGTTGGGGGCTGGGAGGGACTGTCCGAGCTGATGGGCTCAGGAATCCAGTGCTTGCTTTGCTTCTGGCTCCCTCCCCAAGCTGGGCTGGGGGCTAGGGAAACAGAGATGGGTGGGAAGGGTCCCTGCACCAGGGCAGACTCCTCTAGCCGGGCAGAGGGAGAGAATAGGCAGTCAGGCATCCATGCCCATGTGTGTTCTGGGAGAGGCAGAAGGGCCTAGAAGTAGAGGTGAGTCATCCGGGACGGTGAGCGGACCAGCCCCTCAGTACCACCTCCTCTGCAGGAAGCGGTCTAGTTTCCAGTACCCAGCATCCCTAGCAGCCTGCTGGGCTCCACCCCCTGCTGCTGAGCCGCTGTCTGCACGTCGAAGCCCATGTGCATAAGGAACTGCGCCGCGTTCATCTCTTGCCCTGTGAACTGGTCCCGGATGGTAGGGCATGAGGGATTGCAGTGGGGCCAGGGGCAGCTGTCGACCAGGTGGAAAGGGCAGCCCTTCATGGGGGTTTTGCTGGCCTTATGGCTGTCATGAAAACTCCGGTCCCAGCAGTGCAGTGCCCGGGGCAGTGAGGTCCCCTTCACCTGGACATCTGTCCAATAACTGTAGAAAGAACCCAGGTGTGGGTCGTCAAAGCCGTGGCTGTCATTGTTTGGGGCTACATTTCAGTCCAGCCACACAAATAGCTTTGGAGGGCCCAGAAAGAAACTTTATGCAGAGCCTCCGGAAGGGTCTCACGGAAAGGCATCTATCTATCTACTGGTTTGGGAGGGGCTTAAAGGCATATGGAGTTAATACTACAGATGTAAGCTACCTAGAACCTGTGGGAGATACTGACCTCCGTATGATGATCTCATGTGACAGGCAGGCGGGGGCGAAGCTGGCCCTGGTAGGGAGACGATCGATCTGCCTGAGTCCTCTCCACAGCAGAAGCTTTGTCAGACAAGCAGCCCTTCCTTCTGCTGTGTCTGGACTCAACTGCCCTGGCCTTGGCTCCAGTACCCACGCACTCCATGCTGACCCTTGCCCTTTGTGCTTCCCAAACCTGTTCCACGTACACCTCATCCGGCTAGAGTCTGCTAGGCAGGAGCAGGAGGCTGTCTTAAGCATGTGAATTGTCTGCCATATTCTTCTCTCTTTTGGTTTTTTTCGTTTTTGTTTTTTCGAGACAAGGTTTTTCTGGGAAGCCCTAGCTGTCCTGGAGTTCACTCTGTAGACCAGGCTGGCCTCGAACTCAGAAATCTGTCTGCCTCTGCCTCCCAAGTGCTGGAATGAAAGGCGTGCGCCACCACCGCTCGGTTTTCTTTCTTTCTTTCTTTCTTTCTTTCTTTCTTTCTTTCTTTCTTTCTTTCCTTCCTTCTTTCCTTCCTTCCTTCTTTCCTTCCTTCCTTCCTTCCTTCCTTCCTTCCTTCCTTCCTTCCTTCCTTCCTTCCTTCCTTCCTTCTTCTTAGCCTGGGTCGCATATAGCTCAGGCTACCTCAAACTGGCTATGTAGCCAAGATAAGACTTCTCATCTTCTTCCTTGTATTTCTCAAATGCTGAAGTTACAGGCGGGCATCACGATGCTGGGTGTACGTGATGCTGGGTATTAAACCCATGGCTTTGTAGGTTCTAGGCAAACACAATGCCTGGTGATTTCTGATTGCAGTCTGAGACTTTTATTTGTTTATCTAGCTAGGGTCTCACTATGTGACTAGGCTGACCCTGAACTCATAGAAATCCACCTGCCTCTGCCTCCTACGTGCCACCACACCTGACCTCAAGACCCTTATCTTTATGTCCTGAACCACCCAGCCCAGGTCCTTTGTACACACTCACTGCACATCCTTGAGTGTGCCACGCAGTTCTCGGCCCAGATTCTGGATGTATAGCCACTGGCCCTCCTGAACCGGCTGTCCGGTAAGATGCACGTTATCCACGGTCAGCTGAGCCTCATCAAAAAGCCACTGGACCACGAACACTGGACCTGGGAGGAGAAGGAGGCACAGCTGGACCTGCCTCTGGGTTTCACACCCTACCCTGCTCCTAGCAGACTCGCAGACTAGCTACCCTCCCGACAGCCCGTGATCCCAGGCCTTTCTTTTTTCTAAAGAACATTCCCACTATTCTTTAGTAAGAGGGGCTGAAGGAACTATTTGGTAGCCCCAAAATATAGAAAGGAAGCATATAGACTTGTCTCCGATGCCATTGCAAAGATGCTAGTTTGCTTGGGACCAACAGTTTTGGTGCTAAGGTCAGGACAGTCCCAGGTAACTCGGAATGACTGTTTACCCTGCGGTAGGCATGGCCACTTTTGTTGAATAGTAAAAGGTCTCTGGCCCAACTCCTATAATTTCAGGACTGATGTACAATTCAGGATATCCCACCACTTCCCAAATGCCTCATCTGAACTGGCCACTCACAGCGCAGAGTCGGGTATATTTTGTAACCAAAGAAGCAATTCCATTCTTCTCCTTCCTTGAACTGCCGCTGGCAGCGCTCTGGGACCATCCCACTCCAGTATCTGCAGCACAATCACAGGTTAGGCTGTGATCCTGGGGTATTCCTCCCCTTAAGCTGCCATGTCACCCCAGGCCCTTGGCACTAGACAGGGTTTTGGCGTGGGGGCTGGGCTCCCCGTCCCAGGGCACCTGATGCCACGGCGGATGGCCTCTGTGGGTGCACAGTTGATAGTGTCAATGCAGTCTGATCGCCGGTATTGCTTGTTGTCCAGGAACCAGCCTGAGTCAGCCAGGCCCCGCACCTGGATAGACGGGTAGCCCAGCTCCTCCAGCAGCTCAGCCACGCGGTCTACATTCAACAGCACCCCGGTGCCCCCAGCGCTGAGGGAAGGCCAGACATGAGGCCAAGTGGCTGGAGAGGGGTGCTGTCCACCCAGAGCTGGTTAGCCCCGGCCCCAGTCCTGAGGAAGCACTGCCTCTGAACAATGCCTTCTGACTGTAGCCAGGCTGCTTGTCCATGGGTAAGACACAGGGTCCTCTCTCCCTCCGGGTCTGTAGGCAGAGGCCTGGTGGAGGTCTAAGCACTGGCCCACAGCTAAGACTGGCAGAGCATAGAGCTGACTTTCCTTTCCCTCTTTCCTCCTGTATCAGTTTCCTTATCTGAAGAAGATAAACCCCAGTGTTTCAGGCTCCTTCATACAGGCTAAGCATGCATTCTGTGCTCTTATTGGAACACTGTTACTGACCAGCTGGCGTCACCCTACCGGTCCCCGACACTGCATCCTGAGAAGGGACATTGGAACGCATGTGACCACTAACCCACTATCTAGGCTACTGCAGCCTAACCATCTTGAGGGTCCAGAAGCAGTCTCTAAACAGTTCCCAGCCATAGAACTCTGAGGCCAGACCTCTGAGGTGCCCCACGTGGGGCTGCTCTTCCTGCGGACTAGATTCCAGTTACCTTCCAGGTTCTCCCCCACGCACTTCGTCCTGCCCATGTTCCAGAGCTGCCACAACAGCCCCTTGCTCCCGCCATACAAAGTCCTCCTCCCCTGGGCCTGTTGCGCTTACCTGCTCCCAGCCAACAGCAACACCTTTGCCCCGCTCAGCCCCTTGCCCAGGAGCTCTCGTACCACCTCCTGGATGATGAGGGAGCCCATGAAGGCATACTCGTCTGTAGGGAAAAGGGGCAGCTTCAGGTGAAGTTAGACTCCAGGCCAGGTCTACTCGAGTAGGCAGGAGGATGGGCCTGGGCTCTTTCCAGGGCTGGGATAGGGAATGGGGTAGACGGGGGAGGGGAGGATCAAGGGCAGGAGACCCTGCTAAGAGGGTCCCTCAGGGACCAGGTGAGCCACAGGCAAGCAGGAACCCTAAGGCATGCTACAACCAAGTTGAGAAAGTCTGTATTTTCCCATAAGTCTCACCACCCCGCCCTGTCTTAATGGGCTGGGAAGCCAGGGACTCACTCTTCTCAGACTTGGGTGAAGCCCCACTCCAAACGTCACTGGAGCAGTAGGGGATGAAGCTGTAACAGGGATCGAGTGAGCCCACCATGGTCCTCTGTTGCCCAAATCTACCATGAACGACCCCGAGGAAAATGCTGCCCAGGATAAGACCCTCAAGGACCTCCCCAGGAAGGGCCTTCTCAGAATAGAACCCCCCAGGAAAACGACCACCTAGAAGAATTGTTCTCCCAAGAAGGAATCCTAGAAAAGAGGCCTCCTAAAACAGGGCCCTTAGGAAGGACCCTCCGAGAAGGATTATCACCCCCGGGAAGAATTAAGCCCTCTATTAAAGTCCACCCAAAATATGACTTCCCACAAAGGCTAGCTCCCAAGAATGAATCCCACAGTCAAAATACTCCATAGGAAGGACCCTCCCAGGAAGGAGCCCCCACCGAGGGAAACCCATGCTCTCTTACACCATATTGGCATTCCACCAGTGAGGGTTCTCCTCTGGCTGTGAGGATAGAATACCAGTACCTGGGGAAACAGGAAGGGATATGCAGGTATGGGGACTCCGTTCCTGATGGCCCTGGCCTGAGGTGCAAGGGTAGATAGGGATTGATGGGAGGATGGATGGACTTAGCTATGGGAAAAATCATACCAAATGGTGAAGAGGAGCTCTCCGTGGTTTTAGAGGCTCGGGGTCTAGCATGGGGTTCCAGGGTAAACGGGTCCTTCCTGGAAGACCTTACTTGAGAGTCTGACTGTTCTGCCACTTACACCAGCCCTCGCGGGTCTTGTGCTGCTGACCTGTGCGTGTGTGTGGCCAGTCTTTGGAGCTCATGAGGCGCCGCATAGTACTGTATCTGGAGTCGCAGTTCTCCCGGTTGAAGCAATACCAGCCGCCTGCAAGCACAGGCATCAGGCTCTGGTCCAGAGTCCAGAAGATCCCCCCTGCCCGGCACCTCAGCCTCTGGAGCCTACCTTCCAGAAAGAGTAACCATCGCCGACTGCCCTTGGACTCCTTCAAATAGTAGCTGTAGGGAAGGCGCACAGAGCATGCTGTCAGGGGGGGGGGGGGGTACCTGAGCCACCTTCTTTCTCTACCCTCATCCCCAAACCGGAATCTTCAGCCTTCTTTCCCACTTCGGAGTTGAAAGGGTCATTCCACCTGTTGCCTGGAGCTCACCACTGCCGCGCGGGGGCGCCCGCAGCCAATCGCAAACCGAACGCACAAGCTGGTGAAACCCCACTGATTCCCCAGAGGTGGCGACAGCGGGTGGGTGGATGGAGGGTCCTGTGGTGCGTGGAAAATTCCCACAGCCCGCCCCGCATGAGACCCGTGTTAACCCTGGCGCCGATGACTGTCGAAGAGGTGCACTCTCAAGCACGCAGTGGCACTTGAATAATGAGAAATTTGCCAGGGCTAGAAGCCCAGGAAACGGCAATAGTAAAGAACGCAGAGAGGAGGCTCAGGAGCTGCAGAGGCGGTGATACAGCCTTCCTATCAAGGCCCAGACTAACATCGATCAACGGAGCGCCGCATGGGCATCCAGAGACCCTTCTGACCCCACCTCCACCCCCACCCCCCACCCCCGGCTTCACCTGTGTGCTCTTTCTACGTCAAAGTTGAGGGCATGTGTGAATGCTGCACCTGGAGCCTTTGGTCCCTCTTGTGTCCCTTACTTGCTCGGATTCCTGACTGTCCTGAGCCAATCTGTTATGCTCAGGGGGGAATCCTGAGACAGAAACCTCCTGTAAAGTGCTGCCTCTTTCTACTGGAGCTATGGCCACACTGGGACTGCAGTTTCTTTTTCTGTCCGAGGACCTGAACTTTCAAAGGCGGGCGCACGGTGGCCAAGAGGTCAGCACCCGAGTTGGCCTCGGACCAGAGCTTCAAGAGCTGCCCCCTCCCCCGCTTTGGGAGGCTCCAGGCCAGGATCTCCCCAGGGCGAGCAGCACTAGACGCCCACCCGAGTGTGGAATCCTTTCCTCTAGGGATCAGATCAGCCATTGAAAATAGGAAAGGTCCAGTGCAGTCCCCGCGTTTGTGCGCGCGCGCGGGGAGGCAGAAGATGCGAGCGCCACCAGTGATGGGACGACGGCGAGCCAGGCGCGGAGCACCGGTGGGGCCAGCCAAGCCAGGTTGACGGCCTCCCGGGGTCCTGGCCAGGACCGGCCTTACCCGGCGGGGCTGCCGTCATTGCAGGTCACCGACGTGTTCAGCAGGAGATGAAGGCGCAGGTCCTCGTTGAGCTGCTGCGCAGAGCAGGGATACAGGGACTGCGCCAGGCTCTTGACTTGCGCCATAAAGCTGTCCATGTTGCCCTCCACTGCCGTGAAGTCCAGCGGGAAGCTCTCCACCGGCTGCCCAGCGCCCGGCGCCACCTCAGCCCGCTGCGGGGGCGGCGGCGGGGGCGGCGGCTGGGGTGGCTGCTGGCCACGGCGCCTCCAGGTCTTCCTGCCCTCGCTGCCCCCAACCCAGTGCAGCAGGCCCAGCAGTAGCAGCACGCGCACCTCTCCTCCCATGGCAATGTCACTCCGGCCTGTGGCCACCTGCGGAGAGCGGACGGTCGTGAGGCGTCGGCAGCTCGGGGCGCTGGGGCCAGGGGGCGCGCAAGACACTGCTGCACCTCGACCCGGGCTCCCGCGCGTTGTCCCTGCCCCGGGCGGCTGGGTGGGCTCTCGGCGTCGAGGCTCTGGAGTCGGGCGCCACCGGCCTCCGCAGCTCGGGCTCCGCGCGTAGCCGGCCGAGGGCAATGCCGACTCTGGGTGCGCTGGCTCGGGCCCGCGCCAATGAGCGGCGGGGGCCGAGCTGGGCGTAGTTTGCGGGGGCCGCGGCCGCCCGGGTGCCCGCGCGTTAGAAGTGCCGCCGCCGCCGGGGCGCGGCAGGGGGAGGGGGCTGCGCTCATTCTTTTCTTGGCGGAGGCTTAGCCTTTTCTTCCCAAACCACAAGCCTGACGGAGGGGCCTGGACTAACCCGTTGCGGCCGCCGGAGGCGCTCCCGGCCCGGCTCCGTGGGGGGCAGCGCGGCCGGGCTGGCCCCGGGCAACTCCATTCTCCGCGGCCAGCTCGGCGCCGCTACCCCCGCCCTCGGAGCGCCCCGGGGGCCGGGAGGAAGAGGCCTTTCCGCAGCGGGGCCGCCCTGCGGCTTGCGCAGCTGCTCGCCCGACGGGTCAAGGCGCAGGATGCGAACGTTCACCTGGTGCCGCTGGGGCCTTCCCTCCCGTGCCCGCCCGAGCCCAGCGCATTCCTGGGAGACTCGCACACTTGGGTCCCCTCCTCACACTGGGAACCTCCTGGAGTCCTGCGCTCACCGTAGGTCCCGGTAGTTGCTGGAGCTGTGCTATCCCGCTGGAGCGCCCGACCGCGCAGCGCTCCCTCCTCTCTGGCGCTGGGGTAGAGCTGCCCGAGACTTTTATCCAGCGGGGCCCCCGGGATCAAAGCGGCGGCGGACACAGGGCTCCGCGCCGAGGGGCCGGTAGTAGCGGTACGGGGGAGGGGGCTCTGCGAGGAGCGGACAGGTGGGGCCCAAGACCGGGCTTTCGGGGTCGACCTGCAGGAAGGATCGGGCGTGTGACTTCACCCCGCCGGAGAGTCTCCCTATCTAGTGCCGGAGCCCGCAGAAGTTAGGAGACATGTAGGTCAGAGGCGGTACTGCGACTTAATAAGGTTGGTAGGCTTTGGTGTAAAGTCCCTTGCCGCTGCACCCCATGAAGAAGACCACTAGGAACCTCTCCCTGCTCCAGATGACACTGGAGGAGAAGAGAGCTGAGGATCAGAGAAGTTGCGGGCTTGGAGAACACCTTACATCAGCCAAGTCATCTCACCTAATGTAACCAACCGCCTCCTCTACACATCCCGAGGCTCAGGGGACTATCGAGAATGAAATTCCTGTCAGAAGTCAAAACTGGGAGCCAACTTTGGCATGCGCAGAACTCACAGACAAGTAGATTGCTGCAAGTTTTAGGTCAGCTGTGGCTACACAGTGAACTTCTAAAGTTAAATAAATGAATACGTGGTTAAAAGTCGCGGGAGCAGAACTGATGACGATGGTAGTCGCGGTCAAAACCAAGCATACCCACCCTAAGTTCGCCACAAGCCAGCCGCTTGTTTTTTCTTTACCTCCTGTCTGCAGTCTGGTAGTGTTTTTTCTAGAGACAGGAAACACACCTGCCACAGGACAAGGGTCCAGACCTTGGGCAGGGCTTCTGCAGCCCACATTCTAATTCACTCACGACAGGAGGAGCCTGCTTCATCTAGTGGGTACCTGCTGCAGCTCCTAGGGAGGAGCCTAGGGAGGAGTCGGGAAGGATGCTGCCTGTGCTACAGGACCACGTGTTCTCCAGCCTGAGTGATGAGCTGCAGGGAGCAAGTCACACACACACACACACACACACACACACACACACACACACACGAGCAGACCAGCTCTCCTAAGATCCAGTGAGAAGCCAAAGAGAAGGGTAAAACTACAGAACCCAGAATGAGGCTGACTGCAGGTCCCATGTGCTGGGCCCATTCAAGGAAAAGCACACAGGGGTCTGCTCATGGGCACCTGATGTGTGTTCCATTTCCAGATGGGACCTGAGTTCGAGAGGCTGACAGACACACTGGGCTCTGCTCACACAGAAGCTCACCTTTGGGGTGGAGAGACGGCTCAGCGGGTAAGAGTGCTGGCTGTTCTCACAGAAAACCCAAGTTGAATTCCCAGAGCCCACATGTGGCTTCAACTGTCTGTAACTATTTCCAGGGAATACAAAGCCCTTATCTGGCCTCCTTGGGCACCATGCACTCACTTGGTGCACAGATACATATGTGCAGGCGAAATACCCGTACACATACTGTTAATAACTTTTAAAACATTAAGAACAAAAAAAGAAATCTAGGTTTGCTTCCTCTCCGTGTGCGGCTGGCCGAGGCAGCAGCTCCGTCATTCTGAGGCGTCCCTTTAAAGCCTTTCTCCTCAGTAGCCAAGGCTCCTAGAATCAAAGCACTGAGCGAGGATCTACAGTGGAAGACTCCTTCCCTAGGAGCCTGCTATTCCAACTCTCACCAGAGAAATGCTAACCTCCAGCTGGGTGGCATGCTGCACGGGGCTAGGCTGCCAATCCCTGGCCCGGAGCCATTTCCTGGTGGGGAGATTTTTGGGCACGGCCCGTGACCTCTCTTTGTGCCTCCGTTTCCTATTCTTTAAAGTGAGGCAGTGACCGTGCGCCTGTTGGAGGGTTGTTGTGGGATTGCGGGAGCCCAAGCGTGAAAGTGCACAGCAGGGTGGTGGTTCTGATTGCCAGAGGAATTCCAGAACAAGCCAAGGACACGCAAACTCTACACTCTGCCCGTTGCTGTAGCGTGATTTAGCCTGCACGTCAAACCGTAATGAGTTTGTGTTTGGTTTATTTAACACTAGTAGCAGGAAAAGGGGCTCCAACCAAAACTTCCCTTAACACCGCTGCCCTTGCTCGCAGTCCTCCCTTGCCTTATAAGTGTCTGCTATGGGCCCCGTACAAATCCCTGTCCTTCTTCTATCTTAAATAGGCTCATTTTGGGGCTGGAGAGATGGCTCAGTGGTTAAGAGCACTGACTGCTCTTCCGAAGGTCCTGAGTTCAAATCCCAGCAACCACATGGTGGCTCACAACCATCTGCAATGAGATCTGATGCCCTCTCCTGGAGTGTCTGCAGACAGCTACAGTGTGCTCACATAGGCTGGTTTTATGTTCCCCCAAGGCTGACTGTGTGTGTGTCCTCTGCAGCAGAGTTTTCAGCATCTCAGATGTGGGGAAACCTCTCCAGAAACCAGGTCCTTTAAGGAAGACCCTAGGGATTGCTGCCTTCAGTCCATCTATACCAAAACCAGACCCCCTTTTTTCTTTTTCTGTTCTTTTCTTTTCTTTTCTTTTCTCTTCTCTTCTCTTCTCTTTCCTTCCTTCCTTCCTTCCTTCCTTCCTTCCTTCCTTCCTTCCTTCCTTCCTTCCTTCCTTCCTTCCTTCCTTCCTTTCTTTCTTTCTTTCTTTCTTTCTTTCTTTCTTTCTTTCTTTCTTTCTTTCTTTCTTTCTTTCTTTCTTTCGAGACAGGGTTTCTCTGTGTAGCCCTGGCTGTCCTGGAACTTACTCTGTAGATCAGGCTAACCTCAAACTTAGAAATCCACCTGCCTCTGCCTTCCACATGCTGGGATTACAGGTGTACACCACCACTGCCTGGCAACCCTCACCACCTTATGGATGACTCGACGGCACCAGGTCAGATACTGCTCCTTGCTAACATGAGTGGATATGAGCAAAACCAAGCATGGGTGGGGGCAGGAGAGGCGGGGTCTCTGTGTGCTGCAGAGGGAGGGTGGTACCTAATGGCCATTGTGTGGCTCCGTGGGAAGCCGACAGGACATCACCTCCGACCCAGCACCTCCACCCCTGGGTGCCGATTTTGAATTGGAAGCAGGTGTTCAACCAAAAGCTGGCATGCAAGTGTTCAGAGCAGTGCAGTTCACAATGGCTAAAAGGTGGAAGCAGTCCCAAAGCCCACAGTGTGGTTTCTTTTTACTGTGGGAAGCACTTCAGCTATGAAAAGAAATTTCTGACCTGTGCTACAGCCTTAAGAACACTATGCTGAGTGATGAGACAACCCGGACACAAAGGACTTATGTTGTGAGGTTCCATAGAGGTGAGGTACCCAGGAGGGGTGAATCCACGGGGACAAAACCCACACCATAGGCTGCCAGGAGACCCGGGGAGACCAGGGAATTGAGGAGTGCCTGTTGACGGGTGTGCTTGTATCTTTGGGGGTGATGAAGACCTTCTGAAACTGTGGGGAAGGTTGCACACATTGTAGGCGTCCTAAATGTTGTGGAGTTGTAACACTTCCAAGGCTTAGGTCCCTGTTACTTGAAGTTTACATTTTAAAAAAGTCCAAAAATTGGAATACTGATGCACACCATTACTTGGGAGGTAGATGAAAGGATCAGGGGTTCAAGGCCAGCCTTTGATAGGTGGTATAGGAGACCTTGCTTCAAAGCAAACACAAGCCACCAAGTTTGACAGTAGCCTGGCACAGGACAGGACCTGGACTGAGCCTGAAGCCAGGTGACTAGGTTGGCTGGTTAGCACAGGCTGGTCTTCTTCACAATTCTTTCCATAGCTGAGGATCTAACAGAGGTGGGGGGAGAGGTAGGGGCTTCTTTCTGTATTGGAATCCTGGCTCTACCCCTGCCGGCCTATGGGTCTCTGAGTTCCAGTCCCTTTCCTATAAAGTAGCTGCTTCACTGTGAACACCAGTGCGGCAGGATGCCGTCTCAATGGACAAGTGATAGACAACAGCCGTCATGGTGGGTATTGGTGGCACCTCAGGGAATGGGCGGTCTGGTGTCCTATGTACAGGAAGGGAGTTCCTGTAGACTGGGAGGGTGAGTTAGACGTGGGACAGTGTTACAAGTCACCTTGCTAGGGTGGCCCCTCAGAATTACCCTTGTGGATGTTCAACATCAGTTACTAGGCGGCGGCTCTGCACCGGATGTGCACCGCTGGCTCTCTCTGCCTGTTGTTCCCACCTGGCTCCCATTAGAGCTGGTGGTGGGTGCATCTGCCTGGCTCAGATCTAGTGTGTGCCCAGTAGCAAGGGAGGCTGGAGCAGGGTACTGTGCATTTTCAGACTGAGACCTCAAGAACAGGATAGGAGTTTGGGGTTTCTCTGTTCTGGGTTCCGGGGAGAAGGACACGTAGAGTTAAGTACCAGGAGTCACAGGCCCTCCCTAGGCAGAGCCTTTCCTGGGAAGGAGCTGAGATGGGACACTTCAGGGAAGAGCTAAGGTCTGTGTTGAGCTGCTCTTCTGTGCTGTGAAAAAGTGCGTGGGATCGGAGCACTCGTGTCCCAGCCAAGACCTTCTGTGGGGTCCAGCAGATGAATGGCCTGGTTAGAGGACTGTGCTGACCAGCAGGGACAAGCGTGTCAAGCAACTCTGGACCCAGTTCCCTTGCCCGGATGTGGGACTGGCCTTCTCCCTGTGTCGCTCCCAGCCCCCCAGCCTGCACCCCACCCACCTCCGTGTCCCAGCTGCTACCTTCTGCTGTCTGAGGCCCAGCTGTTATATACTGATCTCAGCCACCAGGCCTCACATGGCTTCCGGGTGGTTCTGTGTTCCAGCTGCTGACCTCTGAGGCCCAAGTGAGCAAGAAATCTGGGCAGGATAGCCTCTTGTCCTGTCGCCTGCCCTGAGGGGAAGCTCTGGAGATAGCTAAGATTCTACCTCCAGCTCTTTGTCTGGGCTGGAGCTCAAGGCCAGGGAGACCCTGAAATTAAGCCTCTTTTGGTTTTCCTAAAGCCTTCATATTTGTATCCATATTCATGAGCTTATTTCCTCTTGGCCGGAGGAAAGCAACGCACCAAGGAAGGCGATCTCTTCAGCTTGCTGCTGGGAACCCGTCTCTCTGAGACTTTCAGCTCTGACTCCTGGAAAACAGGTGGCCATCTGTAAGCAGCTTTGAGTAGCTCTGAGGTCAGTTGGCAGAAAGGGCTGTGTCTTTAATCCCAGGAGTCAGAGTTCCTTCCCTGGGAGCATGAGAGTCCTGAGACTGAGGCCCTACAGTCCCTCAATGGTGAACCAATATGGGGTGACTCAGAGGCAGCAGCTTAGTGCACTGACATGCTTTGGACCTTACTGACGTTTCTGCAGTACCTGTTCCTACCAGGACCTCTGCAGCTAAGGCCTGCCCTACCCATTTTCTTCCCTGGCAGTCAGACCTGTGGGAGGACCCTGCTGGATGCTGGCTTGCAATGACAAGGGCTAACGGGAGGCTTTCTAGGGTGGACACATTCCCAAACTGGGGGAACGGTAGGCCTGGAGAGGGGTCACTGCTTATCTGTGGAACTTCTTGGGGTGCCTCAGGAGCACCCTGAGATACCTAGTATCTATCCTTGATCCTGAATGGACACAGCTGCTAGGGATGTCCTAAGAGCCGAAGGCCTGTTTCAGTTGCTGGCCCCCAGGTGCCTGAAGCAATAGACTCTACAAGCCAATGAGGCCAGCTGTCATGTGACCCCAGCTCCCTCTTCCAACCCTGTGATCCTCAAGCAGGCTTGCACGTGTCCTCTGGGGAGACAGAAACAAACTCTCAGATCTCGCCACTGGGAACCTTTCAGCGCTGGAGGCTGCGGATGCTTCTCTTAAAGGGCCACACTAATTCAAAGCAGATTCTTGGAGCAGCTGTCTGGCTGCTGGCAGGAGGAAGGAGGAGGGAGATGGGCTGGCAGCAGAAGGAAGGTGTTCTCAAAAAGGATGCTAGATTCCTTCTCAGTCAGAAGTAGTTAAACCAGAGGCAGGTAGGGCTGAGGAGCAGGTCCGCCCCAGGCATTTCCTTCTTCCAGTAGCTGGGAGAAGGCCTTCTCTTCCACAGGAGATACCTGAAGCTGAAGGGTCCCCAAGCAGTGGATTGACTATTCTTTTTTTTTTTTTTTAAAGATTTATTTACTGATTATATGTAAATACAGGGTAGCTGTCTTCAGACACACCACAAGAGGGCATCCAATCTCATTACAGATGGTTGTGAGCCACCATGTGGTTGCTGGGATTTGAACTCAGGACCTCTACAAGAGCAGTCAGCGCTCTTAACTGTTGAGCCATCTCTCCAGCCCGGGTTGACTATTCTTGTAGCCTGACCCTTAGAAACTTAAGACTCTGTGTGTGTGTGTGTGTGTGTGTGTGTGTGTGTGTGTGTTTCGAGACAGGGTCTCTTTGCATAGGCCTGGCCATCCTGGAACTGTAGACCAGACTGCCTTCAAACTCAGGGATTTGCCTGTTCCTGCCTCCTGAGTGGTGCTGGGATCAAAGGCATGCACCACCACTATCTGGCCATTGGACATATTTAATGAAGAAATGCCCTGATGTCTTTTGTATATCAAACAGGACCTGAGACTCTTACTTGACCAGATGCCCTGTCTGTAGACCACTCACTGAGGGCAGACATGGGTAGCTCTCTGTGGTAGATGATTCAGATGGGCATTCGTGGACCTGATCCTGAACTGGGCACAGGGACCTAGATGGGAATGCTTCTTAGCTAGGTGGCAAGTTTTGATTTGGCTGCTTTGGTCCAGTCATTCTACTACTAGGGGACCCTGAGCCACTGCTGTCCATGAGGGGGCTCTGCCCTTGACTCATCCAGCTGCAGAGGGGCTTCGGAGAAAAGAACAAAAGAGCTATGCTTTGTGTTGTATTGAGTAAGAAGGAGAAGATGATAGGAAGCTATAGGTGGTTCCCCCAAGCATCAGTTTTTAATGTTTGTTTGTTTTGTTTTGTTTTGTTTTGTTTTTTCTAGACAGGGTTTTGATGTGTAGGCCTGGCTGTCCTGGAACTCACTCTGTAGACCAGGCTGGCCTTGAACTCAGAAATCTGCCTGCCTCTGCCTTCTGAGTGCTGGGATTAAAGGTGTGTGCCACCACTGCCTGGCAAACCCCCAAGCACCTTGATGCATGTATTTGTTTGTTTTTGCAAAGAGAAACAAAGGCTACGGAATAAAATAGGCTTTTTGTGGGTGATCAAGGGTGGGGAGGATCTTCCCCAAGGGTAGGGAGCCTTGTTTTATACTTACAATTTCTGGACCAAATTAAAAAAATTAACTTGAGACAACGTCTCACTATATAGCCCTAGCTGTCCTGAAACTCTCTGTGTGCACCAGGCTCCCTGCTAACTCAGATCGAGCCACCTGCCTCTGCCTAGCGAGTGCCAAATATTCTGAGCAATCAAATTTTAATAGTAAGTCAGAACAAGGAGAAAAAAAATAAAAACCCAGACTTTAATAAAACTCAGTAAAAATAAAAATAAATGACCATATATTAAACTGTTACCCTAACCTAACTATGATATGAAGCTGTATTTGTCAAATGGCAAAGTGGAGGGGTGGAGCTGCTGCTGGACCATTCCCTGGGGGTAGGGGACAGACAGACGGACTGGGACACACTTGATGGCAGGGAAAGAGCAGACTCTTTCTTCCTCTTTCTCCCTCTTCCTCCTTTTCTTCCCTTTCTCCTCTTCTTTTTTTAAATTATGTTTTATGTTTTATGTTTTATTTTTTTATATCTTTTAATTATACATATATTGGTTTTTTTTGGATTTGGTTTTTTCAAGACAGGGCTTCTCTGTATAGCCCTGGCTGTCCTGGAAGTCACTCTGTAGACCAGGCTGGCCTTGAACTCAGAAATTCGCCTGCCTCTGCCTCCCAGAGTGCTGGGATTACAGGCGTGCGCTATCACCACCCAGCTTGATATATTCTTTATTTACATTCAAATGATTTCCCCTTTCCAGGATCCCCTCTCCTTGAAAGTCCCATAAGCCCTCTTTCCTCTCCCTGTTCCCCACTCCACCCCTTCCCTCTTCCCTGTCCTGGCATTCTCCTATACTGCTGCACTGAGCCTTTCCAGGACCGGGGGCCTCTCCTTCCTTCCTCTTGGACATCATTTGATATGTGGATTGTGTCTTGGGTATTCCGAGCTTCTGGGCTAATAGCCGCTTATCAGTGAGTGCACACCATGAGTCTTCTTTGTGACTGGGTCGCCTCACTCAGGATGCCATTATCCAGCTCTTGTCTAAGAATGTCATGAATTCATTGTTTTTGATGGCTGAATAGTACTCCATTGTGTAAATAGACCACAGTTTCTGTATCCATTCCTCCACTGAGGGACATCTGGGTTCTTTCCAGCTTCTGGCTATTATAAATAGGGCTGCTATGAACATAGTGGAGCAAGTGTCCCTATTGCATGCTGGGGGATCCTCTGGGTATATGCCCAGGAGTGGTATAGCAGGGTCCTCTGATAGTATTATGCCGTTTTCTGAGGAAGCACCAGACTGATTTCCAGAGTGGTTGTACCAGCTTGCAGCCCCACCAGCAGTGGAGGAGTGTTCCTCTTTCTCCACACCCTTGCCAGCACCTGTTTTCTCCTGAGTTTTTGATCTTAGCCAATCTGACTGCCCTTCTCCTCTTCTTCTTCCTTTTCCTTGTCCCCACTTTTCTTCCTCTTCCTTTTCCTCTCCCTCCTCCTCCCCTTCCTCATACCCTCTCCTCCCCTGCCCCCCCCCCAACAGTGCTTCTCTGTGTCCCTGGCTGTCCTGGACTTGCCTTGTAGACCAGGCTGTCCTTGAACACACAGAAATCCTCCTGCCTCTGTCTCCATGATCAAGTCCTGGGGTTAAAGGTGTGTGTCACAAAGCCCAGCTTTTCCTTTCTTCTTCACGTGGGATGTCCGGCTTCTGCTCTTTGCTGGTGGTGGAACACCTGGCTGTAAGCTTTTTGAGTTCAGGACTTGCATCAGCAGCAGCAGTGGCAGCAGCTCCTTGTATCTAACTGTCACAGTGCAGATAAATACCATGGAGGAGAGTTCTCCTAGCTCCCCCTCTGACAGACAACAGCAGATCCTTATGATCAGTTCCCACCAAAACCAAGTCTTCACCTGCTAGGTGTCTGCTTTTGGTTGTTTTAAGACAAGGTTCCCCTCTGTATTCCTAACTGGCCTAAGGGTCACTAGAAGCCCATGGCAGCTTCAGACTTGTATTAGTGACCTTCTGCTTTCCCAAGAGTCTGTTTCTTTGGAGAGCCATTATATATTTTCCTGACCTAATTATGGAAAAAAATTAAGTAGTTTCCCACTAATATTTATTTATGCACGTTCTTATTTTAGATGAGTGGAGTCTCATGGTTTTGTTGAGAGTGGCTTTTAAGCCAGGCATGGTGGCGCACGCCTGTAATCCAGCAGGCATGGGAGGCAGAGGCAGGTGGATTTCTGAGTTCGAGGCCAGCCTGGACTACAGAGTGAGTTCCAGGACAGCCAGGGCTACACAGAGAAACCCTGTCTTGAAAAACCAAAATCAAAATCAAAACCAAAACCAAAACCAAAAAAACCCAAAAAAACAAAAAAACAAAAAAAAAAACAAAACAACAACAACAATAACAACAACAAAACAGAGAGAGAGAGAGAGAGAGAGAGAGAGAGAGAGAGAGAGAGAGAGAGTATGGCTTTGAGCCCAGGCTCAAGTGATTCTTCTGTCTTAAGTCTCTCAAGTAGCTAGCGGAGACTACAGGCACACACTGCTCCCTGCATCAAATTTTAGAACGTAATAGTCTGTATTTTCCTTCTCTACTGAGATATAGTCTAAGGACAAAAAATAACTACCAAGATGTTTTTTTTGTTGTTGTTGTTGTTGTTTGTTTTGTTTTTTGGATTTGTTTTTTTTCGAGACAGGGTTTCTCTGTGTAGCCCTGGCTGTCCTGGAACTCACTCTGTAGACCAGGCTGCCCTCGAACTCAGAAATCCGTCAGCCTCTGTCTCCCAAGTGCTGGGATTACAGGCGTGTGCCACCACCGCCCAGCTTAAAAGACATTCTTTGTACTGTTCTTATATCATTCTAAATTTGAAGTAAATAGAAACTGGGTCAGATGTCCTGTCACGCAGCTGTCATTTCTGTACTTGGAGGCCGCCGGTTCAAGGTTAGCCTGATCTACACAGGGTGAGACAGTCGATGATAGTGGCTCATGCCTGTAATCCCAGCAGCCATGATGTGGAAGCAGGACCAACAGTAAGAGGCCATTTAGGCTACAGGAGACACGATCCAAAACGAAACAACGAAAGACAAACACAAATGATTTAAAGTCCCCCCCCCCCCAAGAAGCACAGCAGTCGCATGAAGGCAGTGGCATTGACTAAATTCAGTCAATTTGAGCATGAAAGAATCATCATCAGCAACAACAACAACAACAACAACAAAACCCAAACCCTACAATGAAATGAAAAAAAAAAAAAAAAGACATGAGGGGGCTAGAGAGATTGCTCAGTGGTTAGGAACACCGGTAGCTCTTCCGGGTGACTGACCCAGGTTCAGCACCCACATGGTAGCTCACAGCAATCTATAACTCTAGTTCCAAAGGATTTGAGACATGCTTCTGGCCTCTGCTGGAACCAAGAGAATGCGTGCGTGTGCTGTGTACAGACATGCTTGCAGGCAAAGTATCCATGCACATAACACACAAAAAATAGTAAGCCTGAAAAAAGAAAAGCCAGGACAGCCAGGACTATACAGAGAAACCCTGTCTCAAAAACAACAATAACAACAACAACAAAAGAAAAATGAAGAAAAAAAAAGCCAGAATTCACATTAATATATAGGAATCTTTTTTTTTTTAAGAGAGATGTTTCTCTTTTCCTATTATTCATTATTTTTTCTTTTTCAAGACAGGATTTCTTTGTGTATCCCTGGCTGTCCTGGAACTCACTCTGTAGACCATTCTGGCCTGGAACTCAGAAATCCGCCTGCTTCTGCCTCTGGAGTGCTGGGATTAAAAGCATGAACTACCACTGCCCAGAACCACTACTCAGAGACAGCACCACCCACAATGGGCTGGACCCTCCCACCTCAATCACCAATTAAGAAAATGCCCCACAGCTAGATTTTGTGGAGTTATTTTTCTCATTTGAGATTTCCTTCTTTCAGATGACTCCAGCTTGTATCAAGTTGACATAAAACTAGCCCAGACAACTGTCAAGGAAATAAAAAGAACTCATTCATCAATTGGTGTTAAAACTGTTGCATAAATAAATGTGGGGGAAAAAACTCATGACACCATAATCTTAAAGAATTAGTCCGGTCTGGAGAGATAGCTCAGTGAGTAAGAGTACTTACTCACTGACTGCTCTTCCAAAGGTCATAAGTTCAAATCCCAGCACCCACATGGTGGCTCACAACCATCTGAAAAGAGATTTGACACCCTCTTCTAGTGTCTGAAGACAGCTACAGTGTTCTTACATATAATAATAAATAAATCTTAAAAAGGGGGGAGGGGTCCTTCCTTCCCTCTAAAAAAAAAGAATTAGTCACCGGGCGGTGGTGGCACATGCCTGTAACCCCATCACTTGGGAGGCAGAGGCTGGCGGATTTCTGAGTTTGAGGCCAGCCTGGTCTACAGAGTGAGTTCCAGGACAGCCAGGGCTATATAGAGAAAGCCTGTCTTGGGAAAAAAAAAATGTAGTCTACAGCTGACTTGTTCCTATAAGGAACTCTGACTTTGAGACCGTAAGTGGTCAAATTTCACGCGTTCCCTTGCAGAACAAACTGTTATCTCTTGATGCTCAGCCATTTTTCTCACTGCACCTCTCTAAATGTTCTGCTAGTGGATTCTAACTGTGGGTCAGTTGAAAGAAAAAAGGCTTGAGGTATTTACTTAGCTATTATTTATTTATTAATTAATTCATTTATTATTTTAAATGCTAGCGTGTAAAAAAGAAAGGAAGAAAGCAAAAGGGACCAGGGAAGGTGCTTAGCTCAGCGAGGGTCCAAGGTTGCATAGAACATGTAAACCCTTCACATTCTTTTTCCCTCAAAGGAGGTGTCCATGTTTGTTAGTACACGTGTGACATAGATGTTGTATTCCAGCTTCTCCACTGTCAGATTTAGAGATTTTTTTTTACAACTCCAAGGACCACTAGCATATCACTCTCCTTGAAGTCATGGTGGCAAGCTAAGAGAGGGCCTGAAATCAGTAAGATGGCTCAGCAAGTAAAGGTGCCTACAAGCCCGATAACCTCAAATGTATCCCTCAATCCCACAAGGTGGAAGGAGAGAGCAGACATGTTCTCTGCTCCACACAGGCACCACAGCATACCTGTACCCCTTCTTCCACAGACACACAATAAAAACATACATAAAATATAACTATTATTGTTATTGTTGTTGTTGCTATTGTTGTGTTTCAAGAAAGGGTTCCTCTGGGTAGCCCTGGTTGTCCTGGAAGTCTGTCGCTTTGTAGACCATGCTGGTCTTGAATTGAGGGGTCTGTTTTTGCCTCTCAAGTACTGGGGTTAAAGACTTGTGTTACCACGCCACCAGGCTCAATAAAATATTTTTCAAAAAGGTTGTCACCAGGTGAAGTGGATGATCACAGGGACATCTGAGAGGGTGAGGGGAGCAGGATCAATACCTAACGGAGTAGGTACAAAGGCCAACTCTGGTGTGGCCATACCAAGCACTTGGTGCAGACAGGCAGCTGCTGGGCCTCAGGCTGGCCGCAGGCAGCATAGCTTTCTTGCAGGCAGTCTCCAGAGTGGAGGCTCCCAGGCACATGTGTCTCGGGATGAAGAGACAGTGCCCCTGACATAAATGTGTTCCTTCTGGCGAGGAGCCTTTGGGCCGCGCCGTCGGGAGGCCAGTGGCTCAGCCGGGACGCCGGGGGCGGAGCCTGGGGCGGGCCCGGAAGCGAGTCGGCTCCGCCCCCGAGGCCACGTGGCTGTGCGTCCCGGCTGTTGCGGATAAAGTTGTTTGAGGCGAGCCGGCTGTGGTCACGTGAGCGGAAGATGGCGGCCCCGGCGGGCGGCGGGGGCTCCGCGGTGTCGGTGCTGGCCCCAAACGGGCGGCGCCACACGGTGAAGGTGACGCCGAGCACCGTGCTGCTGCAGGTGCGGCCGCCGGCCCGGGTGGGGAACGGGCGGACGGGTGGAGAGGAGGACCGCCCGGGGTCGCTGCGTCAGGGCCCGCCCCTGCGGTTGCTCCCAGGGCGGTAGGGCGGGGCCGGGCATCGGTGGGCGGGGCCCGGGGCAGCCAATGAGCGCCTTTCGCGCGGCTGGCCGCCCCATCCTCTGGCGCAAGGCTCGGGCTGGGTCCCGGGGGCGGGGCGGGATACCCGGAGGCCCGTTTCCTGAGCACTGTGGGGACCCCGCTAACAGGGTGGTGCGGTGCGAGACCCAGAATCTTCGGCACTTGTCCGAATCCAGCCTTCTCGGTTACCGGGAAGAGTGGCGTTCCTTCCCCTTCCTGCTCAGCTCAGGGGCGTCCCTCGGGACCCTAGGGCCTGTCTGTGTTCCCGGAAGTGAATTTTGCCAAGTCATTCACTGTTTTTGATTGTTGCGGATTTCCACCTCATATGAATTACACCTGTTTATTAAACCTCTGTTGTTAGGTTGCAAAGGTGTACACGATTCATATCAGTGGCAGGAGCACACAGGGTGAAGTTGGGGAATCCAGTTCAAAAATGAGGTTCTGCCGTATCTAACACAGCCCCTTAAGCCCTTTGGAAGGATCTATTTGCAGCTGCGCTCATGTAGAGGAGGGTTCTGGTTATGCAGCAGTTGCACAAAGACTGCCAGGCCGCAGAGTGGCCGGACACATGTTAGTCCCAGTAAGGCAGATTATATTTGTAGCTAGAGGCCACGCAGAGCCTAGAACATGAGACCAGGGGTGGACAGGCTGGGCCATAGTTGGAAGATTAAGTCAGTAATGGGTCCCTCCCAGTAGGAAGTGGGGAGAGTAGACAGGATTTGCATGTACAGTTTGCTTGGACCTGTTGAGTGGGACGTTTGGTGGGCTGGCCAGTGTGCCTATCAGTTGAGGTCCAGGTAGGTTTTACTGACCATTTGTCTCACAGGTACTAGAAGACACATGCCGGCGGCAGGACTTCAACCCCAGTGAATATGACCTCAAGTGAGTTTGCTTGGACTCAGCTGTGGGCTTCTCAGGCCACCTGGTCTCTTCTCAACACACATATTATCTCTGCCTTGGAAGTGCCCCCTTAGGTACTTTAAAACAACAGTTTACCCTCAGTTTTGGAGGCAAAGTCCAGAGTGCCCAAAATGTGACTGTGTGGGGGTGGGAGGTGGGGGGGTGTCCCTGCTACCCAACCCCCGTCCCCAAGACAGAGATTCTCTGTGTATCCCAGGCTGGCCTCAAATTTACAGAGATCCTCCTGCCCCTGCCTCCACAATGCTAGGATCAAAGACCCCGCCCCTGTGGCTATATTCTTGAATGTTCTCAGGAAGAGGACTCTCTCTTTAAGCTTCTGGCTGTCCAGGTGATTCTGGGCTTGTGATTGTATCACTACAACCTCTGCCTTGATCTTCAGATGGCCTGAAGACACAAGTCACTAGGTTTAGGGTCCTCTGGTTAGTCCAGGGTGACCTCATTTAATTTACTCTCTTACCCTACATTCATAAATACCTGTGACAAATAAGGTCATTTTCACGGGTTTTGGGGGCAAGAACAGTGATGTATCTATTGGGGAGCACTGTGTAAGCCCACACACAGTGCAGGGTTTTGGCTGTTTGAATGTGTAAATTCCTGGTAGGACAAAGGACTCGATAGAAAGCTGTAAACGAATCGTCACCCTCCCAGCTGCTGGGGTTCTCCCATGCCTGGGTCTCCTGTCAGGGTGTTAGTACAGAGAGTCCTCCTCCACCTGGCCCTCAGGGCTGAGGCCACAGGAGGGATACAGGTTTCTGTCTTATGTGTAGCTTTTGTTCGTGGAGGCGAGTTTTCTCAACACTGCCCTAACACAAGAGCCTGTTCTCCTGGCCTTCCCCATGCTGTCGTAGGGGCTTTCTAGGAAGAAGTTCCTTGGAAAAGATAACCTGTATCAGCCATTCCAGTTTCCTTCTAATAATCCCAGAACATGTGCTCTGAGTGGCCGAGCTACCCTTCCGTGTCCTGCCTCAGGACCTTGTGCCAGCTGTGTTCTGTTAACTGCCCACGTCCTCGTGATGGCGTCTGCTTGAAGCAATGACTATCATTTGAGCCAGTTCCTCTACCACACTGTTAGCTTCGCTCTTGTCCCTCCCTTTCATCCACTGACTGTAATTTGTTTAAGATCTGCTCCCACTGCTCCGGTGCCTGGCTGCAAACAGAGTGGCCTCTCCTCCCCACCCATCGCTCTCAGCTCTGAGGCCTGTTGTCCTGGATCGCACTAGCATTTTCTATGGCAGTTTGCTGGTTTTGATGAACCTATGTTGAGGGTTGGCATCAACGATGGCTGATCACAATCAGCTGATGAGAACTAGCTGATAAGGTCGTCTGGTTCTCAGTTTCTCCCTCTCCCCATCCCCGTCTCCTTCCTCCCCCTTTCCTTCTCTCTCTCTTGTGTGTGTGTGTGTGTGTGTGTGTGTGTGAACCTATGTAGGCCTGGTTGGCCTGGAAGCACTGTTTAGACCAGGCTGGCTTTGAGCTCACAGAGATCCTCCTGCCAATACCTCCCCAGTATGGGGATTAAAGGGGTGTGCTACTACCCCCATCCCCGGCTCCGGCTCAGTGTCAGTTCTTCCAAATAGCCTTGGGCTTTATTAACAGGTCACAGTCCAGAAAACTGTTATTTCCTCCACTGTGTGGCATTTATAGTGTTGGGCTAGTCACTTTGTATATTCAAAGTGGTCGGCCATAGACCTTGACACAGATTTATCTGTCTAGTTCTGTATTTGCTGTAGTCCTCCTGCAACCTTCAAAGGGCCCATGCATGTCTTCTAAGGCATGAGCTTTGTGCTTTCAGAGCTGTGGGTGGAACTTAGATATTCGAACTCTAGGAGCTAGAGTTCTCATTCTCAAAGAGTCTTGGGCCCTAAGGGGATCAGGATGAGAGTGCTGTTGGGTGGAGACTGTGGCCCTTCCTGGGTGATTCCTTAGGAGATGGCACTGACAGGGCTTCCTTCCCTCCTCTTCCAAGGGGCAGGTGCTAGCTTCCTGTTGGCCCATCCTGGGATGACAGGAGCCACCCATCAAGGTCCACGTCTGCCTTCGTGTGGCCTGAAGTGTCATTCATCTCTCCAGTCTGTGCTGAGCTGTCTGGAGAGGGCAGACATCTTGGAGGCTATCTTAGGGTTTCTATTCCTGCACAAACATCATAACCAAGAAGAAAGTTGGGGAGTAAAGGGTTTATTCAGCTTACACTTTCCATATTGCTGTTCATCACCAAAGGAAGTCAGGACTGGAACTCAAGCAGGTCAGGAAGCAGGAGCTGATGCAGAGGCCATGGAGGGATGTTTCTTACTGGCTTGCTTCCCCTGGCTTACTTTCTTATACAAGAAAGAAAGCTTGCTTGCTTTCTTTTTTTGTTTGTTTGTTTATTTTATTTTATTTTTTTTTTCGAGACAGGGTTTCTCTGTGTAGCCCTGGCTGTCCTGGAACTCACTCTGTAGACCAGGTTGGCCTTGAACTCAGAAATCCAACTGCCTCTGCCTCCCAAGTGCTGGGATTAGAGGTGTGCCACCACTGCCTGGCAAAAGCTTGCTTATAGAACCCAAGACTACCAGCCCCTGGATGGTACCACCCACAGGGGCCCTCCCCACCTTGATCACTAATTAAGAAAATGCCCCACTGCTGGATCTCATGGAGGCACTTCCCCAACTGAAGCTCCTCTCTCTGTGATAACTGCAGCCTGTGTCAGGTTGATACACAGAACCAGTCAGTACAGAGGCTGTTTCCTGTGTGTGCTTGAGTCTTCATTGACTTCAGATCTCTTGCTCCTTTAGTGCTTCTGAGAAACCAGATGTTTAAAGCCCCTACAAGGCCTTGGAGCCTCCCTGGCCAGGATGCCAGTGAGGTTTCAGGCTTGCCTTGTCCTCCAAAGAGGGGAGGGGTGTCTGCATCAGTCTTTCTGTATTGGTTGGAAGGCACTGAGCTCTTTAGGCCTTCCAGCACAGGAACCCCTCAGGACTTAAGCTGAGAGGTGATGGCTAATGTGGCTGTCTGGTCTCGCTCGGAATGTCTCTAAGGATCCTGGGCTGGGCCGTCCCAGAGGTGGTTTTGTAGGATCTGCCTCCTGTACTTGCCTTGTGCTCCTTTGGATAGCAGCAGGCAGGGGTTGTGGGGATGGGCTTTCTTGGGCTGAGCAACTTTGACAGTTGTAGTGAAGAGGGTAGCCTGTCACCACTCACCTTGCTCCTGCTCGAGGAAACTTTCTTTTCCTTTTTCCTTTACATTTTATACATAAGTTATGTATGGTACATGTGTGCTAGACATGCTTGTGGAGGTTGAGGGCAGCTTGCTGGAGTAGCTGTTCTCTTGCATTATGTAGGGCTTTTCATGAGGCAAGGTTTTACAGTGCCCAAGCCAGCCTTATTCTCTCTGTAATCAAGATGACCTTGAACTCCTGATACTTGTGTGTCTACATCCTGAGAACTGGGAATACAGGCCTGGGCCACCGTGCCAGGGTTGTGCAATCCTGGTGACTGAACCCAAGCCTCATGCACATTATGTGAGCACTCCACCAGCCACACTACTGTGAGACAACTTTCCAAGGCCATTGGGCCCAGTATCTGCTGTGGAATGCAGAGGTTCCACCCTTGCCTTCTGAAGTAGCTCATCCTGTTCTCTTCCTGTTCATAGCCCTGCCAGCCCTGTGCCTGTCTAAAGGTCCTGGTAGTCCAAGACTTTGCCTTTTGTTTCTTCAGGCCCTGACTTTTTGCTCTTGTAGCCAGGGGAATAGCAGGCATGGGACTGTGCCTTTAGGACAGTTATGGCTGTGTCTGTTCTGCAGGTTTCAGAGGACTGTGCTCGACCTGTCTCTCCAGTGGAGATTTGCCAACCTGCCTAACAATGCCAAGCTGGAGATGGTGCCGGTGTCCCGTAGCCGTGAGGGGCCTGAGAACACAGTAGGTGTCAGTTGTGAAGCACAGTGGTGCTGCTTCTCCATTTCCATCTGTGCTGGGGCTGCGGGGCATTGCATGGCCCTTAGAGGCCTGACCGGGAGATGTGTCCCAGCTTTGCCCACGGGCCTGAGAAGGACTGCAGAGGCTGAGGCAAGTCCTGGGATCCTCTGCCTTCCTCAGTCAAGCTAGAGCTGTAGTTCCTACTTGAATAACTCAGGACTGGGAGGCAATGCTTTTTTTCCATTGTGCAGGTTTTTTATTTTTTGAGTTTTTTAAAAAATTGTGTTCTTTGTGATTTGGTTTTGGTGGGGTTTATTGGTAGCATTTCCCTACCAGCTAGCTGTTTGTGGTCGGAGATCCTAAATTGCTGTGTGGACATGGCTGCCACGTGCGTCCCAGCCAGCCTTCCTAGAGTGCCTGCTTTGGCTCGGCTGTAGCTTTGCCCACCAGCTGACTGCAGCTCGACCAGCGGGGTCCAGGGTCACGATGTCCTCGGCGGGCCGAATGGCCCTTTCACGGGGGTTTATATCAAAGATTTACATTATGATTCATTCATAACAGTCGTGAAATTACAGTTGGTAACAATGGGATAATGTTATGTTTGGGGTCACCACAGCATGAGAAACGATATTAAAGGGTCGCAGTGTCAGGAAGGTTGAGATTCTCCGTTATAGGGGTCAGAGGGCAACTATATTAAAGGGTTTGCAGTGTTAGGAAGGTTGAGATTCTCCGTTATAGGGGTCAGAGGGCAACTATATTAAAGGGTCGCAGTGTTAGGAAGGTTGAGATTCTCCGCTATAGGGGTCAGAGGGCTTTCTTCACCTTGGGGGGTAGCTCGTGCTCCTTGTTGAAGATGTGTACGTTAGTAATAAACAGAAGTTGAGAAAACACCGGGCGTCAGTCTTCTGTGCTAGGTGATAACAACCCTGAAGTTGGTGACATCTTACTAAATATCTCATGGGATTCTGGGGCTGGGTCAGGGAGTAGCTCATCCTTGGTCTCCCAGAGAGGGTGCACTGGTGCTATCTGCAGCCTGTGGGTAGTGGAACAGGGCCTGTCCATGATGGCTCATTCACATGCAGCCTGCATAAAGGTGTTTATGAACTGGATGGCATGGCACTCTTGAGAAGCCCCCTTGGGCATCACACCTCTGGAGTCTCCCTGGGAGGTGGGGAGGGTCTGGCTCTGGGAGTCTGGGTCCACTAGGGTAGTGCTATTCTTCCTAATTAGGTGTTCTCTCCAGGTTCGAATCGCGTTACAGCTGGATGATGGCTCCAGGTTGCAGGACGCTTTCTGTTCCCGACAGACGCTCTGGGAGCTTCTCAGCCATTTTGCACAGACAAGGTGAGCATTAGTGGGCGGCTCCCAGCTCCCAGGCTCTTTCCCGCCCCCTCCTGGCAGAGGTCTGAAACCTGTACTGTGCTCTGCCCAGGGCCCTGGCTCTTTGGGTTTTGCATTTCTGCCTGAGAAGACTGACTGGAGATGAGCATTGGGAGGTATGGGCAGCTCAGCTTCCTGGCCTGCTGCTGGCCTTCTTGTCCTCTAAGAAGAGCAAGGCCATTCATCTTTGTGGGGATGCAAAAGATGCCAAGGACTGATGGATGATGAGCTGCGGCAGGAGAGGAGATGTAGGATGTATCTCCCATGTCTCTGTGAGATTTGTGTTTGGGAATCCTTGACTAGAGTGGGCAAAAGACTGTTATCTGCCTGGTGCTGTGACATTGCTTTATACGAATAAGTTTTCCTGATATTGGCTCAGTTACTTCTCATTGATTAATAGTTTTAATGTGATTCTGAAGTGTGTACAATAGTATTTCTGTAAGTTCTCTTGTAGGTGGAAGTATGTCTACTTCTTTTGGTTTTATTTTTTGTTTTTTGAGACAGGGTCTCTCTGTGTAGCCCTGGCTGTCCTGGAACTCTATGATCAGGCTGGCCTTGAACTCAGAGATCTGCATGCCTATGCCTCTCAAGTGCTGACAATAAAGGTATCCGCCAAGATCTCAGCAGACAGAATAGAAGGAGTAGTGTTTGCTCAGTCTGAAATGGATTTAACAATGAATCAAGGTGACTGGAGAGATGGTTCAGTGGTTAAGAGCACTGGATGCTTTTCTAGGTTCAATTCCCAGAACTCCCATGGTAGCTCACAACTGTCAGTAACTCCAGTTCCAGGGAATCTGACATCCTCAGACAGACGTACGTCACAGACACACATGTGGGCAAACACCAATGCACATAAACTAAAAATAAATTATTAAAGAGAAAGCAAAGTGAGTTTAGGCCTGGTGTTAGCAGCTGTGTAAACGTTAGGGCTGTGCAATGGCCAAGAAGACTGTTGGGCAGGAACCCCAGGGCTTGTCATGCCCTTTGAGTGCATGAGATCATAAACATCACTGGTTAGAAAGGATCACTTAGGCTGTGGGTATGGCTTAGCAGGGAACACTTGTCAAGTGTGTAGAAGGCCCCAAGTTTGACACACGCGTATGTACACGCACACACACACTGCATCCTTCTGCTGGTCACGGCTGCATAATTCAGGACATGGAGTTTGTGAGTTTGAGGCTAGCCTGGTCTACACAGTGAGTTACAGACCAACTTAAGCTATATTACATGACCTTGTCTGCAAAAACAAGGGAGGAAGGAGGCAGATAGGCAGGGTGGTTGACTGACCAGTAGGCTGGAAGGCATGGTGAGAAGGAGTTGTTGGAATGTGGGAACACAGCAGCCGTTTGGGTTACCTCAGCTTGTACCTCAGTCACGACTGTGGCTGACCTGGCCCGAGCATTGCTGCAGCTGCGTGGGCTCCTCCTCATGGTGGTTGTGGGTACTGACTGACAGCCTACGAGGTTGGGATGTGCGCAGGCCTGGCCTCATGCTTGCATCCGGCTTGGCATGTTGCTGCTGGCTGCTGGTGGGCTGCTTCACATTGAGTTCTCTGGGGATAGAATCTCCGTATCCTGGAAGGGCAGGGAGCAGAGTGCGCAGGGTCTGCTGGGTTGTTCAGTCTTCTGTGCCAAGTCACTCATTGCAAAGCAGGTCCAGAGAACAGAGACTCCAGACTTTGCCCAGCTGTATAAAACTTTCCAGAGCTGAAGACTAAGTGGCCCTGACTGAGAGATTTGTTTAGTTCCAGACAGTAGACAGAAGACCCTTATCGAGTTGAGACAGAAATGCAGCTGCTGCTTTCACAGGGGATGGCGGACGTAGACCCTATGGGGATAGAGCGGTCCCTTCAAGAGCTGCTTGTGCTAGATTTCTCCCTCTTCCCAGAGTGTCATGGAAAAGTGAGGATAGAACAGACAACCTTAGATGTGAAAGGTCCAAAGTTTACTCTGCATATCCTTGTGAAAATCTGTTGGTCTCCAAGGAAGGAACCTACAGACTTCGTGTTAGGGTGCTGGGTAGCTTTTCTCACGGATCATCGGGGTGGTACAGATAAAACTAAATATCTAAATGTCAGGAAAGATGTAGGACCCAGAGAAAATGCCTCAGGGCCAAGATTCTGTTTCTAGGCTCACTGCAGGATCAAGACACCAGACACTGGCTGCTTCTCCTTCAGTGTTGTATCTGTTGTCACAGGAGAATGAAGATGAAATGGCCCAGACTGTCTTGTAGTGTCTCCTGAGGAGGACCTGAAGGACTAGAGGAAGCGGGGAAGCACTGTATCCCTCAGGGTGTGTTGATGCTTATGAAGTGCAGTTGAAGACACAGTAATAGCGTGATCCAGAAGACTGTGCAGCCCTGAGGTCAGGGCTTCTGGGCCATGACAGTTGACATGTCTGTCTGTGGATATTACAGATACTTTTTAAACATGGAATATTGGATACAGGGTGATTTATACCTGCCCCTTTTTCATTGTATTGGAGATTGAACCTAGGGCTTTGTGCATGTAGTAGGCATGTGTTCTACCACTGAGTTATATATAGCCTTAGCCTGTTACTCTGTGTGTGTGTGTGTCTGAGTGTGTGTGTGCACGCGCACCATGTACTTGGCAATTCAGGAAGACTGGCTGTGCAGTAAGCCCCAGGGAGCCTTCTGCCTCTGTCCTGGCACTGGCATTACAGATGTATGCCACTGTGCCCAGCTTCTGATGTGACCTCTGGGGTGTTGGACTCAGACCTTTGTGTTTCTGTAGCAGACAGTTGTCTGTCTAAGCCATCTCATTGCCCACCTCTTTTACCTTTAAGTGAGACATGAGGGTCTCACTATGTGTCCAGGCTGCCCTTGGACTTCCTCTGCAGCCCAGGCAGCCTTGAAGGCAGAGGCTTCCTGTCTCAGCCTCCTGAAGGCCTGGATGGTGTCATCCTCTGCTGGCAGGACTTCCTTTTTTAATTGTGATTGTCATAAATATTTTCCTGAAATCCTCACAGTGTTTCTTCCTGCATGTTGCCTTCTGTTGAGTGGCTAGCCTCCATTTGTACCTGTCCCAACAGGTCCTGCTCCTCATAGTGCGGCCTGTGTAGGCAGACAGGCCCTGCTCCTCATGGTGCGGCCTGTGCAGGCAGAGCTAGAGTGGACTGTTCGGCTGCCTGCAGTAGCTTCTTCCTCAGGATACATTCAGAGATAGACTCAATGGGTCAAGAGGTAAAACATCATGAATTCCAGCTCTGAACTTCAGACCTGAGCTGGTGCCCACTTATGCTCCTGAGTCGATGCATTTTTAGTCTCACAATGAGGGGTGGAGACTCTAGCAGGAACAACAGTCTCCTCAGTGGAAATGTGAGGGATAAGTAGGTTCTAACTGGTAAGCCCAGTGCTTTAGGTATTCTTAATTTCTGCCAAATGGTACATGTAGGAAGCTGGAAGATTCCAAGAACTCAGTGAGTGGCAGGCCTGTGGGGACACCAGAGATTAGGCATTGTGGTCCATAGCCCACGAAAGGGTTTCATTGAGGTTTTCATGTTGTGTGTAAAGCATGCCTTGTGTGTATGTGTTTGGGAGGCGCTGGGTGGTTCTCTGGTCTGACCCAACCGTGCCCAGACTACCGGGAATTCTTATAGGCCACCTGTGCTGGTCAAAGACATAACTCAGAACTTTCTAGTAATTGTGTTAATGAAAAAGTAAATTAACTTTATTGATATGTTTATTTAAGTACATTTAAAGTGTTATTGTCATTTATGTTAAGAGGCTTTTGAAGATTGATTTTTTTTTTTCTTTTTGAGATGGGGTTTCTCTGTGTAGCCCTTGCTGTCCTAGAGCTCACTCTATAGATCAGGCTGGCCTTGAATTCGGGGATCTACCTGCCTCTGCCTGCTTCTGCCTCCTGAGGGCTGGGATTAAGGGTATGTACCACCATGTCTGGCTTGAAGATTGATTTATTTCTAGTTTTCCTGCTTGTCTGCATGTATGTATGTGCACATGTGCTTTGAACCCACAAAGGCTCGAAGAGGAGTCAGCTCTCTGGAACTGGAGCTAACAAATGCTTGTGAACCACCAGGTGGGTGTTGGAAACCAAAGCCGGCTCCTCTGCAAGATAACAAGTGCTCTTAACTGCTGAGCCACCTCTCCAGACCATGCATGGAATCTTTGAAATTGGAGAGTCTCCTTTGGAGCTTGGGCCCTCTCTGGTTGCCTCAGGGACTGGCTAGGCTTCTGTCTAGCTCCTTGGTACCGGGAAGTAGCTGGGCTGCTGGCTTCGAGCTCCCCTGTGGGCCACACCCTGACGGTTGGACTTAGGATCTTTCTTTATGGTCTCATGATGGATGACCTCGCCAGTGGTTAAGCAAGACACAAATGGAAATAACAGTGTCCACAGGCTAGAGAAGTGGAGATTAAGAATGTGTGGAGAGACAGGGACCCTGGGGTTTCGTAGTGTCACTGACGCCTCCTGCTGTGAGTCAGAATTTGACACATGTCCGGAGACCCTGTGGCTATCCACACAGCCCACTGGGTGTGTGGTCAGTAGGGCCAGTCCAGCAGGCCCCAGCAGGCAAGTGGCCACCAGGAAGTATTGAGTAAGACAGAGATGAGATGGGGTGTGAGGATCTGGGAGGGTGTGAACTGAAGTATGTGCTTTGGGACACCCCAGGACTCAGGTCTCTGCCCCCAGGCTGATCTCTGGAGTCTGTTTGGGAACAGTGTGGGTTCTTGCTTTTTCTTTTTTTCTTTTGTAAAATGTCAGTTCATGAACTCATTGCAGAGGGGACTTGCCCGCAGAGGTGCCAGCTGTGCATGAGGGACACTCCGTTCAGCCTGTCCTAAGATGTGCCCCTTTCTTGACTAGGCCTCTGCCCCTGCCCCTGCCCCTGTGTTCCGCCTGGTTGCCGTATGCCCCAAGCCCGATCTCTGCTTCCTAACTCTGAGCAGCCAGCTGCAACCCTCAGGGGAGCTGAGTGAATCTTGGGGTTTGCAGGGTATTGCAGGTCATAGAGAAGACCGGGTGAAGGGAGCACTCCTCTGGGGGCTGAGATCAAACCCCTGGCCTATTCGGGCTAGGTTGGGTGCCCAGTGGTTCCGGCTCAGTCCTAGCTGTCTATACAAGTCTAGAGGCTCCCTTCCTCGGGCTTGCGTAGGCTCTGTCTGCCTTCTGTTCCCTTCAGATGGAACTGGACACATGGGACTCCATCATCACCAGCAGGGGAACTGGCTCCTAGTCCTCACAGGACATGGCTTCATCCTCAGACGGCACCTAAACCAGGGAAAACCAGTTGCCTGTGGCCGCAGACCTGGTGTTTTTGCTGGTCGTGCCTGTGTGTCACTGTCTGTTTGGGAGCATGGTGGTACCAGGCTTTTCTTGGCAGACTTGTTAGTCCCAGGCCTGTGTGTCAGATCTGAGCAGGTGGCACTTCCATAGGCTGCAGACAGTGCTTGTCCTCAGTAGACGGTGCCCTGTCCTCACAAGGATTTGAGTCCCAAATGTCCAGACTTCCCACCCCTGAGGGGATGGTGAGCTTTGTGGTGAGTGAGGCATGCATCTGTAGGGACAGTGGTGACATCTCTCTTGGATACTGCTAACACACCTGTTCGTGTTCCTGGGGCGTCTCCAGGGTGAGCAGACTCAGGAGCCTTAGCCATCTGGTAGGGTGTCTCTCCCTTTGGAGTTTGCTGTCGTGTGGCTCAGTCCTGCCTGGGGGCAAGGAGGAGGCCCTGAGAGGTCTGTGTGGGTGTGATGGTGGCCGCTGGTACATGAGGGCTTCAGTCCCATCACTAGGACTGGCAGTTCTGCGTGCTAGGCAGGGGTGGCAGGTCTGGAAGCTATTTTGGCTGCCCCTTCCTGGGCCTGTGGCCACACGGCATGTTTATATGTGGTTCCTCTCAGATGCTGCATGAGGGAATTTGATCCGCTTGCTTGCTCTGGAGAAGCCGCACATCAAAGCTGGCAAAGTCTGATAATTCAATGTCGGGCTCTGTCCCTATTGTATTTGTTATCCTCTTATGCCCCAAGCAATGACTTGTAGACAGAGCACTGCACTGGCCATTCCCTTGTGCTGGGTTGGGCAGCCCTGGTCAGGAGGCCTGGCAGCATGGCCTTCTTGTAGAAGTGTGTTACCTGTCTGCTATCGTCTCGCTGTTCTCGTCCTCCTTCCCAGACTGTACCCTTGTTCCCTGGCCTATCTTCCTCAGCCAGTGAGGGCAGCTCCAGTACACAGTTGCACAATGACCTCTGTGAACAGCGCTCTCTGGTTCTGCTGGCCTTTCGTGGAGAGTATACCAGCTGAGGACCTCATAGACCACACCACACGGAGCCAGAAGTCTGTCTTGCAGGTTGGGCTCCGTGGTCTCCTTAAGCTCTGTTTTGCTGTCCTGACAAGGCCTCTGGGAGCAGGTGACACTGGAGTGCTGAACTCTGAGAGGAATGTGTTCCAGAAGTGGGGAACATACAAGGGCAAAAGCACAGAAAACAAAATGAGCTCTGCACACAGGTCCCAGAGGCCTGACGGTGGATTTGGGCATAAGTGCTCATCTGTTCCTGAGCTGTCCATGCCATGTCAGCTGTGAGCTGACACTCGACTCTCCTCTAATAGTCTTACTTCATGTCACCAGTGCCAGTCTCACTCCTGTGGACCCTTCCCCATTGGAGCTGTGTTTGGCACATGTGTGCCCCACAGGTTGGTCCTTTGAGCACTTGGGGTTGATCATGGTGCATGTCTCCTGTCTGGATGATCCTTGAATCCTGGCCTCCAGCTCTCCCTGGCCTGCCTTGCCCAAGCTCCACACTTCCCTATTCCTTGTAGCCTGACTCCTGGTCACCGGCTCAGTTCCCGTCCTGACTCTGCCTTTCTGTCTGGGCCGTAATGATCACGAGGCCTGGCTGGGACTTTGCCTAGTCCTTGCCCATGGGCCCAACTCATTTTCTTTGGAGGACAGTTGAGCTGAGCATGTTTGCACTAAGGTCTGAGAGGGGGTCTCTGTGTTAGGAAGTGTAGGCACTGACTTCCACTCAGTCCTCCAGCAGAGGGAACGAATGGTTCAGGGCCAGCCAGTCATCTGGCCCATTAGTCACCTCCTGTGTCAGCAAAGGTAGGCTTGTTTGTGTGGGTCGGGGTCGGAGGAGGGGTCCCTGTGTGACTTCCTGTGCTTAGGTCTACCAGTGCCCACTGGGTGCCCCTTGGGGCTTCTGTGTGCAGAGCGACAAATGCTTAGCCCCTAGGGACTTTGAAAGGGAGGTGAAATGGTGGAGAGTGGGAAGTGGAGGTGCCTCGGTGTTTGTCCTCTGTGGGGTTTCCCGTCTCTTTCCTGCTCCCTGCCTCAGTGGCTCTGAGTGCTGCATGAGACTGCCATTCAGGTTGGGGAGACAGGTCTCTCATCCTGTTTTGGGTAACCAGCACCTTAGAGAGTTAACCCTGTGGACATCTGGTTATTCTTCCCAAGAGGGCACTACTCTCACTTTGTGTCCAGGCACAAAAGGGACACGTGTCCTTTGGGGCGCTGGCTCAAGTACCAGTTGTAGGCCATTCCTTGAAGCTGCCTGTGGGTCAAGAGCATGTCTTTCACCCTTCTCGGAGACTGATGTCCTCCCTCACACCTGCTGCCCACTTTGGGTCTGGGTATGAGAACAGCTCATGGCGGTGCTTATGGCCTTGATAGCCTAAGCTGCTTAGAGTCTGCTCGGGCGTTGTGTCCTGAGCTGGGTTTGGGTGTCAGCTCTCAGAAGCAGTTCAAGACAAAGGGTCCTTGACTGCTTGAGGTGATGTTGGCAGTGTGCGCCATAGGGATATGGCTGCTTGTCCCCCTTGGGTCTCGTGCTTCATGGCGGCCATCTTGGCTAGAGTGGGTGGGAGGAATCAATCCCTGGCCGTGGCTGAGGCTGAGGCCCTTCTTGGGTCTCCATGCATCCCTTGATCGCCTCCTTCTGATGGTTATGGAGTACAGGAGGGAATCAGGAAGGCTGGGGTCCAGAGCCTGGATCCCTGGCATTTCCATGGTGCTGGACTAGGGGCCCTGGGGTCTCTCTGGTCTCCTGTAGTGGCTCCTGATGTTTTCCTTCTTTTCTTTCCAGGGAGCGTCTGCAGCAGCTGGGTGCGAGGACCCCTGTCTGCGTATACATGAGGGATGAGGTAGGTGTTGGCCGCCAGACGCCTCTCCTACACTTCAGCAGCCCAGCCCACTTTCCAACCTGGAAACTTCACTGCCTTGAGTCTTCAAAGCAATGGCAGGAGCTCCAGCTCCTGAAAGCATTATGTGTTCTGTGGAAAAAAGCGGAACAGCCGGCTCCACTGGAAGCCGACCACGGCCGCCCGGGCAGCTCCCTAAACCTCCCTCAGTGCCCTGTTTGTTTTTTCAGCTTCTCTCAAAGCTGGAGAGTCACAAAAGTGGTTTCATTTTAGTAAATATTTGCTTTGCTGTGTGTTTTGATCTTTTTCAAAACTGAGTGCAGCGTGGAGCAGGCAAAGCTGGCAGTGAGGCCGTGACAGCCGCCAGCCCCGCCCGCCACCCCGCCCGCCTCCACGAGGACCCTCCTACCCTGGGTCCCCTCACCTCACAGGGGCTTTTTGTTTCTTCCCTGGCCCGGTGCCTTGTCCTGGTTTAGGCAGAGGCATGCTGTTTCTGCAGGTCCCCAGGAAGGTCCTGGGGTGGGACAGGACCTTCTCTGTTAGCCCCACTTGAGATTCCTCAACCCGAGGCTGTGAGGGGCTGTGAGGCACTCGCTGCAGGAAGCTGCTCTGAGCACATTCTTCCTGCAAAGAGCTGGAGCGTAGGACTGCAGGGACTCTGGCCTGGCCACCTTGCTTGCCTACACATCTAGGTCTCGGGCTGGATATGACTGTCTGCCTTGAGGGCAGCTCCTCAGAGACCCAGCTTGGCCCAGTGGGCATGGCTGGGAAGTAGCTAAGGCTGGAGATGGCAGCACAGTTGTGCGGCCACAGATAGTGTACTGAGAAGGTTTTGTCACCTTGCACAGGACAGGACAGAAGAGCCCATGAGACAATGCATTCTGATCTGGGGACTCTTAGAGAAGAGTAGGAGCCACCATCTTGCTTCCGGTCTACCTGACAGGGTGGACTCTCTCTCTGTGGCCTGGTAGGCACCTGTGTGGTATTGAGAAGGACCTGACGGCAGGGACTTGTCTGTCTGGACCCTGGCGTCTGGAGCCCTGGGTCTCAAGCTGCTTGCTGCCTCTTGCCCATTGTTCTAGAGGCCACGAGGATGCCTGGAACGAGGTGGCTTGGTTTATGATAGCTCTAAGAATGTAGAAAGAGGGGCCTGTCCTGGTAGGCAGTGGAGACGCTGGCCAGTGGTGGCTCTGGAGCCTGTGCTCAGGAGTCATGGGAGTCTGGGCTTGCAGTCTGCCCTTCTTGTTCCCAAGATGCTGGCCAGGAGATCCTCAGTCTCCTGACCCTGAGCACAGCTGAAGGCTGAGCGCAAGAATCTTGGTTCCTTAGTCCGCCCTCTCCAGACGTAGTGGGCTGAGTGCGTGGCTAAGGAGACCAGACCAGGTCAGGAGACAGATGGTTAATGGCTTCTCACCAGCTGCAGACCAGTTGCATACTTGTCCTCACAGAATATGGGACTTTTAGGGACAGCTGAGGTGTGTGGAAAGAGGATCCCTGGTGGGCCCTGGCTTGGGAGATCTTACCAACCAGGGCTCAGGAGGTAGCGGGAGTCATTCCAGGCAGGGCCTGCATGTTGTTTGTTTTTCTGCAGGTGACTGGTAGAGCTGCCTTGCAGAACACAACACTTCAGTCACTGGGCCTGACAGGTGGTAGTGCCACCATCAGGTAGGGACGTCAGAGTCTCTAGGCTTTTGGATCTGTTTAGTTAAAGGGGCAGGGGAGGGGGTTAGGTATGGCTCATGCTTGTTAACCCTAGAACTTCAGAGACTGAGGTGGGAGAGCCTAGACTTGGGGGCCGGGGCAGGCATGTGGGAAAGGTTCCTGGGGTTGGGAATGTAGGTAGTGCTGCCTCACTGTAGCACTGCCAGTCCCATAGTGATTGGTGACTGTGTCTTCAGGACCACTCCTTTCAGCCATTTTCTCATTTCTCCTCTGTAGATAGAAGACATGGATTTAAGAAGGGACCCTGAAGGGGGTAGGGTCAATCTGTGGTGTTGGACTTACTTTTGTGCTCTCCTAGGTTTGTCATAAAGCAGTGTGACACCACCGGCAAACAGGAGTCCATGGCCATCAGGAGCAGGGCCCCAGGAAGTCCAGTCTCCTCTGTGTCAGCCGACCAGGCATCCAGTAGCCCGTTGCTTCCTTTGAACTCGGGGGAGTTCAGCAGGGGAGACCTAAACCATCAGGGTGATGCGACTACCTCAGGGACTGGCCTTGAAGGCGGCCCCAAGCCAGTGGATGCTCAAACGAAGCAAAGCCCGAAGGAGCCTGCATCTGCCACATTCGTTCCCTTCTCTGGTGGGGGCCAGCGGCTAGGGGGCCCATCTGTATCCTTGAGACCTCTAACATCACCTTCAGCCAAGTCATCCAAGTCTTTCTCTGGCCCTGGGGGCCCTTCTAAGCCCAAGAAGTCAAAGCCTGGTGAGGAGCCACAGCAGGAGCCTGAACCGGTAAGCCCAGGGGCCAAGACTGAACGCTGGCAATGCTGACTGTGATGTCCACAGGGGTGAGCGCCCCCTGAGAAGGGACTTGTTCTGTCTGAGCTTCCCATATAAGCATGTGGAGATATGCACTGCCCAGATCACCACCAACATGTCTGTGCTGCCTAGCATAGTCTACATGGGCTTCAGCCTGGCGTACTCCCATAGGGAGACTGAGGACAGCAGCTGTCTATCTTGTGCCTGCTTGGGAGGTTTTGATAGTGTGAAAGTGGTTTTGAGCATTGGTTGTCCCGTGCCAGGCAGCCTTCCTGTCATCTTGTCACTGGTTTGAGGCCGAGATAGAGACTGTGTAAGAATGGCAGTGAATTTGTCTGTGGGTCAGGGTCTCCATGCCTTCATTGGAAGTTCAAGTGGGGGACTTGAGCTGTAGGGATGGCTTTGGTGTGAAAAGTGCTACGGCTCATCTCAGTTGGGGGGGGAGAGCAGCTGAGCCCTCGGGAGACGGCCCACCCAGTGGTCCCTGGTCCAGCATGACCTGTGCTGTGCTGCTTCTCCTCGTGTGGTTGACTCTCCTGAGGTGGGCCCCTCCCTGTGCGCCTGTTGCTGTGTGTTCCCATAGCAGTGCACACCCATTTAAACAGTTTGCAACGCAGCTCTTTAGTTTTTTCCTGGGCTTTTTGTTTTGCTCTGTTTTTGTCTTTTGTTTGTTTGTTTGAGACACGGTCTTATTGTGTAGTCCAGGCTGGCCTTGAACACACAGAGTTCTGTCTGATTCTTCCTCCCAAGTGCTAGCATTAAAGTTGTGCACTACCATGCCTGACATGGCTTTGTCTTAATTCTGAGTCTGTCTTTGAGTTGTTAATGGGGGTTGTCACCCTGACCCCCTTTGTCTCTGATTCTCATCCTACTGTCCCGGTAATGCCTTATTTGTGCCACCACTCAAGGACTAGAAAGGTACTTTTGTTTTGGATCACCCTTTATGGTCAGTTGATGGACTAGAGTATGACTTTGTGAGCACCTTTTCCCAACCCTAGGTGGCGCTCCAGCAGGAGACTTAGGAGGACATGGTGTGGGCCACTGTTGGGTGCCAGTGTTCCCATGTGTACACACTGCTTGCCCCCAGGGCCTCTGAGCAGCTTGAGTACCCTGTATGAAACATGGCAAGTTCCTGGACTGTCAGTTCTGCTCCTTCATGAGCTTGTTCCTGGGAAGAGCCCCAGTCTTCCAGAGCCCAGCCAAGCAGGACTTCATCCAGCAGGCCCTGTGGGTTCTGGCCTAGGGCTGGAGAGGGTCTTTCTCTGGTCAGCAGATGGCCTGAAGTTAGCTCTGAGGCAGGCTGTAAGGTGACCATGACCTGGAGCCTTGAGGCTGCTGTCTTAAAGGAAGGCAGCTGTTTGGGAAGGAGGATTATTTATTCATTTTCCTTACGATGTTAAATATTATTATTTTTGTTTTAAAGACTAGGTGTCAGCTGGGCAGTGGTGGCGCACGCCTGTAATCCCAGCACTCTGGGAGGCAGAGGCAGGCGAATTTCTGAGTTCAAGGACAGCCAGGGTTATACAGAGAAACCCTGTCTCGGAAAAAAACAAAAAAAAAAGAAAGAAAAAAAGACAAGGTGTCAGTATGCAGCCTTGGCTAATATGGAACTGGCTCTGGACATCCAGCTGGCCACGTTACTCACAGAGATCTATCTCCCAATCTCTGCCTCCTGAGAACCTGCATTAATGGTATTGCCACCACACCTAGCTATTTTAACATTTTCATGTGTGTGCAAGCATATGTGCATGTTTTACAAGTACGTAGGCACACATGTGCATAGTGTGGGTATGGGAATGTAATGCACATGAGAACACAGGCATGTGGAAGCCTGAGGCTGTCGAGGGTCACCTTATTCACTGAGGCAGGTTCGGCGAACCTGAGGTCCCATCCTCACGCTTGCTGAGCGAATGCCGTAACCACCGATGCATCTTCTTCTTGAGACACATGTCTTGAACTTGAACTGGGAACCTTCTCTCTCATCCATCCAGTCCCCCCAGGCCAGGCCTCCTCCAGCAGTCTCGTTATTTGTAGGGCAGGGTCTCTCTATCCCATGGTTTACTGATGCACTATCTGAGGTTTGACCCTCCCCATTGCTTGTCTCTCTCCTGCCCAGCACACCTTTGGACCCCAGGATTGCTGTGCAGGCTGACATGGTTCATAGCAGCCTGCAGCCTCATGGCCCCTCGGTGCCTTGTGCTGTTGCTGCATCTAATAGTCGCCATTGAGATGGGTGGGCAGAGAGGGAGAGGGAATGAGAGAGAGAGAGAGAGAGAGAGAGAGAGAGAGGGAGAGGGAATGAGAGAGAGAGAGAGAGAGAGAGAGAGAGAGAGAGAGAGAGAGAGAGAGAGAGAGAGAGAGATAGAGATGAGTGTAAATACCCATGGAGGGCAGAAGGGAGCATTGGATTGGATTCTCTGGACCTGGTGGTGTAGACCAGCTAAGTCCAGTAAGTCATTTGATGTGGGTTCTGGTAATCATCAAACTTAGGTCCCATCCAAGAGCAGTGAGCACTGCTGACTGCTGAGAGCTCGGGGTTGATAAGTAACACTTTGTCTGTGGTTATTGATCAAGTGTGCCCCTCCTTGAGTTCTTGCCACTCGAGCTTTGCCTTTGTCTTGTGCGTCCTTCGGCCACAGTGGAGCTCCTGGCGGGCGGGGTGGATTGAGGCAGTCCCTGTGACTGTGATGCTAGCACACATCCCTTACTGCACAGGAAGCCTAGTGGACCTCTGGAGTCTGTCTCTGATCTTTGTGCTTTCCGAGTGATCAGGTGTCACCTTCTGCCTTTGATTTCCTTTGACTCCATGAGTTAATTGTTATTCTACATATAGAGTATGAGAGAATTTACTGGGCTTCCTTCGGTGCTTGGTTCTAGCCAGTTTTGCAGCACTGTCTTTAGCTACATAGCTTCTGGCCTGCTCTGTCCCAGTGGCATCCAGTCTGTTGAGCTGGTTTCCCTCAAGTAGCTCCTTGCCGGCGAGGCTCATCTTGGAATGGCTGCCAGAGGACTCTTCTCCTTACCTCTCGTTGCCAAAAGTGACATGTCTCTTCAAGGACTTTATCCTTTCACATAGTTTTCAGGATGTTGGCCAAGTTCCTGAGAGACTGCTGTTGGACCCCGTGAAGCCCTGTGGCATCTCTGCACTTGATGATACTTTTGTAATATGTGGAGTAGTATCAGGGTTCCTGCTACACAGTCACCAGTGGCACCTTTACTAGTTCCAGGGAGTCTGTCTGATTTCTGTTGGGGTCTCCATGACCATCCCAAGCTTGCATTTTCAATGTCAGATCTGACTTGTCTGAGTCTCTAGTGTTCTTTGAGCCGTGGCACTCACTCCCCATGGCGGCCTTGCTGTGGCCTCGGGGAGCGGCCCGTGAACGAGCTTTATTAGGCGCAGGCCTTTATTCCTGAGAGTTCTAAAGTTTTTATCTTCAGATCTAGGCACTGAGGTCTGCAGGCAGCCTTTTCGCATTGGTGGTGGGCCTGTGAGTGCTGTCGTCTTCTTCAGCCTCATAGTTGAGGTTTTGGGTGAATGTGGGTGAAGCTATTCCTGCTTTCAGGGCCAGTTGCCAGTGATGCTTCATTTTGGCCACGTGTAAGTTTAAGTTAACTGACAATTTATTTCTGACCTTTGCTTTTGTGGTCATGGGGGAGACAGGCGGACATCTGTGCTCACTTGCTCTTCTTCCTCCTCCCCTCCCTCCCCCTCTCCCATCCAGCCTGGGATCAGGAAAGTATCTGATGGGGGAGGGACAGACAGGGTTTCTCTGTGTGCCCTTGCTGCTGTCCTGGAGCTCACTCTGGGACATTGTGGCTTGGCTTCTGCAAGCCCTACCCCTACCTCTGGCGGGCTCTCTGAGCCTTTGGCTGACCTGCCCTGGACTCTGTAGGCTGTTTCATCCTCTAACCTGTATGGAAGTGGTCAGGCACCTATGGACTTTGGAGGAGGTAGATGAGGCCATGGACAGCCCTTGTGCAGTCTGGAGAGCAAAGGGTCCAGTGTTGGACATGGGGAGGAAGCGATAACAGCCCAGCTGGCCGAGGGCCAGGCCAGCGTGAGTGCCAGGTAAGCAGGCCCAGCCGCAGTACCTGCCTTTCTTTCCTGAATCTCCTGCTGGTGTCAGGGTACTGACGGGTCCTCTTTCTAACTCGGGTGATGGTGACCTTTCCACACTTGGTGATCTTCCTGTCTATGAAACTTTATTTCTTATTTTGACTTTTGGGTTTTTCAAGACAGGGTTTCTCTGTGTAGCCCCGGCTGTCCTCAACTCTCTCTGTAGACCAGGCTGGCCTTGAACTCAGATCCTCCTGCCTCTGCTTCCCAAGTGTTGGGATTAAAGGCCTGTGCTACCACTCTTGGCCTTATGAAGCTTTATTTAAGAACAGAAACAAACCTTCCCACTTCTTGGGAAACACTACATGTGATGCTGTGCCTTCCTCAGAGTCTTTATGGTGAATACCTGCTTCCCACCTTGTTTGCTGTGTGCTGCTGAGGTGGGCATTGAGTAGGGTCTCCCTGGGTACCCTGCTTAGCCCAGGTCTTACCTGCTTAGCTCCTGTGCCCATTACTGTGGGAACTGTGGGAGCTGTCTTGGTCCTGGTCGCCGTCATGCAGAGGGCCCCGTGGACCTTGTCAGGGCCCTCGCCTAGTGACTCTGAGGGATGATAGTGTGCATCGAGCCCACCACTGTAGGGCTGACACTCTTGGTGGCCAGTGGCAGGTCAGAGTGCTGGTGCCAGCCCGACTAGTTCCCATCTAGACACTTCTGCTTGGGACTCTCACCCTGTCTTCACACCTGAGGGAGTGCCTGGTTCCCTGTGTCCGTAGCGGATGAGCAGTCACCCTTGTGTACTTCTTTAGTGCCTTGATTATCTCTTTGCTCATGGCCCTGAACCCCAGAACTGTCCTTGCAGAGCACCCTGGAATAGAGGAGGTGGCAGTGCCCGCTGTGCTTTAGGAGCCGTGCTGATCCCTGCCCTGTGGTGCTTGGCTGGTGTGAACTTTCTGCATCCATCGTCAGTCTGAAAGCAGATCCACATGGTTAGGGAGGCAGAGCTGCTTCCAGGGCCTCAGCCATGTCTAAGGGGCAGGTAGCTGCGTCTTTCTCGTACCCTGAGGGTGCCAGTTTTCAGCCTCTCGCTCCCTCCATGCCAAATTGAATTCCATTTCCTGTACTGTATATGGGTGCAGCAGTCAGAGCAGCCGGTCCGGTCAGCTTGCCAGGCAGGCAGTCCTGTCCCTGTGTCAGGATCCCAGCATAGCCCTAAGCACAGAACCCAGGGCCCCCAGCCAGCAGGGTTTGTCCTCGGAGGGCGGAGGGTGCAGGGCGCGCATGCTCTGCTTGTGCTCCTCCAGCCTTTGATCTGGGAGCCTGGGCAGCTGATTGATTGTGGAGCATGTGTCGTGTCCCCCACCCCCGCCCCTTGTGCTTCTTGTCACCAGCAGCCCCACACCCAGAGGGCTGGCCGGCCACATGCGTCTGCTTTGTGTCCCTACTCAGTCTTGGGGGAGGGGGACGGGAACAAAACACAACTTTTTTGGGGAACTTCAAAGGTACACTTTAGTAATCAAAAAGAGTTTCCAAGTTTCCCATTAATGTTTTGCCTGTGTGTGGTTTTTGGATTTAAATAAAGACTCAGAAGAAAGAGACAGGATAAAATACAGGCAGGTCCTTGCTGAGGCCCGGGATGGTTCACAGAGCCCGGCGGTTCCTGCCTTTGATGTCAGACATTAATTATTAGAAGGTAGTTTTACTGGCGATCAGAACCCGGCTCTGGGAGAGGCTGGGGCTGCCCGGCGCCCCCTGGCCATGTCCTTTGAAGTCCCTCCACAGCCCAGGAGGCCGCCTTGTAGCTCTAGTTCACTTGCAGGGCGCTCATAGCACACACACCCCTGTGCCTGTAGCCTCCCCAGCAGCTGGCACAGGGGCCAACCCTGATCAAAGGCCCTGGTCCTCCTGGGCAGGTCTGGCTGCCCCTGGCCGGCCTGCCCCTCCCCCTCGGGGGATTTCCTTCATGTCTGCCCCTCATACAGTCTGGCCTTCACCCTCTGCACCCTGGGCTGGTGACTGGTTAGCACTAATGGGGCTGGAAGGGGTCTGTAGTGAGTGCAGGATGCCAAAAGGTTGTGCCAAACTTAGTTAGAATACCCACCTGGACCACTGAATGTCAGGCAGGGCAGGGTGATGGGTGTCTGTAGGTGGCTGGAGTCCGGGGCCCATGGATGGGGACTCTGTGATTCCGTTTGCTGTTCTCTGCCCTACGGGCTTCTGTTCTGTCATCTTCCTTCACAGGCCGGCTGTGGGTCTGCTGTGCTTCGGTGGTGATGGGTAGCCCTCGGCTCTGAGGACCAAGCTCACGTTTTTTTGAGAGCTACAGGCCATTCCTTCAATGAAATGTCCACTGTGGCTTTGCAGTGAGCAGTTGCTTGTCAGGGCTTTTGTTTGTTTGTTTGTTTGTTTTGTTTTAAAGTTTTTTACTTATATTTATTTGTTTGCTTGCTTGCTTATTTGTTTGCTTGTTTGTTTTGGAAATACAGTCTTACTATGTAGCCTTGGCTGGCCTGGAACTTGACACTAAGCTAGTGTCAAATTCACAGAGATCTACTTATCTCCCCCTCCTGAGTACTGGAATTAAAGGCATGTGTTACCATGCCCAGCTTATTTTTATTTTCAATAATGTGTATATATACATAACTGTGTGGGTATATGTACATGGGTGCAGTCCCCACACACGCCAAAAGAGGGAGTTGTATCTGTGGAGCGGGGCCTCCAGGAGGTTGTGAGCCACCCAGTGTGGGATCTGGGGCCTGAACTTCAGTTTTCTGTAAGAGCATCCATGACCTTGGCTGCTGAGCTGTCCCTCCATCCCTCCCTCCCTCCCTCCCTCCAGGTTCCTGAAGCTTCATGGGGTGGCCCAGGGCCACCTGGCCTGGGCAGGAGGGTAGAGAACAGCCCAGTAGAGCAAGGACCCCCACTTGTCCCCGGACCTAGGCTCCCAGGCTGTGTTAGGTGCGTGTTCCAGAGTTCGAGCCTTTCTTGAATATATATCTTTTATTCTTTGTTTTGCTTGTTAGACTTCTATGTAGCCTTGACTGGCTTGGAACTTACTCTGTAGACCAGGCTGGCCTTGAATTCATAGAGGTCCTTCTGCCTCTGCCTCTGCCTCTGCCTCTGCCTCTGCCTCTGCCTCTGCCTCATGAGTACTAGGATTGTAAATATGTACCACTAGACCCAACACAGAGTGAGCCCCCAGGAGCAGCTGCCAGCCTAGGCCAAACCCTGCGCCTGTCCCTGGTCTAGCCGTTACTTTCAGGGAGGTGAGAGATATGCCTCTGATGTTTGGCAGAAATGCTCTGAATGCTCACATGTCACTGCTGTGGCTGAGGGTTTGCAACTGCACTCATTTGTTGTTTGCTTGTTAGGGTTTGTTTGGTGTTTTTAAAACAGTTTTTTTTTTCCTCAAACTTTGACTGTCCTGGAACTTGCTCTGTAGACCAGACTGGTCTCAAACTCAGAGATTCACCTGCCTCTGCCTCCAGAGTGCTGGGATTAAAGGCCATACCCGGCTGGTCTCTCTTCTTTAAAAAAAAAAAACCTTTGGTCATTTTTTTTTTTTTTTGAGATGGAAGTAATTCATATCCACAGCAGAGAAGCTAATATACATGAAAATGGTGTGTCAGTGAGCTGGGGTGGTGTTTCCCCTGAGGTGTCTTGGAAAGGAGCAGCAGCTCCGTGCTGCTCTGAAGCCTGAGTCAGTCTGGCCTTGTACTCTGGCACAACTGTGTCCTGCTGTGCTGTCCAGGGCCTTTGATGGTGTCCATGTGCTCAGGCGCCTCCTCCCCCCTCCCAGGGTGCCTGAGCCCTGTGAGTAACTCGGAGGTTTGGCCTGCATCCCTCTTGTAGTGATTCATGGAAGCTCAAAGCCTCAAGGGGAAACGCTTCACATTCCCTCTCACCAAAGCCATTGTCAGCGCCCGCCCGCCGCCGGCTGGGCTGAGGAAGAGCAAGAAAAGGAGCAGGCAGCCGTTCATGGAGAAACTGGAAAATCTGAGATTGAGGTCACCTCTAAATTGTCCTCACACGCTTTCTTCATCTGTCATCCTGTCCTGGAAAATCACTGTCCAAAGAGGAGCCGTGACGAGGCCCATTTCTGATATGAGTAGGGGATCCTGTGTCCACGAGACCTTGCTGGGGCTGGGCAGGCCAGGCCAGGCTACGTTGATGTCTCTTCCTTCTCTGCTTGGAGTGGCTTCTCACTCTCTACTTCCCACTGACCTGAGGGTGGCTCCAGCTGTGCCCACCTGCCTCGCAGGGGCACTCTCCTCTGTGCCTCTTGTGCCCTAGTTCTCAATTGCCTGGGATCAGATCTCAGGTTGTATTATGGGATCCAGAATTCGTAGATGTGGGATATAGGAGACTATTGCTTTCTGTCCTGATCAGCTCTTCCTAACTATTTCCTGCCCACCTTGCCTCTTTTCTGGTCAGTGTGCAAGACCCTCACTGCTAGCCAGGACTCAGAATCTGTTGTGTTCCTAGGTTCCTGGAGTCAAAGCCCCCTGTGCTGGCTTCAGTAAGGGCTCTTTGATCTCAGTGTCGTCCCTTACCGCCTCACAGACAGGGAAGGGAGGCCACTGACCTTTATGTGCGCACTGTCATGTCAGCTCTTCCGAAGGCACTCTGTGCCTCAGTCTCCTCACCAGTCACATAGCAACCGTCATATATCATGACCCTGCAGGCTTCTTTTGAGGACTTGGGCCCAACATGCTTGGGCATCCTGGGAAAGGGCTCTTTAAGAAGCCCTTCCTTCACACTGAGCTCCCTGCTCTGAAGGAGCTGGCCTGCCTGTGGGAGACAGTCTCCTGCCCCAGGCTTCTCTCTCATTGTGCTCTCCAGGAGCCTTCAGCTTCCCCGCCATGGCCCAGTGGGACACAGCCTTCTGTGTCCTCCCACAGTACGGGAGGGTTCTAGGATGGTATCTTGGGTTCTAATCATTTTTGTTGGAGGCTTGGCCAGAGAGGCTTTCCTCTCTTCCAGGTACCAGTGATGCTCTGGTCGTCGCTCTGACTTGACAGGCCTGACAGCTGTCCCTGTGTGCTTTCCTTTGTCCTGATGTCTCATCACCAGATATGAGTTGTATATCCAAAACATCTCCATAAGTACCTAGGCTGGGAATCGTGTGTAAAGCTATCGGGGCGGCAGATGGGAGCCAGGCTCTGGCAGGGTATCCTGAGTAAACAGGCTCAGGCATGGCTAGGGGACAGCTGTGTGGCCTCTGTGCTGCCACTGCCCTGCTGCAGCCCCTCCCTGTCTAGTGACTCTCGGATGGAAGCTGTCTTAGGAAGGTCGTGAGGCTGGTGGAGCCTCTCCACTCTGAGTCCCTGCAGTCCCCTGCTGCCACTGCTGGTGGTGTGGCGCTCCCTGCCGGCTAGCTGCAGACCTTTTGAGGTGTCCTGGAAGATCTGAAGCCCTGGACCCTTCTACAGTAGCTTACTTGGCCTGATCTTTGCCAGTAGGTTCCAGTGGACCCTTGACCTCAGGGCTCTGTCTTGCAGCAGAGCTGTCCTGAGTAGGCTCTGTCCTGTCCTGGTCCCTGGGCTCTGCGGCTTTGTGGTAGAGAGTTCCTAAGTCGAGCAGGAAAGGCCAAAACAACGAAAAGTGCCAGTTTTATAACGAAAAGTGCCAGTTTTATTTTTCTGATTAAATTCAGCAGCTGCTGGACACGTGCTGCTGATGTTCCCTACGTGCCCTGTCCTGGAAGCAGCTAGCAAGCCACCATTCTCCTGCTGCCCCCAGTCTGTTCCTTAGGGGGAGGGTCCTGAACTGGCAGCAAGAGAGCCTGCCTGAGTTCCTCTGGTTTTTGAGCCTGAGTGCCCAAGACTACATTTGCTTCGGATCGCAGATTGCTACCACCTAGCCTGGACTGGCTGCCATAGCGACTTGCTGATAGCTCAGGATGTACCTGCATTCTGCCCTCCCGCTGGAGCCTGGGCAAGCTCATGGCCCTGCTGGAATGCAGGAGCTGTGTCCACGTAATGACCCGGAGCAAACAGCCTCTGGTGGCCACTCCATGGCTGTGGCTTTGGGGGGCAGTCCCCCCACCCCCGGTCCACCGTCAGCTCCCTGTGGCCCCCTGCCCAGGTCTCAGCCAGTCTTTCCTAGCCATGTAGCCTTGAGGTCAGGTGGGCTCCATGGTTAGAGTAGTATAGCAAAGCTTAATAGATGACAGGGATCTGGTGCCCATGAGGGGACTTCTAGGCAGACATCTGGGACAGGTATACATCAAAATACACCCAGTGTGGTTATATTGAGGGTGAGTGTCTTGTCCTGGCAAGGGTCAACAACCCTGGGCCTGAAGACATCTTTAGAATGATGGCACGGTGGCTTGGCCCTGACCTGTGGAAGGCTGCTGGGGGACATGGGAAGCTGTTCTCAGAGCCAGACAACCTGTCCCCAAGCTGTCAACATTTCAGGGCCTGGCTCATGGCATTACAGCTGTTTTTTTCTGCAGGACAGGACCCAACATGGGCTCTGCCAGTCCAACTGGCACCTTGGTCAGGCCTGGCTCCATGGGGTGGCCCCAGCACAGAGGAGGTGCCCACCCTCCTGGGCACCACAAGTGGACTGGGCCTGCCTTGTAATTTTCATTGCCATTGACGCCAATTAGGGGTGACGCTGTCCCTTCCTCTGTCCCTGGGTGGGCAGAGGGAAGGCCAGCTTGCTCCCCAGGGAGGGAGAGGTGGAGTCAGCCTGGCTCTGGGGCTGTGACTTGGAGAGGGCAGTAGGGGCAGCTGGCTGGGGTTTTTGCCAACACTCTAATTTGTTGGCTTCCACTGTCCCTCCTTTCTGGAACCCCTGACGTGTCCTTCAACAGGGGTGCAACTCCCTATGTTGGCTTCTTGAACTTGAGGTTCTTCCACTGAGGCAAGAAGTGTGTTATGACACTTGTGGGCTGCCCTGAGGTTGAGTGCCCACGGGCACTGATGCCCAGGGGGCCTGAGCATCAACACACCAAGGCTTCTGAGTACTCCAGCTCTAAGCCCTACTCTGGCCCTCTGGTTGTGAAATGGCTTGCTGGGATGGAGACTCTTAATGGTTGTTCCAACTGTGGGGACACACACACACACACACACACACACACACACGCACACACGCACACATACCTGGTGGAGCTGTACTCACTGAACTCCTCTGTTCATAGCCTGTTGACCGAGATCCTGTGGTGTGCCACCCTGACCTAGAGGACTTGCTACAGCCCTGGCCCGCAGAAGTACCTGACGAGTTCTTTGAGGTGACTGTGGATGATGTGAGGAGACGCCTGGCCCAGCTCAAGAGTGAGCGGTGGGTGCCCTGGCCTTGTAGTCATCTCAGTGGCTTTCCTCTGTGGCTTCACCCTGGCTCCTTCTGCCCTCCTGGGGGAGAACAGCCCTTAGGGCCTTGGAGAGCAAGGGGGAAGGCGGTTGCTTTTCGGGCTCAAGAGTAAGGAACTTTCTGCTGAGACTGGGACCTGGCCCTCTTGACCACAGGAAGCGTCTGGAAGAAGCCCCCTTAGTGACCAAGGCTTTCAGGGAGGCTCAGATGAAGGAGAAACTGGAACGTTACCCAAAGGTAAGCAGTGACTTCCTTAAGTTCCTGTGGGAGAACTTGCCCAGAAAGTGACTGTGACATCCACACAGGTAGTTGTTGAGTTGGTTCATAGGTTAGGCAGCCCAGGCTCATGTTGCGCCGCCACCAACACCACCGCATGGGACCTTCTCCGTGGGTGAGTAAATATCCTGGTAGGCCTGTGTGCTGAGGGCCGGCACTGGCCCGCCGGTCCTCAGCATGTGATGGTGAGAAGCTCAGCGCGTGCTACTTTACCACTGACTGTTCTCTAACCCTGTGAGGGAAACAACTCCTTGTTTGTTTGCTTTGTTGTTGTTTGGTGGGCTCAGAGCTCAGTGTTCTGCCTCCACGTCCTGAGCATTGGATTTCAAGTCTACAGCACCACACCCAGCCAACAGCGACCAGAAAATGCATGCAGGATGTGTCGTGTCTCAGACAGGGGCTCATGTAGTCAGGCTGGCTTTCGACGTGCTTTATAGGCAGAAATGCCTGCAATTTCCTGACAGGAGTTATAGGAGTGTGCCGTTTGGTGAGCTTTTAGGATTCACATGTTCATGCGTTGGGCACTTGGTTCGTTGTTCTTGTAGCTCAGATGTATTTATTTAGGAGCACATGGAAAGCTAGACCTGGGGTTGCTGGCAATTCCGAGAGTAGGAATGGAGCAGTGTGGCTCTGACCTCTCACCTGCTCCTCAACAGGTGGCACTGAGAGTCCTGTTCCCTGACCGTTACATCCTGCAGGGCTTCTTCCGCCCCAGTGAGACAGGTGAGTGAGTGCCTGCAGTACCTGAGAGGGCCACTGTGCCCTGTTGGGTGTCCCTGCCCTCGGAGCTTCCAGAAGATGGGGTAGTTGCAGGCTGCCAGCCTCTCCATGTGACATGCAGGTGGCTCTGAGGCTGCAGCATTTGTGGGTCTTCCAGGCCCAGGGTAGGACTTGGGCTGCTTCTTCTCAGAGAAGTTCAGTCCTGTCCCCAGAGCTCATGATTCTGAGTGTTTGGGGCATGAGCAGGTAGGAAGCCTCTGAGAAGAAGCCATCGAAGCCACCAGAGATGGAGTGGACCTTGGTGCTCTGTTTTAAGACAGTGAGGATGAAGTAGTTGTAGGGCTGATGGGTTTCTGTCCTGGCAGAGTTCAGGTTGAGGAGTTAGGTCCTCAGGAGGTACTGGGGGTGCTGTCAGTAGGCAGGCCTCTCTTGCATCAGGATGGGGATCTTAGAAGTGGCCCGTACAGTGGTTCCCACCTCACTGAGCATGTAGGATGGCGGGGATGCACTGCGGAATCCTCACATCCAGGGCTAGCATCTACCAGCAGGGTGGGTGCTGGACCTGCATTGCTGGGGATAACCCTGGGGCTCACTGTCCCTAGGTTCCCTGCAGGACCTTGAGTAATGAGTGTTGTTCCCCTTTCTCCACAGTGGGAGATCTTCGAGACTTTGTTAGGAGCCACCTGGGGAACCCTGAGCTCTCCTTTTACCTATGTAAGTCTCTGCTCCTCCGCTGGCCTCTGCCTCCATCCGGCACTGACCCTCTTTCCCTCTTTTTAGTCCGCAAGGTGTGACCTTCTCTCTGGGCTGGGACATAAGATGGTTTTCTCTAGGAGCCCAGTTGTCTAGCTCTCTAGCCCTGTGGTACCTGCAGGGAGTTGACCTCGGGGCCCAGCTCCCCTCCCCAGCTTGGCCTCTTCCCATTCTTACCCTGTGGCTCAGGCTACAAGGGGGACTGGATCCAGGAACAGGGTTGTCACCAGGGTGGCGAGGACCCCGTGAGCTGTAGAGGTGGGTGGACAGCCTGTGAACTGAGAGGTGATTCACAAGTGCCTACTGAGGCCTGTCTGCCCTGACACATGGGGACTGCCAGTGTCCTAAAAGACAGCTCCCCCCTCTCTCCACAGTCATCGCTCCACCCAAAATGGTCCTGGATGACCACACGCTGACTCTCTTTCAGGTACAGGGGTGCTGCTGGGGCTGGCTGTGCTGGGGGGATAGGGGGGAAGGGGGACAGGGCAGGGCGCCATGCTGCGGTTGGGTTGGGAAGGGAAGGAGTGCCCTGGCAGGCGCTGCGGTGGGTAATAAAGCCTTTCAGAGCCGGTGAATTCAGAGGGAGCAGTGCGCCTCTGAAGTTGTTTCTGACAGGGCTTTCCAGCCTCCTCCGCTTCCTGCCTGGCCCCGGGGTGGGGATGGGCCTGCCCAACTAGCTGGCCTGCTGTCCTCAGCTGGGGCCGCCTGGAGGTCCTGGCCCCTGGGCTGCTGTATGACACCAGCTCCCTAGCCTCTGGAAGGGTGAGGAAGAGGCCTGGCAGCCTGGTCTAGGAGTGGTGCCGGGCTTCAGGAGGGCTGGGGTCCTTAGCTGCCACTTACCTGCATTATCTCTGCCACTTTCACTAGAACTCCTGCTGGTCTCTGGTAGGAAGGCCATGGTTGGCCCCAGGCTTTTCCACGGGGCTCTGGAGGCTCTAGGATCTCCTAGGCAGAGGCTATTTGACCCTGCACCCTGCAGCGCCAAATGGAATGAATGCCTTGTTTTTCCGCACCCACCCCCCCAGAGCATCTGGGGCCGCCTTAGCCCCTTTAGTCTAATGGTTTCCTTTTCAAAGTCTTTAGATATTTTAATTAACAACAGAGGTGCCTGAAGGCCTCTCCAAAGGTCTGTGTTGGGGGTGACAGGCTCCTCTGGCTGCCTAGGACTGCTACCATTGGGGTGAGATGGGGCAGGGAGAGGCTGGAGGCTGAGCAGGGGCTGCTGAGGGAAATGCAGCCACAGGGCTCTGCTGTGAAGAAGGCAGGGAGGTCCCCGGAGTGGGCCTGTGACCTTTGACTCTCTTCTTGGCTTCTGAACCCCCAGGCGCCGCAGGCCCTTTCTTCATCTTTACCCCTCCCTACCTCCCCGGCCAGCTTGTTGATAAACACTGAATCTGGAAGATGCTTTGGGATCGGAGGGCCAGTGCCCAGGCTCCTCCCCTAGTTTGGATTCCCATGCCCCCTCCCCAAGCCCCAGGGTGCCTCTCACCCACTTCTGCCTGATTCCTGGTGCACTGCCCCTGCTACCAGCAGGCTCCTTTCCTGCATCAGCTCTGTCTGGAGCCACAGGGCCTCCCAAGGGGTGGCAGCCCTTCCTGCTGCTGAGGGAAAGAAGCCTGCTCCCCTCCCTGTAGGTGAGCAGGCAGCAGCCCTTGAGGCTGCAGCTTTTGCGTCTTTGGCAAGCCTGGATCTGCTGCCCAGGGGTGGTCTGCATTAGACTGTGCGGGATGCCACTGGCCCAGCAGAGCAGGGGCTTCCAAAGGGCACGGCGGAGGGGGGAAGGACTGAACCACAAGGAGGTGGGGTGCGGAACTCCACCTGGCCTGCACTGTGAGTGTTGTGGGCCTGAGCCCTAGGCTTCCTGTGGTGCCCCAGCCCACCCCTTGCTCCAGGTTTAGGAGATGAGTAGTGTTCTGCTGGTGCCCCAGGGAAGGAAGGAAGGAAGGCAGGCGAAGTGGGAGAAGCCCACAGAGCCTGTGCCCAGCCCCACCCCGCCTGGCTGCTGTGCTTCCGACTCTCGGGCAGCGAACTCCTGCCTTTCCTGCCCTGTAGGTGTATTCTGGGACCTGCTGGTCACTTGTCACCCTCATTTGTCCCCTGAGCTTTTAGTAGTCCTGGGAGCCTAGGGGAGGGGTGCAGCTTGAAACTTGTGGTCAGGCAGCCATGGTTACGCCTGCTCCACTGCCTCTTCTGTTTGTCTGTAGTAAGGGTAGAGAGAGTGGGCGAGAGCCCCGCATTCTGGTCAGTGTCAGCTCCCAGTGGGGGATCCCAAGCAAGTGGGCAGGGTGTCAGCTTCTGATTGGCACTGAATGAAGGATGAGTTCCTGAGGAGCTGGTCTGAGGGGCCTAGAAGACCCTTTGTAGTAGGGGATTCCTTCCCCAAACTCTCCGACTTCCTGCCCCTAGCTCAAGGGCATCTTATCTTCACGTTGAGAGAAAGAGGTAAGGAGCCAGGTAGGCCCTGGACTCCGCGCTGACAGAACAACAATGGCAGAGTGCTCCTCTACCTAGCTGAGTCAGGTGAGGCTCAGCCTGGGAGGGAACAGGACTTCCCTGTCCCCTGCCTTCAGAGTGTAGCCCACTCTCCAACAACAGGCTGCCCTCCTGCTCCTCCCTTGAACAGGCTTGGTCCTGGCAATGCCTAGTATTTGTTTAGAGCAGGCAGGCAGTTCAAGAATTCAAAGCCCCCAAAAGGCAGCCTTGGCCTCTTTCAGGAGTGTTTGGTCCTGGGGAGAAACAAGACAATAGCAGCCTTGCCACTGGGGAGTGACCTAATTGCTGGGCTGTTTCTTGGGTGCTGAAGAGAGCAGCAGCTCTTTCTGTCCCGGGTGACCCAGCAGCAGGGCAGTCCACGGCTGAAGAGGGGGATACAGGAGAGTTTGGGGAAGCTCATTTTTAGGTCATATTGAGGCCCAGCCTCCTTTGAAAACTGTTTAGCCTTGATGTCAGCAATCCCCTGCTCACATCGCCTCCATCTGGGGCTGGGTGTGGGCATTTGGGGGACAGAGCCCACAGCTGGCCTTTCAGGGTGTTCTGGGTTCTACCTGGCCTTTGCCAAGCTTCCCAGGCCCCACTAGGCATGGCGGCTGCCCCCTCATGCACCTCCAAGGGAGCCCCCTTGACGGGTGGAGATAGAAAACAGACATGACCTGTGGGCATGCCAGCCAGGCTCCCAGAAGTGCTTGCAAGAGTGGGCCACAGGCTACATGTGAACACCACTCGGTTGCTGGCTACTTGAAAGGCTACCTTGGTGGGAGGTAAGCCATTCTGGGGAACGAAGGCCTAGCACTGTCCTCCCCATGTCCCTGCTCGGATCCCTGGCTTCCTTCTGGCACCTTCCCAGGGGCACTGGGGCAGCCCCCCGCCCACCCCACAGGCCTCTTCTCATGCTGCTTTGATCGCAGACCTCACAATTGCGTTTCAAAGTGTTCACCGCCCTTGTTTGTGTCCCTCTGTTGCCGGCTGGAGGCTGAGGTTTCAGTTCCTAGGCCTGGCCTTTGAAGCTTGCTCTTATTAATCTTTTAACATCCCCCCCAACCCCACCCACCCCGCCCACCCCTCCAGCCTGTGGCACTCGCAGGAACCTGGAGCCGCATGGAAAGAATGCCCTCAGCCTGCAGCTGCAGCCCCTTCCTAGGGCCTGCCAGACTCCTGGCTGCCCTCAGCTTTTGGCCACATCAGCCCCAGCCCCAGCCCCATCCCCCAGCTCCCTTGGGCACAAAGTCAGAAAAAGAGGAAAACATTCTGATGTGTGATACTAGGGCCTCTTGGGCCCCTATAACCCTGGCTGTACTACCACACTGGAAGGAGGCCGCAAAGCCTTGTGTTCAGTGGTGGCAAGAGGAAGCAACCTTGTCTACCTCATGCTCCCACCCTATACCTTGCCCAAGAAAGTAGGTCCAGTCCCTGCACAAACCCCATGCCCTCTGCCCCTTGGATAGGCAGACCACAGAACAGCAGAGCACCCGCTGAGAGCCACACCTCTCCACTTCTCTGGTCACTGCGGGGCTGTAGCACCAGCAGATTTGGTGCAGGTGTGGCTTGGATAGATGTGGCTTGGGAGCTTTTGATCCCAGGCGTTCGGCTGTGTTTTCAAAGCCCCAGCTATCCTTGTTTGGGTGGGACAGGAGGAGCTTCCTTCTTAGTACAGAGTTAACAACCCTGCCTGGACTGGTGCGTCTCACAGGAGGCATCTCAGCTCACGGCATCTCTACAGCAGCTTGATTCTGAGCGCCAGCCCCTTTCCCTCATGCCTGGGCCTGTTGTTCTAGGACACTCCTGTCTCCAAGTGGCTCTGCGTACATTCCTAACCTTAGAGATGACACTCCTACCCACAGCTCCCTCACTGTGGGCTTTTTTTTTTTTTTAATAAGTAGAGGGAGAGGTTGTATGTCAATGGTATGGGAACACAGGTCTCTCCCACTTCTGTCCCTAGACAGTGTCAGGCTGGGAGACCTAGACACCCCTCCCCCCAACAGCCTTATGCCTCCTCTGGCCTCCTCAGTCAGTAACAGTTTGCTGGTGCTACAGCTGGTCAGTGGGACTGAAGGACAAGTGGGGCTCCCACCTGGTGCTCTGCTGTCTGTGGGCCATGGAGGGTGGAGTGCCAGAAGAGGGTGGACACCTCTGGGAGACAGAACCTGCTCAACTCTGCCTGTCTGGGCCTCAGAGTCTCCTTGATCCTTGCCCTCCCTGCAGGCAAACCTCTTCCCCGCTGCGCTTGTGCACTTTGGAGCTGAAGAACCAACAGGTGAGTGAGGCCAGTGGGACCCACCCTGAGTCCTGCTTTCCCTGATGCCTGAGGCGAGATGCCTTAGCTGGCACTCTGAGGTCCTTAAGTGGGTTGGGGACTGCAGTGCAGGTTTCGCCTGTGTCTGAGGGTAGGCTCTGGCTTCTGAAGGTCTCTACTTGGAACCTGGGCTGCTGGAACACACTGTCTCCCCATCTACGGCAGATGTGCTGGTGGCCAGGTAAGCTCATGAGGGGTTGGGAGCCCTCCAAGGCTGTGCCCACCACCTGGCCTTGGCCTTTCACCCCTAGGTGTATGTCCCGGGCCGCCGGGTCCCCACCCCTGCTGCCAGCCCCTGACCCCGTGTCCCTGGAGTCTGAGCCAATCGCTGAGGAGGGGGCACTGGGGCCCCCAGAGCCCATCCAGGGGACAGCCCAGCCTGTGAAGAGAAGCCTGGGCAAAGTGCCCAAGTGGCTGAAGCTGCCAGGTGCCTGCCTGCCTGCCTGCCAGGGACCAGCTGGGAAGGAAGGGCAGGGTGGCTGGGCCCGAACCCAGGGGCTTGTGCTCATGCCCGTGTTTGCATCACAGCCAGCAAGAGGTGAGAGCTACCTGCCTGAGACGGCCATCACCAGCCACAGGACCCCACCCCACCCACCCCGAGCAGGAATAAAGAGTCGCGCTTCTCTCAAAGCTCTCTCTCTCTCGAGCTTCTTTTCTGCAGAAAAGGCCCTCAGGGGTCCCTCATGCTCACTCTGATCCACTGCTTCCCAGAGAACCCTGGGAGTTTGGCTGGACTCCAGGGTGGCCTGAGAAGGCCAGAACCCCGGGCTAGCCAGCTTCTCTCATTCATATCTCACCTCTTTAGCCCCTTTACAGATTGGACAGAAGTGTAGGAGGAAGCCTCCTATGCAAACTGCCTGCAACCTGGGGCCATAGCACGTTTTGGGCACACAGCCCGACTAGGACAAAGCAGGCCCTTACCACAGAGCTGCCTTCGGCTGTGCCTGGCCTGGGGTGCTCTGGTAGCCCTTTGTCTAGGCCTTCAGTCGGAGACTGCAGGTCCAGTTCCAGTACTTAAGCGGGTTGGCGTCCTCTGTCCCATCAGCCAGCTCCTCCTGGAAGATCTCTCATTCCCTGACCACTGCTCAGTGCTTGGAAGCCAGAGGCTTACCCAGTGTGGGTGTGGGCGTGGGCGGTTGGGCGTTGCAGGCATTCGAGCAGGTCTCTCTACTCAGCTCAATCTGGGCTGGCCACTGCCTTCTGAGGTTGCCCTCAAGTCCGCTCTAGGTCCTATGAGAGTAGTAGTTGTCCCTTCATATTACATGCCTTCCCTTCATATTACATGCCCAACTCTACCACTCTCCCTATACACACGGTTCTCAGGACTGGGAGCCACCTCCTAACTCCTGAGCACAGCATGGTGTCCTCACACTGAACACTGCCAAGCTCCAGTAAGGGACTTGTAAGTTAGACCTCCAGGGGTACTATGAGTAGCAGGTAGCAAATAACCAATTATTGGTTTGTTTTGGTTGATTTGTTGTTTTTTGAGACTGACGCTTCTGTGTGTGACAAAGCCCTGGCAGTCCTGGACTCACTTATGCAGATCAGACTGGCCTTGAACTCACAGAGATCCACCTGCCTCTGCTGAGTGCTGGGATTAAAGGTGTGTGCCACCACCCGCCCAGGCAGACACCCAGCATGTTTTCATTGGCCTGCCTGGGCCTGATCATCAGAGGGCTTGGGCCTGGCCTGGGCTTTCAGGAAGGCCTCCCAGCTACACCTCTCTGAAGGCACAACCTATCCCTTACCTAGACGCAGCCTGCAGTCAGCTGCACAGGATTAAAGGGAACCTTTCTGCAGAGGCCCAGGCAGCAGATCTCCAGGTCTCACCTGTGTATCCTGGTCCTGCCTCCTCCAGTGGGCCGATACTGGATCACAGAGACATTCTTGAACTCCATTGCCCACGAGTGGCAGTCGCTGTGGCCTGTGGCAGGAGCAACCTTTTCAAGGTGATGCAGCCACATGTGTGAGGGCTCCGGGTATACTGCGGCATGTGCACACATGCTGTTTGTCATCTCGTCCCTTCTGAGAGTTCTGCATTCGTCCCACTGAGATGGATGGAAGGGAGCATGGGGCTCCCTCCGGCTTTGAAGCAACTAGACTTCGGGTGATTAATGGCAACGGGAAGGCAGGCCTCAGAGAGATGGTGTTGATTTATTGATGTTGCTTTGTAAGAACAAATTTACAGCTCAGGGAGGCATCCTGGGGGTGAGGGTCAGGTGGTTAAAAGGCCCCACAGCAGCTTTGATGTAGAGTGGCAAGAAGGAGGCACTGCCAGCAGCTGCTTTATTTATAATGCAAGGCTGGGGAGGGGGGCTGTGTCTGGAGGCAGGCTGGTTCACCTCTCCCTGCACCTCTGCACCTGTCTCACAAGGACTCAGAGGCAACAGCTAGGAAGGGTAACAGCTGCGGGGATCTTCCCATCCATCCTCTGGAAGCTGGAGCGCTCAGGAGTGAGGTGTTGATGCTGGGTGGATTCACTAGACCTGGCAGGCCACAGGAGGGGAACTCTAGAAGTCCAGGAGCTATGGAGGAGAAATGGGCTCAATGTGAGCACACAGGCACCATTCTGGGGAGCTGCAGACTGCCCCACCTGTATCCCACGTACCAGCTGAGGGAGCACCTTCTCCAGCTGATCCACATCCACAACATTTAGGCCCTCTGCCTGGGCCTGCGAGACCCCACGGGCAGCAGCCTCTGGTGGAAGGTATTGAAGTGAGCTGGGGAAGTGGGGCGGCTCTAACCCTGCCCTTGTTAGGTCCCCTGCACCCACTGTCAGCCCCCAGAGGGGGCCTAGGTGGCTCTTAAGTTTTTCAGGGACAGGGCTTAGGCTTGGTGGTAGCTGAGAAAAACCTTAGTTTACAAAGAAACAAAAACAAACAAGGAATTCCCATCTTTCCGGTGTCGTGGGAGCCTGTGGCTCACCTAGTACGAAGATCCTCAGGAACTCCGCCATGAGCTGCAGTGCATCCCCGCTGACTGGAGGGAAAGGGAGGTTACAGGACAGCCTCCCTCCCTCCCTGGGCCCCACATTATCCCCACCCCTGGAGCCCCAAACCTTTAGTCTTGCAATCCCTGAAGTGCAAATGGAGTAGTTTGTTCACCAGTTCCTGGAGGGAGGGCATAGAGAGTCAGTGCCATTCCCTACAAGTCTGTCTGTCACTCCCTGCCCCCCACCCCAGTATCAGTTCTGAACAGAGTATGGTTGTGGCTTCCCAGCTAGAAACTTGTAGCCTGGGGCCGCGTCCTGTATTGAGGGGAGGATGTAATGGGGGCTGTCAAGAAGGGCTTGAGAGACTTTCCCTAGGGAGCTAGGAGAGCACAAAAGAGAAGGAGAAAGTCCGATCCCGCAGCTGAGGGACAATGCTCCAAGTCTGCAGCAGGGAGAGAATGCTCCTGCAGATCTGTCGGGGCCCTGGCAGCCCTGAGGAATGCTGACCCCTTTGGCAGTCCTGGCTTGGATCTGCTGCCACACTCACCCAGGACATCAGCGTATTAAGCTGGGCTGTGGCTGGAGGAGTAGGTAGGTGGACGTATACCCAAGAACCCTTAAGCTTCCTTTGGCAACAAGTTGGAAGTCATTTTTAGTTGTCAATGGAGACAGCACTAATTTTGGGAAGACACTTGTAGCCTAGGTCTGGAGAGACCTAGCTGTAATGATGTAATATGAGTACCAGGTGGTGGTGGCAGGAGATTGGCCAGGTCTCCGGAATGGCTTTGGACTGGAAAGGTTGGTGGCAGTGTGAGGTGGAAATGAGAGAACGCAGAGCCTAGAAATTCAGTGAGCCAGGAAGAGCCAGCCCCTGAGCATCTGCAGTTTGTGAGGCCATGAGACCACTCAAGTTCGCCTGGTGCAGAACAGAACAGGAAACGGCTGGGAAAGACAAAAGGTAGGCAGCAGCAGGCACCCACGACTCTAGAAGTGGGTGGCCCACAAAGGAAGGTGAGTTTGGATTCACGAGCATCAGCCACATGGAAGCCATGATACCCACTCGCTGCAGAGGGGCACGGGTGGGAATGGACAGAGGTGAACTTGTTGGGCCAGGAAGGTCCATGAACGACTACGTGAGAGCAGCGCCACCTGCTGGTCCCCAACCCCCCCAACCCCCGTCCGCTACCAGAGTTGCCAGAAAAGGATCCCAGCCCCAGGAACCCCAACAGACTGACAGCTAGCTCGTGGGCGGAAGCCTATGTCAGAGAGCCAGCTAAAACACAGGACTGGACGACAGCTCGGCGGGCTGCTCCATGAAAGAGTGGATGTGACTGCTGGAGGGTGGGATCAGGGTAAAACCCGTGGCACCTCAAACTCCTGGTCCCTGACCATAAGGCCACAGCTAGAAATGTAGGTCCTTCCCTTCCTGTCACTTTCCTGGGACAGCCCCACTCCCCATAGTTCTGGGAACTATCACAACTCCGGTCATGGTCGAAGCCCCCAAACTCTACTCAAGTACTGAACGGAGTGCGTTCAGTGCTTGAGGCCATCCTGAACTCAAGGCGCGCACTGGCCTGAGCCCAAGAGCCGACCCCCTCACCGCACCACTCGTCGTGCATCGGAACGCCTCCGCTTCAGTTTCCCTCCCGCAGATGGGCCAGTCCTCCCAAACCTGTCACTGAGAAATGACCTCGGCCCAAGCAGCAGAGGCTCGCGTCACTGTGCCCCGCGCACTCCCATCGGCCGAGCTGGAAAGGCTCTGTGGTCCCTCCTAGGAAGCCCCCCTAGGAACCAGCCTGGATGTGCCGCCGGCGCCGTCCAGCCTGTAGTTAATCTACAGACCCGCTCAGTCCAGCCGCAGATCGCGCGGGCTGCTCCAACCCTGCTGCCGGACCCCCACCAAAGACACGTCGATAAGGCTGACTTCGAGCAAGCACGACTGTCACGCGGGGATCCGCCACGCCTTAGTGAGCCTGCCTCTATTCCTGAGGCCTCACCTTCCGGAAGCCACCGTTTTCCTCCATGGCTACAGTCTCAGTGAGCGCTCTCCGGAACCCGCCCACATCCCATCCAATGAACGTGGAGCACGACCGGGACTTGAGTTCCAAAACAAGCCCGCCTTTCACTTTCATTGGTCTACGGATAGCACTGCCTTCCGCAATGCCTCCTGGGAGTTGTAGTTCTTATCCTTCCCGGCGCCCCACACTCTTCCTGGATACTGAGGCGCGAGAAACCGCGTCCAGCCACACCAGCGACCCGAGGCTACGTCGCGAGGGCGGGCTGGGGGCCGCAGAGCCAGACTAGGGTACGTGCAACGCGTCTACCTGCTTTTCTAGGCCAGTGCTCTGCGCTCCGACTCTTCCTATCTCCAAACCCCTTCCTCGAGTGATTCCAACCTCCTTTCTAGTCCACATTTCTAGGCCTCCTCTTATATAGCGCCAGCTCAGCTAGCCATTGTGTACACTTTCTAGGGAAAGGGGCTCCCAGCCATTGGCTAGCAAGCTAACGTGTATCCTGACTCTAGGGGCATGCTTGCGAGGCCCTGTCAGCATTCGAGGTCATGGAGGAGTTCCGGCGCTCCTACAACCGCCTTTGCAAGGAGAGTGGGGCTGAGCCCCAGGAGGCTGTTCTGCAGCAATTGCACCAGCTGCCGAGGGGAGGCCTGGACCTGACCACCCAGAGCCTGACGGTGGACACCTGCAGGGCCCTTGGCAAACTGCTGCAGAAGGAGACCCTGTTGAAGGAGCTTGTCCTCAGCGACTGCATGCTGAGTGAGGAAGGTGAGGCCCGTGGCCTCTACACATGAAACTTCTGAATGGGGTTCAAACTCTCCACCTCCATGCGGGCCTCGGGCGAGTGTCCCGCTTTTGTTTGGCCTGGGTAGCCGTAAGCAGGAAAGTCTTTGTGTGTGCAGGCCTCTTTGCTTTCTCCTCTCTACACCTTATTCTTTCCCAAAACCTGAGGTCAATATCACTGTAACAGAGACTGTGATATTTCACAGTGCCCCATGCTGGCTTGAGAAAGGTCAGGCCTGGAAAGCTCAAAACACGTTTCTGACATGACCTCACAGCAACCCAGAACAACGGTGCCACTATCTGAGTAGCAGCCCTGACATAGCGCTCCAGTGCCAGCCCTCTCTTCCAACTGCCTTTACACAGGGTCCACACTGCTGTTCCAAGGGCTGTGTGCCAACACTAGTGTGCAGCATCTGGATCTAAAGGTGAGCAGGCCTGTGCCCTGGGCAGTGGAGAGAGAGAAACCTAGGGATCTGTGTCCTGACAATTGCCAGACTGTGTCTGTAAGAAGGCACGATGTCTAAGGCCTCAGGACTGCTCTCTGAGGATTCCATGGGTGCTGGGAGTGTTTTAAGTGTTGTTTCAAGCATGCTTTACAAACCCTCATTTCAACAGAGTCCACATAAACTCCAAGGGACCAGGCTTAGGATGCTGCTAAAATCAGGAAAACTAGGATCTGGCCACTACAACTCTTCCTAGAGTTAGCTCCTAGCCTTCCCCACTGCCTAGAGTCTGTATGGCTCAAATTCAGAGCCAGGGCCACAAGAACGGACTGGCCAGGATGTTCCCTTTCTAGGGCAACAACCTCCGAGCTATAGGAGCTGAGTCTCTGGGAAGGCTCCTTCGGCAGAACAAGTCTATTCAGAGGTAGGTAGGCCTCACCTGTGCCTCGCAGCTCCCTCACTGGGTGGCCTAGGGTTGGCCCGAGAATACAGTCCTGTAACCAGCTCAGTTCCCACCACTCACCAAGGTTCTGCCCCCACTAGTAGGGAATAACCTGGTTACTTGCCTTCCACAAGCCCTGAACTCCATGGGAGGGGTCTGCCAAGCCAAAAGCCCTTTGTCCACCCTTCCTGTAGCCTCACCCTAGAGTGGAACAACCTTGGCACGTGGGAAGATGCCTTTGCCGCCTTCTGTGGGGGTCTGGCGGCCAATAGCACCCTGCGGCAGCTGGACCTCCGAAACAACCAGATCAGTCACAAGGGAGCAGAGGAGCTGGCCCTGGCTCTGAAGGGCAACGCCACCCTCCAGGAGCTGGGTGAGGGCTCCTGAATCCTGCTGTACCCCCATGAGACCGAGGTACATTGGACTGGATTAAGTTGCACCCTGTTCCTCTGCTGATGGAGAGGTCGGCCCAGGTTCCTGTCTATATTGGCAGCCACCACAGGCAATAAGCACCAAAGTATCCTAGGCTAGCCCAGCACTTCCATACAACTGAATGACAGAGGCTTTCCCTTCCAGACCTGCGCTGGAACAACATTGGCCTCCTGGGGGGCCGGGCCCTGGTGAACTGTCTCCCCAGCAACAGAACCCTGTGGAAGCTGGACCTGGCTGGGAACAACGTCCCTGGTGACATCCTGAGAGCTGTGGGTATGGCACAAAGGGCTGCTAGCTTCTTACAGGTTGGAGCAAGATGTGGAGCCCTTTGACAGGAGCCTGTCAACCTCAGAAGGGTGTGGCCCGAGCCTTGTGCAGTGGCTCATGATACAAGTTGCTAGTCTAGGTGAAGGGGGAAGGAGGCAGCTGAAGGTAGGCAGCTTTCTTGGTGCTCACACAAGGCGTCTATATGTTCCCTGATACCTTAGCACGTGCAGCTTTCACAGGTAACCCTACGGCTCTGTGGCTTGAAGCCTTCGCTCTGACAGCCATCAGTTGGCCCTGGCCGGACCTCAGCTAGGGAGGCTTCTTGGTACTTTGCCCAGCCCTCCCCACCCTCTGTGTGTGTGTGTGTGTGTTATGTCTGTGGTGTGTGTCTATATGGTATGTGTGTGGTGTGTAATTTGTGTGTGGTGTGTGTGGTGTTTGTATATGGTGTGTGTGGTGTGTAATTTGTGTGTGGTGTTTGTGTATGGTGTGTGTGTGTGTGTGTGTGTATGTGGTGTGTACATGTGCTGTGTAGCAAGTGGTAGGGGTGTCAGGAATGTATGCCTGAATTCACTTCCACCTCTGCCTATGAATCCCAAGTCCTTGTGAATGATGTCCTAGCCTCAGGCTCAGAAGTTTATCATCACATCACACGGTATCACCCACCAAAACCTGAGCTTTCCGGACTAGTGTCCTGGGTCCCGGCCCTTTTCACGCTTCTGCTGAGGAGTCAGCGCCTCCTGCTGGCTGGGCCAGAACCATCTGTCGTGTGCAACGCTTGCTCCCAGGCCTGCTGTATCTGAATGGCCTTAGTCCTTAAGACTGTTTTATGTTTGCACTTCTTGTGTGTGTGTGAAAGACACTTGCTATGTAACCCAGGCTGGCTTTGACCACATAATCCCCCTGCCTCGGGAGCCCATGGGACCCAGAGATGTCAGTCTTTTTAGAAGATAGCACCAGCTTTTAAAGTTATTGACCTTTTTTTTTGGGGGGGGGGCGGGCAGATGATCAAGGAAATGTTCGTCTTTTAGGATTAGTACAGCAGCTTCTCCATGAGTGCAAAAGACACCAGGGCATCCCAAGACCCTGTACGACCCAGTCCTGTCCTAAAGCACTGAAGTCCTTCACCTGAGGGGAACTGGATGGGGCTTTCCCCTCCCCGATGGCCAACTTCCAGACACAGGCAGCACAGGACCGGGGTAGCCATTGTCCCTTATATTGAGCCCAGCAGATAACATGGCACACTCTGACAGAGCAAGCCATGGACCACAATCAGGACCGAATCACTGCCTTTCGGGAGAACCAAACACGCACCAAGATCCTTAGCAAGGAGGTTCAGCACCTCCAGGAAGAGAAGTCCAAGCAGGTGAGTGCCCTCGCTAACCCTGGGCCAGCGGCCTTCTCCCTTCCCCTTGTGGTATATCTATCCGCCAGGCCTCTGAGGCAAGGCTAGCCAGGGCCAAGGTGGCCTCCTAGCCCCACCTCCTGTATGCTGACTTCACCTCAGCTGAGAGCCAACAGGAGTCCTGATCTCCAGGCCTCCCTCTGTCAGTTCACCCCACACCCCCTTTGAATGTAGCAAGGTCAAGACAATTGAATCCCTTGCACTGTGACTTGTCCATGCAGGCCCTGTCCCTGACCAGGGTAGGCTCTGCTCCTAATGATGTCTGACTGACTTTGTCCCCAGTTTCTGGATTTGATGGAGACAATAGATAAGCAACGGGAAGAGATGGCCAGAGACAGCCGGTGAGTGAGCCCTGGGGCTGCAGGAAGTGAACCCCAGCCTGTCTCTCTGGACCTGGCTTCTGAGCCCTGTCTGTCACAAGGCCAGAGAACAAGGCCACTGCTTTCAAGCAAGTGGGCTGGCAGTTGGTGGCAGATGTGGTGGCTTGGCCTTGTACCTGCTGCTCTGGGGACGGTGTGGAGAAGAACAGCTGCTGGTGTGGCTGAGGGGAGTCATGGGGCACCGGGGTTTAGATTTCCCAGAACCACTTCTCTGTCCACAGGGCATCAGCAGTGCGAGTTGGGCAGCTTCAGGAAGCCCTCAATGAGAGACAGTCCATCATCAATGCCCTCAAAGCCAAGTAAGGCGGAGGAGAGCAGCCTTCAGAGACATAGACCCTGCCCAGGGGCAGAGGAGGAGACTGTGCTTCCTGGGGTCTGAATAGAGGCTTGGTAGGGGTGAGGGCAGAAGACCTTTGCCAAGCAGGTGACATTCTTGATGGAGTTGGACTGAGAGTGATCTTCCTCTCTGTAGGCTGCAGATGACAGAGGCCGCTCTGGCTCTGTCAGAACAGAAGGTCCAGGACCTGGGGGAGCTGCTGGCCACAGCAGACCAGGAACGGCAGAGTCTGTCCCAAAGACATGAGAAGGAACGCAGGCTGGAGCAGCAGGTTGGGAGCTGGGCAGTCTGCGTTGGCTGGTGGATGGAAGTGTACGGCGGCGGCCTAACCCTCGCCCTTCTCTCTCAGGAAGCTGCAGATCGGGAGTCCAAGCTACGCAGGGACCTGTCAGCTGCCAATGAAAAGAACTTGTTGCTTAGAAGCCAGGTGTGAGGGGCGTGGGTGGAAGGGTACAACCGAAATGGGGAGAGAGCCAGCTACCCTAAGAGCCCAGGGTGGTGTAACAGGGCTGGGCGAAGCTTCTTCTAGAATTGCCTGCCTCTTAGGTGGATGAGTTGGAGCGGAAGGCAAAGTCTCAGCAGGAGCAGCTGTTTCTGACCAGGCAGGAGCTGACTAACACATCGGCCGAGTTGAAGATCCGTGCTATGCAGGCTGAGGGTAGGCACGGATAGGACAGGCTTGGCACTGAGGGGACAAGGAGCTTCAGGGACAGGACACCCTCAGAGAAGACTCACAATACTTCTCCATTGGGCCTCCAGAGCGCTTGGATGTGGAGAAGAGGAGAGCCAAACAGAATATGGAAGACTTGGAAAAGCTCCATTCCAAGGAGGTGCCGTCTTACAGATGCCCTTGGCTCTCCGGCCTCTAGTGGGGCCTGCAGACTGGGCCGTGTGACCCAGTACTGCGTGTGCCCACCAGGACCCTCAGGGCAGGCCTTTGCCAAGTGACACCCAATTTCCTGGGTAGGGATTCCATGTGGTGAGGGCTAGGGGAACTGGCGTTGGCTAGCCCTGACTGCCCCGTTCGGACAGGTGGATCACATGACTCGTCACTTGGAGGAGAGTGAGAGGGCCATGCAGGAGAGGGTTCAGAGACTAGAGGCGCTGCGGCTGTCTCTGGAGGAGGTGAGGCCACACGGACCCTGGGTTGAGTGCAGCGTGGAATTCATGGCCTCAGGACCCTAGAATGTTCCTCAGTCTCAGCCGTGTTAGGTCTGAGGATCCACCCATGAGTGTCCCTGAAAGATCAGAGACTAAAAATGATATCCATGCCTCTTTGGCAATAGGAGGAGCCCTGGTTCTGAGGAGTCTTGTGGAGAAGTTTCCTCAGCCTGTGTGTGTGTGTGTGTGTGTGTGTGTGTGTGTGTGTGTGTGTGTGTCAAGATGAAGGGCTGGTGATAGCCTCTGCCATGCAGGAGCTGAGCCGCATGAAAGCCACGGTGCTCAGTGAGCGTGGCCAAGCCGAGGAGGAGCTTATCAAAGCCAAGAACCAGGCCCGCTTGGAGGAGGTGAGCTCTGACCACAAGTGTGTGTGTGTGGGGGGGTGCGACTGTAGTACCCTGCAAAGGTGTCTGATGGAAGAGGGCGGGCGAGACCAGGGTTGTGGGCCTCAGGACTGAGTTCAGACAAATTCCAGGAGCCACCCGGGCTACGGTGCTCCCTACACGGCACAGACAAGAGGAAGGTTAGAAATGAGTGGTAGAGCGGACTTGGAGTCGACTCGAGGTCCAGGGGTTCAGTGGGAGATGGTTCTGTGTGCAGGGCGAGTTTATCACTGGTAGTGGTATGACACCAGGCAGCCCTGTCCTCGGTCCCCGCAGAGAGGTGGCCAGTCTACTTGCAGATCATCCGTCCCCACAGTCTTGAGCTCAGACTGGAGCCCTTTTACACATAGCAACCTTTCCCGTGCCCACAGCAACACCGCCTTGCTCATCTGGAGGAGAAGATTCGGCTGTTGGCGCAGGCAAGGGATGAGGCTCAGGGCACCTGCGTGCAGCAGAAGCAGATGGTGGCCGAGTCCCAGGCACGGGCCAGCCAGCTGAGCCTGCAGATGGAGGGACAGCAGCGGCGCCTGGAAGAGCTGCAACAGGTAGCCTGGCATCAAGGGGCGCAGACTCCAGCGCTTGCGTCCAGGCCGTGCGTGGACTCACCCTCCCCAACCCCATTCCCATTCCAGGAGCTGAGCAATAAGGACCAAGAGAAAGTGGCAGAAGTGGCCAGGGTCAGGGTGGAGCTGCAGGAACAGATGGGCCGGATGCAGGCGGACCTGGTGGCCCAGGAGGTGCTGAGGGAGAAGGTGGCGGCCCTGGAGCGGCAACTGAAAGGTTAGCACTTGTCACCTGGGCAGCTGAGTTTGGCCCGGGGTGGGGGTGGGGTAAGGGTTGGGGAGTCCCCCCTCTAAAGACGCAGGCCACCCCCATTTGTTGTTCTTTTTTTTTTTTTTTTTGAGACAGGGTTTCGCTGTGTAGCCTGGCTGCCCTACAACTCGCTCTGTAAATCAAGCTGGCCTTTGAACTCAGAGATCTGCCTGCCTCTGCCTCCCAAGAACTGTTGCTAAGGGCGTACCACACCACCTCATGGCTGCCGCAGGGCAAGGCACCTACTACCCCCTCCTTATTGAGCCTCTCTCTTGCAGTGATCGGGAGTGAACACCGGGAGGCGCTGTTGGACAGAGAGAGTGAGAACGCTTCTCTCCGAGAGAAGCTGCGGCTCAAAGAGGCAGAAATCTCCCGGATCCGGGATGAAGAGGCCCAGAGGGCAAGCTTCCTGCAAAACGCTGTCTTGGCTTACGTGCAGGGGTCCCCTCTGAGAGCCTTGAGTCCCCCTAAATGAAGGGAAGCGGGAGAACCGAAGCGCCCAGCGAGGGTAGAAATGCTGCACCCCATTCTCAAGGACAGGCCTGGGGCCCAAATAAACCGTGAGCTGCAGTTGCAGGATAGGATTCTGGCCACACCAGTGCTCAGCGGCACACCTGCCCAACTGAGGTAGCTCATCGCAGCTCACCGTTAGCATGGGCGGGATGAAACCTACTGGATCGCGCCCAGAGGACCCAGTCCCAGAATCACAGACAGGACAGGACAGCGGTGGGAGGGAGCAAACGCCCCAATGGCAGGGTGGAAATACAGAACTTTTGTACTTGGTGATACATTCTCCTCCAGTTCCTTTCTGCACCGGTCGCCCCAACCGCGCGAATGACTACTGGGTCGCTCTGATTGCTATCAGTCATCTAGGAAGGCTGCCATGCAGCGGGTCGTAGACACGAAGGGTTTCTCGGCTGCAGGATGGGCTGGTGTCCCTGGGAAGCATCGGTCTCGGCCGCCCCGGCGCATCCATTTCCGTGGCGTCGCCAACCTGAGCTACATCATGGCACGTCCTTGTTCCTGGGTGTGGACCCTCAGACTGAGCCTTCGGGGTCCAAGGACTGGCTGGGGCTCCGCCCCCGCCGCAGCTCGCCCCTTGCCCCGCCCCGCCTGCGCGCACTCGGCTGTCTTCGCACCCGACACTCGGCGGTGCTCGGCTGTCTCCGGCCGCTCGCTCAGCGTTCGGGTCCGCGGCCGCTGCGGCGCCGGGCATTTCTCCGCAGCTCGGCTCGCGGCCGCGCCCGCCGCCGCCCGGCCCCGCGCCCATGCAGGCCATCAAGTGCGTGGTGGTTGGCGATGGGTGAGTGCGCTGTCCCGAGCCGCAGGGGCGGAGGGGCTGGTAGGCGGCTACGGGGTGCGGCTCGGCTGGGCGGGGCAGACAGACGCGCGGGGTCCCGGGCGAGACAGCTCCGCCGCGCCCCCACCACAGCTCGGCCGCGTGCGTCCAGGGGCTGATGGGGTGGGGTCAAGCTGAAGCCCGTCCACCTTCTTCCAGCCCAGGCACACCTGATGCTGCCCGGCCTCTGCCCGGTGCTCGCAGTGGGTGGGGCCGGGCCTCACCTGTGCCGATTCCTGGGTGGCTCCACCCTCGCGCCAGCCACCCGAGGTGCCAGAGCTCTTACGCCCCTGTGCGTTGCGACGCGCCCTGTCCAGGGTTGTGAGCCCTTGCAGCCGCGCCCACTGCTGTACCCCCTCGGAGGCTAGCTTGCTCTGGTCGTTTTTTATTAGCCCCAGGTGGCTGCAGATCTACCGAGCTACGACCTACCCACCCCATCCCAGTCACCCAAACTAACCTCTAGCACTGTAGGAGCGAGCTGTCCTTGCGGGGGTGGGGGAAGAAGGGGCGGAGGCTCGGTCCTGGATCCACGTGGGCTGAATCTCTTTCCACAGTGCCGTGGGGAAGACGTGCCTGTTGATTAGCTACACGACCAACGCCTTCCCAGGAGAATATATCCCCACTGTGTGAGTGCATGGGGTTCGGGAACGGGAGGTGGCTGGCGCTGGCCACTAGAGGCCAAGCACACGTGCACGGCACCTCCCAAGGCTCCAGGTCTGGTTCCAGTGACCCTGGTTCTGGGTTTCCATGGTGAGGCTGAGGCGCTGGCCAGAGTTTGGGTTCTGTGTGGCGCCAGTGGCCTGGCCTCCCTGCCCAGCCTAACCTTTGCACTTTGCAGTTTCGACAACTACTCAGCCAACGTGATGGTGGATGGGAAGCCGGTCAACCTGGGGCTGTGGGACACTGCTGGCCAGGAAGACTACGACAGGCTTCGGCCACTCTCCTATCCTCAAACCGTAGGTGGTGAGAGGGCCAGCTCTGGGGGTGGGTGGTTCCCGGATGGGGAGGAGTCACAGGCTGCTCGGACATCCTTTGGTCAGTCTGTCTGTCCCTCCCTCTGAAGGATGTCTTTCTGATCTGCTTCTCCCTGGTGAGCCCGGCCTCCTTTGAGAACGTCCGTGCCAAGGTAGGTGGGCCTAGGCAGAAGGCACACCCCCACTTAGCAGGGGTCTCTGCCAGGGATCTTTTCTGCTGAGGGGGGCACTGAAGGCGGCAGGGTATCAGGGAGGACAGCTCACCGGGCCATGGGCCCCGGCAGAGGAGCTGTGGGCAGTCTCTAGCCTCCCTGGGTGGGCATCGTCCTTCACTGCCAAACCCAACAGACTCCTAGCTAGTCACTCTGAAAAGCTTGAAGAGCCATGGGTGTCAGGGGAGAAAAAAAAAGCTCAGGAGCTGAGGCCTTCTTTGTGCAGACTGGAGGCCCTGCCCCCAGGCCAGCAGGGTCAGAACCTCTGTTCCCACAGTGGTACCCAGAGGTGCGGCACCACTGCCCACACACACCCATCCTTCTGGTGGGCACCAAGCTGGACCTCCGTGATGACAAGGATACGATTGAACGGCTGCGGGACAAGAAGCTGGCACCCATCACCTATCCCCAAGGCCTGGCCATGGCCCGAGAGATCGGTGGGCAAGCAGAGGCCTGAGGCTGGGGGTGGGGCACCCCTGTCCTATGCTTCCCCCATCCACAACTACACCCCCCCTCCCCATGTTCCTAGGTTCTGTCAAGTACCTGGAGTGCTCGGCCCTGACCCAGAGAGGTCTGAAGACAGTATTCGACGAGGCCATCCGGGCCGTGCTCTGCCCGCCACCAGTGAAGAAGCCGGGCAAGAAGTGCACTGTGTTCTAGAGCCGCGTCTGGCCGAGCCGGCCCGGCCGCAGAGGGCTGGCTCAGGTGTGCCCTTGTGCTGACCTGTCTGCTGTCCCTCAGTCTGCCGTGGGAAGTGGGGGTGGGGGGAGCATGGGGACAAGGCTGGGGTGATGGGGTCCTGTCCCCTATGCCTCCTTTTTCTGGGATATAGCTCCAGCCTTCCCTGGTCCCTATGGGAGGCCAGGAGGGAGCGGGGTCTCCCTCAGGGTTGCAGTGGGGGGTCCAGGGCAGCCCCAGGATGGGCCTCCCTGGAAGGGTGGGGGTGGTTTTGTTCATCATGTCCCAGGAAAGGGTGGCCCCTTCTTATTTTATACAATAAACATTCACCACCTCCTTTGTCTTGCTGTCTGCCCTGCCTTCTGCCCTGGTGCTTGCCCCAGCCACTCCCCTAAGGGGCAGAAGAGTCTGGAACCCCTAAACAGTACCTTAGACTACACCCTTCCCAAAGGAACTCTGAGCTTAATACACCCTAGGTGATGGAGCGGACATCCTTCTGATCAAACCGGGTTAGGCACACTTTGTTGCATACAGGACGGTCTCTGTGTGCGACCCGGGCGCCCGGTGGGGACAGGGGAAATGCTTCTGCAGCTCCATTGGGAACAGTCTGTAAAGAGGTTGACCCAGCTCTGGCTAGTATGAGGTGGGGACATGGGGGGGGGGAGGCAGCCCAGGAGGGCCCAAAGTTACTCCACCTTCATCCCAGAGGCTACAGGCCATCCCAGGAGTCACCGTGAGACCAGAGGGTGCCCTGAAGGGACATTCTCCTCCAGGAGGCGCACCTAAGTGGTTCATGCTGACTGAGAGGGCTGCTTGTTAGGGGTGGGTTTGTTTGTTTGTTTTTTCAGGAAGTTTGCCAGCCAGTGAAACGGCTCTTATTAATAATTAAATCATACCAGTTTACAATTAGTAAACAAGAGAACAAGATTAACAAACTCATCGCTTCCTGATTAATGTATGTCGCTGCCCTCTATATCTCATGATGTATGGGGTGCTACTATAGACCTCCTCACCTCCGTGTCCCCCCACCCCCAACTCACATCAAATGATATCAGCCCAGCAGTTTGGAAAGTCGGCTCTTGTGGAAGTTCCACATCACACAGTGCAGCACACTGACCAGGGCTGGACTCAGCAGGGGCCCCGGCTGTCAGCAGTGAGACATTGCAGATTAAATACACCAGGACTCTCCCCGAGTTGTAAATAGCACAGAAAGACGTTGTGGGGAACGTTCAAGTGTTGGAAAACAGCTCGGGCTCCAATCCCACAGAGAAGCTGTGCAGCTCATTGGCAAATGAGTAACGTCTACCACCTAGCTTCTCTGTGTTAGTCGCTGGTGGGAAGCGGGGTCAGCTGGCAGCCATGTCAAAACCACACGGAGCTGTTGGTTTAGTTCCTACCGAAAATCCACAACTCCACCTAGAAGCTTCTGGACGGGCTATCTGTAGACAGACTGACCAACCTCTCGAGGATCTGACCACCTTCCGCCCCAGGCCAGGCAGCTGCCGAGGCTGAAAGGCTGAGGACCAAGCAACACCTGCTTTGGGTCACAGATGGCACGAATCTGTGCCTATTGGAGAATCAGCAGACAGGCTGCGCAGGGAGCTTTATTACAGGGGTGGGGGGCACAATGTTCTGAGTATAAAGTTGAGCAGAGTGTTGGGGGCGGGGTGGGGCCTCAGGTAGCCAGGAAGCCCCCATCCACCGGCAGGGTGGAGCCGGTGGTCATGGCACTTCGGTTGCTCAGCAGGAAGAGGATGGTATCCACCACGTTCTCCACCTCTGCAGCAGGTAGAGGTCAAAAGCATGGAAGGAGGCTTGGCTCACCCTTCCAACTGCAACCCCCAGGCCCAGGCAAGCACCGGGACTGCAGTCTGGACTCCTGCCTGACTCACCAGCGAACTTGCCCAGTGGGATACGGTCCAGCACAGCCTTAGCTTTGTGGGGGTCACTCCAGTTGGTCCTGCCCATGGGTGTCATCACTACCGTGGGGTTTACTGCATTCACACGGATCTGCAGAGAGGCCAGCAAGGAAAATTACATGGGAGAGGGTCCTGAGCAAGGGGACTTCTTTGGAGGACTCATCCCAGCCTTGTGTACCTTGTGGGGCCCGAGCTCTAGGGCCATCATCTTGGTCAACATGTCCAGAGCACCCTTGGTGGAACCTGTGAGGAGGGTTGTCGTGGAGACCAAGCTGGCCAAGAGTGGACTGGACTGGGGGTCGGGCACAGCTAGGATTACTCACAGTAGACGGTATGGTTGGTCAGCGCTCGCTGGGAGGCCTGGCTGGAGACATTCACGATGGCCCCTGGAACTCCCCGCGCTATCATGCCTCTGGCCACAATCTGAAAATTTGAGGGACATGAAGCAGAACTCACACTCTTCTTCCGAGGTCCTGCCCTGGCCGGGTAGGACAGCTCACCTGAGACACCTGGATGACAGCCCGAAGATTCACATTGAAGGACCTAGGAGTGATGGACAGACTGGTCAGGGCAGGGCTGAGGCTGGGGGCGGGGCGCGATCTGGTTCCTCCAACCCCTGCTAGCTTACGTGTCACAGGCCTCCTTAGTGACCTCCAGGAAGGACTGCAACAGAGCCACGGCGGCATTGTTCACCAGAAGGTCCACCGGTCCCACATTGCTTAGGGCCCGTTCTGTGGCCTCCCAATCGGCCAGGTCCACACATACAGGCTCCACGCCAGGACACTGTGCGGATCGGGGAAAGCAAAGCTCTGAGCTTTGTGTCCCAAGGTGGCGCTGTTTGCCTCTTCCACCGAGGAAGGGTAGTCTGGGAGAGTTGGACCTGGACGGAACTTTCAACTGAAGGGTCAAGAGTTCCTGCTGCAAGCAGCAAATTGCGAGCTGGAACCTAGAACTGAGAGACCCAGCACCCACACCCACCCCATCCCCCACTCCGAGCAGTTCTCTTCCGCTTGGCTCAGCATTCTTGGGCCGGGTCTGCTCTCTCAGCCGCTTCTTCCAAACTCAGGGAGCCAGGATAGGTTCATCGACCCCACTAACTGCACAGGGCCGCAGGCCTACGAAGAGGTGCCATGGGTTCCTACCCAAAGAAGCACACTGCGGGTGAGGACGGGGGCCGCCTCCTCACCTCTGGACGCTGTGCCTACCTCGCGGACCAGGCTGTCCAGGTCCTCTTGCGTCCGACTCACCGCCACAACCTGTGCACCCGCCGCCTGCAAAGCCAGCACAGTGCTGCGCCCGATGCCTGAGGCAAGCGAGGATTAGTGCGGGTACCCCCTTTTCAAACCAGCCGGACCCTCCAGTGCCACTCGCCTGCCGCCTCACCTTTGCCCGCGCCGGTGACCAGCGCCCGCCGACCTGCAAGCCCCAGGTCCATGGCGCCCTAGCCTGGTCCTGCCTGGACAAGATGGACTTGGAGTTCCCGAATCGAGGGAGGTGGCGAGGAGAGCCAATCACATGGGCTGTGTCTTGAAAGGGCGAGGATATTAAAATGAAAGTTCCTCTGTGGTGCTGATTGGCTGAATGTCAGTGGGCGTGGCCGAGGCAAAGCTGTCCTAACCACGGGACGCAGCTTCTCAAACTGCACCAGACTGACCCAACTATAGAGGGCGGAATCTGCTTAGCGAGCGAGCTCTGGTCTGCATGGTTTCTACTACCAAGATCTCCATTAAACGCATGTAAGTAATTATTCCAGGGGTCTCATGGAAACTCGTGAACCTGAGAGACATGTCTAAAAACGTTTCTATGTTCTTTGTCCCCAGGTCCAGGAGGGGATCACCATAGCCCACATGTAATACTCAGAGTGGGGGAAAAGGACATCCAAAGCCGAATGGTAGTGGCACACACTTTAATCCCAGCCCTCGGAAGGCAGAGGCAGACAGATCTCTCTAAATTCAAGGCCAGCCTGGTCTACAGAGAAAGTAACAGGTCAGCCGGGCTACACAGAGAAACCCTGTCTCGAAAAGCAAAACACTGGAGGGTATCTAGATAAGTTCAAAGAAGAAGCTGTTATCAATACAGCCCCAAATTAGCTTCAAGGAAAACTGAAGCCCAAGTTCACCTCACCCAGCTTGTATTGGGTTAGCAGCCCCGTGTAGACAGTAGGTTGGACAATAAGAGGTTGGGTTGGGTGTGGAGATGTACATCAGAACTGGCCCGACAACTGGTGCTTTCCAAGGCTTGAGAGTCAGTTACAGATTAATGCCCAGGTGTGCACTGGGTCTCCCTATTAAATATTTTATTTTTAGAGTCATGATGAGGAACACCAAAGCAATTGCTCCGAGGACCTACTCTGGCCAGTAGTAGGGATCTGGTGATTGCAGGGCCCTGAGTGATGTGGGGCTTTGGACCCAGAGAGGTGCGGCCATGGGCTGTTTTGAAAATCAACTGCAGCTGGGCGGTGGTGGCGCACGCCTGTAATCCCAGCACCTGGGAGGCAGAGGCAGGCGGATTTCTGAGTTTGAGGCCAGCCTGGTCTACAGAGTGAGTTCCAGGACAGCCAGGGCTATACAGAGAAATCCTGTCTCGAAAAATACCAAAATCCAAAAAAAAAAAAAAAAAAAAAAGAAAAAGAAAAGAAAGAAAGAAAGAAAAAGAAAAAAGAAAATCAATTGCAGGAGGCTCGGTGATTAAAAGCACTGCACACTTCCAAAGGACCTGGGTTTGGTCCCCAGCACCCAAATGACTGCTCACAACCATCGGCTCTAAGGCAACCCATGCCCTCTCTTGACCTGTGTAGAGTACACATGGCACACAGACATACAGGCAGACAAAACCCAGACATATGAAGTAATAATAATTCTATAAAAACCATGGAGGAGAAGCATCTGGAGATAGGCAGTCCAGCCTCCCTCCGCAGTTCTGAGCCACTCACCACCACTGCGAGGCCATTCTGTTCCTAACCCTGAATTCTGCCAACTCCCTGTCAGAAACCGGGAAAGAGAGCCAGCCTGCCCAACACCTAGACACAGCTAATTAGAGCTTGCTCGTTAGTGACTCGGTGTTTCAGGACGCGTACAAATCTCGTTCATTGTTCTGTGGTCCTGGGTGCACGCAGCTGCTCAGGCTTTGCTCTCTGGAGAGACGTGCTCTCAGATCCTGTGTCCTGGGCTCTCTTTAGAAGGTATTAACAGCGCATCCTCCTCCACTCCGCCACTTGCCCTGAGAGGGACCTCCTGTCATTTCCCTCAAGCCGGTGGGCTAATAGAACCAAGCTCATGAGAATCTGCCGGCCCTCCAAGACTGTCTGAGAGTCTGGGTTGCAGGGCTCCTGTGCTGGGTCAGGCCACACTGATAGACCAGCTAACTAGCTGTGAAAACTTCAGCCCATTTGGGTGTCCTTCTTATCACTGTCCTATGTGTGAACCAGGCCAGGGAAGTGGGCTCCGCTGAGAAGGTGCGATTCGATTCCCACCCAATGGCTCCTCTCCTGCACAAAGAGACTTGGTCCAGGTACCTCCCGTTCCCTTCCCCCAAATGCCGAGTCGGGGGTGGGGGGTCAGAGCACCAAGAGGCACCAGATCTTTTAATGGAAAGGGGAAAGGGTACAACGATACCGACCCCTTCTTTTCAGAAGAACTACTGTCCTTTGATCACATTGGTCACAAGACACAGTAGGTATTGGAAGACAGCAAGCAGGCTCTGAGGCAAACCGCCTGTAGCAGGACTTGATTGGCTTGGCGTAAAGCGCCCAGCTTTACGACCCGCCCCGCCCAGCCCTCGCCCCCAAGGAGTCCTGTGCAATGGTTAAGGTAACATAGTGGTCCATTTATTTAGGCAAATGAACCCAACAAAGCGGGACAGAGAGAACAGGACTCCAAGGTCTGGGGCCTGGAGTGGTTGTGGGAATCAGACAATAACATGGGAGTGGAGCCGTGAGCTGCGTGGTGGGCGTGGCTGTGACATGAGGGCGGGGTCACGACTCAGTAGAAGCTTTGGCTGAGGGTGGGGCCAGGAAGGCCACTCAGAGATCCGCAGTATCTGGGCAGACTAGGAGGCCAGGTAGCCAGAGTCCACCAGGATGCCAGAGCCAGTGGTCGAGGCACTGCTGTCGCTGAGGAGGAAGAGGATGCTGTTGACGACGTCCTCAACCTCTGCAGGAGAACAGACCAGTCAAGGCCTCTGCTTGCTTGGCTGCTGACAAGTTTCCCTCACCCACTGTCCCCAGCTGACCTGCGAACCTCCTCAGCGGGTGACGCTCTTTGAGCTTCCTGGCAAACTCAGGGTCTGCAGAGACTTTCTTGCCCATGTCAGTCAGCACCACGGTGGGGTTTACGGAGTTTACCCGGATCTGGGGCCAGAAGCCACAGCTGGCGGCACAGCCAAGGAACCAGCCCTACCTGCACAGCTCGGGCCTCGCCCCAGGACGAGCCTGGTGAGCTTGCCTACTCTGTCCAGATGAACCCTGAGCCCAATGCTCAGAGCCTTGTGTAGTCCTCAGGTCTCACCCCCAAGCCCAGCCCTGCCCCAGGTGCCCGTGGTCTGTCCCTCGGGTGTGGCCAAACCCCCGTGCCTACCTTGTGTGGCCCCAGTTCCATGGCCATGGCTTTGGTCAGCATAGTCATCGCGCCCTTGGTGGAGCCTGTTGGGGGATGGGGAGTGCCGAGGACCCTTTAATCACTCTTTCTGTGAAGTTCACCGAAAACCTAAGAGTTCTATAGTCTTTTTTGGAGGGTGCACTCACTGTAGGTGACCAAGTTAGGAAAGGTGACGTGGGCCACCATGCTGGAGACGTTGACAATGGACCCTGCCACTCCTCGGTTAATCATGTCCCTGGCTACCATCTGGAAGAAAGGGTTGCAGGCAGATCACCCTGCATCTCCCTAGCTCCGCCCCTCCATTGTTGCTGTATGGGCCACACCCTCCTATCATCTCACCTGTGATATCTGAAACACAGCGCGAAGGTTTACACTGAAGGACCTGGCGGGGGTGGGGGGGGGAAGGACAATACATAGCCTCCTTCCTACACCTCCATCTCCAGCGACCCTCCCTGGCCTGCCCGCTCTCCCCGCTTGCCCACCTGTCGAAGGCTTCCTTGGTAACCTCCAGGAAAGGCTGCATTATAACCAGCGCTGCGTTGTTGACCAGCAAGTCCACAGGGCCGATGCCGCCCAGCGCCTTCTCCGTGGCCTCCCAGTCACCCAGGTCCACACACACGGGCTCTATCCCGGGACACTGTGGGGGACATTGGTGGCCTGAGGCACTGTTCCAGACGCCTTCTGATGTATCCCTGAGGTGGGGACAGGCCCCCCGCCATGCAGGGCTGTGTGTGCCTTACCTCTTTGGCAAGGCTGACCAGGTCTGAGTTGGTACGGGTCACGGCCACCACTTTGGCTCCTGAGGCATGCAGGGCCTTCACGGTGTCACGCCCGATCCCTGTAGGGGGGAGAGTGGTGGGACAAGGGCCTTGTAGGCCTGGTCACAGCTAGGATGGAAGTAACGAGCAGGGTGGCTGGCTGCTCCTGAGCCCAGGGAAGGCTGCCTCCAGTGCCTGACTGCCCAGCCTGAATGGAGGAGCTATCCTGCAGCCAACCTAAATCCATCCATCAGGGGTATGGTGGTGGCCAGGGAGGGGGTGCCATTCTGTCCTGGTGGGTCTCCAGCCAGGTGACAGAAGCAGGCTAGTTCTAGTTAGTGGGAGTCAGGGTTAGAAAGGCTGAGCTGTGACAAGGTCACCTTGGACCCCTACTCAGTGAGGTTGTCCCTGTCCTCTCCCCAGTACACAGCTCACACTCTCCCCTGCTCACACTCACCCCACTTCCCAGCTCACACTCACCTCACTTCCCAGCTCACACTTACCTCCCTTTCCTGCTCACACTCACCCTGCTTCTCTGTTCACACTCATCTCACTTCCCAGCTTATACTCACCTCTCTTCCCTGCTTACACTCACCCTGATTCACTGTTCACACTCACCCCACTTCCCTGCTCACACTCACCTCACTTCCCTGCTCACACTCACTCCACTTCCCTGCTCACACTCACTCCGCTTCCCTGCTCACACTCACTCCGCTTCCCTGCTCACACTCCGCTTCCCTGCTCACACTCACCCCACTTCTCTGCTCACACTCACCCCGCTTCTCTGCTCACACTCACCTTTCCCTGCCCCTGTCACCAGGGCCCTCAGGCCACTGAAATTCAGCTTCATGTTGCTGACACCAGTTTCTTCTGCAGCAAGAGATGGGTTCAGCTTTTATGTCTGGGCTGGCAGGCGGGGCAGGGGTGGGTGGAGCTAGGAGCGTACTGGCCTGGCCAGGGTGGCATGACCCACTTGCTCCAAGGGTAAAGCTCTCGCTCCCCAAATAGAGCACCCAGCTGCTTGTTAGGGCTTGAAGAAGAAATGAGAAATTGAGCGCTAACACGCCAGTGAGAGGGGCTGACAGCCGTGGAGCTGTGACATCGGAGCCCTGGGAAGGAACTTTGTTTTCTTTGGGCTGGTGCCTGGTCTTGAGCCCTCATGGCACGCAAGGCAGACCTTGCCCCACTGGGCCACACTCCTAATCTAGGAGAACAGAAAGTTTGCTTTCCCAATTTGCCTTCTTTGCATAGAAGCCAGTAACAGTTTTCATGGGAGAGAAGCTGTGCTTTCCAGTCAGGTGGGTGCTTCAGCCCAACTGAAGGGCCAGGACCAGGACCACTCTGCACATGGACATGACAGCGGCCAACCACTCAGCATTGGCAGCTATCGGGAGCTGATCCAGCACCCTGGTTTGGCCATGTTCTGGAGTAAGGGCAGACACCCAGTGAGCTAGGGTGGTATCTGGTTCCCGGGCCGGCTAGGGCGGTGGCTTAGACTGCTAAGGCAAGTCTCCTCCCACCCAAGCCCTACCCCAGCATTCCTGACATCTGCTACTCTCCTGAGCTCCACCTGCCCCCAGAGGCTCTGCCCTTGGTGGCCACACTGAGACCCTCCGAGGTAGAACTCCCTTCTCAGGGCAGATGGGTGGACCCTTGGGGGAAGTTTTGCAAAACAATCAGAGGATTGAATGTCCATTCTGATTCTGTGTCTAGGCAGTTGTCTAAGGCCATACTGAGCCCATCCTTGATCTTGGGTGACCAACCAGGTTCATGAAGGAGCACTTGTTTCCAGGGGGTCATGGCAGGGCACAAGGCAGGGCAGGTCTGGGCGCACAGAGCATCCCGGGGACACCCCCAGGAGGAGGTGCGCTCCGGCTCTCCTGCCACCTTCCCTTCCTGGTGCCAGGCTCCACACTGAGACTGAGTGGCCTTCAGAAAGAGGGCGGACATGTTTTTGGAGACACTCAGCACTGGATAGACCAGGCTAGACAGCCCTTGGGCTGCCAAGGCTTTGCCTGTCCCTACTTTCCATTTCTCCATAGGAAAGATGGCGTTACAAACGTATGTGGGTTCTTGGCCTCTGTGGAACTGTAACGGCTCAGGACTATGGAGGAAGGGAAAGGAGAGCTTCAACCCTGAATACCTCAGATGAGGACTACAGGAGTCGGCTCTCTCCTCCCTCCTAACCTAGATCCATAAAGTCCACTGCTCTCTATCAACCCCAACCCTTGTTTGTCCTTATAAGGTGTACACATGCATATTCATGAGCAAGCACACACACACACACACACACACACACACACACACACGCACGCAACTCTACAAGCCCCTGATTATGCAAATGAAGCATCTTCCAACACCCCTATCTTGACCAATGGCACACGGCCACACAAACCCTGCCCCGGAGACCCTGGCTGCCTCCCCATGGGGATAAATATCTCCCATTCCCTCATGGGGAACTGAGCCGGTTCCCTAGAGTTGTTCCCTGGTGTGTTCTTTACCTGAGCACTCATTGCAGACTAAGAGCCTGCACTGAACCCACCCACGCCCTGCTAACTCCCTCCCTCCAGCCTGGCAGCCTGGCACCCTGAGGGAGAAGCAGACACGGGTGGCAGCCCTCACAGGCAGAGTCAGCGTTTCATCACCGAGCCGTTTCCTTAACCCTGATCTTTCTTTTTGTTCAGCTGGAATTTAGGAGGAACCAACAATGCCATCAAGTCACATTGGCTTAGTCTTTTTTTTTTTTTTTCAGGTCAGGGTTTCTTTGTGTAGCCATGGCTGCCCTGGAACTCACTCTGTAGACAAGACTGGCCTCAGACTCAGAGATCTGCCTGCCTCTGCTTTCCAGGTGCTAGGATTAAAGGCGTGCGCCACCACCTGGATAAAACATTTTATTATGAAAATAATATTAGGACTGGTGAGATGGCTCAGCGGTTAAGGAACCTGACTGCTCTCCTAAAGGTCCTGAGTTCAAATCCCAGAAACCACACAGTGGCTTACAACCATCTGTAATGAGATCTGATGCCCTCTTCAGTGGTTACCTATGTCTATATGTAAGTCCAATAAACCCATGATCCCTCAAGGTAAACTGTGGTGGCATCGTCCTTTGGTTTCTCGTGGGGACCTAAGGAGAAGAGGGCTGGCAAATCTTTCACAAATGACAGACAGCTGTCATTTTCTAGGAGAAATATTCTGAGGGTCTGGTCATATAAAGACTCCACTAACTTTCTGATAGACTGTTCTACAGCTTGCCTCTGCTGTGGTGAATGTAAAGATGTGAGCAAGCCTGACTCCTTTGGGATGTTTTATTTATCCTTTATCCTTTTATGGCTGGGGGGGGGGGGTAGAGCCAGTATACAACATTGTATGTAAGCCTTCCCCTCTGTCTAACCATTCCAACAGCTCCTCTCTGCAAGATCTAAGTCAACCAAGAATCCTATATACACTTAGTGGTATCTTATTTCCATTATAAGTTCTTATTGTGGGTTTCCATCCAGGGCGTCCTTGGGAGTCTATGTATTTGCTGTTGTGAACTGGGTTCCAGGCTACTGTTGTGAGGTCAGCTTCTCCAAGCCGCAGGCGTCTGCTGTGCATCCACTGACTTAGTCTTTTAGTCATCCCAGAAGACAAACTTGGCTCCTTAGACTACTGGAGTGGCCATCTTTCCTTTACGGGCACGGGATGCACGACCTTTGACAGAGCATGCTCAGAAGTGTGTCTATCTCCACACATGCCTCCCCGTGTGGACATGGGTAGCTTTCCCAGGTGAAATTACCATGTTTCCTTTGTTCTGGGAGAACACTGCTTTGGGAACAAACCCAGAACTATTCACTAACCAGTCTTTCTCCTGGTACATAGCACATTTTTTTTTTACCAGTCTAGCGCAAAGAGTTCTGTCTCCCCAGAACCATTTGAGAACAATTTGCCAAAGTAACACTTCACAGGCCCTCAAACACCCTAGTCTTTATCTCTTTCCCACAATGCCTTGCACTGTACAATCACAGCCTCAGCATCTCATGATGTTGATATGGGTATCTCCACTATGGAGTTCTGAGCTCTGTACAGTGAGGAACTTAATGATAAAGGGCACAGGCCAGGACCACATGGAGGTTCCTGTGGCCCACCTCTGCCTTTTCTGTTTCAGGCTTTGAGGGTTTGTGAGTGTGCAGGTGTCAGTGTGTGCATGTGGACGCCAGAGGACAATACTGTCTCCCTCCATTACTCTCTATCTTTTAGTTCTTTTCATTTATTTGTTATTGCATTGCACATCCTGCAGTCACACATCCATGTCGTACTAACCTGGATGTTAGAAGACAACGTGTGAGTGTTGACTTGTCTCCCTTCTACCATGCGGATCCGGGGATCTAAGTTAGATTGTCAGGGTTACATGAGAGGAGTGCCATTACCTGATAAACCATTTAAAATTCCAGTCTGGGGGAGCTGGTGCTGGTGGCACACACCTTTAATCCCAGCATTCAGGAGGCAGAGGGGCAGGCAGATGTCTGTGAGTTTGAGGCTAGTTTGAGGTCTACCTAGTTCCAGGACAGCCAGGGATCCACAGAGAAACCCTGTCTCATAAAACAAAACCAAAAAAATCCTTGACTGGAAGAAACATAAACAAGGTCTTCCTCTCTTTCTAAGGCTACAAGGACAAACCAAGGCATGATTTCATCAAAGCACGCTTCAGGGAACCAATGAGGGTGTTGGGCTCCCTTCCAGAGCATAGATAAGAAGTTACTAACAGGGATATGTTGCTTCTGCCAGCACCAGGCCTTTATCCAGCAGGAATGAGGGCTCCCCTGTAGCTCCATAGATAGAGGTTCCCTCCAGTCCCCTCACCCCCAACCCCAGTCTCTCTGCCCCCCCCAGGCTACATACAATTAAGGCACAGTTGCATGCAAATGTTAAACCCGAAGATTTGTAGAAGAAAAACCAAATCCATAACTGTACAACTAAAGCAAGCTTTATTTAATACTGTCCAGGAAGATGGACACTGGCCAGATCCCTGTCTGGGATCCCCAGAGAGTGGCACTGGATTAAGTCAGTCAGGAGCCTTTCAAGGCCAAACCCCAATGTACTTTCAGCGTTCATCCAATCAGGGACAAGCGTACATCCTGACATAATCGCCGCCTACATGCTTCCATTCGATGTGTACCCAAGCACATCCCATGCAGCTGGGGCAACCAAGCTTGTTTACGGAAGTGAAAACACATGGCTTGCTCTCTTTACATGAACAGCAGGCCCCAGCATTCCAAGGAGATATCTGTCCCTGGGCGAGTGGGTCTTCCAGGTTGACTTATATAGCTCTCAGGACTCTCCCCAGCCCTCCATGAGGGGCTCTGAACACTCAACAAGCCCAGCGATGGTCCTTTCCCCAGGGGCACATATGAATTCAAGATGGCTGTTACTTAGCTCAGAGGACAGTCACAACACCTCCTCACCAGTCTTGGAAAACACATCTTTTTTGTTGTTGTTGTTTTGTTTTTGTTTTTGTTTTTTTGTTTTTCCAGACAGGGTTTCTCTGTGTAGCCCTGGCTGTCCTGGAACTCACTCTGTCGACCTGGCTGACCTCGAACTCAGAAATCCACCAGCCTCTGCCTCCCGGAAGACATGTCTTAAGAGTGGAGTGAGGAGAGATGTTTCTTCACACCTACAAGTCCGGTGAACATGAGCTCACTGTGGCAACAAACGTTCACAATGTTCTGTAGAGTGATAGGCAGCAAGGTTCCTAAGGTTGGCAGAGGACTGGACAGTCAGCACAGCTGCCAAGGAGTTAAATGTGAGTTAGTGCAAGCAAAAGAGTCTGTCTCTGAGAACAGGCCTCGGAGGGGAGAATCCTCCAGCAGGGCCACAGCTGAGCCCCAGAAGTGTTGGACTGTGATGGAACACTCAAGAAATGGTGTTCATAGGGGTTAGAGAGGTGGCTCAGCGGTTAAGAGCATCGACTGCTCTTCTGAAGGTCCTGAGTTCAAATCCCAGCAACCACATGGTAGCTCACAACCATCTGTAATGAGATCTGACGCCCTCTTCTGGTGTCTGAAGACAGCTACAGTGTACTTACATATAATAATAAATACATCTTTATAAAAAAATAAAAGAAATGGTGTTCATAATGGCAGTGTGCATACAGACTATTCACAACGCATGGGTCTGGGGGTTGAGACAGAGTCTTGCTATGCAGCTCTGGCTGGTCAGGAACACAGAGTCCCTGACTGTAACACTAACCTCTGAAATTTAACCCTGTTCTCCATGGAGAAGCAGGGGTACATCCAGCCTCTCTGGTTGTGCTTGGCTGTCCATGGTCTGCATTCAAGAAGTCAGGAAACTGACTTGGGCTCCTCTCTCTCCTCTGTGTGTGTGTGTGTATATGTGTGTGTGTGTGTGTGTGTGTGTGTGTGTGTGTGTGTGTGTGTGGTAGGGGTTACAGCACTGACAACCACTGTAAGACTGCTATAAAACAGTGTGTGCTGGAAATCCACCGACCACCTGTCCTCACAGGACCACAGTGGGGCTGCTGGCTTCTAGGAGACCGTGTTACCCCGGCAGATAAACTGCAAGCACCTCTGAGAGAAGCGGGAAGAGGGACAACCGGCTGGGGCTTGGTTTCTTCACAAGACGGTGTCTGGGCTCTGGGATCTGTTCCTTCTTCAGCTTCGTCTGCAAAGCCCGTTTCCCTTAGTGAGATCGTAACTGTTGGCTCCAGGGTACGCATCTTGATGGAGCACCATACAGATATTTGTGCTCTCCATTTGATTGTGTGATTTTGCTTGTTGTCCTCCCACTACAGAGGGATAGCCACTGGGTGAGGGTAGCAGGTCAGTGCAGAGCTAAGTTGGTCCTAGCTGTGTCACTCCCAGTGTCAGGTCACCACTGAGCTACCCCTGTCCTCGCTTCCAGGATGGATGAGGCTAGGATGTGCCCTAACCAGCCTGGGCCCACCTGGAGAGAAGGCTTGGGGGGACGCGCACCTGCACAGGCACAGGCCTGCCCTTGCAAGTCATTCTGAACACCTGTGTGTGCACATGTAACAGGAGAAAGGGCAGAGAGGTAGGCCAGCTACGCAAACAAGCAAAGAGACTCTATGTCACCAGAGGCCCCTCGGGTCGGGCCAACTTTGGTGGTATGTATATAGAGGTGTGACCTCCCCCCTGGACACATGGACAAGTTATAGCCAGAGCTGGACAAAATCCTTCTAGAAACTTCTGAGCCCTCTCAAGTTCCTTATTTGGAGCTCCGTGGGGGGAAGCTTTTATTTGATTTTCCTACTCTCAAAACATAGAGAGAGCCCTTGACAAAACAACTCGAAACTGGACTCCAGGTTCACAAGGAAATGCATCAACCAGGTGTGGGCCAAGCTGGATCAGAGATGCCCTTCCGATTTAGGGACAAGTGGGCTTGAGGAGAAAGGGAGAGAGCCCCTAGGCACCTGCTGGGGCAAGCTAAGGTTCCTACTGAACTCCGAGTGTTGACAGGAACATGGGGTAGGAGAGAGTGCAGGCTTAGCCCCACACTTACCCTGGCATGACAGATTGGAGGAGGGCCAACCCAAATAGGGAACAGAATTCTGCGGCTCTCTTTTCTCACCAAGGTGAGGGTGTGTTATTGGAAACAAAAAAATCAGAGCTGAGTATGGCACTCAGAAGTCAGAAATGGGCAGCTCCCTGAGTTCAAAGCCAGCCTAATCTACAGGGTGAGTTCCCGGACATCCAGGGTTGCATAAATGAGACCCTGTCTCAAAGCAACAATAACTTCCCCCTCTTAAAAACAAACAAACAAAAAAAGCAGAAAAAGGAAATGCAAATTCAAAGATGGACTTTCGGTCAGTTGCTGCTTGGTGGCCACCCATGGGTCCCTCCTCTCCATCCGGCTCTGTGGCTGGTTTTCTGCTTGTCAGCTAAGGCAGATTCTGCACCAGGGTCAGGCCTTTAGGCAGCCATGAACCTTTGGGAGTGGCAATATGTAGAGGCAGAGCAAAGGCCCCTGTCCTGGGAAGGACACCAAGGGTCACCCTAGGTTGCGTTTTATTTTGCCCTAACATTAATGGGTTAAGATGAATATATCTTCATCTCCTGAGGACAGCTAACTGGCCTCAGTGTCTCATATACACCCCCCCTTATTATATAATGAGTTTATAAAAGGCCTTACTCACAGACATGAACAAAGACTTTCCTAAACTTGAACCTTCTCAAAATCTAAGCTCTTCTGGGTTGGGCAGTGAGGACCCGGTGAGAGAGGCTTATGTAAGGAGATACGGCTGGAAAAGGCCCGCCCAGACATTCTTCAGGTTAAGAAGGGGGACGGGTGAGGCTGTGGTTAGGATCTATTGTGTGAGAGAAGAATAAATAAAAGTAAAGAGGAGGAGGAGGAGGAAGAAGAAACTGGCTGGAGAGACAAACAGGTGCAGGGTAGAAAAGAAGGACTGTCAAATTTGTGTCCCCAAAGAAGTCCCCACTCCTGACGCTGTCCTCAGGGGAAAGAAAGCTGTAGCCCTTTGTCCTTCAGTGTCTGCAGGGTGGGATCCCAACTTGTGAGCACCTGTGAACGGAGCTGAGGCCCTGACGCTGGGCCCCAGTGTTCTTGAGGGGACTGTCTCCTGTGTAGACTGGGTCACTGTGCTGTCAAAAGCTGCTTGTTTCCTAACACAGTCCCTACAACGCACAGACAGGAGCAGCCCTCCATCCAACCGGAAAGAGTCTCAGAGATTTCCAGAAACTGCCCCGCCAGAGACTGGTTCTGTCCTCAGACCCCGTCAGATCCTTCCAGACATCTGGCTCCTCCTCTGAGCTGCTTCCTAAGACATGGCTGACTCTACTGTTTTATATGACACAGTGTATTATATGACACAGTGGCTTCAGACTGTGCCTTGCCCTGGGTGACTCCAATTTGAGGTCAAATGTCAAAGACAACTTTTTACTTTGAAATTTGTAGGCACTCTCTCAGCCATCACCCTTAAGGCTCAGAATGGTAAGTGATGGCTTATTTATTTATAAGTTAAAAGGCTCTACCACCAGCTTTTCAAAGTAAACTGGTATGTCTCATGTGTGTATGGGGGTTTGTATTAAACATGAGACCTGTCCAAGTTGTGGTCTGGTTGATTGTATACTAATTCTGGTTCTTCGAGGTGATTGTTAGAGTTAACTCTCATTAAATGACTTCAGGCTCTGAGGCACAGGCTCGCCCTGAAGATAACTGTTTTCACTTGAAATCGTTTACCAATACTTAGAGATGTCCATCAGTCCTGTTGCTCCTGGAATCCAAGGTGACTGCAGGTATAGGTGCCTTTGAATGATCCGACACACAACATCGTCAAGACAGATGGTAATGTGTCTAAAGGAGAAAGACCCAAAGAACAGAAACGTGTCAGACTTTCATCTGTACACAGTCACCTTGTGGGCCCAGGAGAGAATGCTCAGCTTTAGCAAAAGCAATGTACAGGGCTGGAGAGACAGCTCAGCAGTTAAGAGCACTGACTACTCTCCAGAGGTCCTGAGTGCAAATCCCAGCAACCACGTGGTGGCTCACAAGCATCTGTAATGGGATCCGATGCCCTCTTCTGGTGTGCCTGAAGACAGCAACAGTGTACTCATATACATAAAATAAATAAAATCTTAAAAAAAAAAACCAAAAAGCAATGTACAGTGTCTTTCACCAGTAGGAGTTTACCATGGGGGTTTCTTTTGGACATTTGTTATTAATAAATTTAAAGTTTTGCAGCTTGGGTATAGTTCAGTGGTATGGTGTTAGGTAGCATTGTGAGGGCCTACTTCTTTCCCAAGGCTCATATTCATATGTGCACAAATAGACACTGGCCTGGGGAGACAGGTCACTATGTATAGTGCTTCCTTTCTGAGTTCGATCCCCAGAACCCACATAAAAAGGCCATCGTAACGTCACAAGCTTGTAATCCGGTTATGGGGCCACAGGAAGATGCCTGGGTTAGCTGGATAATTAGCTGAATTAGTGCGCCCCTGTTCACTAATGAGAGACCCTGTCTCAAAACTCAAGGTTAGTCACTTCTGAGGAGTGACGTCCAAGGTTGACCTCTGACCTCTACAAGTCTGCATATATCAAAACATGCACACACATATACATGTAAACACACCAATATAAATCGTATCATAGATACAAGAATTATTGCCTCTTCACATGTTATCTTTATTGTTTATGCATTAATTAATCAGCAGTTACTTGTGTGTGCACATGCACATGTATGCACACGGATGCCTATCTGCCGTCCTGCATGTGTAAAGGTGCAGGAGAACGCCTTGCACAAGTCGATCCTCTCCTTCCACCATGGTGATTTGGGGGATGGCGCTCAGGTCTTCAGGCTTGTTATTAATAAATATACATTTTGGCAGCTCGGGTATAGTTTAGTGGTAAGGTCTTAGGTAGCATTGTGAGGTCCTAGTAAATGACACTGAGGATTCCGTAGCTCCTCCCACCATAACCACATCTGTCGTATTTATGTTCTTAACAACCATCATGCCCTGACCTCACTGTGACTAGCCAGCTAAGGCCTTGACCTCACTGTGACTAGCCAGCTATGGCTATTTCCCTGCAGGTTTGAACCCAACCTCAGCCTTTGAACACCTTGGGGCCCTGGCGTGAACCTGAGCCAGAATTCCTCAATCTCTCCCAGATGTTCCGTGTCTAAACACCTCACTGGGACAAACTGGGGGGTGGGGGGCAGAGAGGGTGGGGGTGGGGTGAACTCATCTGCTTTCTCTTGGTTCTCTGCTGGATGAGCTCACTCTGTAGGTCCCATAAATCCTGTGTTCCACGCACCTGGTGCGTAATTCTTTCCCTGTGATCTCAGCCCACTCCGTAGAGTATGGGGGTACTAACTACGAGAGTGTATGTAAGGCAGTTGGGTCCACGAAGCTGGATATTCACTTACGATTGTTGTTGCTAGGAAACACACATATACATAACTCAGCTCCTGTTCATGGATTCCATTTTTTTTTTTTTTTTTTTACAAAGGAGGAGATAAACTGGGCGGTGGTGGCTAACTCCTTTAACCCCAGCACTCGGAGGCAGAGGCAGGCAGAACTCTGAGTTCAAGGCCAGACTGGAGTACAGAGTGCGTTCCAGGATAGCCAGGGCTACACAGAGAAACCCTGTCTCAAACACACACTCACATAAATCACAAAAGAGAAAGTAAAGTGCTTCAGGGACTTCCACAGGCCAATCTACCGGGCGCTGGAAGAACTGGGGACTGCTGCCATTCTTACTGGCCTGAGACCGAGGTTCTCGAGCTGTACGGCAGCGCCCCCTACCTTCCATACCTATGCCTGCCACGCTAGAGCTGAGCCTGAGCTGGGAAGTTCAGGTGCTTCAGCCACTACTCCAATTTTTTTCTCTGCTCTACACGTTTGCACTACCATTTGAATGAAGTGAGATACCAAATAACTTATGAATAACGGGAAGGGGCCAGTTAGCAGCCCTCGGACAGCACCACCAACCTTCCATTCCCAATCCGACATGCCCCACATGGCTTCTCCGACCTCAGCACCTGCCAGCTAATCAGGCAGATGTAGAAGCCTAAGAAATAGTCTCAAAAACATGATACGAGAGCCGGGCATGGTGGTGCACGCCTGTAATCCCAGCACTCTGGGAGGCAGAGGCAGGCAGATTTCTGAGTTCGAGGCCTGGTCTACAGAGTGAGTTACTGGACAGCCAGGACTACACAGGGAAACCCTGTCTCGATATGCTCATCGTGCCTATTATAGGTAATCAGTAAAATAAAAGGGAGAAAAACATTTTACCAATTTCTTCCTTCTCAGAAACAATCATGGAAGGACAAAGGATACAATTTCTTCCCGGTCTCTTTCTCTATAAAGCTTAGACTATTCTCCAAACCTAACTGCCGCCATTATTAGGAGTTCTGCTTCAAAAGATAATCACAGCTGGCCTAGTGACTGTCTAGTGCCTCTCACAAAAGGACAGGAGGGGAGAGTCACGGGACCCTCCAGTTGAGTGTTCTCCATTCAGGCAGGGAAGGGGGCTCCATCTGGGGGGGGGGGAAGGGGGCAGAGGGGAGCCACCATCCTCCACTGGGTGCAGACCTTCCAGTGTGGTCCCCGTGTTCCTGTTTGGAGTCATTCAACCATTGCTCTGTAACCCTGATAAACTCAGGGGCTTCCCCAGGTGAGCTTGGTGGAATCACACCTCTGTCATTTGAGACCTTGGGAGGAGGGGCACATGCTATAGATCACTCCCCAAGGAAGTAATTTTTTTCAAGACATGGCTATCCTGGAACTTGATTTGCAGACCAGGATAGACTCCAACTCAGTGGATCCACCTGCTTCTGCCTCCTGAGTGCTTGGATCAAAGGCATGCTTCACCACACATGGGCCCCAGGGAAGGAATTTTAGCACAGGTTAAACAGTTCTCTCAGCAGTGTGTGCCGCCCTGTGCTATCATCATCTGGTCTACCTCCCTCCAGAGATGGAGGCTGTGCGTAGCCCATGTGGAGAGTTCCAACTTCGACCCAGCCATAGGCAAACTCTGAATTGTGAATCTCTACCATTAGCCTGGCCAAACTCCTTCCTCTCGGGCCTGTGCCACTTTTAACCCTGTAGCAGGAAGGCAGGACGTGAGGAAGAGTAGGATTGCTAGAAGGAAGACTTGTCAGCAGGAAGAACAAGGTCACCAAAGATCACAGAGCTACCCTTGCAAGCTTCCTCGGGTGACCAATGCTTGTGGCCATCTTGCTCCCTTGGGGTCTAATAGCACTTACTTTCAATATCCTGGCCACCCCTGCTGTGCCAGCCACAGTCCCACCTTCCGGTCTCCAGTCCCCAGCCCAGCTCTCTCAGCAGACAGCTCTGCAGCTACCCTTTAGTCTAATATGTTTCCTGCCTCCCTGTGCTCCACTTCAGCTAACCAGACTGTCAGGGACTCAGTTCTGAGATGATTACAGTCCTTTCCCAGAATAGCTGAGTCACACGAGTGACTGCATCAAAGTAGAAAATTACTGGTTCGAAATCTCTGTAATCATAACTGAACTTGGACAGTAACCCAAGAGAAACACCAAGACTCTGTAACATTATCTTTCTGAATTAGAAATTAAATGTCCAAGGAGCAGAGGAAGGCTCTGTAGCCCAGCAGGCTTTGTAGCCCCTGTTTCAGACACACAGAACCGTAAGAGAAGAGCCAGCTGTGGAGATGGGCTTCAGGATCTTCTGAGAAGTAATGGCCGTGGTCCAGCTACTTCTCCCCTTCCGTGTTCCAAGAGTTATCTGGTCAGCTTTTGGAAGGAATTCAGAGTCTTTGTAATTAATTGCCATAGTTAAAGATACCCTAAGCCTTTTTAGCCCCACACCCTCTTTACATCTTCCCGCTCCAGCCTGGAGTCAAGGAGAGGCTGAATGCCCACCCACGGGACATTCCTCAACTGATAACCACATGACCTCCAGAAAATTCCAGGAGATCTAAAGATCAATAGTCAATAGACGTTAGCCAATGGGTTTAAACTGCAACTTGGCTGATGTAACCTGTGCCTCCAAAAAGTATAAAACCTGCCTGTAATGTCTCTTCGGGGTCACCTCTCCTTCATGGGCAGGACGACCCCGCCTAGTTGGCTCATTAAACCTCTTGCCTTTTGCATCGATTGCTGCCTCCGTGTCTCCTTGAGAGGAGGTCTTCTCGAGCAAGGCTCTTCTAGTCTTACACTTCCAGTAGCAATCTTCTTTCCTTTCCAGCTAAGTTTGCCAGAGCAACTGGAAGCTACGTAAAACAGCAGGACTCAACCAGCACAGGAACTGATGTGAAAAGAAACATGGTCACCGGGCATGGTGGTGCACGTCTGTGATCCCAGCACTTGGGAGGCAGAGGCAGGCAGATTTCTGAGTTCGAGGCCAGCCTGGTCTGCAGAGTGAGTTCCAGGACAGCCAGGACTACACAGAGAAACCCTGTCTCAAAAAAAAAGAAAAAAAGAAAGAAAGAAAAAGAAAGAAAGAAACAAAGAAACAAAGAAAAGAAAAGAAAAGAAAAGAAAAGAAACATGATTTTTCCGTGTCCTAAGGAATTTTAAAGCAGGGATGGGGTAAGTGGGTAGTGTGTTTGTTGTGCATGTCAGAAGACAGCACACATCTGTGACCTGTTCTGGAGAGGCAAAGTTGGGGAGAACCTGAGGGGTCACTCAACAGCTAGCCAGTCTAGCTGGGATGGAAAGCTCCAGGTTCATTGAGAAAACCTTTCTCAAAAAATAAGGGGGAGGACTAGAGAGATGGCTCGGTGGTTAAGAGCACTGACTGCTCTTCCAGAGGTCCTGAGTTCAATTCCCAACAACCACATGGTGGCTCACAACCATCTGTAATGAGATTTGACTCCCTCTTCTGGTGTGTCTGAAGACAGCTACAGTGTACTCATATATAAAAAATAAATCTTTAAAAAAAAAAAAAGAAAAGAAACCTCAAAACCCACCTCAAGTGATACACCTCTTTCAACATGGCCATACCACCTGATAAATCCCAGTTTGTTCCATAACTGGGGACCAGGCATTCAAACATGTGAGCCTGTGGGAGTCGTTCTCATTCAAATTAATGCAGAGGGGTTGGAGAGAGGATTCAGCAGATAAGAGCACTGACTGCTCTGTCAGAGTGCAGATCCCACATAAGGAGTTCTCAAAAGATTCTCCAGCTCCTAGAGATTTGATACCCTCTTCTGATTCTGTGGGCACTTGCACACACACATAAATAAAAATAAATCTTATGAAGATAAAGTGAGAGGCTGCAGAGATGCCTCAGAGTTGTGGATACAAAGGTCCTTGCGCCCACAGATTCCCTAGAGAAAAGAGGAGTGTCAAACACACAGGAGGCCGAGGAGAGGGTCGTGGGACCTACTCAATGAAGGAGACAAAATACCTGCATTCTATCCACAAGGCTGAGAGTAGATTTTGCTAATGACCTGATGACCCTTTTGCTATCTGTGGAGGCAGGCCTCTCCTACCTTTTGCTACAAAGGCAGACCTTACCCAAATTCCCAAGAAGGATTATCCCAGACTTTCCCACAAAACACTGTCAACCATCCTTAGGGGAGATGTCACATGTACTTTAATGGCGAGCTGACCTCCAAGCTGTCAGAGGCTACACAAGATTCTAGGACTTTCAGCTATAGAACCCACCCTCCTCATGGTCACATGTACTTTGTAAAAGAGTAGTTAAGAGCATCTTAGCTCTTCCAGAGGACCTGGGTTCAATTCCCAGCACCCACACAGCAGCTCATAATCATCTGTAATTTAAGTACACAGATTTACAGGTAGATGAAACACTCGACAATAAGATAATTTATAATAAGCCCCAAGGAGCAAAGATATTCTGCTGGCCCCTGACCACCTGCACAGGACTTGAACCAGGCTCCCCACGCGTCAGTGGCCAGAGAGATGGTTCACCTGATAAAAGAGATTGCTGCTCAGCCTGACGACAGGGTGAACCAATGCCTTTCTTCATGTTATACTCTGACTTTCACATGTGCTTTGGCATGTGTGTACCACATTACCACCTCCACACACATGCACACTAAATAAATAGGCTAATGATTTCCTAAGCCTTTTTTTTTTTTTTTTTTTTTTTGGTTTTTGGATTCAGTTTTTTTGAGACAGGGTTTCTCTGTACAGCCCTGGCTGTCCTGGAACTCACTCTGTAGACCAGGCTGGCCTCAAACTCAGAAATCTGCCTGCTTCTGCCTCCCAGAGTGCTGGGATTAAAGGTGTGCACCATCACCACCACCACCACCACCCTCCCCCCCCTCCCCCGGCACTTTCCAAAGCATTAAATAAATAATTCCACAGGTGTTCAGGACTCTATTGAGTGAGATGTCTCTGCTGTGGTCATGACCAGTGTGCTGCTTCTGGACACTTAACATGCAAAGGGAGCTGCACTGTTTAAGACTTTTTGAATCATGGAGAAATATAGACATGATTTTAAGAAATTACATTAATTTTTTGGGTTTTTGAGACAAGTCCTTTCTTTGTAGACTAGGATGTATTTCGGGAAATATTAAAAAAAAAAAACCTCCCAGGTTCCAGAACATCACCCTGTTGCTCTCAGCCCTGGTGGTCTGGCCAGCCTGTTTTTATCTTTTGGAGACTCTGTGGCCCAAAGCTCCTGAAACATCTCCCCCCAGCTCACTGAGTTCTCACTGATGGGTTGCTACCATTGCCAACCCTGTACCTCAAATCTCCTCCCCTACCCCTATGCACTGGTGGGCAATGGCCTGTCTGTTTTTACCTTGTGGAGACTCTGACTCAGAACTCCACAATGCCTCCACCCAGCTTACTAGGTTCCCACTGGCAGGTGATTACCCTGCCAACCCTATGCTTCAAATCCCCCACAGCCTTTGTAGAGCACTTCAGGCAAACCCATGCTTTGCCGCAGTAACTTTCTCTCCTGAACCCCGTCGAGCCACCGTGTGAAGGAAAACAACACAAACTTAGTTCAGAAATGACTTCAGTAACTCAGTCGCTGGGTGCAGCAACTAAAATCCTAATCTTGTAAGCCTTATTAAATCTAAATCCTCTGGTGGGGAATCCTGAGGGATCTGACTTGGAAAGCTCAGTCCTCAGGCTGTCTCCATGCAAAGAGACCTAACTCTCCTCCTTCCTCTCTTCCACTGTCTACCCCAGAAGTCCCACCTACTTGTCCAGTGATTGGCTCCTTTATTCATTCAAATACCTGTCAGTTCTGTTGGCCCAGGGGAAAGAGAAGACATATGCATGGTCCAGGCAGCAGTCCAGGGTGCTTTGCCATCCGGGCATGTTTTGACAGACAGCCTGCCAGAGCAGACGGCTTCAGTTAGCTCAAAGCAGAGTCCACTCGTGATCGTGTGGAGGAGCGGTGTCTCAGTTACCTGGAGCACAATTCATTGCCCAAGGGCAGCTCAGCACTTTGGAGAATGTCCTTTCCAAGTGGCTGAGTTGGTCTAAACCTCTTGCAGGTAACTCTGCTGATTTTTTGCATCTTCAGGCTCTGTTCTGCAGTCTTTCTTCTTTGCTGCTTGGTTTGTCTGAGAGAAACGCTCAGATTTTGTTGCTTACCTTGACAGGGAGGAACCTAGTGAAACTGGTCAGTTTCAGGAACTTCCTGAAGCTATTTTGAGTTGCCTGCATCCCTACTTAAGGAGCTTCCATGCAGGATGGAATGTTTTAATCTCAAAGGAAACTGTTATACAATACTCCTCACATAATGCTGTAGTTACGGCTCAGCACATGACTCTGGATAGAGAAATCTTCAGACCACAGAGGTGACAGGAGATAAAGAGCTGTGGAGAGTGAAGATATTTTCACCCACTCTGAATGACAAGGCTAGCAGAGGACCATCTTCCTAAGACCTTGGAGCTTAAGGCTCCCTTCCTGGTAAACCACTTCCTCCTGCCTGGTGCCCAGCTGGCCAGTGGTGGAGCCCAACACCAAATCCCTGAAAGGCCACCATTTCTTCAGGAGTTCTGACAGCTACCAGAAAGCAGGTGAGTCACAATCTACTGCTTTCATCATAGAAGGAGAAGGGCTTTGACCTTACTGGGCCGATCAGGCCAGACCCCAGTATTCAGTGCCACCTGGAAGTTGGGTGTCGGACTTGGTGCTTTGCTCAGACTGGGATCGGGAACACAGTGAACAGGTATGATCGGTCCCTGTTAGCTAAGAAGACACTCTGCCAGGCAGCAGCAAATATTAGGTGTCAACCTGTGTGACATGCAACAGACTCACACATGAAACACTCTCCGGGTTGCCACTGTGTACACTTTCCCCTGAGCCTCAGAAAGATCGCAGAGCACCCTTCTGACCAGCATGGAGGAATGCTCAGGGGAAGGATACTGCTGTTCCCGCACTAAAGAGCACCTGGACTTCAGCTGCCTCCTTTCAGCGAGTCACACAGTCTCGGTGCAGAGCCTGGACTGAGCATGAGAAAGGCAGCAGGCAGAGTCTGGGCACACCTACTCCCCAGGGTTGTCCATGGGGCAGTCTGGCATCCGAGCCTCCTGTCCTGTGCAGATGCCATGTGACCTGCTATGACTCCCAGGACAGAAGTACTTGTTCCATGAACCCTGACGCACAAGATAAGAGACCCTGAGCACACCTTAGACAATTGCCAGAGGGGGTTGTGGTGGACAATATTCTTTGATTACTTCTAATTGACTCCAAAGACCCAGTTCTCTGCTCAGAGAAGAGGAGATGGACAGAGGGACTCAGGGCTTGCTACCGGGCAGGAGACCTCAGAATCCATACTTAGATTTACAAGAATCCCGCCTCAGAGTAAAGAAAGTGCCTCAGTGTCATTGCCGAGGGCAGCTCCTGGCCGGAAGGGGCAGCAGGTGGGGGCACCTGGGAGGAACAGACTAAGGAGGTCAGCAGGGGACTCGCTGGACGTACTGTAGGCATGGTGGGTTCCGATCCCTGACATTTGGATCCAGTGCCACCTGCTCAATACCTTCGCTTATAAAAATAAAAAGTCACAGCTGATGCTTCTGTCCAGATAACCCCAAACCCAGCCTTTTCACTGCCCTGGCCCACAGGTGTGGCGCAGTGGCCATCATTGGCTTAGTATGCTCTCAGGCCCTGGGTTCAAGACGCAGCACCTCAAGCCTGAAAGTGCAAATTTCCTTCCCTAAGCTGCCCTTTCCTCCCATCTACACTGCTGTGTCAGACCCTCTTGCAGGCACACGCATGCACACATGCTTTCACTGCTTTGTCAGACGTTCTGCATGTGTGTGCACACAAGTCTCTTCGTTGGCTCTTTGAGTTCCAACATGAGCGGCTGATTAGATCTTCTGTGGAGCGAGGAGGGCCGCCAGGAGGGAGCAGGGTATCTGCCCAGCCCCGTCCCACTCACTAGTTCCATCTTAACAACCGCACTTCTCCCCTCACTGCAGGACAGTGGCCTCAGCAGCATGAAGCTGAACTTCAGTGGCCTGAGGGCCCTGGTGACAGGGGCAGGGAGAGGTGAGTGTGAGCGGAGGAGGGAAAGGTGTGTGAGTGGGGAAAGGTGTGTGTGACCAGGGCAAGATGAGTGTGAGCAAATGGTGGAAGGTGAGTGTGAGCAGGGGAGAAGGTGTGTGTGAGCAACGTAAGGTGAGTGTGATCAGGGCAAGATGAGTGTGAACAGGGGAAGGTGAATGTGAGCAGAGGCGAGTAGGGAAGGTGTGTGTGAATGGAGAAAGGTGTATGTGACCAGGGCAAGATTAGTGTGAACAGATGGGGGAAGGTGCGTGTGAGCAGATGGGGGAAGATGAGTGTGAGTAGATGGGGAAAAGTGAGTGTGAGTGGGGCAAGGTGAGTGTGAGCAGATGGGGTAAGGTGCGTGTGAGCAGATGGGGAAAGATGAGTGTGAGCAGATGGGGAAAGATGAGTGTGAACAGATGGGGAGAAGTGAGTGTGAGCAGGGCAAGGTGAGTGTGAGCAGATAGGGGAAGGTGAGTGTGAGCAGATGGGGGAAGGTGCATGTGAGCAGATATGGGAAGATGAGTGTGAGCATAGGGGAAGGTGAGTGTGAGCATAGGGGAAGGTGAGTGTGAGCATCGGGGAAGGTGAGTGTGAGCATTGGGGAAGGTGAGTGTGAGCAGATAGGGGAAGGTGAGTGTGAGTAGATGGGGGAAGTTGCATGTGAGCAGATGAGGGAAGATGAGTGTGAGAAGATGAGGAAAAGTGAGTGTGAGCAGGGCAAGGTGAGTGTGAGTAGATGGGGAAGGTGCATGTGAGCAGATGGGGGAAGATGAGTGTGAGCATGGGGGAAGGTGAGTGTGAGCATAGGGGAAGGTGAGTGTGAGCAGATGGGGAAGGTGAGTGTGAGCAGATGTGGGAAGGTGAGTGTGAGCAGATAGGGGAAGGTGAGTGTGAGCATGGGGGAAGGTGAATGTGAGCATGGGGGAAGGTGAGTGTGAGCATGGGGGAAGGTGAGTGTGAGCAGATAGGGGAAGGTGAGTGTGAGCAGGTGGGGAAGGTGCATGTGAGCAGATGGGGGAAGGTGAGTGTGAGTGGGTGGGGGAGTTGGCACCGGAGAAAGGAAGGAGTCCAGCCCCAACACTGCCACCCGGCTGGAGACCTGCTGCCCACCAAGTCAAAATGCCAGTCTCTCCTTGGCTACCACATGCTACGATTTGAAGGGCGAGTTTAGCTTGGCATCAAGAGTGGGCACCAGTCACTGTTGTCTCCCATCAGGAGGGTCTGTCCGCCTGACCTCCGCCAAGCGACAGCCCCGCCCAACCCTGGCTTGCAGCTTTTGGTCAGCCCACTTGCACTGCTGGGAGGAGCAGCCTTTACCCTCTTCTGGGACCCAGATCCCACTGTGACCAGGCCTACAAGGCCCTTGTCCCACCACTCTCCCTCCCACAGGGATCGGGCGTGACACCGTGAAGGCCCTGCATGCCTCAGGAGCCAAAGTGGTGGCCGTGACCCTTATCAACTCAGACCTGGTCAGCCTCTCCAAAGAGGTAAGGCACACACAGCCCTGCATGGCGGGGCGCCTGTCCCCACCTCAGAAATACATCAGAAGGCGTCTGGAACAGTGAGTGCCTCAGGCCACCAATGTCCCCCACAGTGTCCCGGGATAGAGCCCGTGTGTGTGGACCTGGGTGACTGGGAGGCCACGGAGAAGGCGCTGGGCGGCATCGGCCCTGTGGACTTGCTGGTCAACAACGCAGGAGTGGCACTGATGCAGCCTTTTATAGAGTCCACAAAGGAGATCTTTGACAGGTGGGTGCTCTGGGAGAGTGGGCAGGCCGGGGAGGGTTGCTGGAGGCCAGAGGCTCAGTGGGCCGATGGTCCCCTTCTGCTAGGTCCTTCAACGTGAATGTGCGCGCTGTCCTGCAGGTGTCCCAGGTGAGGATACAGGAGGGCTGTGACCCAGATGCAAACCTGGAGAGGGTGGGGTGGGATGATGCATATGTTTGCCCAAAATGCTTGACTTCCAGATGGTAGCCAAAGGCATGATTAACCGTGGAGTGGCAGGGTCCATTGTCAACGTCTCCAGCATGGTGGCCTATGTCACCTATCCTGGCCTGACCACCTACTGTGAGTGTACTGTGGGAGGAACAGGAGTAGGTTCTGGGTGGGCCTCCCAGAGGAGAACTGATTAACTGAGGGGTCTTCAGCACTCACATACATCCTCAGGCTCCACCAAGGGTGCATTAACTATGCTGACCAAAGCCATGGCCATGGAACTGGGGCCACACAAGGTAGGCACAAGGGGCTTTGGCCACACCCGAAGGACAGACCACGGGCACCTGGGGCAGGGCTGGGCTTGGGGGTGAGACCTGAGGACTACACAAGGCTCTGAGCATTGGGCTCAGGGTTCATCTGGACAGAGTAGGCAAGCTCACCAGGCTCGTCCTGGGGCGAGGCCCGAGCTGTGCAGGTAGGACTGGTTCCTTGGCTGTGCTGCCAGCTGTGGCTTCTGGCCCCAGATCCGGGTAAACTCCGTAAACCCCACCGTGGTGCTGACTGACATGGGCAAGAAAATCACTGCAGACCCTGAGTTTGCCAGGAAGCTCAAAGAGCGTCACCCGCTGAGGAAGTTCGCAGGTCAGCTGGGGACAGTGGGTGAGGGAAACTTGTCAGCAGCCAAGCAAGCAGAGGCCTTGACTGGTCTGTTCTCCTGCAGCGGTTGAGGACGTCGTCAACAGCATCCTCTTCCTCCTCAGCGACAGCAGTGCCTCGACCACTGGCTCTGGCATCCTGGTGGACTCTGGCTTCCTGGCCTCCTAGTCTGCCCAGATACCGCAGACCCTGGAGGCCTCCCTGGTCCCACCCTCACACCACGAATCTGCCTTCAACCCAGCTCAACAGTTCTGCTTCCATCCTGTGTATCCACCCCACATCTATCCCCAACCTCAGACTTCTGGACACCTCCCCTCTATATCAGCAAGGCTGGGCTAATTTGCTTAAATAAATGGACCATAGCCTCTGTCTTAGTCAGGGTTTCTATTCCTGCACAAACATTATGCCAAAAAAGCAAGTTGGGGAGGAAAGGGTTTATTCAGCTTATACTTCCACATTGCTGTTCATCACCAAAGAAGTCAGAACTGGAACTCAAGCAGGTCAGGAAGCAGGAACTGATGCAGAGGGCGTGGAAGTTCCCCTGCCTTGCTTCCCAGGCTTGCTCAGCTTGCTTCCTTATAGAACCCAAGACTACCAGTCCAGGGATGGCACCACCCACAAGGGGCCCTCCCACCCTTGATCACTAATCGAGAAAATGCCTTGCAGCTGAATCTCTCGTGGAGGCATTTCCTAAATGCCAGAGGCTCCTTTCTCTCTGATAACTCCAGCTTGTGTCAAGTTGACAGACAAACCCAGCCAGTACAGTCTCCCAAACCCTGAAAGCACAGCTGGTGCACCGGGGAAATAGTGTTGTGTGTCCTGTGCTCATCTGTGGATTTACGCTGCCCAGTGTTTTGTGCAGAATTCCTGGGTGCTCCTAACGCCCCCTCTGAACCCCACTGCTGCCACTTGACTTTCAGCTCTCCAGGCCTGTGACAGTGACCATGGCCTGGAAGCCAGCTTTACAGTGGCCCTGCCTGATGGGGATTGGGATTCGGGACAACTGGCTTTTTAAAAACGAAGGGTATACAGTCAAACAATATGTCAAACCTTTTGTCATGGTTAGAGGCTGAATAGAAGAGGGAGTGACACAAGGGTCCCCTTACACAAGGGAGCAGTTTCTCACAGTGTACTGGACTGATCCAGCCACGGTGACTGGAATCTGCTTAGTTAACCTTTGTCCTGGCTGGTCCTATGACAATTTGGCACAGGCTAGAGCCATCAGAGAGGAAGTGTGTTTCAAATGAGAAAATGCCTCCATAAGATCTAGCTGTAGGGCATTTCCCTAATTAGAGACTGATGGGGAGGCAGCAGCCCCTTGTCTGGCCGTCCCTGGGCCGTGGTCCTTGGTTCTACAAGAAAGCAGGCTGAGCAAACCAAGGGAAGTTATGGTGTCACACACCTTTAATCTCAGCACTTGGAAGGTAGAGGCAGGGGGATCTCTGCTGGGCATGGTGGTGTATGCCTTTATCCCAGAACTCAGGGTAAAAGAGATAGGAGGGTCTCTGTGGGTTCAAGCCAGTCTGGTGAGTTCTAGGACTACCAGGACGACAGAGAGACTCTGTTTCAAAAGATGAGACAAAAATGATTCCATTTGTATGAGTGTTTGGGGGCACATTTATCTGTGCTCCTCGAGAGCTTGGTGCTCTCAGAAGTCATGACATCAAAGCCTCCAGAACTGGAATTACGGGTGTCTGTGAGCCACTGTGTGAGTTCTCAGAACCCATTCGGCATTCCGTGATCTATCTCTCTCTCTCCTCTCCTCTCTCTCCTTTCTCTCTCTTCTCTCTCTCTCCTCTCTCCTCTCTCTCTCTCCTCTCTCTCTCTCTCTCTCCTCTCTCTCTCCTCTCTCTCTCTCCTCTCTCTCTCTCTCTCTCCTCTCTCTCTCCTCTCTCTCTCCTCTCTCCTCTCTCTCTCTCTCTCTCTCTCTCTCTCTGTTTCCCAGTGTAGCCTTGACTGTCCTTGAACTCAAAGATCTGTCTGCCTCTGCCTCCTGAGTGCTGGGATTACAGGAGGGTGCTGCCACCACCTGGCCTATTTGTGGATTCTGATGTAACCACATGTAGCAACTCTATCTGGATTTTCTTCTGCCTCCAGTAAAGACTTTTGAACTCTCCAGTTTCTTTTAACTATTCTACAGTCATCTGATAACCTATATCCCGGTGTGTGAATACACACAGCTCTGAAATGTAACTTGCAACTCAATTATTAATTAAAACTAAGTAAGATAAACTTTGGCCAGGCGGTGGTGGCGCACACCTTTAATCCCAGCACTTGGGAGGCAGAGGCAGGCAGATATCTGAGTTCGACACCAGTCTGGTCTACAGAGTAAGTTCCAGAACAGCCAGAGCTACACAGAGAAACCCTGTCTCGAAAAACCAAATAAATAAATAAATAAATAAATAAATAAATAAATAATAAACTTTGTTTGCCAACAGACATAAAGGAAATTGACCTTACTTGTAAATTGTAGTGAACCAAAGTAGAATGTGAATTTATTGTTACATGTTACATAAAAGTAACTTTTATTAGCAGAATGTAACTGTCCTCTGGGAGATTTACTGCCTCAAATGGCTAATGTAGGCCTAGTCCTGGAAGCCTCTAGCCTCTGTACAATCTAATCTAGGTCTAGAATGTTTTCAGACTGAGAGACTTACACTGTTGAATAAGATCACTCTTTCAAGATCTTTCGGGAACTCTGGCTGGTTGGTTCAGTTTAGCTGTTCTGGCCCAAACTCTTCCAAGCTGACTACTGATCAATCTGGCTTCTCACAGTGTGATGGTTTATATACCCTTGGCCCAGGGAACGGCACTATTGGAAGGTGTGGCCTTGTTGAAATACAGGAGGCCTCGTTGGATTAGATGTGTCCCCGTGGACGTGGGCTTTAATATCCTCTTCCTAACTGCCTGGAACCGGGTCTTCTAGCAGCCTTCAGATGAAGATGTAGAACCCTCAGCTCCTCCTGCACCATGCCTGCCTGGACGCTGCCATGTCCCCACCTTGGTGATAACGGACTGAACCTCTGAACCTCTGAAGCCAGCACCAATGAATGTTGTCCTTATAAGAGCTGCCTTGGTCATGGTGTCTGTTGACAGCAGTAAAACCCTAACTAAGACAGTAAGTTTCTTACTAAATTGCTCCACTTGGCCTCAAGCTAACTAGCAATCTATTCTAATCTTCTGGCTCCTTCTTAATCTCTGGCTCAAACTTTCTTCACCTGTGTTTAGCTTGTTCTCTCTGCTACCTGTTTCTGTAAAACTGTCCCAGTAAAAACTACCTCCAAACGCCGCCACAAACCTGCTACCAACTGAACTGCACACCCAACTCCTGTGTGCTGGGATTAAAGGCATGTACCACCTTGCTTTTCTGTGCCGGGAACTTGCTTTGTACCAGGCTGGCCTTGAACTCAGAGATCTGCTTGCCTCTCTCTCTCCTAGGATTAAAGACCTGTCTGTATTCCAGCCAGAGTAGCCATGTTGCTAGATTTAAATTCCTGTACAGTTACTGTTTTCTGTAATATATTCTGAGATCGTAGGAATAAAAGTATGCCCTTCTACATTTTCTTTTTTAAAGATTTATGTATGTATGTCTATATGTATGTATGTATATGTGTATTTAGTGTGTATGAGTACACTGTAGCTGTACTGATGGTTGTGAGCCATGGTTGCTAGGAATTTGAGTTCAGGACCTCTGCTTGCTCCAGTCGGCCCCACTCACTATTTATTAATATATGTGAGTACACTGTAGGGGTCTTCAGACACACCAGAAGAGGGCGCCAGATTTCTCTACGGATGGTTGTGAGCCACCATGTGGTTGCTGGGATTTGAACTCAGGACCTCCAGAAGAGTAGTCAGTGCTCTTAACCACTGAGCCATCTCTCCAGCCCACCCTTCTACATTTCTAGCATACTGTCCACAACACTTGCCCAGAGTGGAATAGGTCAAACCAGGCTGAGAGATGCCACACAACATCCCCGGATCAACTAAACATGTCCATACATTCCCCCTTCCATCGGTACACACATCCATATACTCCATCTTACTGTCAAGCCACTGGATTTCCTGCCAAGCCAGGAACAGGTCTATTTTTTCTTGTGTGGCTCCCTACAAGATTACTCCTTGTCCTAAGGTGTCTGGCACCCCTAATGCTTCCTCTAGTACCCGAGTGTTCTAGAGTCACCCAAAATGGGCTGCAGGAGCAGCTGCTTCTCTTCAGGTAGCTGAGCCTCTAATGAGACAACTGCTGCAGCCGTCAGATCGTCCCCACCTCCATCAGGCTAAGTCCCAAAGACTAACAGACAAATATGCACATGGTACATGGAAACGGTAGTACCAAGTCAGAGTCCATACTTAGGTGAATCATCGTTTTGCCTATTGCTGTGTCCTTGCGCGGCTTGGATCCTGGAATGGTGACTAGGGGCAGCGAGGAAATGACAAATGTATGCACACAGAAAAACTGAGATGGGAGTCTGGTGGAGAAGCCACAGTGTAGCGGCATCTCACCTGAAGTGGCATCTCACTGCACTTGTTACATAGACTCCAACAAGGGAGGCTGGTTATTGTATCCAGCTGGAGAGCCATTTTAAGGTGGTCACACAAGGTGCAGACAGCTACAGTGAGCATTTTCTGTAAACACTGTCAATGTTCCCAGTCAGGCCAGAGGAAGGCTTTGTCTTCCCTCAGACCAGGGACAAGGCTTTGCTGCTTCCATGGCCGAGGCTGGGTCCTGGACACGTCCACACATCACTCATCTTACTCACGCCCGCGGTCTACTGATCAGAGGTTCGTGCTGGACCAGCCAGGTGGAATCCTACCTTGTGGCACCATGCTAGCACATCCAGTGTTTCCCAGGGCTCTAGACCAACACTCAGTTCACACAGCACCCAGCCCCTTAAGGCACCTTGAGCCCTCTCACTTTTTGGATTCCAAATTTCCTATCTAAAAACAAATGACCTAAACCTAAAATAGTTCGAAAGCACATACAACAAAGAAATTAAAAACAGGTCACGGTCCCTACAAAATTTCAAATTTCTCTGCCAGGGGCTGGAGAGATGACTCCATGGTCAAAAGCACTGACTGCTCTTTACAGGAGACTTGAGTTAAATTTCTACTACCCACATGCTACAGATGCTACAACCGTCTGTAACTCCAGTTCCAGGGGATCTGATGCCTTCTGGCCTCCACAGTCACTGCATCCTATGATGTACAGAGCAAACTTACCCACACCCAAAAAACAAATCTCTCGGGGCATGGTGTCTCGTGTCCTTAATTGCAGCACTTGGGAGGCAGAGGCAGGTGGATATCTGTAAGTTGGAGGCCAGCCTGGTCTACAAGGTGAGTTCCAGGACAGCCAGGACCATTACACAAAGAAGCCCTGTCTCAAAAACAACAGCAACAACAACAACAACAACAACTTTTCTCCAGGGCCTGCTGACTGGCAGGAAAGTGGTAGGAATCCACTGCTGATTTGTCTGGGGTCTGTTCACTGTGTGACTGTCACCCCAAAGGCATGATTTCTCTTGGCCAGGGTCATAAAGGTTTGTTACTGGAGCTATCATGCAAAGGATGGCCGTGGAAATCCCTACAGGCCAAGTCTGTGTTTCTCCAGTGCATTAAAGAGGTAAGGAATGAAGAAAAGGAGAGAAGGAAGATTTAAGCAACTCCTACACACAGCACCACACCTCTGGCATGTGTGTGACCCACCTCCACATACACTACATATCGTTTGATATGTTTAAGAACTATTTCCACTTTACATTTTATCTTCCTCCCTCCCACCCCCCAAGACAGAGTTTCTCTGTGTAGCTCTGGTTGTCCTGGAACTTGCTCTGTAGACTGGCCTCGAACTCAGAGATCTTCCTGCCTCTGCTTCCCTGGGTGGGAGTGCTTGGACTAAAGGCGTGTGTCACAATCGCCTGGCTACATATCTTTTAAAAATACGTGTATGAGATTTTTATTTTGTCTGTCTGTATGTGTGCAGGCATGCTGTAGTGGGGCCTGTGGAGTGGAAGGGACAACTTCTTGAGTTCTCAGTTCAGTATGCAGGCCCCAGGGACTGAACTCAGGTTAATGTAGCTTGGTGGCAAGCATCTTTTTGTCCACTGAGCCATCTCACGGGCCCTTGACTAACCCTCAAGTAACACGAGGATTCCCTAGCTCCTCCCACCACTTCCTCGTCCATCACATCTCTGCCCTTAACAACCATCATGCCCTGACCTCACTGTGACTAGCCAGCTAAGGCCTTGACCTCACTGTGACTAGCCAGCTAAGGCCCTGGCCTCACTTGACTAGCCAGCTATGGCCTTGACCTCACTGTGACTAGCCAGATAAGGCCTTGACCTCACTGTGACTAGCCAGCTAAGGCCTTGACCTCACTGTGACTAGCCAGCTAAGGCCTTGACCTCACTGTGACTAGCCAGCTAAGGCCTTGACCTCACTGTGACTAGCCAGCTAAGGCCTTGACATCACTGTGACTAGCCAGCTAAGGCCTTGACCTCACTCTGACTAGCCAGCTATGGCCTTGACCTCACTGTGACTAGCCAGCTAAGGCCTTGACCTCACTGTGACTAGCCAGCTAAGGCCTTGACATCACTGTGACTAGCCAGCTAAGGCCTTGACCTCACTGTGACTAGCCAGCTAAGGCCTTGACCTCACTGTGACTAGCCAGCTAAGGCCTTGACCTCACTGTGACTAGCCAGCTAAGGCCTTGACCTCACTGTGACTAGCCAGCTAAGGCCTTGACATCACTGTGACTAGCCAGCTAAGGCCTTGACCTCACTCTGACTAGCCAGCTATGGCCTTGACCTCACTGTGACTAGCCAGCTAAGGCCTTGACCTCACTGTGACTAGCCAGCTAAGGCCTTGACATCACTGTGACTAGCCAGCTAAGGCCTTGACCTCACTCTGACTAGCCAGCTATGGCCTTGACCTCACTGTGACTAGCCAGCTAAGGCCTTGACCTCACTGTGACTAGCCAGCTAAGGCCTTGACCTCACTGTGACTAGCCAGCTAAGGCCTTGACCTCACTCTGACTAGCCAGCTATGGCCCTGACCTCACTGTGACTAGCCAGCTAAGGCCTTGACCTCACTGTGACTAGCCAGCTAAGGCCTTGACCTCACTGTGACTAGCCAGCTAAGGCCTTGACCTCACTCTGACTAGCCAGCTATGGCCTTGACCTCACTCTGACTAGCCAGCTAAGGCCTTGACCTCACTCTGACTAGCCAGCTAAGGCCTTGACCTCACTCTGACTAGCCAGCTAAGGCCTTGACCTCACTCTGACTAGCCAGCTAAGGCCTTGACCTCACTGTGACTAGCCAGCTAAGGCCTTGACCTCACTGTGACTAGCCAGCTAAGGCCTTGACCTCACTGTGACTAGCCAGCTAAGGCCTTGACCTCACTGTGACTAGCCAGCTAAGGCCTTGACCTCACTGTGACTAGCCAGCTAAGGCCTTGACCTCACTGTGACTAGCCAGCTAAGGCCTTGACCTCACTGTGACTAGCCAGCTAAGGCCTTGACCTCACTGTGACTAGCCAGCTAAGGCCTTGACCTCACTGTGACTAGCCAGCTATGGCCTTGACCTCACTGTGACTAGCCAGCTAAGGCCTTGACCTCACTGTGACTAGCCAGCTAAGGCCTTGACCTCACTGTGACTAGCCAGCTAAGGCCTTGACCTCACTGTGACTAGCCAGCTAAGGCCTTGACCTCACTGTGACTAGCCAGCTAAGGCCTTGACCTCACTGTGACTAGCCAGCTAAGGCCTTGACCTCCCTGTGACTAGTCAGCTAAGGCCCTGACCTCACTGTGTCTAGCCAGCTAAGGCCTTGACCTCACTGTGACTAGCCAGCTATGGCTTTTTCCCTACAGGTTTGAACCCAACCTCAGCCTTTGAACACCCTGGGGCCCTGGCGTGAACCTGAGCCAGAATTCCTCAATCTCTCCCAGATGTTCCGTGTCTAAACACCTCACTGGGAAACAGGGGTGGGGGTGGGGCATAGAGGGTGGGGGTGGGGTGAACTCATCTGCTTTCTCTTGGTTCTCTGCTGGATGAACTCACTCTGTAGGTCCCATAAATCCTGTGTTCCACGCACCTGGTGCGTAATTCTTTCCCTGTGATCTCAGCCCACTCCGTAGTGTATGGGGGGTACTAACTACGAGAGTGTATGTAAGGCAGTTGTGTCCACTAAACTTAATATTGACTTACAATTGTTGTTGCTAGGAAACACACATATCTACAACTCGGCAGGCTCCTTTCCATGGTTCCTACTTTTGTTGACTCTACAAAAGAGAAAGAAAAGTGCTTCGGGGGCTTTCCAGAGGCTGACCCATCCCGGGTGCTGGAAGGACTGAGGATTGTCGCCAGTTACTGACCAGAGCCTGAGGCTCTCGCTCTGCACTGCAGCGCCCCCTACCTTCCATACGTAAGCCTGCCTTGTACCAGCCACTCTCGCTCTGTGCTGCCCCCTGCTGTCTATGTGCCTGCCGTGACCGGAGCTGAACCAGAGCTGAGCTCAGGGGCCACAGCAGCCAATCTCCTAGCTACCACTTCCTGCTGTGCAAATTGCCGCCTTTGTCCAGACTCTAGCCCTGCTCCTGAGATGTATACTCCTGCTGGTTTTTCTTCTACTGTGCTCCATTGTAGCTAGCAGACCACCAGGGGCTCAAGTCTGAGACTCAAGTCTCTTTCCAGAATATCCGAACAGCAGGAATGCCTGGATCAGAATAGAAAACTGTTAAAAAATGTGTAACCATAGCCAAAACCTAGACATTCTTGACAGCCAAGTGCAGAGTTTGGCTTCTACAAAGAAGAGCGACCTTTTCCTCTATTTATGTTGTTTTTTAAAAGTTTTCTCAGGATCAGTTCAGTCCTTCGATGCACCTTCCCTGAGCACAGTGGAGATTTGGTGTAGAGCTCCGGGTAATCCTGGGTAGCTTGCTCTTCAAATGAAGACAAACTATCCAAGAAGCTTGGAAGCCATACACACAACTATCAAAGAAAAGCCGGCTGTGTAGATGGAGCCTTAGGATTTTCCAAAGGCATTTCCCAAGTAATGATTTTTGGGGGGGGGGGGGATGCAAAGCTAAGCTTTGAGAGCAACTGGGAGCTAAATAAGGACTCAGCCAGCACTGTCACAGCCTAGCAATTAACATGAAAGGGATACTATGATCCTCTCACCATCTGTCCCTAGGAATCCACAAGTGGAGATGGGGAGATGGTGTAATGGGTAGTGTCCTTGTGCAAAAATGGCCTCTGTTGGGGATCCCTTGCACCCGGGTAAAAAGCTGAGTGAGGAGGCAGCATTGGTCTTCTCCCTGCGCTCTGGGGAAGTGGAGACAGGAGGATGGGGGCGGGGAGCAGTCCCTTAGCATCCAGTCTGACATGTGTGCCACCAGCCACCATGCCTCAGGTTCCCTAAGAGACCCTGTCTGAAAAATAACACCACATCAACTGAAGGTGACAGCCAGGATCAACCTCATGAACATGCACAGGTGAACACACATGAACACGCATGCATGCAAGCATGTGCGCACACGCACACAAACTAGGGGTCTCTCTCCATGAACACACACACACCACTTCCAGTGAGTCGGGAACCGTGGGCAGGAATAGATACCAAGTAAGGCCATATTCAGGAGGAGGTATACAACTGGGGCACGGATTGTTTAGAAATAGGGGCTCGTGTGCCAGGATAGTTTTAAAGTCACTATGAAGCTTTGAGTTCTTGCACACAAGCAGTGCTGTGATTATAGGTGTGCATCACCACACCCAGATTGGTTTGTTTGTTTTTTGATAGTTTCCCTGTGTGACAGCTCTGGCTGCCCTGGGACTTCTTTTGTAGACCAGGTTGGCCTTGAACTTAGTGGTCCACCTGCCTCTGTCTCAGATTAAAAGTGTGTGCCTGTGCCACCAAACGGATTCCTTGCAACAGATCATTTATTAAAGAGAACTTTCCCATCTGGTCTCGCTTATCAGTGAGATGGAGTAGGAGCTTCATAGACAGCAATGGGCTATGTGGTGCTCAGGTCACAGGACCAGCCTTGGCAGGTGGAGGGACTGGGGACACAGCCGCATGTTCTTTGTCCCACAGGAAGCTGCATCAACTCTGGGAAGCCTCTGGCAGTCAAGACCTGGTCTGTGTGAGCAGCTGTGTCAAGGACGTGCCAAGGATGAAGGTGTGTCCACACGGAAGGTGGTGTGGGCAGGCCTTCACCCTTGGGAGGAGGAGCCCAATCTGATTGCTAAGGACAAGGGGAGACCTCAGATTCCAGGCACTGGATGGAGTTGGGGTCACAAGCAAGTGAACATGCCACAGCTGAACTGGCTGACAGATGACATCATTTCTCACAGTATCTTTTTAAAGATGTATTTGTTATATGTAAGTACACAGAGGCTGTCTTCAGACACACCAGAAGAGGGCATCAGATCTCATTATGGATGGTTGTGAGCCATCATGTGGTTGCTGGGATTTGAACTCAGGACCCTTGGAAGAGCAGTCAGTGTTAACGGGTGAGCTACCTCTGCAGCCCTCCTGCAGCAGCTTTCTTTTTTCTTCATCTTTTTCTTTTTTAAACGTTTCCCCCTTTTTCTGGGTTTATTTATTATGTATACAGTGTTCTGCCTGCACGTATGCCTACAGGCTAGAAGAGAGCACCAGATTTCATTACAGATGGTTGTGTGCCACCATGTGGTTGCTGGGATTTGAACTCAGGACCTCAGGAAGAGCAGCCAGTGCTCTTAACTGCTGAGCCACCTCTCCAGCTTGCTGAGGCTGAGCAGCTTCCGATAACTCCATGCTCACTTGCTTCAGGCTCATCCAGCTCAGCTGTACGCCTCTTCCCAGCCTGGCCCTCAGCCTTCTACCCAGAACCCACCTGTGCAGAGCCAAAGCCTCCCCCTGTAATTCCAGTCCTAAGGACTCCAAGACCTGTAAGATCTGACCCATATTGGAATTTCTCTTGCTTCTGCACATGTGTGTGTGTACCTGTTCATGTGTGCCTTACAGAAATCTCTCTGCCTCTGCCTCTGCCTCTGCCTCCTGAATGCCAGGACTACCAGTGTGCAGTACCACGCCCAGCCTGGTTTTCACCACCATGCAGGACTCTGGGTTTCCCTTCTGGCACCTTCTGCCCTTTACACACAAGCTCTTCCAGCAACACGGGGACGCCATGAGCCCATCCCAAGCTGGAGACGTTATGGATGCAGGTGTGTTTAACAAACTGGCTCATGCTGCATCCTCGCTCGGCAACACGGTTTGTTCCGGACACAGCGGCTCCACCCGCAAGACCTCACTGCTGAAGGCTGTCAACTACTCTGTGTCTGGGGATAGTTGTGTGGCGGGCCCAGTCCGGATCACCTGAGGCAGCGTCTCTATTTGGTCTTGACTGATGTGGTACTCATGACGTAGACCAAGCTGGCCTTAAACTTGTGGCCCCTTTGCCTGTTCCTCCCAGTTTTAGGATTACATGTGTGAGAACCACCACACCTAGCTTCAGAGTAGGATTTTGCTTTTTTAGTTTTATTTTTTCCAGATAGGGTTTCTCAGCATAACAGAGTCCTGGGACTCACTTTGTACACCAGGTTGGTGTTGAACTCACAGAGACCCACTTACCTCTGCCTACGGAGTGCTGGGATTAAAGGCAAACGTTACCTAGCACACCTGGCCAAGCAGGGTTTCTATAGTATTCAAAGCTTGTACGTTAGCATCATGACTCCCTCCCACAAGACCTCATGGGCTCACAAGTTCCAGGCAAGGGAGCCAGGCCTTCACCACTATCTTTACACTACGTAAATGTCCTTGCTGGGTATGGTGGTGCCTTGCTGGGTATGGTGGTGCCTTGCTGGGTATGGTGGTGCCTTGCTGGGTATGGTGGTGCCTTGCTGGGTATGGTGGTGCACTACATTATTCCTGACCTCAGAAGATAGAGGTGGGAGGACTTCTGTGAGTTCAAGGCTCATCTGGTCTACGCAGCAAGCTCCAGGACAGCCAGGGCTATACTAATTGAGACCCTGTCTTTAAAAAGAAAAATTCTTAGCTGGGCGGTAGTGGCGCACGCCTGTAATCCTAGCACTCTGGGAGGCAGAGGCAGGCAGATTTCTGAGTTCGAGGCCAGCCTGGTCTACAGACTGAGTTCCAGAATAGCCAGGGCTATACAGAGAAACCCTGTCTTGAAAAAAACCAAATCCAAAAAAAACCAAACAAACAAAAAAAATTCTTTGTTGAACCATTCTAAGCCTGGGGCCATTGATACACCCCTTTCCACACCAACACACACAAACACACACATGCCAGAGTCCATGGCACACACAGTTTCAGCATGTTCACACAATCACTATGCGTGTGCCCATGTATCCAAGGACACCCATGCACACGATGGCCATGCTTCCCCCTCTCACAGAACCAGCGTGCCCACTCTGTGTCCACACAAGCCTCAGTACAGCAGCCATGCACACAGCAGCCATGCTTACACATGTGTGTCAGAGCTTCCATCATGCCTGTTGAGGAACATCAGATAGCAGTGCTTGGCTGCATGGCAGGGAAGGTTAGGGAGGCGGGCGGTGTGGCGGGGACGGGTCTTCCTGGAGACTGAGCTGCTGTGTGTACGTAGTGTAAAGATAGTGGTGAAGGCCTGGCTCCCTTGCCTGGAACTTGTGAGCCCATGAGGTCTTGTGGGAGGGAGTCATGATGCTAACGTATAGGGGTGCCCGAAGCCCACCCCTTAATGACCGCTGCGGGCGGCTGGGAACCAGTTCTCTCCTGGCCACAGTCACACGGAAGCTGGGGTAGTAGCCCTTATCCATAGGCAGGACCTTTGGGCCGGGCTAGAGGCATGGCTGGCCCAGCAGCGTTGCCCTTCTCTCTTCCTGGATGAGCTGTGTGTGTGGGTGTCTGCAAAGCTGAGCTTCCGAGGGTCTGGGTCATTTATGACAGGAGTGACACTAAGAATGACAAAGAAGCCTTTACTCAACACTGTAACCGCGTCTCCACAAGGCACCCCTCTAAAAGATGATGGGCCTGCAGCTTGCTCCTGAGGAGCCCAACGGAGCCCTGCGTGGGAACACGGTCTTGAAGCTGGCCACAAGGTCTGCACATAGTGGAGACTGACTTTAGTGGTGGCTCTTTGAGCCGGTGGCCAGGCCCGAAGCCCACCCCTTAATGACCAGCCTGCCTGGCACCGTCTTCTGCGGGTGAGGACAAGCCATGCTGCGGGCGGCTGGGAACCAGTTCTCTCCTGGCCACAGTCACACGGAAGCTGGGGTAGTAGCCCTTATCCATAGGCAGGACCTTTGGGCCGGGCTAGAGGCATGGCTGGCCCAGCAGCGTTGCCCTTCTCTTTTCCTGGACGATCTCAGCATGCACAGACCCGCTGTCGCATTTTCCTGAGGTACCTGGTGTCCAACTGGGACTGGGGTCGTGGGAGGCCTTCAGGTAGCTTCAGCATCTGCTGACTGCCTGAATCTAAGGCCCGAGGGAGCCAGGTAGAGCAGCCACCAGGGGCCCCAGTTACTGAAAAGCTTCCTCGACCCCATTCTTCACAGGACACCAGTGGGTGTCTGGGTAGAGGAGGCAGTGCACAGACTGAAACCTATGAGGAGAAGGAGTCAGATGAGGTCTGCCATGTAGGCCCGACACCAGGGACCACCTCGGGGCCAAAGGCTCCAGGGCCACTCACCGGGTGGGGTCCTGCTGTATGCTGAAACCTCCAGCCACATTCACCACGTTATGTGGGTTCTCAGGCCCCCCGTAGCTCAAGGTGACCTGGGAGGAGGATCAGGGAGGGTGAGGGAGGGTCATCTCTTCCTCCTGCGTCCTCCACCCGCCAGAGGAACTCCCACCCACTGCTCAGGCTCAGGGAACCAGGACAGTGGCCCTTCCGAAAGAAGCCCCATGAGACTTGCCATGGGCAGGTTCCTGAAGGTCCTTCATCCAGCAGGCAAAGTCTCTGCCCAGGGTCCACCCTCAGGGACAAGGAAATTCTGAGGCTAGCCCTCTCCTGAACCCGGAACAACTGGGAGACCCCTTGGGAGCCAGGCTGGGTCCTTGTAGGAGTGGAGTACCAGGTTGAGCATCTTTTACCTGCTGCAAGACAGCACTGGAAGGCAGCCTCTGCAGGCTCTCCAGGTGGGAGTGGAACAGGGGGCTATGCAGCAGACGGACACCCAGAAGCCCTTCCACGATGTAGCCCACAGTGCAGTCGTCAGGCAGCCGAACGCGCTCTGCGGTGCTCATGAAGCTGCCGAGGCTGGGGGAGGGGAGGCTGGTCAGCACCTCTGCAGCCCCTGCCACCCCAAACCAGGCGGCCAGCCAGGCCCTCAGGCTCCCACTTACCTGGCCCATGGGCTCATTTTGAGGGCAAGGCCCCTGCTCAGGCAGAACCCGGCCCCCACCAGTAGCAAACCAGAATTTCACCGTGTTTGACTGGAGAAAGGGAAATCTTGGTCAGCGCTGACCAGGATAGGGCTCCTCACCCTCAACCCTCCACCTGAACCTGTCACCGTTATCCTAGGCCACCATATGGAAGAGGTTTTCTGACATGCCACCTGTGCCCTCTAAGCCCTTCTCTATCACTGCACCTGGTTTGCCAGTTCCACGGCGGCACCTGGAAACCAGGGCGCTTGGCCCAGGCCTGCCTTAGAGCTTTGTCACTCTTCAGCACTGGTCAGCCCCAGGGAGGATGTTAGCCCAGCACTCACGGTGCCGCCGCCCTGGACCCTCTCTGTGGCTTCGATGGGGTGGTCCAAACTAGGTCGACCCAAGTAGATGTCCTGGTTGGAAGAGAAGGCGGAAAGCAGGCGCAGCAGGCTTTTGGGGTTCACATAGTTGTCATCATCCACGTGGCAGAACCATCTGAAGGCAGAGGGAGAGGCCTAGGCACTGGGCCCCTCCCCCCAACTTGGGTGGGAGCCTCCACATTGCTCAGCCCCGTTCTCTGAAGGATAAGGCTACTTACTTTCGTCCAGATTCTATGAACTTATCATATTCCACTGACATTTTACAGCACAGGGCTTGGCGGGTGCGCACAGCAGAGCAGTTGGTGTTGATCATGCGGCCCGCCTGCACGAAATGGGAAACGTAAGGGGTGGCTTCTACCTGGCCTCCTTAGGTCTAGGTTGGAAGAGGCCTGTCCAGGCACTTGCACAGCCCTCAGTCTGAAGCAGATGAGCTACTTAGAACAGCACGGGCGGAAACAGGACAACACTTCGAAGGTGACTGCTGCTGGGCCTTCCTGGGGGGGGGGGGGGAATGTGGGTGACATTAGCCGTGGCACCCTGTCGGGAACTGGGGACAAGGTGGGGGTCTGGTGACTAGAAGGATGGGCACTGGGAGGTGGACTGACAATGGATGGGTGTCCTGGTTCTGCTCTCCACTAGCGGTGTCACAGTAGTCAAGTGCCTGACACAGGAATGAATGGCCCTGGAGGATACGACTCAGGCCAGGGGAACATCTCACCTGCCAGCAGCTGGAGCTCAGGGTCGTCTCCATCGGTGAAAATGAACGTCTGCGGGAGAAAACATCGTGAGGCGCCAGAGGATGCAATGAGCGGGTCTGGGAGCAGGTGCGGAGCCCCGGGGGACAGGGGCGAGTGCCCGGAATCTAGGACCCTACGCAGTGGGGGACAGAGCGCGCACCTGCCGTGAGGCTCGTGAGATCCAGGTACGCAGCAGCAGCCGCAGGCGCGGGCCGTGGTTCTTCCGAGTGGTCTTGACTGCAATGAAGACGTCGTCGGGTTGCAGGCGTAAGACCTCGAGGGTCAGGCTCCGGGTCGGGACCCGATCGGGGTCCGGTGCGGGGCGCGCGAGGCAGGGGCAGCGGCAGCGGCAGTAGCAGCAACACAGCCAGGACCGCGGCCAGCGCGAGGCAGGCCCGGCACAGCACCCGCCGTGCACGGCTCATACGACCGCCCCGGCCCCGGCGCTGGGCGCCCGCCTGCGATTGCGGCGGCCCCTTTAAGAGTGACAGCACCCCGCCCCGAGCCTTGACCCGGAACTGACGGACGCGCCGCCCCGGAAGTGAACGTCGCTGCGGCGCCGGGGGTGGAAGATGCCGCTGCCGGTTCAGGTGTTTAACTTGCAGGTAGGGGTTGGTGGCTGCGCTCGCCGCGTGGCCGTTCGGTCCGGGCAGGGCCTGGTGGGCGGGGCTGGCGGCGGGCGGGGCGGGGCCCGCGGCTGTGGCCTGGGCGCGCGGGCGTCGCCTGCCTCGCGGGCCGCTCTGGGCCCCGGCCCCCGCCCCGCCCCCGCCTCGCGCGCCAACGCTTTTCGTGCGGGTGCTGGCCTCGCAGAGAGGTGCGTCAGGCCAAGATGCGGGGCAGCCCGGCGCCCAGCTCTGCCTCGTCGTCGGCCTCCGACCTGAGCCGCAGCCCTGCGCACAGCAGGTCCGACCTGCGGCCCGGCACGTCGGGCGACTACAGCCTGAGCGCCAGCCTGTCGGCCTGCACGCTACTTTCCGAGGTACACTGCGCGCCTGCCTGCCGTGCGGCGGCTCTCCGGATGGCGCTTGAGGGCCCGGCCCCTCGAGCCCTCGGCCGACCTCCTCCGCATCGTGGCCTGTCTGCTTTGGCCCTCTTGATTAGTGGAGATCGGGTGGCAGTCGGTTTCATTCGCTGTGGCCTGGAGGAAGCTGTATGGGATGGCGGCTGGGAACGCTTGAGGGTTCCTGCAGTCAGTCTTGTGTCCAGGACCTGGGTGGGAGAGTGGAGGAGGGCACTTGGCTACCAGCACCTGTGGGGGCCCAGACAAGTTTTGCCTTGGAAGGTCGGGCAGCAGTGACCGTGGGGACAGGACCATCCTCACCTGTCCCGGTGCCTGTGTCAGGCTGCTCTTCCTGTTTTGCAGGGGGCCGTGGAACCCATGCAGATTGATGTAGACCCTCAGGAAGATCCCCAGAACGCACCTGATGTCAACTACGTGGTGGAGAACCCCACCCTGGTATGGACCCCATGTGGCGGAGGACGGCTGGCAGCTTGGCTCCGTTGAGGGGACCAAGTCAGACCCCCACGGTGGTGTCTATCCTTGATGGTCGAGGCCTATTAGCAACTGCCTTAGTCACATGTCTCTAGGCCAGGAAACTGGGTTTGCATCTGCCCGCCTATGTTGGGTTCTCAGGTAGTGCCAAGGCCCTGTACCCACCGCTCTGTGATGGGGAGCAGTCCCACTACGTCACAGTGTGAGGCACGGTGGGAAGCTGTCTTTGCAACCAACACCTTCCCCTTCTCTTACCCCAGCTTCCATCACTGGTTAGTCTGCTTGTGGTTCCACTTCCCAGTGCAGAGCTTGAACCTGGGGTTAATCCACCCCAGTGGTCTCTTCCCAGCATCTGGGACAGCAGTCAGGACTGTGGAAGATTTAGTAGCCTGGCTCAGTTGTCGGGCCCTGGCTCACCCCGGTTGACCCTTATCCCTCCTCCTCACAAGGATCTGGAGCAGTATGCAGCCAGCTACAGCGGACTGATGCGAATTGAGCGGCTACAGTTCATTGCTGACCGTTGCCCTCCACTCCGGGTAGAGGCCTTGAAAATGGCTCTGTCGTTCGTGCAGAGGACCTTCAATGTAGACATGTATGAAGAGATACACCGGAAGCTGTCTGAGGCTACCAGGTAAGCCCTTGGCGAGCAGGGGAGGCAAGTGACCAGAGCTGGGCTGGCTTTTCTGTGCCAGCGTTTCACCTGCGATGCGCCTGGAGGTGAGAAGCGTGATGTCTGACCTTGGGGTGGGAAGTGCTGGCAGGCGGTCTGCTCTGCTCTGGCATCCTTTGCCTCTGTGCAGACAACTGAGCGTCCTGGTCCTTGAGCATCTGGTATGGCTGCCCGCCTTTACCCCAAACCCCCCCCCCCCCAAAAAAAAAAAGCATGCCTGCACTGGGTCCAAAGCACCCATTCATTCTCCTTCATTCTCCTTTGAATTTCCCTGGCTGGCTGTGGTCTCTCAGATCAGCAACTGTCTCTACCCTTTCAGTGGGGCAGGGAGAGGCAGAGGTCTCCTGAGACTCAGCCTATGGCTGTAATATCCTGGTGCCTGTGGTTCCCTATCTTGATGGCTAGCCTGTCCGTCAGGGAGCTGCAGAATGCACCTGATGCCATCCCTGAGAGTGGAGTGGAGCCACCACCCCTGGACACAGCCTGGGTAGAGGCCACGCGGAAGAAGGCCCTGCTGAAACTGGAGAAGCTGGACACAGACTTGAAGAACTACAAGGGCAACTCCATCAAAGAGAGCATCAGGTGCCGGCCTGCTCTGGGCAGGGGAGGTGGGCTGCTGGGCCCTGCTAACCCCTCGAGCAGCACGCACTCACTGCCAGGCATACAGGCGCGGCCATGATGACCTGGGTGATCACTACCTGGACTGCGGGGACCTCAGCAATGCCCTCAAATGTTACTCGCGAGCCCGAGACTACTGTACCAGCGCTAAGCATGTCATCAACATGTGCCTCAACGTCATCAAGGTGGCCCGGGTGACGGCTGGGTAGGCGTGGAGGGCCCAGGAGGGACAGCCCACACTTACGCGGCCTTACCTACTCGTCTGCCAGGTCAGTGTGTACTTGCAGAATTGGTCTCATGTGTTAAGTTATGTCAGCAAGGCCGAGTCTACTCCAGAGATTGCCGAGGTAAGTCCACGTCCACAGATACCCTGCTCTATCTAGTGTTACCCCCATTACCCCCTTTTACTCCTTCCTTGCCTCAGTCCCCCTTTGAGTGGGGACAGGGAATAGAGCTTGATTAAGGAGGGCAGGGTAGGGGGCCTCACGTCCTCTGCCTTCTCCTGCAGCAGCGTGGAGAGCGGGACAGCCAGACGCAGGCTATCCTCACCAAGCTCAAGTGTGCTGCCGGTGAGTTTCTGGCCCCCACTCTTCCCTCCCTGGGTGGCACTTGCCCAGGTTCATATGGAGAACCTAGTGGGTCTGGGGAGGAAGGGCAGCTGGTTTCCCTGAGCCTGGGTATGTGTGAGTGTGTGTGTGAGTGTGTGTGTACACACTGTGGGCATTTTGAGGATTCCCTGCAGGCCTAACTTGGAATGTTTTCAGCTAGATGCTGTTACTGACAGCTAGGATTTCCATCCCTAGACTGAGGAATACTGGGGTAGGAGGCCAAGGGGTGATCCTCTGACGGCCATGGTATCCCAGGACTCCCACCCTGCTCCAGAGCCGCAGCCTCATCAGTCTTCCCCCTCTAGGCTTGGCTGAGCTGGCCGCACGGAAGTACAAGCAGGCTGCTAAGTGTTTCCTCCTCGCTTCCTTTGATCACTGTGACTTCCCAGAGGTGAGGAGGAATAAGGCTTCTTCAGCTTGTCCAGGTCCACAGAGGAAGTGGGTTGGGCTGTCAGCTTGGGAATGCTTGTCCTGAATGGGTAGTGGGAAGGGCAGGCCAGGCCCCAACCTTGGGCTTCCTCCTTGGTCTGTGCATCCATTGATGCCCAGGACCCCAGGTCTCTGGACCCACCTCCCCTTCTGCCTCCCAGCTGCTGTCCCCCAGCAATGTGGCTGTGTATGGTGGCCTGTGTGCCTTAGCCACCTTTGACCGGCAGGAGCTGCAGCGCAATGTCATCTCTAGCAGGTAAGCTGGGTAGTGGGCTCCTACCTCTGCTCCTGTGGAGTCGGGCCTTCTGGCCCTTCTTAGTTGAGCATTTTGGTGTCCTCAGCTCCTTCAAGTTGTTCCTGGAGCTGGAGCCACAGGTCAGAGACATCATCTTCAAATTCTACGAGTCCAAGTATGCTTCATGCTTGAAGATGCTGGATGAGATGAAGGTAAGACGCAGCACAGGCACTCTGAGGCCGAGCCGGCGTGCCGCGGGGCCCCTGACCAGCTCTGCTCTGCTCTGCAGGACAACCTGCTCTTGGACCTGTACCTGGCCCCCCACGTCAGGACACTGTACACCCAGATTCGTAACCGGGCTCTTATCCAAGTGAGTGTGGATGTTGGGGAAGGGGGTGTGGACGTTCAGGGCTGTGTGGGCTGCAGGCCTGCTGAGAAGCAGTGGACAGCCATGGCTTCTGTCCTGTAGTACTTCAGCCCCTATGTGTCAGCTGACATGCACAAGATGGCTGCAGCCTTCAACACAACAGTTGCAGCTCTGGAAGATGAGCTGACGCAGCTCATCCTGGAGGGGCTCATTAATGCCCGCATCGACTCTCACAGCAAGGTGGGTCACAAGGCTGGGAGGCCACGAGGATGTGGTGTGGAGCCCCACTGCTGTTCTGAGCCGCCTCATCCTTGTACAGATACTGTATGCTCGAGATGTGGATCAGCGCAGCACCACCTTTGAGAAATCCCTGCTGATGGGCAAGGAGTTCCAGCGCCGTGCCAAAGCCATGATTCTGAGGGCAGCTGTGCTACGTAACCAGATCCACGTGAAGGTGAAGAGCCTGGGGTGTGAGGGGATGGGCAGCGCTCACACAGCCTCCACTGAACCCCGCCCTGTCCACTGCAGTCTCCTCCTAGAGAAGGGAGCCAAGGGGAGCTGACTCCAGCAAACAGCCAGTCACGGATGAGCACCAACATGTGAAATGCACCCACGACTGTCAGACGGGAGTCTGCACACCTACTCTGCCTGTGGAAGCAGCGCCCGGGCCCCCAGACTGTGTGGTTCATTAGAGCAGTCTGGCCAATGGGATGCCAGTTCGTTGCCTTCCACTCTGAGGCTGCACTGCAGCCTCTGCTGTGGGCGGCAGCCTGCCCATATGGCTACTCGGCCTGACTCTAGGTTTCTGTCCCAGTGAAACAGACCATGTGCAATTCCCAGGTAAGGGAACCTCAGACCCTTCCTGTCCATGTAGTTCTGACTGCAGCAGTGTCACTAACCAAGTAGTCCATTAAAGTACAGATTGATCATTGCCTAGGCTCCCTTCCTTTCTGCTCGTGTTCCCTGGAGACTCTGAGCCTTCACAAGAGAAGGGGACGTCCACTGAGCCAGGAGAGCAGGCTCCTTGGGTGTGGGCTAGGAGCAACAGCCATAGGCCATTACTATAGATGTCTGCAAATGCATCTCGGAAATGGTTTATTGTTCAATGCTGGAAACATGAGTGTGGGAACAGGGCAAGTCCAGCCAAGGCTACCCTGGGTGCGGCACTGCCAGACCCCCACCTGCAGACGTCAACATGTTCTTCTGCGTGAAAGAGGAGATTCCCTGAGTAAAGGCGTTTCCTTGAGTGTCCAGGCGTCAGTGGCCGTCCTGGGGTGGAGATGGCTCTTGCTGGCATTCAGGCTAGGGCACTACCCATGACTTCAGAGAAACCACTTGGTGTTACAGGCCTCACCTGCTGAGCTTCCTGCAGTCCAGGCTGGGTCCCTTTCCAGGCCAGAGACTTCTCTAATTTGGTCTTAAAAAGCAATCCATGACCTGGCAGGGAGGGCAGGAGGAGAATGGGGGTCAGGAAGCCAAAGTTCCCACTGCTGCTGGCTGGGTGGGCTGGTTACAGGGGGCATCTGCTCACCCGGGCAATCTGCGGTCTCTCTGAAAGCTCGCTTCTTGCAGCAACCACGGCACAGATTAAACACACACCTATTGCCCTGTGCACAGTAAAGCTAATGAGCTGAGGCAGAGTAGTCCCAGGCTCCAGGCATGAGGAGCACCACGAGTACTGCCCTGCCCACAGAACAGAAGGCCAGCTCACCTTTGGATTTCCACACTGGTCACACTTGGCATATTTGGCTGGGAAAAAAAAAAGTGGGGGAAGGCAGGTTGAATGAGGCAGGGCAGGGCGACTGATTATTTCTACAGTGTTCTGTCTGCACGTGTGCATGAATACCAGAAGAGGGCACCAGATCTCATTAGTTATGGTGGCTTGGAAGTGAACTCAGGACCTCTGCACCAACAGAAGCACGCTTAACTTCTGAGCCCTCTGAGGTCCTCACTTCTACAAAGCTTGCTGTGGCCATCCAGGCCAGGAAACTGAGTAAGGACAGAGGATGCAGCTAGTTATAACAAGAGATGGCAAGCAGGTGGGCTGCCCACCTTACCCCTAGCATCCAGAGCGCAAGGTCTTGTTACTCTCCCATTGAAAAATGGGGCCTCCAAGTGTGGGGACCTAAGCCTGTGATCCTAGCACTCCAGATTGCTGCCAGCTACAGAGTCAGAGTACACTACACAGTGAGATCCAAGGCAGCCTGGATTTCAGATTGAGACCTGGGTCAAGAAACAAAAGGGGCAAAATCAGAATCCCTGTCCTAAAGCCCACTTCCTGTGGTGCAGAATCACAGGCAGAAACTACTATGGCATTTCCCTCATGAGTAGTCTATGCAGGACTGTGAAGTATATGGTCCTTCCTGCTGTCTCCTCAGCCTTGCACAGCTCAGATTAAACTCCCAGGGAGCTGCCATCAGACTGTTAAACCTCTAGGAAGCATCTGTGTGTGTGAGCCCAGATGGCCAAAATGGCTAGAACACAGAGGACAATACCCTGGACTGAGACCTCAAGCTGCACATCCAGAAACCATACTGAAAAGTCCTGGGGCTAGAGAGATGGCTCAGTGGTTAAGACACCTGACTGCTCTTCCAAAAGTCCTGAGTTCAAATCCTAGCAACGATATGGTGGCTCACAGCCATCCATAACAAGATCTGATACTCTCTTCTGGAGTGTCTGAAGGCAGCTACAGTTACTTACATATAATAAATAAATCTTAAAAAGAAAGTTACTGGGCTGGTGAGATGGCTCAGCGGTTAAGAACACTGACTGTTCTTCCTAAGGTCCTGAGTTCAAATCCCAGCAACCACATGGTGGCTCACAACCATCTGTAGTGGGATCTGACACCCTCTTCTGGTGTGTCTGAAGACAGCTACAGTGTACTTACATATAATAAATAAATAAATAAATCTTTAAAAAAAAAAAAAAGAAAGAAAGTTGCCTTGAAGATAAGTTTTTTTAAAAACAAAAAGTCCGGAGTGTCTAGCAGCTAGTACCTTTACCCGCACCTATCCAGGTCAGGATCCTGGCCCAGCAGTATCCAAATATCAACCTGTATGAGTCAAGAGCAGCATGTTCCCTGGAAACTGCCAGTTACTGCTTGAAGACTGCCTGAGCCCCATGCAAGGATGAGGCACACCCAGGACTCAGCAGGCCAAAGACACCCTAGTGACCCAGTCTTTGTCACATAGGCAAACTCCTGTGGTCGCCTGAACAGCACCTGGCTGAGGAGCTTGTAATGGCCTTGTCTGCTACACTAAGTAGGTTTATAGCCATAGACTACAGACCAGCTTCGAAGGCCCCTCATGGGTTCTTAGTGCCTACAGTCCGGTCTGGGCACAGGATGGCTGACAGACATGTCTCTGGATACAGCATTAAACTTGACAGCCTGGACTCCTATCCCCAGTAAAGAGAGTGAAGAGAATGCTGGCTTCAACAGGAGTAGCACTCACGTTTCAGGGAGGGGTCGAAGGTCTTGTGAGGGTTCCTCAGTTGTTTCTTGAGCTTATTCTTGGACAAGCCCTCCATGCTGCCCTCCTCGTCCTCCAGGGCCCGCTTGCTTCGCCCACCACCGTTCTCCTTGCTCCCTTCCCTGGGTCTGAAGGGGAAGGATGGTTCACCACTGCTAAATCGGCAGCTCTCAGGAGCACTTCCAAGGCCCAAGATGCCAAGAGGCATGCACGGTTCTCCCACCCATCCCAAGTAACTACTCTTGGCTGCCCAGGCAAACAGGGCTCATCCAAGGACAGAGGACACAGGTACAATTCACGCAATAGAATGGCTAACAGAAATTGAGCCTTCCTGGAATGACATCTAAGGTTCAGGGGCCCAGGGTCTACCTGCTAACCCAGAGGACAAAGCCACACAGGCCTAAAAGCTCTTGGGTAAGTACCCTAGGCACACAGACTCTCCTCTTCCTTCCCAGAACAGGGACTTGCCTTAGCAACTAGAGCAATAGCAAAGGGCACCTGTGCAGACTCCCTCTGTAGGCCGACTCAACTCACCCTGGCCGGATGTAGGGCTGGCAGATCCAATGGAAAGCAGGCAAGTTGTCAGCTGGTCTCAGTCCTTCTTGCTGCCTGGACATGTCCTCCTGCAAAAGCCCAAGGCCTGTCAAGGACCTAAACTGCCGGCCCACTAAGGACTTGCTGCGCTCCCAAGCACCAGCCCTGCACCTGCCTGACACCGAAGCTTTAGCGCCTGGCTCACAGCAGCCACGCCCTCCAGGGTCTTCACTTTGGCCAGCTCTTCTCGAAGCTGCTGATGTACCTGTAGCCTGAGGCAGATGCCTATCACTCCCAGTCACCACCTAGTCCAAGTCCTAGGCACAAGGCTAATTATCTCTTCCCACTGAGGTCCCTGCCCTCCCTCACCCCAAGCCACCAGCCCTTCAGCAACTTGGTATTCAAGTTATTTTGGGAAGACCACAGAACCCTCCAGGCAGGGTTCTGACGCTGCCTAGAGAGAGCCCCCTCTCAATTCCTGCCCAAAGAACTCACGTGTGGTGCCACAGCTTGAAGAGATGGGCCCGGACGTAGGACAGTGGACAAGGGTACTGCCGCACGATGTCCAGGTACTCGTCAGCCAGCTCCCACACAGCAGGGCTCCGGCCCTCAAAGAGGGCAGGGTTGTGCAGGTTCCCCTCTGGGGAGAAGGTAAGGTAGAGCCTGGAGCATTGTCAGGCCACTCAAGTCACTGGCTAGCTACAGGGTTGGCAAGTGTGGAAATGGTCTGAGGGCTTCGTTTGGCTCCGTGGAGCAGACATGACAGTGAACACCATCTACTTAAACAGGTCTCCAAGGAAGCAAGGCCAAGGTGTGTATCTGCTCACCTGCACTCATGACCCCCTGCACGCCAGTGTCCTGGAGACACCGCTCCACATCCTGCAGGCACCGGATGTTCCCGTTGGCAAACACAGGGATTCCCACAGCCTTCCTGTGGGGGGGAAGAGAAGCCTGCTCTTATATCACGCCAGGGCAGTGCTAAGCCAGGAGGGGCAGAGGCCAGTCACCAAGTTCTATCTTGGTGAGACACCTTGGCTTTTGTGGCATTAGTGCCTTCCCTCCCAGATAGTCACAGGGCATCAGGTGGTGCTGAACACCCAAGGTGTGAACTGGGCAGTAACTGCACCTGACCCACTGCATCTGCTCACCGAACAGCCTTGATGTGCTCCCAGGAGGCTGTTCCTGCCATGGGCCCCTTCTGCTCCTTGGTGCGTCCGTGTACAGTCAGCAGCTAGGACAGACCAACACGTGGGTCAAACCTGCTGTACGCAAAGACCTCAAACCAATCACAGGGGACCTGCTCAAGTCTCTCAGCTTTCCATGCTGGAAGGGACCAAGGCCATCTAGCATGGTTCTGTCCCTGGTCCCTGGGTCTTGAGACCCTGCCCCTTTGGAAGAGCCCCAGGCTGCAGTCAGAAAACATAAGAGGCAGAATCCTGAGTACAGGAAAAATCTGGAGAACTCAGGATTCAAGGTGCTGAGTGAGGGTGGCTCCTGCTGTCTCCAGAAAACATGTCTCAGAGTACATTGGCCAGGCTCAACACGCAGGACGGAAGACGCCCAGGTCTGATATCCCCACAGCTTATGCTCACGCTTCCAGAGAAGCTGGATACCGAGCTCACCTCAAAGCAGCTCTGGCTGATGTCTAGAGAACCTGACATGCGGTAGTGAACCTAGGGTTACTCTCCACGCAGACAGCCCCCTGGAGCTGGAATGGCAGTTTTAGAGGTCTGAGACCAGGGAACCAGGTCTTAGAGAAGTGAGGCTAAGAGGGGCCCACTGCCCTGCCCAAAGAAAATTTCTTGGCTGCAGCCCCCACTCAAGAGCTTCAGAAGCAAAAGCTACCTCTTGGTGTTGGAAGACTGTCATGGAGAGATACCGTGCTCAAATGTGAGGCCAGGCTGCCTGCTAGATCCCAACAACCACCCTGGGAGCCACGGCCTCACCTGACAGCCAGCCTTCTCCAGCATCTGGGCGTACCTCACTGTCTTGTCAATCTCTGGGAAGACACGAATTTTGCACGTGACAGGAACAGAGAGTCGCTCATGAGCCAACAGAACTGAGGAAAAAGATAGCCTCTGAGGGAATCACAGCACCACTCCAGGGTGGCCAAACCCCAATATGTCCCCATGGGGAACTGGGAGCTAACAGGAGTAAGGACACTGTCCTAGCACTTAATGTCTGATTCTAAGGGGATAGCTGGTATACATCAGGGAACTTTATAGTCACCTCCTGCTAGCAGGGAAAGTGCTGTGGCCAAGAACCCCCAGAGGGATCACCACTGTCCTCTCCTGAGCCCCAGCCAAGCAGCTGTGCTTATGAGCCCTGTCAGACTGTCTCTGGGGCGACTCACTCGATGACACCGTGGCATGCAGCCGACTCACTCATTCTTTGAAGAAGATCCCACTCTTCCTGCAGAAAAGCGCCGTAGTGACCTGCAGAGGGTGACAGTGGCCCCCGTCGCACCCACACTGCCATGAACCCCCTACGAGGCCAGCTCTTCAGAATACAGGGCACTCCACTGCTAGCCCGTGCGTGTGAGCGCCAGCCTCTACAGAGAATCCCCAGAGTCTCTGCTTACAGTGAAAATGAAGCCAGACAGCTTCCTACTTCTGTCTGCTAGGCTGTCAAAGCTCCAAAGTAGGCCACACATCCTAAGACCAATAATGCTTGCTTGGGTGCCCAGTGAGCCTGAGCGTGAGACTACAGAGCCAAGGACTCCCCCACCAGCTGGTCACAGTTATCAGTAGGATACCTATGTGGCTAGCAGAGTCTGGTCCCCAGTCAAGCACCTGGGAACTCTCCAGGATGATAAGACCAGAAAAAGGGCTGCTTGCTGGCTACAGGTGCCACCCCAGTGAGAGGCAGGGATTAACTCTTTCCATGTGCACCAGTACCCAGGTTCCACCAGAACAGGTCTGGACCCCTTATTTGGAGGCCCAGTGGACTCAGCACTGGCCTGGACAGGTGTCAACACAGGACTGTAGAAATGACCTAGCCGGGCGGTGGTGGCGCATGCCTTTAATCCCAGCACTTGGGAGACAGAGGCAGGTGAATTTCTGAGTTCAAGGCCAGCCTGGTCTACAGAGTGTGTTCCAGGACAGCCAGGGCTACACAGAGAAACCCTGTCTTGAAACCCTCCCCCCCAAAAAAAAAGAAAAAAAGAAAAGAAATGACCTCACCTCTCTTGGCTATCATCTGTGGGCAGCCCAAGTTCAGGTCAATGGCATCACAGTAATCTTGTGCTAGGAGAGCTGCCTGGACAAACACCTCGGGGTCATTGGCACAGAACTGAAGAAGACATGAATGTCAGCCTTGGTCAGATCAGGCCTAGGACTCTCCCTGCCTAGGTCACCCAGCCCTGTGAAGAATCCATGGTGACTCAATGAGCTATGGACCTTTCATCAACATATACAATATTATAAAGTGGGAAGCAGCCAGGCTGTGGTGGCGCACGCCTGTAATCCCAGCACTCTGGGAGACAGAGGCAGGCGGATTTCTGAGTTCGAGGCCAGCCTGGTCTAGAGAGTGAGTTCCAGGACAGCCAGGGCCACACAGAGAAACGCTGTCTTGAAAAAACCAAAAATAAATAAATAAAGTGGGAAACATCTCATATCACTAGGAATATGAGCTGTATATGACAGATAACAGAAGCCCCTGGCACAGACCTCTAAAGGACTAATGGTTCTCGACAGGAGGGCACTGAGACGCAGAAGTATCAAGGTGACCCTGGTGCTACAGAGGCCTCATGTCCTCCAAACTGCCCCTTTACCAGGACTTTGGCTAGTTCCCAGCTTTGGGGATGCTCACTCAGCAGCTGTTTCCTACTGCGCGTGTCCTGCAGGGACCCCGACCCTCTTCCTGGGTTATATGTATATAACGAGCTTGAGGAATGCTGTCCTGCATACAAAGTCTGGAACTCGGGTGCTACCCAGTAGCCACGGTCCTTCTGCTCACCTGCACAATGAGAGGCCTGTCCTCAGGGCACACATCACAGTATAAGTTCTCTTTCCGGTAGTTAGCATCTCTAACGAAGACCTGGGCGTGTAGCATAGGTGTGTAGCAGAGCTGGGCGCCATGGCGGCGGCTCAGCAGTCTCCAAGCTAGCTCACTCTGGTCCACCATGGGTGCCACCACATGTCGGGCACCCCCCAGGGTGCGGCTCCAAAACTCAAAACCCTGCAGTTTGGGCATCCTCTCCACACTAAGGGCAGAAGAGGAAAAGGCTCACATTTCAGCCACTGTATACCACCATACCCCGGAGGGTACGAAGTTCAACTCAAGGGGCTGACCGCTCTCGTGAGTTATTGCTGCCGGCTCTCCCAAACACAAGATGAAAACAGGGAGGCATACGCAGGCACAGAGTCGGGCTGCCCTCCCTCCGCCTTTCTAGCAGTGTCCCTGACACACCACCCACCCTCTGGACCCTACACCCTCATTTGCTACTGGATTAAACGCCAGCCTGGTGGAACAGGTGTGGAGGAGAAACAGGTCTGTGGGACGTGGCCAGCTGAGACCACCTGGCTGCACGAGGCCTGGCGCCGCCTCGGATCTTGGGCTGGGAGAGCAGCGAGCGCGTTAGCCCCGAAGGCGCCTTTCCTGGTCTGGCCCAGAGCCTCCCGCGCTGACCCTTCCCCTAGGGCTGGCTGGGGCCCCGCGACCGCCACGGACAACGTCAAAGGCTTGAATTAGGACTACTTCCCGCACCGTCGGAGCTGGCCGGGGCTGCGGACACGCTCCAAAGAAAGGGACACACCAGGCCCCGTAGCCTCTGCCTTACCCGCGGCGCCGCCAGCAGGACCCGCAGGAAGGCGGCGGCAGCCGCCAGGCACTGTGGCTCAGACTCAGGACACCACCGCCGGAAGTGCAGAGGCCGGAAGCGCACTGCTGGTCGCTCCGCACCGTCTGCGGTGCAGCAAAAAATAAAATCCTCGGAAACTGCAGCTCAGCGCTGAAGGGGCCGACCCTGTGGAAACTGGAGTTGAGCAAGTACAGATTGCGCATGCCCGGGGCCACGTTGTCCCTTCCAGACGATTGGCACTTGGAAACCTTTCCTCCCACCTCTATTCCCACAACCCACCCCTGCTTCCCAGGAGTAGCCCTTGGTTCTTCAAACACAAGACATAAATTCAGTATAACACCACAATAGGAAACGAGATAAAGAATTATCTCTTCAGATCCTGGATAGGAAAGGGTACAAGAGGCCAGTCCTTTGTTGAATAAGATGCCTCCTAGAGGAAAGGAGCATGCATAAAGAAATATGGTGTTGGCCTGACAGTGATGGCCTGCACCTTTAATCCCATCAGGCAGGCAGACCTCTGTGAATTGGAGGCCAGCCTGGTCTACAGAGTGAATTCCAGGACAGCGAGGGCTACACAGAGAAATCCAACCCCCGCCCCACCCCACCAAAAACAAAAACAAGTTTTGTCAGGGTATTTTAAGCAGGAAACCAAACTATGACTGTAAATTTATTTATTTTTTAATAGCAGTGCTCTATTTCACAGAGCTAGATCTACCAGACTCTGCCTCTCAAAACAGAATTGCAGGCATGAATCACTATGTCTGATTTGTTTTCCTACTCTTGAATCACTCTACTGCTACTTCCATGCATCTTGAGTTTTCAGAGTCTAAAGTTTGTATCCTACCACTTACATGCTTCCGGTGTTTACCTCCTGTTGTCAGACTTCCAACTCCACAAACCTTACAGAAACATTGTGTCACTGAGTCCTGCTCTCCTGCCTTGGTCCAACTGCTGATACATACTTTATAATGATATATGTATGTCTAATGATACATGTATAATGGTATAATGATATAATGTAATATATGTGTATTACACAAGCCATTTATGATACTCTAATTTTCTACCTCTTAAGAAAATTACAGGAAACTGGGTGGTGATGCCATACACCTTTAACCCCAGCCTTCAGGAGGCAGAGGCAGGAGTGTCTCTGTGAGTTAGAGGCCAGCCTGATTACAGAGCTAATTCAGAATAGCCGGGGCTACACAAAGAAACCCTATCTTGAAAAATAAAGTAAAAAAATAAAGACTGTAAACAAGAAGGGCAGGAGAGATGGCTCAGAGGTTAAGAGTACTAGTGGTGGTGGCGCACGCCTGTAATCCCAGCACTCTGGGAGGCAGAGGCAGGCAGATTTCTGAGTTTGAGGCCAGCCTGGTCTACAGAGTGAGTTCCAGGACAGCCAGGGCTACACAGAGAAACCCTGTCTCGGAAAACAAAACAAAACAAAAACAAATCCAAAACTACTAGTTGGTCTTCCAGTGGTCCTGAGTTCCTGTTCCCAACACCCACAAGGCAGCTTACAACTGTCTGTAAATATAGTCTTATGGGGTCCAATACCCTCTTCTGGTGTGAAGACATACATACAGATAAAACACCATATACATATAATTAATTAATTAATTTTTAAAAAAGGAAAGAAAGTGAAGGAACAAACTGCATCTCCACAGCTGGTCATTATGGCACACACCTTTAATCCCTGCCCTCCAGATCTCTGAGTTTACAGACAGCCTGGTCTTCAGAGTAAGTTCCAGGACAGTCAGGGCTACACAGAGAAACCCTGCCTCAAAAAAGCCAAAAAAAAAAAAAAAAAAAAAAAAAAAAGTATACCCCTTACATCGATCCACTTATAGTGTTCTGGTCTGACACACCACACCCTGGAGTAGCTGTAGACGGTGTGTCTCGTGCCTGCCAGCTATTTCATGCTGTTGCTGTAATGCCTCCCAGTCATTGACACAGAGAGGTGACTTGGCTCAGACCAAGGCCGTGCTGACCACATGCCGTGCTTTGTTCTGAATGTTCTGTGAGGTTTGCTAATCTTAAGAAATTCCACAAAGCTTTACATAGGACCTATCAAATCAAAGGTCAGTATGAATTGTTGTGTCTAAAATATCTTGAGTAAGAGCTTCCTGCACCTGTGTGTTAACTCATTGTGTTTTTTTTCCCTTATAAGCTGACAGAAAAATATATCTGTTGTCCTAGTTCAGATAGCTCTGAGCTATGTCCCTGTCTGACCAGTTTCAGAGTGTGTGTTCAAAAAGCTAATCTTGCTTAACTGAGGTCACTGTTCATTGGCTTCTGTGGCAGTTCTTCACCCCCAGCGATGGCAGTTCCAGCATTCTTGACCCTGTCTGTAGATCTGAACTTCTATTGCGCTGAGTGTTTTTTGTCTTTATAGGCCAGGTAGAGCAAGGCCTCTGTTTCATTTGTTTGTAAATCTCTGAAACCCCAACCAAAAATTAAAAGGAAGTAAAGAAAGGAAATAAAAACAAAGAAAGAAAAAGCAAAGAAGGTAACAGCTGGAGGCGGTGACACACACTCGTGATTCCAGCCAGCCTGGAACTCTCCATCTTCCTGAGCACTGAGACTGCAAACATTTGTCCCCATACTCCAGCTCTGCCTGGTTTTCTTGGCGTTCCTATCGTTTGAGTTTACTGAAATTCTTTCATCCATAAATTAATTTTTCAGCAATATTTCAGCCATTCCTTTTTTTTCCTCCCCTTGACGGGGTCTCTAACCCAGGTTGATCTTGAACTAGGTTTCTAGCTGAGGATCTGAGGATGACCTCGCATTCCTGTTCCTTGGGTCTCCCCACCCCATCTTCATTTATACTGTGCTGGAAATCCAACCCGAGGCTCGCGTGTGTTAGGCAATGCTCTTCCAGCTCAGTCGCACCCCAGACCTTTCTTGCTCTTTTTTCCTACTCTTCTTTTGTCTATGCACCAGTCTGTTTCCATTGTTGACAGCATCTTGCCTGGAATTCTGCTTTGTTTTCTGACATTCCCCCCCCCCCCCCCCCCCCGCCGGGCAAGGGCGTTCTCTGCTCTTAGGTTGGCCTGCCCCCTAGTGGAGCCTTCCTGCACTGTTTGTTAACTGAGGCAGCACAGGCCACCCCTGCTTCAATAGCTGGCAACTGGGAAGGGGCAGCCCGTGATTTCCACTCATGTCTCTTGGCAGGGACCCACTGTAAGGCTGGGTAAAGACACTGGGACTGGGTTCCTCTTCTTGCTTCCCCAAAGCTTAACTTCCAACTTCCAGAGGGCGTTAGTGAGAAAGGACCTGGCAGAGCTTGGACGCAGAGCTGCGTGGTGAGCCTTTGGTCATCTGTGTGGTGGCCTTTAGGTTGGCCCCTGGAGGAGGGAGCGTGTCCTTAGCTGCAGCCATCTAGAGTGCAGCTTGCATCGTGTGGGCAGAGAGGAAGGATGAGGCAAGGCAAGTGCCCCAAACTCACTCCCTTCCTGGCAGGATTTGGTAGATTTTCCTGAACAATGTTTTCCCTTTGGCTGAGAGTCCTCAGAATAATTTCCAGGACTTTCAATGACTTTCTGGAGACTTTTCACCAGAAAAGGCTGCTTTTCTGAGGACAGCCCTCTGAAGCCTTCTGGCCACCGGGAGTGTGGGACCCTTTCGTTCTGCGTGACTCACACAGTTGCTCTGCTGTTGTCAGGGTCTGCCAGTGTATGCCCTCTGTTCTCTTCTCCTGCTTTCTTTTTGGAATCAGGGTCTTGCTATGTCTCCTTAGCTGGCATGGAATTTGATAAACCATACTGGGCTCAGATGCATAGATCGGCCTGCTTCTGCCTCCTCTGAGCTGGGAGAAGGGGCATGGGCGAGGTATGCCACTGCGCCTAGAAACAAGATCTCAAAGATAACAGCAGCTCTGAGAACAGCCCCTTATATCTCCCCCTCCCACCCATCCTTCCTAATACACACAGAGGGCGTTGTCATCGAGTTTTTCTTGTTTGGTCCTGTTCTTTTTAACAGTCTCAGATGGCCAACTTGGAACCTACTCTGCAGCCCAGACTAGCCTCAAACTCATGGTGGTTTTCTTGCTTCATCCACCCAAGGATTAAAGGTGAGCTCCACCATCCTGAGTTTACCTGTCTTTCTCATTTGTTGACTTGGAGTTCATGTCTCCTTTCCCTGCTCATGGCTCTCCTTTGGACACACACACTCCATTTGTTCTTCCAGTCACAAAGAGTAGATATCTAGGCCATGTCCAGTATTTTACAACTTTACATTGTTTTACAATGGATGTGTGTGTTTGTATGCACATGTGTGCATGTGTATGTATGTGCATGTATTTGTGCATGCATGTGTGTATATGCATGTGTATATGTGTATATGCATATGCAGGTATATGTGTGTATGTAGGTGGGTGTGTTTGTGTGCACTGTGTATGTATGTGTGCTCATGCTTGTGTATGTGTGTTCATGTATGTGCACGTGTATATGCATGTATGTATGTATGCATGTGTGTATGTGTGTATGTGTATGTATGCATGTGTGCGTGTGAGTGTGTGTACTTGGAGCACTTTCCAAGAAGCACAAACACAGAGGTGATTTTTCTGCGTGCTGCCCAATCTCTCCCTGGAGACTTTGTTCTATGCCTCCCAGTAGGTGCCAGTTTCCTGTCACCTCCACAGCACTCTGAGGTTATCTTTGCAACTGTGTCAACCTGACAGATAAAGAAGCCTCCCCCTCGTCTGACTATCATTTTTTATTTCCCTTATAATGAGAGGTTGAACATCTTTTTATATGGTTAGAGGTCTAATTGACTATTATTTTGTTTATAAATCCCCTCTTAAACAGCTTCATGGAGGCATAATTAATATTTTTAAAATATATACGAAGTGGCAATTACATGTTTATAGATACCCTTATATACAAGCGAAACTGTTACTGTCAGATAATGAAAGTGTTTTCCATCCTCCTGGTTTCCCTGTACCCTCCCCAGCCCTCTTCATCCATGACATGTTTGTTACTTTACAGGTGTACTTCTGTCAGGCTCCATTCGCAGGGAACTGTGTCAGGGTTTGGTTTTTGGTCTGAGGTCACAGCTCACAGCTCACTCTTCCCACAGCTGAGCAGTGTACTTCTACTTCTACAGGATGTTCTGACATGTGTCTTCCAATCACCTGCTCATGAATCTGGAGCGAGGGCTAGGGTTACAGATATGTGCCACCATATCTGGATTCATGCTTCTTCTTCTTCTTCTTCTTCTTCTTCTTCTTCTTCTTCTTCTTCTTCTTCTTCTTCTTCTTCTTCTTCTTCTTCTTCTTCTTCTTCTTCTTTTTCCTCTTCCTCTTCCTCTTCCTCCTCCTCCTCTTCCTCTTCCTCCTCCTTAGTGGTAGTGGTGGTGGTGGTGTGTGTGTGTGTGTGCCCGTGTGTGTGTGCCCGTGTGTGCGTGCGTGTGTGTGTGTGTGTGTGTGTGTGTGTGTGTGTGTAAAAGGATTTGTTTGGCTTATTCCTTCCAATCACAGTCCATTATGAAAGAATGTCAGGACAGGCTTCAGAGACCTGGAGTCAGGAGCTGAAGCAGAGGCCACAGAGGAACCCTGCTCGCTGCCAGTGTGCAGCCCTGAGCCATGGCCACACACCATCTGTGACTTCTTCGGTGTCCACCGCACTACAAACACAAACCCCCAGACCCCGAGGCCATCGCGCCCGTTCCAGGGCAGCACATGAACCATTACTGCTCTGCACTTCTGCGTGATGTAGTCTACCTAAACGGTCTTTTAAAAAAGAAAAGAAAAGAAAAGAAAAGAAAAGAAAGAAAAGAAAAGAAAAGAAAAGAAAGGATTTATGGGGCTGGAGACACGGTTCAGCAGTTAAGAGCACGGACTGCTCTTCTAGATGTCCGGAGTTCAATTCCCAGCAACCACATAGTGGCTCACATGAGATCTATAATGGGATCTGATGCCTCCTTCTTCTGGTGTGTCTGAAGACAGCTACAGTGTACTCTATAAATTAAATAAATAAACAAACAAATAAATAAGGGATTTATTGTATATGAATGTTTGCCTGGGCATACATCAGCCTATAGAGGTCGGAAGATGGTGTGGGATTCTCCAGAACCGGAGTTGTGATGGTTGTGAGCTGCCTTGCCATATGGGTTCTGGGAACCAAACTCAGGTAGGTCCTCTGGAAGGGCAGCCAGTGCTCTTAACTGCTGAGCCACCTCCCCAGCCCCCCCAAACTGTCTTAAACATTCCTGTGCACACTCAGGGTTGTGTGTGCTCGACTGTTGCTTTGGTTTTGTTTTTTTGGGTTTTTTTTTGGATTTGGTTTTTTTCAAGACAGGGTCTCTCTGTGTAGCCCTGGCTGTCCTGGAACTCACTCTGTAGACCAGGCTGGCCTCGAACTCAGAAATCCGCCTGCCTCTGCCTCCCAAGTGCTGGGATTACAGGCGTGTGCCACCACTGCCCGGTTTCAACTGTTGCTTTTACCCCGTTTTCTTTTTTCTTTTTTTTGTTTTTGTTTTTTGTTTTTTGTTTTTGTTTTTGTTTTTGAGACAAGGTTTCCCAGCTTCAACAGTTGCTTTTACCCTGTTTTCTTTTTTCTTTCTTTCTTTTTTTTGTTTTTTGTTTTTTGTTTTTGTTTTTGTTTTTGAGACAAGGTTTCCTGGCTTCAACTGTTGCTTTTACCCCGTTTTCTTTTTTCTTTTTGTTTTTTGTTTTTTGTTTTTGTTTTTCTTTTTCTTTTTGTTTTTGAGACAAGGTTTCTCTGTGTAGCCCTGGCTGTCCTGGAACTCACTCTGTAGACCAAGCTAGCCTTGAACTCAGAAATGCGCCTGCCTCTGCCTCCCAAGTACTGGGATTACAGGCGTGCGCCACCACCGCCAGGCTCCCGTTTTCTTTTGAGACAGGGTCTCCTGTAGCCTCGTACTCTCTACATACTGGAAGATGATCTTCCCCACTCCTGTATTCCGGCCTCTGCCTCCCAAGTGGTGGGTGCCACTTGCGGGGTGCGTGCCACCACACCCAGCTCTTATTTCAATTGTTAAGCATGAATTGGGGAACTGAGAGAAGCAAATACTGTATTTACCCATGTTTTGTTTTTCCATTTTCTTCCTGATATTTTAAGGCTCTCCTTTGCCACCCGGTAGCCCTTGAGCTTCTGATGCTCCTGTGTCAGCTTTTGAAGTGTTAGGTTACAGACTCGTGACACAGCAGGCTCAGACTGGGTAATTTCTATTGTTTTATTTACTATTATCATTATGATCACGACCACTACCACTACTATTGAGTTTTTGAGACAGGGTTTCTGTTTAACAGAGCTGGCTGTTCTGGAACTCACTTTGTAGACCAGGCTGTACTGAACCCACAGAGATCCACCTGCCTCTGCCTCACGAGGGCTGCGATTGAAGGTGTGCACCACCACTGCCTGGCCAGTGCCTTCCTTTTTTTTTTTTATTAGATATATTCTATATTTACATTTCAAATGATTTCACCTTTCCTGCCCCCCCCCCCAATCAACCCCCTCCTGCTTCCCTGTCCTGGATTCCCCTACACTGCTGCATCGAGCCTTTCCAGGACCGGGGCCTCTCCTCCCTTTGATGTCCAACAAGGCCATCCTCTGCTGCCTATGGATCTGGAGCCATGGGTAACACCATGTGTACTATCTGGTTGATGTTTCTGTCCCCGAGAGCTCTGGGAGTACTAGGTGGCTCATATCGTTGTTCCTCCCATGGCACTGCAAACCCCTTCAGCTCCTTGGGTCCTTTCTCTAGCTCCTCCATTGGGGACCCTGTGCTCAGCTCAACGGCTGGCTGAGAGCATCCCCTTCTGTATTTGTCATGCATTAGCAGAGTCTCCCAGGTGACAGCAATATCCGGCTCCACTCAGCCAGTACTTGTGGGCATCGATCATAGTGTCTGGGTTTTGTAACTGTATATGGGATGGATCCTTAGGTGGAGTAGTTTCTGGATGGTCTTTCTCTCATTCTGCTCCACACTTTGTCTCTGTATCTCCTGTGGGTATTTTGTTCCTTCCTCTAAGGATCAGAGTATCCATACTTTGTTCTTCCTTCTTCTTGGGCATCATTGATATATGAATTATGTCTTGGGTATTCCAAACTTCTGGACTAATATCCACTTATCAGTGAGTGCATACCATGTGTGTTCTTTTGTGGTTGGATTACCTCACTTAGGATATTTTCCAGTTCCACCCGTTTGCCTAAGAATTTCATAAATTGATTGTTTTTAATAGCTGAATAGTATTCCATTGTGTAAATATACCACTTTTTCTGTATCCATTCCTCTGTTGAGGGACATCTAGGTTCTTTCCAGCTTCTTGCCATTATAAGTAGTGCTGCTATGAACATAGTGGAACATGTGTCCTTACTGCATGCTGGGAAATCCTCTGGGTATATGCCCAGGAGTGGTATAGTGGGGTCCTCCGGTAGTATCATGCCCAGTTTTCTGAGGAAGCGCCAGACTGATTTCCAGAGTGGTTGTACCAGCTTGCAGCCCTACCAACAGTGGAGGAGTGTTCCTCTTTTTCCACGTCCTTGCCAGCCAGTGCCTTCTTTCTTTGTTGAGATTTCCTTGTATTATACATTCTTACTGCCCACTACAGTGTGTGGCGCCAACTGCTTTATTCTCTGTTAGGATTACAGGTCCATGCCACCTACCCAGTTTACATTCTTTCCTTCCTCCTCTCTTTTCCCCTCCCTCCCTTCCTGGTTTCTGGTGGTGGAGCACTCTACCCTGAACTACATCCAAGCCTGCTGACTGCTTCCAAATGCTAAGAGCATTATGACTGTCGGCATTAACCGACATTTATTGTTGTCTTCCCCGTCCAAGATTTTTCTGGTTCTTGGTGAATAAATGGTTTTCACGATGAAAACCTTGCAGGTAGCGGGCACACATGCTTTTAATCTCAGCACTCAGGAGGCAGAGGCAAGCACATCTCTGTGAGTTCAAGGTCAGCCTGGTCTACAGATGGAGGACAGCTAGCTCTGTTAAACAGAGAAACCCTGTCTGCAAAAACACCTTGCTGTTTGGTGTATTGGGCTGTGTTAAACTGTGAGTGCCAGCCAACCCTTCAGTCTGGCTGGACTGTCTTCTACCAGTGGTAAAGGGCCTGGCTGCTGTTGCCTAGCAGGTCACCTAGGTAGGGAGGCCTCTGAGGTGGGAAGGAATGTCATTTCCCATACCGCTTAGTGCAAAGGTGGTGGGCTCCTGGCTCTCCAACCACACTCCCTGCCTTTCTCTTTCCCTCTCGTTTGTTTCTGGATTGGAACTCAGGACCTCAGAAATTCCATTAACCCCACCCACACACCTGTTGAACAGGTGTGTAGTCCAGGTTAGCCTTTAACTAGTGGCCATCTTGCCGCAGACTCAGGTGCTTGTCACAGCTGTTCACTGCCATGGAGACTTTCCTGGGACTCTCCTCTGTGCCCTTAGGATCTCCGGCTCCTCCCACCCCACTCCTCCATGTTCAAGGACCACCCCGACCCCCAACAGTTGGTCTCACATTTAGGACTCAATATTTGGTTTTATCTCCCTGTCCTTGTTCAGTAGATACTATGTACTGTGTGTGCAGGAGGCTTGGGTGGAAACATCACTCACCCCCACCTTCCTGCAAGTAGCAAAGCTTTCGCTTCTAGTATTTTTCTTTCTAGTTGGTTTGAGCAATTTGACTGTGACAGACCTTAGCACATGACATGTTTCCTGAACCTACGAGTTTGAAAATGAGTCCCCACTCTACTCCCCCCTTTTCCAGTTCTAAGGATTGAAAGCAGGGCCTTGTGCACATTACACAAAGGCCATTTTCTCCTCTCAAGCTGCACCCCTGCCCTTTTACTCTGGGACTCCAAATTACCCGAGGTCCCATCTCTTTCTGAGCTCTGTTCATTATTTAAAAATAAAACAAATCCTGTTCTCCGGAGGATGGAGATCTTCCCCCATTCCAGGACCGCTCACAGGACTGCCTCTCCCCAGAGGCTTTATTCAACACAGTCCTTCCCTCTCCTCCTTCCTACACACCTTACTACTCTGAACCCCTGGGTGTTACAGCTACCTCACTGTTTTGGCTTGTGTCCTTGTGGTATCTGGGTGGTTTGGTAGGATTCTCATCTGGGCTTGTGTTCCCGCCCCCTTCCTTTTTTTTGCCCCAAGACAGGGTTTTTCTGTGTAGCTCAGACTGCCCTGAACTAAGATCTTCTTGCCCTGCCTCCAGAGTACTGGGATTAAAGGTGTGTGTACCTCACTGCCTGGAGGCCCCCCCTGCTTCTTCTTCTTCTTTTTGGATTTAGTTTTTCCGAGACAGGGTTTCTGTTTAGCCCTGGCTGTCCTGGAACTCACTCTGTAGACCAGGCTGGCCTTGAACTCAGAAACCTGCCTCTGCCTCCCAGAGTGCTGGGATTACAGGCATGCGCCACCACCACCCGGCACCCCAGGCCTGCTTCTTACACAGCCCAGGCTGGTCTCTGCCTGCTGGGTAATGGGTCTCAGGTACCCAGAGCTCCAGTCTTGAGCGTTGTTTGCAGAGCAGTAATTTAGAAACTTTGACCCTTAAGCTCTTGGAGCTTGTTAAAAATTTACTTAGCTTTATGTGAATGAACACTTGCCTACAGGTACCTAAGTGTGTTGCGGCTCCTGCAGAGGGTGTCAGGTCCCTTGGGACTGGAGCTGCTATGGGTTGCTACCTACTCTGGGTCCCTTAGAGTCATTTTTATTGCTGATGTACATAAAATCAATGCCACTGTACCAGAGGCTGCAGATGACTCTTATTCTTGACTAACGTAAGGACTCAGTGTCACACTGACAAGCCAGATGTTAAACTTGGTCCTCTACCTGTATCATAAGCCCTGTGAAGAGCATCTGCTCTTTTAAATGTTCACTTGTTCTAGTTCTGCTCCACTGAACAGATGTATGGAGGTTGGTGGACAACTTAAGTTTTTTCCACCTTAGCATGGGTTCCAGTGATCAAACTCAGGTCTAGGGTTTGACTACCCACCCAGCAGTCTCATGAGACCCAGCCTAAGTCTTGTTAGACAATCACGAAGAGCAGGAAGGCGTAAGGTGGCTACGAGGCGATTTTATTGCCTCTCATATGTGAATTCTAAGGATCACACAGTCTTGTAAGGGAGTCAGGCCTTTCTAGGATAGTTTATAAATCTGTTCCTTTGAGTCAGTAGACTCTAACTGGGTGGAGACACTACAGAGACAGGCAGGTCCCTCCCAGGAAGGCACATGCAACCCCTGACAAGAGCTGTAAGAATTTTCTAAGTGTGACTAGAGCCAACAAGATGCTTCAATCACCCAGACTGGGAGCTTCTGGGCACCTGTACCTGTACCCTGGCACTCCAGCCGTCTAAAAGCCAGCATGGGTGGGTCCGGCTGAGTCTGCTGCTCCCTGGACAGGACTGAATGCTGTGGCCCTCTGACAGTCTCTCCTGGACGCTCAAGCCTGGGGACCTTGCCTACCCCAACAAGCTGCCTTGCAAGACACATCATGCCTTCCCCCCAAGCCAGTGCATACACACTTGCTGTCACTGTGGGTCCACTAGGCTGTGCCTACTTTTCTCAGGGACCATATAGACCCTCCTCCTCCTCCAAGCGACCTCCACTCCTCTGCTTACACACACGGTCACATCTGTTACTCAGGCATGCTCTGCTCTGGTCATGTCACCTGTTTCCAGGGATACGCTTCTCAAGGTGTCCATACTGCTGAAGCTTTCCTCTAGAGGGGCTGGCACCAACTCTCAGTTGACTACAAGTAGAGGATGATACTATTTTCTACCCCTGGGGTGGGGCCGTAACTATGCTAATGCCCTCAGGGCAACTTAAATGTGGACAAATTCGGCTCATGCCTCTAGCCAGCCCCACATGCCTAAACCCGCATCAGCATACTACCCTTATGCTGACAGAATGCCACACCCTCCTAGGAACAGGCCGATTTAATTCTCACTGGAAGAGCTGTGGAGGACACTGGAAATCTTTGTGGGGATACCCATACGAGTCAGAGCCTGAGGCCCAGGCCCGGGACCACAAAGAGACTGAACAGAAGCAGCGCTCGCTCACGTGCAGTTTAATCGTGGGAACAGGAGAGCATCAAGAGCAGCATTTTTTACCAGGTTGGTGTAAAAATGACACAGTCCAGACATGGCTCACAGCACTGACGGCTGCGGTAAATTCAAAACCCGAGCAGCAATCTGAATCTTGGAAAACAAATACAGCCAGCGCCCGGTGCGGTCCGCAGAGCACAGCTGGCCCTGCATCATGGGTGCAGCCGGGGTGCTGGGACCAAGGGCTACAGTGTCTGCTGGGGTCCTCGTTCCCCGGGAACCAGCCCTCTCCTACCCTGCCCTGCAGTGAGCAGGGACGGGGCCAAGACACAAGGGGCTCCAGCCAGCAGCCTATGTATGGTGAGTCTGGAAACTTTCCCAGAAACTTTCCCTACATGGCTTCTCCCATTTTAGGGGGTTCTGGAATGAGTCAACCCTGGGGGTCTTTCCCAGCATACAATAAATATGAGAATTTAATGGAGAAACAACCAGTGTGGCAAACGCCGCACGGCGGAAAAGGCTCAGTTTGGCTCCTGCGGGCCTCCACTGACTCTTCACAGACAGGGGTGTCTCCAAGTCAGTGGTTCTGGGAACCCCACTACGTGGCTGGGACACACGTGATGGTCCTGTTTGTAGCAGCCCCCAGGGCAAGGGGTGGTGCTGGGCCACGAGGGGAGGGGGTCCCACCAGCAGGACCCTCCCCAGTCCCTGCACTCAGGGTGTGGTGGGCATTGGAGCATCTCTGGTGGCGGGTGTGGCGTCTGGTGGTGGGTGTGGCGCGTGGCTTCATGGTAGGCAGGTCTAGCCCTCCCGTACACTCACTCGAGGCTCAGCCAGGGAGCTGTGGATGATGTTAATGATCGATTCCAGGCCGCTGCCCTCCAGCAGTGTACGGTGGTCGCCCTCGATGATGTGCACAGACACCTTCCCGTCACACACCTGCAAATATTCACGTCTCACCCTGTGACCACCACATCCCGCCTGCCTGTGGTGAGTAGACCTGCCCCATCTCGCCACTCACCTGGGAGAGGTTGTAGTCAGCACCCAAGTCCTCTCCATAGGTACCACCTGTCTTGGCACGCAACAGTGTCACGTTGCCATGGTACTTGGCCTTGGGTTTATACTGCTCGGCTGCCCGGAGCTTGTGGTAGAAGGATGTGGCAGCAAAGCTCAGCTCCCGGCGGTCCAGGCTGTGGTGGCTTTTGGTGATGAGCTCCACAGCAGCAGCCACACGGTCCTCCAGGCTCTTCAGTGGCAGCAGGGCTTCCAGCACCTAAGGCAACAGCTCTGAGCACGCGGGGCTGGCGGGGCCACAGCTGCCCTGCCTTCCCTGCACAGATGGGCTTCTCAAGAAGCATTGGGAGTCTCCCTTATCCATTTTACAGGCACACAGACCCCAACCCTCCCAGCCCTGCCCTTCCTGCCTTTCCTGCCCTCTCTGGGGAGTCTCCAGGCCCACCTTGCTGTGTTCTGCATCAACAAACTGCTTTATGAAGAAGCACAGGGCCTCAGTCTCAGCCTCGGCCTCACAGCCTGGGGTCATCTTTGCCCGGTAGCTCTGTCAGGGAAGGAGAGATTGTTGCGGCAAGCGCCGAGGTAACCAGGACCCTCCCAGAAGTGTATTCAAAGCCAAGACACAGGGCAGTGCTCAGGACCAGTTGGCCCGGCTCTCACCTGGGTGTAGGCCAATACGTAGGTGTGCGAGCCGTCAAACAGGAAGAGGTTGTTGTGGGTGGGGGCTGGGCCCTGCTGGGCTTGCAGCTGGGAGCACATCTCGAAGGCTACACAGGCTCCAAAAGAGTACCCGGCTACGCGGTAGGGCCCCTCGGGCTGCACCTGCTTGATGCAGTCAATGTAGTAGGCAGCCAGGTCTGGAATGCTGTCCAGGGGGGCCGCTGGAACAACAAGCAGAGGGCTCAGCAGTCAGCGGGGAGGGACCCAAGGCCCATGGCAGCAGGCACTACTCCACCACGTGCACAGTACCTCTGGTGCACTGCAGACCGTAGGTGGGCACACTGAGCTTAGCGGCCAGGTTGTGGAACACCGTGGTAGAACCTTCGATGGGGTGCACGAGGAACAGAGGCCGCTCGGAGCTCTGCACCGAGTTGAGCTGTGTCAGGGTAGGGCCCTCAGGGTTCACCAGCAGGGTGCTCAGGTTCAGCTGCGTCTGCCTCAGGGGTGTGTCATTCTTGGACTTGGGGGCTGTGGTCTCTGTAAAGACAGGATATCGACCGGGCAGCCTCAGCCTGTGGGCCTGTACGCATCCTCTTGTGAGGACGCACTCACACAGACTACGTGCGGGCCCAGGTGCTCTCTGTAAAGGGCAGCGCTGCTGCCTCCAATCCTGGTTGACCTGACAGACACCGGGACTCTCAGCCTTCCGCCGGGTACGCACCAGTCGCTGAGCCAGCCTTGGACGACATCTCCTGAAGTTTGCGCAGCGTGAGCTGCCGCACCTCTCGCATGGGCAGCACCAGATCATGTTCACGTTCCAGGATCTGGCGCACTTCCACACCCATGAGTGAGTCCAGGCCTAGGTCCGCCAATGAGCTGTCCAGGTTGATACCTGCGAGGTCTCGGATGCCTGCCAAAGGGATAACTAGTCACTACTTAGAAGGGGGTGTGGACCCAGGCACATGCTGTGGCTCTGTAGCATTACTGCCAACCACCCAGCCAGGCGTTCAGACCACAGAACTCTGTCCTCTGCTTCCATCGACGGGAAAACTAAGGCTCGGAGAGTCAACCAGGCCGGGAAGGCCGGAAGCAAGCGTACCAAGGATGTGGGCCACGGCTTTCACCAGGTCCCTTTGGGCTTCGCTGTCACCGTGGGCCACAGCTTTCTTCTCAGCCAGCACAAAACTGCTCAGGACTGCGTGGGGCTGATTCAGGAAGAGGTCAAGCACCTCCATGCAGGAGGAGATGCGCTGCGGCAGCGTGCCGCCGATGACTGTGTCGTTGGTACCCATTGCTTCCAGGACGATGCCCACATCACCGATGGCGCCCCACTGCACGGCAAGGCCTGTGAACAACAGAGGCAGTGGGTGAGGAGCTCTGAGGAGTGAGAGCACAAGCAGGAGTGGGTGGGACGGAGAGGCCCACCTGGGAGGCCATCGTGCCGGCGCTGTTCGCATATCCGCTCCATGGTAGAGTTGGCAAAGCCGTAGTTGGTTTGGCCGGCATTACCACGCCCGCAGCTTACAGAGGAGAAGGCCACGAAGTAGTCCAGCTCAGGACAGGCTTCCCGGGTCGCCCTGCAGGTGCGTCTGTCAGTGTCTGACAACTCCTGCCCCCAGGGCGGTCCCAAAGGCCTCGGGCAGCTCAGCTTCACCTCCCCAGCCCCTTGAGCCCAGCAGGGACCAGACACATTGCAAGCACATATAAAACCCGATGGAGGGGCGCACTGCCCACCTGTCAAGGTTCAGGGTGCCATTGTACTTGGGCTTGTTGACGTCCTGGAAGAGTTCTGGAGTCTGGTTCTCCAGCATGGCATCCCTCAAAACCTGGAAGCAGGGTTTTGGTGCTTGCTGCAGCTCCGAGGCTCCAAGCCCCCCTCGGCAGCTACCCTGGGTCTCTCTCAGGCTCTGGAAGTCCGCAGAGCACAGTACGCCTTTCTTACCATGGCCAGGTTAAAGACACCTCCAACGGGCCCGAGCTTTGTGGCTTCAGCGATGAGGGCCCGGGCACCCTCCAGAGAGCTGACATTGCTTGTGGACACCAGCACGTGGATGCCCTGGCGTCTCCACTCCCGAACGTGCTTGGCTTGGTAGCCTGTGGGACACAGGGCTATGGGGCTGTACCCGAGGAAAGGGAGTGGTCTACAGCCCTTCCCAGAACAAAGGGAAGCCTACATCACCAGCTGCCCCATTCACTTACCCGTGCGCACTCCAGATCGGGAAGTCAGCACGAGCCTCTGGGCTCCCCGGAGCACAAGCCACCGGGCCAGCTCCAGGCCAAAGCCACCTAGGCCACCAGTGATGATGTAACTCTTATGAGCTGGGCAGAAGGTCTTGGAGATGGCAGAAATCAGGGTGGGCTGAGCGCCGGGCAGCACGGCCTCTGGCTCCTCCTCCCGCACCTGCAGATAAGGAGCAGTGGCTCAGAGGTAGTCCCAGGCCAGCAGGACGGCTGAGTAGGTAAAGGTGCCCATGTCAAGCCTGATGACTCGTAGTGGAGAGAACCAACTCCTACAAGTTGCCTCTAGCTCCCACACACGCCACATGTAACAAATAAAATAAGTCAATATAATTAGAAAAAAGTGAGCCGCGCCAGGCAAAGCCAGGCTGGGTGCCCGAGGGCCTCACCTCACCTGGACAAGGACTTTGCCAATATGTCTCCCCTGAGCCATGTAGCGGAAGGCGTCTTCCACCTGAGCCTTGGGGAACACCGTGCATTTGAGGGGCTTCACGACCCCGTCACGGATGCCCGCCTTCAGGAGTCCTGCCACCTCCCGCCAGCTGTCACTGGCCTCCTCGAAAAGTGAGTCCAGCAGGATCCCATGGAAAGTGACGTTCTTCAAGAAGATAGCCATGCCTGGATGGGAGAGTCGATCACTGACGGACACCCCTGGCCCCAACACCAGCCCCACCCCTGCTCCTTGGACTACGAGTCATACCCAGAGGGTGGTTGTTAGAAAGATCAAATTTGCCGATCTCTAAGAAGCGGCCATGCTGGGCCAGGCACCGCACACTGGCCTGCAGCTTCTCTTCTGCCAGTGAGTTGAGGACCAGGTCAACACCTACGGTGACAAACAGGTCACTTGGTCATGCTGGGCTCACCCATACCTCAGTCCTGAGGGCTAGACTGACTGCGTCATGATCTGCTCTCAGGAGACGGCCCAGAGGGCACTTACCTTTGCCTCCTGTGTGCAGTAATACGTGCTGCTCAAAAGATGTGTCTCGTGAATTGGCAAAGCTAGTGTCATCGAGCTGAGGGAACCTGGCCTGGAGGTATGCTCGCTTCTCAGCGGAGCCTGTCAGGGAGAGAGCCCAGTGAGTTTGGGCCTCAGGGCTCGAGAAGCTCCCAGGGCCTGGGCAGGAAAGGGGCCTTACCCACTGTGGTGAAGACTCGGCAGCCCAGACTGAGGGCAATGGAAATGGCTGCTTGGCCCACACCACCTGAGCCCGAGTGGATGAGCACAGCTTCCCCACGCCGAATGCGCCCACGCACTACTAAGGAATAGTAGGCAGTGGTATAGACAACGGGTACAGAGGCCGCCTCCTCCAGGGTCCTGGGGGTACACAGCAAGGATCAACTAACTCAGCCTGGCCACCAACTGAGACCACATCATCCCCCAACTGCAGCCACCCACTCACCAGCTGGAGGGCACATCCCAGAGGAAGTCCGGTGATATCAGGACCGAGGTGGCCAGGCCTTCTGCCGGTACCAGCCCCATCACACGCCGGCCGGACCGATCACGGCCTGAGAACTCCATGCCGAGCATGCAGTCCCGGCCAGCCCACTTCCCTGAGGGCAGGTGGACAGAAGAGGGGCTCATTAGTCTCTACTCTAGCACAGTTGTCAGGGGTGCAGGGTGCAAGTGCAGCCCTGGTGCTGGGGCCCTCTCTTCCCCAGGAGCTGGCACAGGGCTTCCTTCTCACTGGGCTGCCATGATACTGGCACTTTCCCTACCCCCCGGCGACCCAGTCACAAGACCCCATCCCGGCTGGCACCTGGAATGGCATCAGGGGACAGCTTGCCCGTGGCCAGCATGATGTCTCGGAAGTTCAGTGAGGCATAGTAGACAGTGCAGAGCTGTGCTCCTGAGCTCGTGGGCTGCGTGTGCTTCAGGGGAGAAGAGACCCAGCGGATGGAGGCAAGGTCTCCTCGGGTGAGGACATTTACAAAGGCATGTGCTGTCTGCTCCTCAGGCTTGTCTGAGGGAAGAGAAAGCAAGGATGCCAGGGCCTACCTGGCCAGTTCTTTGTCCCCCACCTTTTCCTTGGCCTGTCAAGTCTAGGGCATCAGTGGGCTCACCCTGCTCTAACTGGAAGTGACGGAAGGCCCCCCAGGCCCCGTCCCGGCACACGTTCATCACCAGGTCATTCTCTAACACCTTTTGCAGCTCTGAGGAGCCAGGCTCCAGCTTGGGGACATGAGATGTGTTGCTGAGGTTAGACAGCAGGATACACCTGTGGGGACAAAGTGGGTAAAGATACCGAGACTGGAGGGAAGGGAGGGGAAGAAGGAAGGGTGGGCGCGTCTTGGAGTCTCTCCTACCGAATCCGGTGTCCGCCCGGCTCTTTTCGGAGACAGTTTACCAAGCCCACCACACCAGAGGTGGGGCAATCCATGGCTGTCAGCCACACAGGCTGGGAGGAAGATGTGGCCAGAATGCTCTGCAGGATAAAGAAGGGTCAGTCTCTAGGCTGGTCGTATGCCAGGCAAGGCAAGGTACCCAGCCCCAGAACCTGACCTTCAGAGCATCCACCCACTGGAAGCTGGTATCCTCCACAGGCAGGAAGATGGGGTTGTCTTGTGGGACGACTCGGCGGCACAGGAACAGCGCAGTGCCATAGAATGACCTTTTAAGGCCCACCAGGCGCAGTGCCTTCCTTGAGAACAGGCTCGCCCACTCTTCCTACATGTATGAAGAAGTCTCGTAAGGCCCAAAGCAGCTGACCCACGGCCAGCCCTCACCTGCCCTGCATACCTAGGAGCAGTACCTGGCTCAGGAGGCTGGGCCCGGGCTGCACCTCAGAGGGGAGGCAGGCCAGCGTCTCCCCAAGGGCATGTCCTTTGAGCACTGTGTGCATTAGCAGGAAACCGCCTTCCTTGAGGGCAGCTACCATGTTGTCCAGGGCCAAGGCTGGATCCCCCAGGGTGGCTAAGGCGCAGTTGCACACCACAAGGTCAAGCGCTCCCAGGCTGCTGGGAGCGGGATCTGAAGGGTTCCAGTGGCCCTGGGCCACATCGTGCTGCTGCAGCTTGGTCTGAACATCCTTCAGGGCCTGGGGGTGCCGGTCGGTGGCTGTGTATTCCAGCTGGAGCATAGGCTGGGTGTTGAGCAGTGCCGGGATGCGGGAATACAAGTGGCCTTCTGCAGCCAGCACCTGGGGTGGGACAGCATCTTAGATCTGTTGCCTCTAGGAGGCAGACAAACCCGAGGCCTGGGTTCCACCCAGTCTTGTGGCCACGCCAGCCAGGAAGCTCTTGGGTGTTCTACCCTGCACTCCCACCCAGCTTAGAGCCCAAGCGTGCCAGGATTCTTTCCCAGGAGCCTTCCTCCTGGCAGCAGTGAAAAATTTCCCATAATCTTTTCGGGAGGAACGAACCGAAGCACGAAGGCCACACACACGGCCTGTCTACCTTTCCAGCACTCACCTCCACCACCTTCATCTTGAGAGTAGGCAAGTTCTCCAGGGCTGTGTCTATGCAGGCCTTGAGGGCCTGGGAGTTGAGGAGGCCACTGACCAGAGGGTCTTCCGGCAGCAGGAGCCTCTCCTGAGCCAGCGCCTCGCCCAGCTCCAGCTGCAGGTTCCCGTTGAGCTGCAGCTGGCAAGCAGCTGCCAAGAGTCGAGGCAGCCCATGCTGTGGGGGGTCCTCTGGCCCAAGCACCGCCGTCTTCAGCCCTTGCTGGGTGGCCTTGGTCTGCAGAGCCTTTACCAGACCTGGGAGGGAGAAAGGTCTATGTTCTCTAAGGCCTCCAGTCTACTTCCAGGGCCCACTTCCCAGCCTGGCCACAGGGCAAGGCCATAGGAACAGCAACGGGAAGGATGCAGCGTTCCGGTTCCGTGCTGGAGGCCCATGGAGGTAGGCTGCTCTCAGCAACCCAGGCTCCCCAGCACCTGTCGGACTGAAGGAAGAGGAGGGACGGTTTAGGATCCTCACCCTTGCACAGCTGCAGCTCCTTCTGCAGGACAGCATTCTCAGACAGGCACTCGGCCTCCATGTGTGGTGTGAAAACAAACTTCTCCAAGGTAGGGACCAGCTGTTCCTGCTGCCGCCGGGAAGTTGCTGTTGTCTGTAGTCTGGAGATGTGGACACCGCCGGAGACCGTTATGCCCAGACAGCGGCTCGTTGTCACATCAGCCACTATGGAAAACACAGTGGTCAGTGTAGGCAGAGCCCAGCCAGCCCAGGATGCGAGGGCATAGCGCTAGTGCCAGAGCTACCTTGAGTCTCCCCCTCCAGCGTGTACACCTTCTGCAGGTGCGTTGCGGGGTCGATGTAGATGGCGGTCACACGGGTAGGTAGCTGCAGACTCTGCTGGCTGAACCCCAGGATGGAGATCTGCAGCATCGTGTCCATGAAGGTCACCCAGTTATCTTTCCAGAGCAGCTTGCCCTGTTCACCTGCAGCGGACGGGCGGTCAGCACCCAGGACACCTGCTCCAGGCCCGTACTTCCTCCCTCCCTGTCCTCCCTGTCCCCAGCAGGCCGTGGCCCAGGGGTGAGAATGGCTCCTGGCAATCATGCTCACTGTCTCGGGGACTGCTCTTGCCCACCTTCAAGGGTGGCATCATGGATGCCCTGGAATTGGGGGCCATAATCATAGCCACGCAGCCGCAGCTCCTTGTACACTTCTCCCCGGGTCAAGCGGGAGACGGACGCAGACTCGGTTGGGGCTGGAACTTCTGGGTGGTCGAATAACTTGGAGTTTGGATCTTCCCACTGGTACACCTTCCCTGTAGGAGTCAAGGCAACAGGAGGGCCTGAGCATGGGGCAGGCTAGGAGCTGGGATCCCCAGCCTCACAGGCCTGGCCAGGCCCTACTCACCACTCACTATCAGGGTGCCATTGTCAGACACCTCAAAGGCATGGGAGGCCTCGAGCAGCCTCACCTCCAGAGGCACGGTTCCTGCAGGGGAAGGAGGAGGGTCAGCAGAGCAGGCAGGACGGTCTCAGCAGCCCCCCACTGAAGGGGCCTCTTACCCGTCCTGGGTAGTATAGTGGCCTGATGAAACGACACATTCTCAAACACCACAGGAGTCTCTTCTAGGGACAAGCCCAGGCTGCGAGCCAGTGTCTTCCACACCAAGCACAGGTAGCCAGTGCCAGGGAAGATGACCCGGCCATCAATGCAGTGGTCTACCAGGTAGTGGTCAGGCGACTCAGGACTGGCGTCTGTAAGGACAAATGCCTCAGCACTGGCCCACAAGCCTGGGAAGGAACCTACCCAACACGAGGCCTGGCTCACCGATGTTGTAGACTGTAGCGGAGGAGGAGCTGGAGCCGTTGGGGAAGTCTTCCGCAACGGGGACATCCCAAGTCTGACTGTGGTCCCACTTGATGTGCGGGGAGATGAGAGGAGTCCCTCGGGGAGCAGGGAACTCCACAGGTGGGAACAAGGCATTAGGGTTGACATTGATGCTGGTGACAAAAGAACAGATGACACACCTGGCCCTGAGAGCCCAAACACCCGTGGCCCTACCTTGCTTTACGACCCCAAGGTGACCAAGCTGAGGACCAAGGGCCAGAGCGGGGCTAGACTGACAGTAACCCCCCTTATGGAGGTGGGGTGTCGGCCCTCAGGTGAGCAGTAGAAAGGGGGGAAACCTACCCTGTGAGATGAACCTTGCCAAGGTTGGTGAGGAAGAACTCCAAGTTATCTTTATGGTCCCTCTTCATCAAAGGAATGATGGTGCAGGTAGACTTGACGCCTCGCTTCAGGACAGCCTACAGAGCGAAGGAGGCTGGGCTCTGACCCTTCCTTCCGTGTCATGCTCCCCTTGCCCAGTGACCAGCAGGCAGCTGCTGTGCCCCGATCCCAGGTGGACCAGCTGCTCACCTGCAACAGTGCGTGGGGCGCAATCTCCACTACCACAGCATGTTCAGGGACGTGCCACAGTGCTTCCTGGAAGAGCACCGGGCTCACCAGGTTGTTGACGTTGTACTCAGCAGAAGACGTGCGGGCCAGGCTGCTCTGCCACTGGGCCTCAGGGATGGAGGTGCTGAGCCAGCGCGCCGAGCGTGGCCGGGGCTCCCGGATCACCTGCATAGGAGCTCGGTTAGCAAGTGAAGTCAAGTCACCACGCCCTTAGGCCCATGCAATATTGGGTCAGGTACTTACCTTCTTGAGAGCCTGCAGCAGCGTGGGGGCGATGCCTTCCATGAAGTAGGAGTGGAAGGCCAGGCCGCCAGTCCGCACCTCCTTGGCAAAGACGCCCTCTTGCTTTAGCTGCTCCACAAATTCATTCACCGCAGCCTGCAGGCATCAAGGGCAGTGGTCAGGGGGCCCGGACTGGCTTGCCCTGGTCAGATACACAGTCCACCCAGCGTAGGCCTCGCCCAGAGGGCCTGAGACAAGTGTAGCTCACCAGCTGGGCCCTTCAGAATTTGGTAGATGTAGACTGAGGAGGCCTTGCCTCCTAGGTAGGGCCAGGGCAAAATGCAGGGAACAGAAGTCCTGCTAGGACTGCAGGCCCACCTGAGGTCCAGAGATGGTCACAGTGTCCTCAGAGTTGTGGCAGGCCGGCACCACACCAGGGGGGCAGCGCTGCTTACATTCCTCCCAAGACAGACCTGCAGGCAGAAGGGCTGGCCTCAGAGCCTGCCGGAGCCCAGTCCATGCTCCCAGATGGTGAGCACTACCTAGGGTCCTGGGCTTGGAGGACCGATGATGAGAGTGGACCTTCCTGGGCACCTTTACCCCCTGCCATGTCTGATCTCAAGAGAAGTGTCGGGGTAAGCAGCTGAGGAGCTGGGCAGCGAACACCCAGGGTTGGCAAATAGCTCTCCTCAGCTCCTTGACCCTCATGTCGTGTGTGGTGTTCCATACCTTGCTCAGGCCTGTGGGGCTAGAACTGAAGCCTCCTATAAACATAAGTTGGACAGAGTAACCTCTCCCTTTGCAACCACACGTCTTACACCAAAGCAGCTGGTCCTTCTGGAGGACCCAGGACAGAAACACCTTCCAAGAAGATCCGGGTGCCTAACCAGAAGGTTGGGGGCCTCCAGAGGATACCTACCAACCGCTGCCATGGACCCGGGTGGGAGCTTGGCTTCTTTGATGCACTGGCCTCTCCAGTAGGCTGCAAGCACAGCCTCTCTCTGGGACAGACAGCCATCTGCATAGCCGCAGGCAACCTCTCCCAAGGAGTGTCCAATGATGCCATCAGGTTTCAGCCCCACAGAAGTCAGCAGGTCGATGAGGGCAATCTGTGAAGAGGGGACATAGGCCATGCCACACAGCCCTAGATCACTAGTCTGACAATCCCTAACAGTGAAGCCAAGCACACCCAGCGAACCAGGCCTCTCCCGGGACCTCTGAGAAAGCCCTACCCTTCCCCAGGCTTGTCCCAGTACAAGGCCCTGCCTACACACCAGATGGGGCCAGGACTGTGACTCTGGTGCGGAAGGCAGGACCTTGGCAGGAGTGTCCCAGGGTCCTAGCACCGTGCAGGTAGCATACCTGGATGGCAGTGAGGCTCACAAAGGCATGCACGATGTCATCGAAGGTGCGTTCGTCTGTGCTCAGCAGCAGGTCTGACACTTTTACTCCCAAGGGCTTCACAGCCTCATCCGAGCGCAGGATGGACTCACGGAAGCTGTCCAGGCGCATGAGGCTCAGCCCCATTCCACGCCACTGCGTGCCCATCCCTGTGCCAGAAAGCTTATCAGGGACACCCTCCAGCCTCACCCTCAAGGAAAGGGACCCCCCCTCCTCCTTTAAGAGCCAGCCTAGGAACATGGGGGCAGGCTCACCTGAGCAGATGAACCAGAGTGGGCGCTTGTTGGCAGACACCTGTTGCACTTCCTGGACATGTCCCTCAACACCTAGCACAGTGTAGCCCCTGAAGGGCATGGCCGCTGTAGGGGTCGCCGCAATGTCATTGAGCATGCTCACAAAGGCCAGGTCCTGGCTGTGCTGGCGGCCCTGTTCCAGCAGGCCCTGCACTGCCTCTGCGGTGCGTCCGCTGGCATGCAGCAAATGGGGGAGGGCGGCATGTGGGGCGGGCGCAGGGGCCTGCTGTGTGTTGGGCTGGAGGATGACGTGAACGTTGGCACCTCCAAAGCCAAATGAGTTGATGCCCACGTTGCCTCCACGGACAGGCAGAGGCCTATCTACCACCTGCAGTCGCCCATCAAGAAGCCCTGGGATCTCAGGGTTGGGGTTCTGGAAATGTAGGTTAGGGGCCCAAACCCCGTGTTCCAGGGATAACAGCACCTGAAGACAGAACGCAAGGTTACTGGGCAGCTGTCCCCGCCAAGTGTGGCCATCTACCTCCCCTGGGCCCAAGAGCTGTGTGTGGCACTGGGCCCCAAGATCCTTGTCTGCTCTGGCCTAGTACTCTCCGTGGGTTTTTTTTTTGTGTGTGTGTCCTCCAGGGTGCATAGTCCCCAAGTTGAGGGGCTGTAGGCCTGAGCCCAAACAGATGGGTCATCCAGACAACCGCACATCTCCCGATATAGAAACAAGCTGGAGGTCTGAACGAGTGGACAGGCAGGTGTGCAGGGTCACCCAGCAGGAAAGGGCACGCCAGATCAGATGCTGGCTCGCTGCTCCCTCACCTCAGAACGAGGCCTAGGCACTTCCTCAGGACTGCACCTGTCCTTTTTGCAACCAAGTGTTTGCTTTGGCAAGAAGCTGTATCAGTCAGCACATCTACTACAGACAATGTGCCATGAGGGTAGCCTCACTGTCCCACAGGGCAGCCAAAGGGCCGGCTGGTAGGTAGGCAGGAGCCCTGAGGCAGGCCAAGTGGTGGTCACACTACGCAGCTATCCATGTAACAGGGACTCTTGACCCAGAGCCCAGCTCACCTTGGCCAGGGCTGCAAGCCCTGAGGCAGGCTCAGGGTGGCCCATGTTGGATTTGGTGGAGCCAATTAACAGAGGGCCCTGGCGGGAGGCGCACAGAGACCGGGTAATGCTGTTCAATTCCTGGGGGTCACCCACCTGCGGGAAATAGAGTAGGTTAAGGCTGCAGCTGGAAGTCCTCTAACAAGGACAGAGGGGTCACAGATATGGGTCAGAAAGGGCTTTCATTCACCTTGGTGCCGGTGCCATGGGCTTCAATATACTCAAGAGACTCGGGGGCCAGGCCGGCCGGCTGATACAGAGAGCGGATGAGCTGTTCCTGGGCTTCTCCAGAGGGGAACGTCACACCTACGGTACATGGGCAGTGGTATGGTGTGGAATGACGCCTCGCATGGCCCACGTCCCCGTTTCTTGTGATCCACGCTCTTTCCCTCCGTGCCCACCTTGCTCCTTGCAGCCATCTGTATTGGTGCCCGCATTCAGAATAGTGGCATAGACCCGCCGGGCCAGGGACTTCTTTGTCAGCAGAACTGCCACGACAGCCTCAGAACGGCAATATCCACTCCCTAGAGTAGATCAACACCTCAGCTAGGGGCTCTGGGGTGTGCGTGCATGCGCACACACACACACACACACACACACACACACACACACACACACACCACACACCCACACGCGCTCGCGCGCCATCAGGAGGAGTCAGGGTGCAGGTGGAGCCTAACTGATCCCTACCCAGGCCGGCCTTACCTGAATCGTCAAAGGACCTGCAGGTGCCGTCCGGGCTGAGCATGCCCAGCTTCATGAACTGCACAGAGGTGTTAGGCTTCAGCAGCAGGTTAATCCCGCCCACAAGAGCAGCAGGGCATTCGCCACTTCGGATGGCCTGGTAGGCGTTCTGAAGTGCCAGCAGGCTGGAGGAGCAGGCTGTGTCCAGGGCAATGCTGGGTCCTGTGAATGAGGGCAGACGCCGTCCCACACCGAACCCCTGGGGCCTCAAGCATCCCACTCAGCCTTCCCCAGGAATAAGGAAGTCCAAAAGGGTTGTCTAGGTGAATGCACACATTCAGCTGGGCCTGTGCTCAGGGCTGCCGCCCACCCACCTTTGAAGTCGAAGAAGAAAGAGAGCCGGTTGGCCATCATTGCCCGCTGGCAGCCCACCATGCTGTAGCCCAGAAGCGTCTCGGGATCTCTGCTCAGGGCCTCTGATGCCTCGGAACCACTCACACCCACCCAGACACCAGTGTTCGTTCCTCGGAGTGAGGCCGGGTTGATACCTGCCGGGGGCAGCAACAGCCACATAGGCTTGGTGAGAGGGGCCACAGTGGACCTCTAAGGTCTGGGTCAGGCAGCAACCACAGGAGGCCATAGGAAAGACAGAGAACAGCATTGTCTGAAGGCAACTCCCTTGGCCTCTGGTGTTACTGGTGGGTCTCAAGAGGCCGCTGGCCAATGGGTTCTCTAGTGCCAAGGGCAGCTTGCCCTGGGACAGGCTGTGATAAGGAGATACAGGAAGACAAAGGCCAAGTGTCCAAGCTGGAAAAGCAGAGGACAGTGGGTAACCCCCTGGGAGCTGTGCCCAGCCACTCATGGAGCCTGGGCGCCCAGACAGGCCCAAGGTGAGGACCTGCATTTTCACCACAGGCTCGATGGTCGTATACTGTAGCCCAGGGCAGTTGTACATCAAGCTGTATATCAAGTACCAGACTAATTAGCATCTACCAACCTGAAACACACCCCCACCATACCAACCCACACTGGCTGCCCACTGTGGGGCCTTCTATCCCTGGGGACCCATCCACGTCCCGAGCAGCAGGATCCAGAATAAGAGACAGCCGTGAGACAGGGTTGTGCCAAAGCTGGAGGCTGAGCCCCTGCAGAGCTACCTGCCGTAAGGCTCGCCCTCAGCCCGAGATCAACCAGACATTGGGGAGTGAGGAAACTGGGGTAACAGGGCGCGCCTGGGACACTCTAGTGTGCAGTTGTGAAACCGTGCCCTGCTCAGGGGCCCCGCCTCCTGAGCCACCGGCCCTCTATCAGGGTTTGGGACATAGCTAGAAAGATCCATGCCATGCCTGTCTCTGAGCTCTTCATATCTCAGAGCCAGAAGGATACTGTTGCATTTTCTTTTCCTTTTAACAGTACTGGGGATGAAATCCAGATTTTTTTAAAGTAATTTTTTTGTCACCTATTTATCTTATACATGGGTGTACACACACACACACACACACACACACACACACACAAGTACATTGTAGCTGTCTTCACACACACCAGAATAGGGCATCGGTGCCCATTACAGATGGTTGTGAGCCACCATACGGTTGCTGGGATTTGAACTCAGGACCTCTGGAAGAGCAGTCAGTGCTCTTAGTTCCCTCATTCCAGTATGTTTTACAAAGGGCAGTAATACCCCAATGACCCACCTCCGTCCACAATAGCTTCATAGCTGACTTCCAACAGCAGACGGAGCTGGGGGTCCATTGTGTGTGCCTGCTTGGGGTGGACCCCAAAAAAGGAGGCGTCGAACTTGGACAGATCCTTCAGCTTCCCAGACCGCTTGGGCAGTCCATAGAGCCCTGTGGAACATCACAGTCTCTGAAGCCAGGCTCCCCGAAAGTGACCCAACCTCACTGCTAATGAGGAGTCCCAAAACAGCCACATGTGGCGACCCAGAGCAAAACCTGTAGGAGGCGAGGCTGGTGACTACCCCCTGGTTACCCCAACCTGACTGGGAGACCCTCTGCATGCTCCAAGGCTGGCCAGGCCAGCCCAATGCTGACTCACTCACACCTGCTCATCAGGTAGAACCGCTCTGTGGCTCTGTTAGAGCCCATTGGGTGAGAGTCATCTTAGACACCATCTGCCTGCTCAGGGCACAGGCTGCAGCCGGGATATCTAAAGGGCCGGTCCCTTTCTGTTATCCACCTCTGGTGTCCTCCATGCAGAGCTGACCAGGCCACCTGTCCCTTTTCATCCTCAGTGGTCAACCTCACAGCTAGCTCCACAGGGGTTCACCGTCTCCAGAAGTCCTGGTCATGGACTCTCAGTCTGTCCTGCTGCCTGATCCCGAGGGGACACTCACCAGCCTTCCATCTTCTATCATCGTCTGTGACCATGTCCACACCGCCAATGAGGTTGGCCCAGAACTCCTCCAGGTTCTCTGATTCGGGCAACTTCCCCGACATACCGGCTATCACCACCTCCTCCATGGCTCTTCCCTGAAGGGGGGGAAGGTCGCATGGTGGGCCCCTCTCACAGAGTCATTCCCAGCTACAGCCACCTGAATCCACAGGCAGCACACCTCAGAGCCCTGCCCGCCCCGGGTGAAAACTAGCCGGACCCAGCTGTAATGAACGGATGAGCTGGACGCTCAGGCCTCCCTGCACTACTCCTGAGATGTTCATCCCTTCCAGGGTAGAGACACTTGACCTGGCCTGACCCTTGCCAGAGCTACCTGGGACCATCCGATCTCCAGTTGCCTACCAGGTACTCCATCCCAAGCTAGTCAAACAAGAAAATTGCAAACAGAAGTGGGCTTCAAGAAGCAGGGCATTCTCACCTCAAGTCATGGGGAAGCCAGTGCGCTTCCCATTCTTGAGGGTGGAAACTGACTGCCGTTCAGACCCAGCCAGGGCGCCAGGCTTGGTAAGGACCCAGAGGGAACGGGCCCGACTACTACTGTGTCCAGGCCTAACAGGGCTGAAGCAAACAGATTCCCTGCCAATGGACGACCCCTTCAACAAGATCCGACCAGGAGTACCACTCCCAGCTAGGGAAAAGGTGAAGCCTCTCGTCATTTGGCCGAACACTTTGTAACCTGGCCGAGGCAGTAGAAGGATCTGCTAGATCCTCCGGTCCCTAAGGCACTTGCCCAGGGCAGTCCAGGCCTTGCAGCCGTAGTCCAACGAGAAGGCTTCCGCGCCACCCAGTCGGCGAGGCCTGGATGGTCTGATGACTTCCGCTAAGGGCCTTGGGGCCTCGTGCGCACCCAGACCCGCATCTGGCCTCTCCAAACTGGAGCCCGGGTACCGCCGCGGCCTCCTGCGCCCCGCCAAAGCCGCCCAGTGCGAGCGAAGGCCCCGGCCCCATCCACGAGGCGCCCAGCCTCCTGCACCCGGCTGGCGCGGCGCCCACGTGACAGAGGCCCGCCGCGCTGGCTCTCAGCACACCCCTCCCGCGCCCCTCTCGGCCCGACCGCGGAGCACAGCCGGCTGGCTGGCTGTCGGAGGGGCGCGGCGACGCTTTTGTGAGCGCAGGGTGCTGAGGATGGGCGCCCGCCTGTCCTCCCACTGGAGCCGCGGCATCCCGCCACCGGCCTGCCGCCCCGGAACCCCGAACGCAGTACCTGTCTGGGCTCTGGAGGCAGACGACAAGCGAGGAGCGCGGCAGGAGAACTGGACGGGATGCCGCTGCCGTCTCTCTGGCTCCCTCTAGGCCGCGCCGGCGCTATTTAAACCGCGGCCATCCCCGCGCGGCCACGCCACATGGGCTGACAGCTTGGCTGCGCCGCCCAGGCCAATGAGCGTCGGGGCTGCGCCCCGGGACCCGGCGCGCCGCCGCCGGTGGGGTGATGCCCGCGCGCGCCGCCCCCAGCCAGGACCCTGCACGGGCGCGCGCCGGAGCACAGGGAACGCGCAGCCCCGCCTGCTTCCGTCCCCGCCCCCGGCCTCGCGCGGGCCACGCGGGGCTCACTCATCCCGACGCCCTCATCTCTGTCCTCCCACCCCGCCTCCCCGCGGCCGGGGCCAGGTGTGCACTGTGCGCGCGCAGTGTGGGTCGGGCGTGCTTGGTCACACTGGGAACTGAACTGAGGAGGACACTAGGGCCACGCAGGGGGGTGGGGGGGGGACAGGTCCGTGTCGCTGCGATTCCACGCAGTGATCATAGCGCGCGCGGAGCCTAGGGGCGTGGCCCGCTCCACATCGAGACCAATTGGACATCGAGGCCGTTCTCGGTGGCCCAATGGCGGCGCGCGGGTGGGCGTTGCTAGGCAATAGGGTGATGGGCCGGCAACAGCGGCAAAGCGCTCCGCCGGCCCCCGCGCAAGCGCGGTCGTTGACCCTGGCGGAGGGCGCCTCAGGCGGGGTTACTACCGGTCATCGTGGCCCAGCTTTCTCGGACACCCACCCTCTGTGGCCGCCTTGGAGACCGGGATGCGGGCAGGGACGGGAGCAGTGGGCAGGATAGGGAACACTGACGGGCGCGTGCCGCGGTCTCCCGAGTCCGCTCAGTGTCCAGGCGCGGCCATCTGGCGAGCGGGATACCACCCCTCCCCCGCCTGGTGGGAACAAAGCAGCTGCTGCGCGCCTCTATGAGTTGCTAGTTTCCGGGACCCTTTCCCTCCCTCCCTTTAAATGCCTCCTTTGAAAGAGTTATCGAATTTGGGGGCGGGGGATGACAAAACTCACCGACCAAAAAGACACAAGACTGCTCAGGGTTGGGCCCCTTGAGTGCCCAAGAGGGGTTGCTTTCTTCCCTTCTGCCCTTCCACTACAGGCCCTGGCCACTAAGACTAACCCCCTTATGGGGAATGGCTTTGTGTGTGTGTGTGTGTGTGTGTGTGTGTGTGTGTGTGTGTGTGTGTGTTTGGGGGTAGTGTCAGTGGTCCTTGACTGCATGTCTGTAGCGAAAGCCATGCCCTTTCTTGTCCACCCAGGCAGCAGTCTAAGCAGAGACCCTGCAGGGCAGCCTATAGGACTGGCAGGTGTACACTGCCCACGTGCTGGCTTGTCCCCAAGCTCTCCCATTAGAGCCCCTATGCCTTTAGGGCCCATTCCATGGCCTTCTGATGGTATCTTTTGCTGTACTGTGTATTCTATGGAGGTGGGGGTGCAGGACCAGGTTTGTTACCTGCACTGTCCCCATTCGAAGGTCTTCACTTTGGTGTTCATTGTGGGTGTCTTTGGGTTTCAGGGACAGCCTAGGAGAATGCACATGCTAGCCAGAGCTGGCCCACCCCACCTCCTGGTGCCTGGAGATAATACCATGTTTGCCTTCTTACTGGCCAGGCTGCTGGCCGACCATAAGTGGTCAGCAGAGCTCTGTCCTCTGCAGCTACCAGGGTCTCAGGTGGAGGGGCTGTAACCCAGGATAGCAGGCTGGGATGCAGAGTGTGGGCCTGTGCAGAGGATGCTAGGTCAGAGCAGACTTCTCTGCTCAGCTTTTCACCCACAGAAGTTGCAGGGTTACATCTCAGAAACATGTGACCTCACCAGCAAAGAAAGCGGACTGCCGGATGTGGACATGGGAAAGCCACATCAGGATGGCCTGCCATTGCCCCTGCTGGTCCTGAAAGTGTGAAAGCACTGTGGACCTAGGCAGGCTGGCTACTGTGAAGGCATCCTGCGGCTCTTTCTTTGCATATGCACCTTGAGAGCAGCCTGCTGCAGAGCAGCAAGAGTCATCTGCAGATGTCTGCTACCTAGGCCTGAGGTTTTCAACGGGCATCCAAAACCACATGACAGCGTGGGCTTTCCTGTGATGGTTGTCTGGCCCACACATGTGAGCCAGCCAGCCAGGAATCACTGTCAGGATTTTACACAGATGCAAAATGAAGCTGGGAGGGTCACATGATCAGTCAGGGACGCGCAGCAACCTGGACCTGGGAGCTGCGTCCATCCCTGCAGCCCTGTGTCTGACGCCCAGCACGGCTAAGACCATGGCCCTCGCTAAGTTGTGCCATGGGCAGGAAATGGTCAGGCAGGTCTTAGGATGAGGTTTCCAGTAGGTAGATAAGTGTGTTCCCAAGATGGGGCCTCTCGGCAGATGAGTGCATTCTCCAGATAGGGCGTCCCGGCCAGGCTCCTGCTCCTCAGAGACCTCACACTGTGCTTCTTGGGGACATACTTACTTTGCAGGTGGCCACTCTGTTCTGCCCACCAGGTTCTAGAGGACAGAACAGGGTCACTGGCAGGGCCAGTGCACAGTGGTTGTGGGTGGTAACAGGCAGGGGACTGAGGCCAGCCCAGGCTCCAGCGTGCATTTCCCAAGTAGGACAAGATAGACAACTTCACAGGCCAAGCAGATGGAGGAGGCTTTAATTGCTCTTTAGCATCAGAAAGGCCATCATTTGGAGGGCTGTCCCATGCTCACAGCCCACCTGTATACCACAAGTATACTGACTCTCAATTTGTACAAGCACAGGCCCCACGTGCCAAGGTGGAGGCCCCTGTGCGTCCCTGCAGGAGGCTCAGATTTAGTCCTTGAGGTTGTAGTTGCGGATCCTAGGGTGCCGCTGCTGCTGGCAATTTGCAGGTTTAGCTGGGTGAGCCTTGCTGGGTCTGGGGTGTGTGGCTTTTGGCTGAGCTTCCATCTTTAGCCCTTTGACCGCAAAGGCTTTCTGTATGGGGACAGGGCTCCGGGTGACCTTCTGTATGGGGACAGGGTTCCGGGTGACCTTTTGGAAACAGCTGGATCCTGGAGGTGCTGGACACTCTACAGGCAGGAAGTAGAAGATGTAGGTTAGGAACACGGGATGTAGCTGGGTGTGCTCAGAGTTGGTTATGTCATAATCGACAGCCTGGAGAGACTCAGGTCCTCCATAGTGACCTAGCCCTAGCCAGGGGCAACAACTGTGTTGGGTCTTGACTAGGGTGCAAGAGCTCTGTGTGGGCATGGGCTTTCAAGGATCCTGAGCCTGCCTCTCCCCTAGCACACAGAAATCTGGGCTCTGGAAACAAAAGAAAGCAAAAACCAAAACACCCTGAGCTGCTGTGACCATGTCCTAAGGGCATGGGGACAGGTGGCCCCTACCCCACTCAAGCCAGACCGCCCCATTGAGAGTTTCGTCCCTCGTCCTGTCCCCAGGGCCTGAGTGTACGGGGAGTGTTTGTGAACGTTCCTGACCACTCACATCCCTGACAGAGACAGGCCAAGGACGCTCTGGCAAGCTGGACTCCACACAGGCCCAGGTTAAAGCCTAGAGCAGCCCTGCCGGGGTCCACTGGGGCCATGGTCTGAGTGATCATTTTATTGCCTCTGTGGCTGTGGCTGTGGCTGCTGCTAGAACCCAGACTTAACGTGTCTGGTGGTAAGCCACGGCTAGCTTTTGTAGATGACCATCTTCATCTTTTCAGTCTTTCGAGTCTTTCTGTCCTTTGAGTCTTTGACACTAAAAATGTATCTTTTCTAAAACCGTTTTACCTCCCTCGGATACACAGACAGACCTGCCCTTCTTCCATGGCAGCCCGGCCTAGCAGACAGGAAGCTTCTGGATTACCGGGAACTCACTATAAACTGCTTGAAATTAGAGACACGCCTGCCTCTGCCTCCCGAGTGCAGGGGTGAGGAGCATGCAGCCCCATGCACTCTAGTGTCTTGGGGACAGAGATCCACTGCTTGCCAGCCTTAACTCTTATGTGCATGAGGCAACCTGGGAGGGGATATGCATGTCTGTCTGTCCAGGGTTGTCCACCTCTCTGTGACTCCCATGGACCTGGAACATGCTGAACGGGCACTGACTAGGGTAAGAGTCAGCACAGCTCGGAGTGCCAGCCTGACCCCACTGCCGTGGGCATGGAGCCCGGGTGCCGGGTGCTGCACGGGCCTGCCCTGCTGCCTGCTCCCGTCCCGTGCTTATTTCTATTCCGCTATCCTGAGACACTGTTGAGTCTTTTAAGAGACTTTGGTGTCTGTCTCTTTTAAGTCAGGATCTTGCTTTGTAATCCAGGCTGGCGTCAAACTCATGGCAATCCTACTGCTTCAGCCTTGTGAGAACTGGGGTTACAAGCATGTGATACTATGTCCAGCTTTCTGAGGAAACTTTGAGAACCAGCGAGCCCATTAGGGCCACTTCTGCTCTAGCTCCTGCTGAGCAGGCTCTGCTGTCTGACTCAGGAGCTGTCTGGGATCCTTAGGACTCCTGCTAGCTGTGTCTGGTTCTCCAAACCCAGAATACCCTTCTCTCACACAGATGTTCCCACCACATCTCTCTCCCAGACACCAGCTACCATAACACATGGCTCTAACCCCTCTAAGTCTTCCAGAAGTCATCGTGAAGGGGCAGGACTCACAGAAAGGGCTTCATGCTAGATCCTCTCGCTGCCTACTGGCACAGGCAGGAACAAGGGCCAAGGAAGGAACTGGCCTGATCCAAACTGTGGTCATAGTGGAGCTGTCCATGACGCACCCAGTGTCAGACAAGTCGCTTCTAACTGGCATCAAGAGCTAGACACATTTGCTTGAACTGTTCCTGCGTAGGTCTGGTTAGAGGAGGAATGGGACACTCTGCTTTGTGGCCTTTGGTCTCTGCTCCTGGCCTCTCTTTAGACACTCTTCCTTGTTGGGGGAAGGAGGTGCATGGCCCAGCTCCCAGGTCTTCGGGGTAGGGGGCCCCAGCCCACTGCTCTGAAACTGGGAGGCATGACACTGGGATCCGAAGCCATCTGGGGCCTGAGTCCCTGCACTAGAGGTTTGGGCCCCAGGAGTGCCCACCTGAGGACCAATGGGCATAAACCCCACTCTTCCTCTCTGGGTCTCGGCTTTGTCACCTGGGCTCTTGAGTCATAGGCACTAGGGAGAAGGCAGGATAAACAGCTGTCTTAGCTATTGCCAGCCAAATACTCCTGAATATCAGCCTCCTCCTCCTCCTCCTCCTCCTCCTCCTCCTCCTCCTCCTCCTCCTCCGGTCTGCCTCTGCCCAGCACTTGACTCGTGGAAAGATATTTGAGTCCCTGTGCCTCTTAATTGAAGAGGCACTGGAGCCTTATGGGTCCACGTGTGGGGTTATGCAGAGCCATGGCATGTCTTCACTGACCCTGGAGTCTGCGGAGGAGAGCTGACGGTTTGGAGATGGGCTTGGCTCTCATCCACACTGAAGTGTCTGTCAAGGGTAATGCTTTCTGAGCCTCCCCTGGCTTGCCCCTGAAATTCCCAGGTCCAGGAGTCACCTTCAGAGCTATTGTCCCAGATGCTTGGCTCCAGGATATGGTGTGACCTCCCAGCCCCATGGATGCCCTGATGTGGCTTTGTAAAGGACTGGACTCAGTGAGGTCTCCAGAAGCTGCCTTGGAGCTGGGGAGGGCTTGTCCTGGGCCCTGGCTACAGCTCAAGGCTCAGTTCACACTGTGGCCCTGGGCACAGCTGTCAAGACCTTCCTATCTCAGGCTTGTCTGTTCCAGCCAGTCCTGCCTTTGGGGGTCAACCAGCCTTCACTGAGACCTCTTTGTCCCCGCGGGATCTTGTGTGCACCTCAGTTTTCTTGGCATTTACCCTGAGTTCCTTTTTCCAGCATGCTTATCAATTAGGTCGTATTACACTTCTGGCCCTTCAAACTCTCCAAGGCTCTCAGAGTCCAGGCTGTCAGTGTGGCCTGCATGGTGAACACCATTTGGCTTCCTCAGCCCTCCTGTCCACATGCAGTGGTGGTATGACATCCTCATTCCTGTACCACCCCCCCCCCACCCCGCCTCGTGCCTTTCCCTAAAGGAGCCTTTAACCTCAGGTAATTAGGTGCTACCTAACTCCTCACCATCACCTTGGGGAACCCAGCTGCCTGGCTCCACTCACAGGCCTATCGGAGACCATGTTCTCTAGAGTTGTGCTACAGCAGAAAAGGGGCCTTGACAAGTGTCCACTGCCATGGGGTGCAGAGAGGGAGCCCTCGGTGGTGGTTCCCACCATCCCTCCTGTAGATGACTTTGGCAGGTGTGGACACTGGACCTGTCTCTTTCTGGCTGTCCTGCCTACATGGAGCTATCTGTAGAGGGAGCAGACGGAGAGGCTGTGTCCAACAGGTACTTGCCTGTGCAGCTACGTGGCCTTACTCTAATTCTGCCTCTGGCAGGGGTGAGGGAAGGGAGGAGACAGGGGCAGGGGCAGGGGTGATAGCTGCAGGAGGAGCTGCACTGTGAGGTAGCCTCAGAACTGGCTTGCCTCTGGATACATTCTCAGGAAGACATAGACAGTAGCATGGGCAGAAGGTGAGAGAGGCGGGTGGTCCAGGGATGTGACGGGAGTCTCACGCTGTTTGGGAAGCCGTGAGGTTGTTTCAGGTTCAGGAGCCGCACTGTCCCTGTTCTCCACACGTAGAGTCCTGAGTGTGTTTAGATGGTGTGTGGCTCTGTCAGATGCTCTTTAGGGGTGGCCACATTGTGTTTGGCTAGCTTCTAGATAAAGTCATGCCAGGGGCTTTTGCAGGGTCTGCCGGCCAACCTGAGGCTGCAGTCATGCTCCTGAGCATCCTAAGCTGTCAGACCCTGACTGGCAGAGCAGTTGAGGCTGGTGACGAGCTGTCAGGCCCTCCCTGAGGGCTGCACTGTGGGTAGCCAGCCCTCATTATCTGCATCTTGTCTCACTGTGCCACCTTAGCCGCTCCCTGCTTCCCTGGCCCCGGACAGCTGAGTGAGGCAATGTTCCCTACATCTACCAGTGTGGCCTGGGGAGAGAGGCTGCTGGCCACGCTGACACAGGCTGCCCAGCTTGCTCAAGACATCACGGGCGGCTGGCCAGGTCAAAGGCCTCCTCTGAAATCATTCTCTGGAGGTTTGGCCCATGACCCTTTGGACCCCATGAGCTGCTTTCTGTGCCCCCAGGAAGCAGAGGCAGAGGATGGCATGCCCGCAGCACATGCAGGAAGGGTGCACTCACCCAGGCGTGGGATGGGTCTGAGGCCAGGGCCAGAGGCACAGGCGGCGCTCCAGAGCCTGGAGGAGCCACACAGCTCAGCACAGTGCCTTGGCCACCTGTCAGTCTCAGTGGCAGCACTCTCTCTGTGAAGGATGGGGGACCTGCACCCCGAGACTGGAGGGTGGGGAGGAACTCCAGGAAGATGCGCAGGCTAGCTTCACCCCACTAAAGCTCAGCACCTCTTGGGTCAACGGGATCAGGCTCAGGACAAAAGGTCTTGCTGGGCTAGGAGAAGGGTACTTGGGTTGGATGAGGATAGACATTAGCCAGTGCTATGCTCCTCTCGGTTAGGGATGCAGGATCAGTACTACAGAATGCGGTGCCAGTGTGCACATTGCAGTGAGGCTCCTCCTGGGAGCAGTGCATGTGGGGCTCAGGGCTGAAGGCTGCCCCACTTCTCAGTTGCCTTCAGTTCCCTCCACATCACTGAGTGCTCATGACAGATGTTTCCAAGACAGGCAGGAAAGCTACAGGGCGTCACTCACTGCAAGGAGAGGGGAGACTTTGGGATTCACAGCCTGAGCCATTGTGTCAATCATGGACAGGAGTTAACATCAGCGTATGCACAGGTGTTCCTGGGTGGCCTGGCCTTCCATCCCACTCTTCCCCTTGAGTTCTGTCTGTCCATACTGGCTTAGGAACACACAATGCTCCCATGCCCTCTGTGCTTCAGGCCGGAGGCCATTGTCCGCAGGAGGTCACAGACCAGCCACTCTGCTGGTAATCAGGGGCTCTCTGGTCACTAGGGCACTTGTGGGTTGTGACACCTGCTGGAGTTCCAGGTATCTGACACCTCTACCCGCATCCCACTACAGGCAGCTACACTGGTCCTGTCATATGAGGGGTCCCCAGGTATTCATGAGGGGGTTCAGCCCCACATACAGAGTGACATGAACTTTGCAAATTTATAAATTTATCACCCTCAGTGATAGAATAAAGTATCCTATTAGCCTGTTAATTGGCTTTCCATTTTAGACAAAAGTCGGCAGTACCATGGTGCACATTCCCAGAGAACGCTGTTTCTCCCGAGTGTCCAGCCAGTCTCTTACCTCCAGTTCTCAATGTCAGGCCTGACGGGCCATGGCCTTTGCCCTACTAGACTGACTCTGAAGTTTAATTGGGAAGGCCGCATTTCCTAATCCTGAGCTTGAATGGAACGTCTTATTGAGGAGCTGCTGCCAGGGTACCCAGAAACTGTGGCCTGAGAGCGAGCCCTGTCTCCTTGGCTGTGAGGAAGTCAGGAGGCAAGCAGGTGCCTGATGTGTGGAGGGCTCAGGCACACACATGCCAAAGATCGGCTGCTGCAGGCCCCAGGGCACACAGTCCACAAGGATGAAGACAGCACTGTTCCCCTGGGCTCAGACTCCGCCCAAACGCTTCTGTAGCTTTGTTCTGAATTGTAAACACAACTTTCCAGGTACTGTAGGTATACAGCCCAGGTTCTTAAATGTGAAGGGAGGTGGTGGTGCACGCCTGTAATCCGAGCACTCTGGGAGGCAAAGGCAGGCGAATTTCTGAGTTCGAGGCCAGCCTGGTCTACAAGAGTGAGTTCCAGGACAGCCAGGGCTATACAGAGAAACCCTGTCTCGGAAAAAAAACCCAAATCCAAACAAAACAAAACAAAACAAAACAAAAAAAGTGAAGGAAGAATTCTGGCTTGTGTTTTTTGGTTTGCTTGCTTGTTTTGAGACAGGGTCTCTCTGTGAAGGCCTGGCTACCCTGGAACTCCCTGTGCAGACCAGGCTGTTGTTGAGAGTGCTGGGACAAAAGGCGTGGCCACTAGGGGATTCTAGCTCTATATAAGGGCTTACACCTAGACCCTCTAGTAGGAACCTTTAAAGTAGGGAGAGGCCAGGTGTGGTGGGCACACCTTTAATCTCAGCACTGGGAGTTCCTGGCCTGCCAGAGTTACAGGGTGAGACCCTGTTTTAAAAGGGGAGGGAGGGGGGAGAGGGAGAGAGAGAGAGAGAGAGAGAGAGAGAGAGAGAGAGAGAGAGAGAGAGAGAGAGAGAGAGAGAGTTTAGGAAATAGTCAGGTCCTATCTTCTCCAAATTATCCATAAGACTAGAAAAACTCTGAGAGCCAGCCTGATGGCCGACACCTGTGCTCTAGAACGTGGGAGGCAGGAGCAGTAGATCCTGAGTGCAGGGTCAGCATGGGTTACACAGTGAGGCCTTATCTCAAAAATCCAAAAACTGGCCGGGCGGTGGTGGCACACTCCTGTAATCCCAGCACGTGGGAGGCAGAGGCAGGCGGATTTCTGAGTTCGAGGCCAGCCTGGTCTACAAAGTGAGTTCCAGGACAGCCAGGGCTACACAGAGAAACCCAGTCTCGAAAAAACCAAAAAAAAAAAAAAAAAAAAAAAAAAAAAAAAATTCCAAAAACTGACAGCACTGGTGGGCTTTGGTTCCAGTAAAAGCAGGTGGACCTCTGTGAGCCAGCTTGGTCTACAGAGTGAGTTCCAGGATAGCCAGGACTACGCAGAGAAACCCTGTCTCAAAATAAATGGATTTTGGAAAATGGCTCAGTAGGTGAAAGTGCTTGCTATACAAACTTGCAACCTGAGGTAATCCCAAGAGCCCCATGAGGTGACTGTCCTCTGACTTCTATGTAGGTGAGTGGTATGTACATGCACTGCCCCAGACACACACACACACCAAGCCATAAAAGAAATACAGGTAGTAAGCTGGGTGGTGGTGGTGGAGGCACACACCTGTAATCCCAGCACTCTGGGATGCAGAGGCAGGCGGATTTCTGAGTTCGAGGCTAGCCTGGTCTACAGAGTGAGTTCCAGGGCAGCCAGGGCTACACAGAGAAACCCTGTCTTAAAAAACCAAACCAAACAAACAAACAACAAAACAAAAACAGGTAAAACAAAACAAATCAGTACCAAGCACATGGCCTCAATGTCACGCTCACGGCCGCCCCTCACGACTGGCCCCACACCAGGTCTGCCGCTGTTTCTCCGTGCTCACTCCAGCAGAGATAAAGTGCTGGGCAAGGCGTGAGGCCTGTCTGTGACGGCACATCTCTATAAATCAGGGATATAAAGTACTTTTTTTACAGTTCTGGGGACAGAACTCAAGGCTTCGTGTATGCTAAGCACACACTCCAGCCCCGAGCTCCAGTCCCTGCTAGAAATGCTTAGCTTGATAAAGGCCCCATTGAGAAGCACAGTAATCATCGCATTTAGAAACTTCAGCCTAATCCCCTCCGATTTCGGAAGGATACAAGACAACTCCTGTCACTACTCCTGTTGCCATGGTGCTAGGAGGCGCAGCCAAGTCTTTAAGAAACGGGATAGGAGTGCATGGAAGAGAAGGAAAGAAGGAAGGCAGCATCTGCTCAGCAGGAGAAAGGCTCAGAGCTGGGCTGCAGTGCGCAGGTCTGCTCACGAGCTCAGAAAGGCACAGCTCCTCCTACACTCCCCGCCCCTTCTGAAGCAGCTGTAATAGCCTCACTTTAGGAACAACAGGACTGAAGTAGCCTGCCACCACCTCGCAATAAAGCCTTGCTGGCAGTGCCCCAAGAGCAGTGCCTGGACCTGGATGGGAACACACCCTGGGGCCAGATACCTGCTCAGCAATCCAGAAAGTCAATTGCTTTGTACCCTGGTTTTTTTGTTTTTTCTTTAAATTAGGTCCTGTTTTTTCACACTGCATCTCCACAGCAGACTTTCACTCAAGCTATGGGGGTTGGGGAGGGGGTCAGTTTCTCCCACTGGCTCTGTCCCCTGGGTTCTACTACATTCCCATGATGCTGGAGCTCCTGGCCTGCTTGTCAGCAATAATGACCTCCCTTGGTGTCCCTAAATGCCACAGATGAGAACAATTAAGAAGCCTCCAGGGGCTTGATGAAAATTATAAGTATCCTTCAAGGCTCTCAAGTGGCTTCCAAACAACACACTCAGCAAGACAAGGCATTTCCTACATGGTCTTGGCTTGATTTTGTCTGTGATGGACAAGGAGAAAGAATGTGGTATTATTGTGTATGTGTGTGTGAGTGTGTGTGAGTGTGTGTGTGTGTGTGTGCCACAGCATGCACTTTGGAAGCTACAGGGCAACTTGTGGAAGTTATCTCCTTGCACAGAGTGGGTTCCTGGATGGAGCTCAAGTTGTCAGGCTCAGAGGCAAGTGCCCTGACGCGGCAAGCCACCTCTCAGGCCGCTTAAACCATTTTTATTAAGGAGTAATTTACATACAATAGAGTGCAGCTTTCTAGAACTTTCTAGCAATTTATCTATTTTGTAAAGTATCTGCCCAAATATTTCAATAATTTTTGTTTTTTGCTTTTTTTTTTTCTTGAATCCAAGTTTCATGCATCCCAGGGTGGCCTCCCACTTGTGACTTTGAACTTCTGAACCTCCTGCCTTTGTTGGGAATACAGGTGTACCCTATCATTTTGCCTTTATGTAACACCAGGGATTGAACCCAGGGCCTTGGGAATGCTAGGGCAGGCAGGCATCATACCAACTGAGCTATTTATCCCAAGCCCTAAGATGTCAGTTCAGATGGTCTGGATATGAGTTTTTAATATGTTCTTGTTTGCCTGTTTTGAGAAAGGATCTCACTGTGTAGACAAAGCTGGCCTCTAATTTGTGATCCTCCTGCCTCAGCCTCTTGAGTGCTGGGCTTATAAGTGTATGCTGCCAGGTCTGCTTTGCAGTGTTGGGGTTAAACTGGGGTCTCCAGGTGGAAGTAAGGCTCACAGCACTTGTTGCTTCTGCACAGGGCCCGGGTTCAACGCCACACACTCATCACTGGCCCATCAAACCATCCGTAACTCCAGTTCAGGGGGGTCCAATGCCCTCTTCTGACTTTGGAAAGCACTAGGCACACATGCTGTACACATTCATAATGACAAAACACTCTTACGACGCATGAAATAAATAAGTAAAAAGTAAATAAACTGGGACCTTCAAACAATATAAGATGAATAGTCTGTCACAGAGCTTCACGCTAACATTTCTGGGTTTGTGTTGTCATTGTTTTGAGGTAGGGTCTCTCTATGTAGCTCTGGCTGCCTGGAAAACTCTACGCAGATCAGTGTGGCCTCAATCTAAGAGATCTTTTTGCCTTGCTTACCAAGTACTGGAGTTAAAGGTGTGTGCTACAGTGTCTGGCCTTGTGTGTTCGTGTGCGTGTGTGTATGCTCGCGCACTTGGCCATGTTCCTGGGGGCAGACCCTGTGAGACTGAAATAAAGAGTGTCTCCTGATAGGTGTAGTGGTACTGAGGAGACTGAGGAGGGCCGAGAGTGCTTTCTCTTTATAATCTTCTTGTCCCGTTTTGCTTTGCTGTGTTGTAGGATCACCAACGTAGACAAGAGGACAGATATGGGCATCAGACTCTCTCCAAAGGTGGAAGCTACAGGTTCTTCATCGGTGCTTTCTTGACTTGCTAAATTGCTTGGTTTTGAGACGGGATCTCACTCTTTTGTTCAAGCTGGCCTGAAACTCACTGTGTTGTCCAGGATGGCTTAGACCTAATGTAAACCTACTGTCTAGTCTCCTAAATGCTAAGATTACAGGTATGAGCAGCTAGATCTTGCTTGAATTAATTTTTTCTTTAATTAATTAAAATGTAAACATTTTTAAAATGTAATGTGTATTTGCATCAGTTTAAGTGCATCACGTGCATGCAGATGCCTGTGGAGGCCAGAGGGGGCTGTGGCTCCTGGAACTAGAATTCATTATTACAGGCAGTTGTGAGCTGACAGACATAGGTGCTGGAAACCCAATCTAGACCCTCTGCAAGAACAGTAAGTGCTCTTAACCACTGAGCTGTCCGTCCAGCTCCTGTATCTCAATGGTCAGGTTAACACCGTCATTGTCACCACTATTATTGTATGGGTGTGTGTATGAGTGTATGTGTGTGCGCGCGAGTACACAAACATGGCCACTAGAGGACGTTCAGGAGTCATTCGTTTCTTTCTCTCTCCCTTCCCTTCTTTCCTCTATCCCTTCCTCCCTTCCTTCCTTCTTTCCTTCCTTTCAAGACAGGGTTTCTCTGTGTAGCCCTGGCTGTTCTGGAATTCACTCTGTAGACCAAGCTGGCCTTGAACTCAAGAGAGCTGCCTGCCTCTGCCTCCCTACTCCTGGAAATAGGAGTCATACCACCATGCCCGGCAAGTTGGTTATTTCTCGATACTGTGGGTTCAGGCCGTCAGCCTCATATGGCAAGCACTTTTAATTGCTGTCCCATCTTGAAGGTCTAAATTGTGCTTTTTGGACAGGGGCTAACTATGTAATCCCTGAGTACCAGAATTACAGCATGTACTACCATGGCCCCATTGATTTTTGTTTGTTGTTTGTTTGAGACAGTCTCAGTCTGTAACTTTAGCTGGCCTGGAATCAGCTCTGTAGACCCGAGCTGGCACCCAACTCACAGAGATCCATTTGCCTCTGCCTTCCAAGTGCTGGGATTAAAGTTGTAGGTTACCATACCAGAAGCCTTTGTGACTGTGTGTGTGCGCCGCGCGCGTGCGTGCGTGTGTGTGTGTGTGTGTGTGTGTGTGTGTGTAAGAGATGGGGGGGTCCCAAACAGGATTTCTCTATGTATCCCTGGCTGTCCTGTCCTGAAACTTGCTCTGTAGATCACCTCAGAGATCCACTTGCCTCTGCCACCTGAGTGCTGGGATTAAAGGCCTGAGACATAGCTGTCTGGCTCTATCCTTTTTAAAAAGTTAAACCACCATGAAAACATTTAAAATAAGCCTAGTGTGGTGGCACATTCTTTTAATCCCAGCACAAGTCAGAGGCAGAAGGATTTCTATGAGTTCCAGAAAAGCAATAAATAAATAAATAAATAAATAAAATAAAATAAAATAAAATAAAGAAAGAAAGAAAGAAAGAAGGAAGGAAGGAAGGAAGGAAGGAAAAACGTGTTTAAGTTAAAAACTGAGAGGCTGGGTATGGCGGCTCATACCGTAATTTCAATTCCTGAGAGGCAGAGATGCAGGAGGATTGCAAGTTCAAATTCAAGCTAAAAGAAAAGAAAGAGGCAATATGGTTGGGGCAGGGGAGAGTACTTGTGCTGAAAAGATTCTCACCTTTAGTCTGATTCACTCAGTACTGGCTGGAGTGTGACTAAATGGGTGCAGGGTCACTGTAACACAAACCTCTATACTACACGTGGCCTCTAGATGATGTTACAACTCCCGCCCAGCGCCCTGTGGGCCTGAGAGGAAGACACACATATGTTCATGGACCTTAAATATTTTCTTTGACTTTGGGATGTCTGAGCATCACCTCCATCAGAAAGGTAGCTGAGGCCGGGCAGTGGTGGCGCACGCCTTTAGTTCCAGCACTTGGGAGGCAGAGGCAGGCAGATTTCTGAGTTCGAGGCCAGCCTGGTCTACAAAGTGAGTTCCAGGACAGCCAGGGCTACACAGAAAAACCCTGTCTGGAAAAAAAAACTAAGAGAGAGAGAGAGAGAGAGAAAGGGAGAAGGGTAGCTGAGACCTCAGGACTGAATGAGGTAGAGTAATGTCGGGTCTCTTCAGGAACTCTTACCGCCTTTTTACAAAGGCTTTGCTTCCATGCACTCACTCACATGTTCAACTCAATTGAGAAGATTCTGCCTTTGGCCTCTTGGTAAGCTTTACAGGTAAAATGTGTGTAGGGCCCAGTGCTAAATGCTGGGGTTGCCACGGATGCTGCACACTAGCTCGCCCACACATCCTGTGGCACTGTGATTTATGGTTAACGCGTCCTTTGGTCTTTGTACCTACTTCCTGGCACACAATTGCTAAAATCATAGTGGAGTCATGCCTTAATATCTACCAAGGTTCGGCTCCAGGCCACCTGCTCCCCAACACTAGAATATGCCCCAAGTCCTCATACGAAATGCCTCAGTGTTTACATGGAAGTTTTGAAAGATGGCACTATGTCACCTCCTGATTCCATATAACTTAACGTATAATATAAACGCTCACCCTGTAAGCAACTGCTATACTATATTGTTGGGGATGACAAAATAAAGTATGTACATGTTTAATACAAATCCAGCTTTCAAAAGCATATTCAACCCACTCTGGTTGAAATCGGGCATGCAGATTAGCTTTATCTTCTGCTTGCTTGGCTTTTTCCTGTTGGCAAAGCAACATCATCTACTGGACTCTGGACAACACTTATTCAATAGAATAGTACAAATGGAAAGACTGCATTAAGACAATATTATGTATGATATACAGCCTGAAGACAAAGCCAGTGACATTATAGCTGGGCGCAGTGACTCACATCTGTTCATCTATTCGTGCTACGGTACCTTGGAGGCCGAGACAGGAAGGCTGCGGCCCAAGTTGGATTGCAGGCCTTTGCCACAAGACTCAGCTAAAAAGGTTGCTTCAAGTTAACTTTCCTTGCTGGAGATGTTGCTCTCTGGTAGAGGACTTGCCTACAGAGTCCTGACCCTGTGCCGAGTCCTGACCCTGGGCTCAGTCCTCTCGGCACAGCAAAATTATGGAACCAAATAAAGTTAATTTCTTTGTAAGGTTGGAACTGGCAGCTAGAACAATAGAAAAATAACCGATTAGGCAACACTGGCTAACTTTATAGGCTATTTTGTGAGAGGATTGGCGTGGAGAGAACTCTGCTATCTTGCCAGCTGAAGTGGCCTGGTTGGGATTTGGCAGTTGTCTCTCTGGGTCTGATTTCTGGAAGGTGAGGGGAACAGCTTGGCTTTAAGTTGGACAGGGACAGCGATTCTCTGTTGACATCTAGCCTGATCTGCCGCTGGACCCCACCAGTGTCCTGCTATTCCTGCATACTTGTTCTCCCAGCAACTCCTGGCCTTCCTGACAGAGCTGGGGCCATTTCCTCTGTTTCTTGGCTATCACTTTTGTGCACCTTGTGTCCCCTCTAGAGAGCTTGTTTCTATGTGATGTGCCTGCGTTATTGTAGACATAACCATGTGCATGCTGTGCACTTTTGTAGAGTCACACCTGGGATGCTGTGTCCTGCCGCAGAGATATTTCCATGCAGAAACACTCCTTGTTGGGACTTAATCCTTGCACAGAAAAAACTAACCTAAAGTAGCTGTGTTAACTGGTCAGTTGTATTTCTGTTGCTGGATTCTTGGCTTTCTTAATTGATTTTTAGACTTTTTTTTTTTAGATGGGGGGGGGGTGTCTCATGGCTGTAGTGACATACTCCTGTAATCTCAGCATCTTGATGTGGAGGTAGGAGGATGAGTTCAAGGTCACACATGAAGAGCGTGGTGTCACCCTGAGCTGTCTTCTATCCTGTCTTCATAAAGAAAAGAGAGCAACGGGGCTGCAGAGGGAGGCCTGGCTGCTCCTCAGAGGACCTGGGTTCCATCTCCAGTACCCACATGGCAGCTCACAACCGTCTGTGACTCTAGTCCCAGAGGAGGCAGCAGTCTCTTCAGGCCTCAGACATACATGTAGGCAGAACATTCATGTATACAGAACACATGTGCTTCCTGCGCTGGTCTCGAACTCCCAGGTTCCACTGATCTTCCACCCTAGTCTGTGGAGTAACATGTTACTATACACAGTCTACAGTTACTATACATAGTCTATAGGTATATGTCACTGCCTTGTTGTTGTGTGAGCTCCTGGGGACAGGATATAGATCAAATTTAGCTTTTATTCCAAGTCAGATAACAGAATGTTTAGACTGTGTAAAATATACTTTATTTTGTGAAGCTAGAGATTGAACTAAATTACACCTGCCAGGTGAGACCTATTTAAAAAAAATGGTGAGGGTGATTCCATACAGGGTTTATTTGTGCGGTGAGGGTGGGATGGGGTGGGGAATTGTCCTTGAATTCCGACATCACCTGCCTCTACTCCACCCCACCCCCACAGCCCCCCCATGCCATGCTGGGCTTAAAGGCCTGTGTTAAAGTTTTTTGATTTTGTTTTTTGAAATAAAGGTCTCACATAGCCTAGGTTGAATCACTGATTTTCTTGCCCTTGGCCCTGACCTGCTAAGACACAGACCTACGCCATTGTGCGTCTTTATGCTGTGTTGGGTACAGAGACTCACCTATGCCTCCTGAGTGGGACTACAGGTGTGCGACACCACTGCCCGGCTCTTATCTTCTTTTTTCAAATACAATGTGCTAGTTTTTCTTTAATAGCATTAAGGTTTTTTTTTTTTTAATCTCCGTTTAAAAAATGTATTTTATTAGAGTGAGTGTGAATGTGTGTGAGAGTATGACGTAAATGGAGAGGCCAGGCACAGGACTGGAGATGGCTTGGAGGCCAGGAGATAGCTTTATGGAGTCAGTCCCTTCCCTGTCTGTGGGTGACAGGGACCCAGCTCAGAGCACCAGGTGTGTCTGGCAACCACAGACACATATGCACTCCAGACAAGTCAGAGCTGCAAAGTGACCCTTATCGTAGCAACCAAACAAGCAGTGCTCATGGAGGACAAGCCATACATTCTCGCCAGCGTCTGCTGTCACCTGAGGTTTTGATCTAAGCCATTCTGATTGGTGTGAGGTGGAATCTCAGGGACATTTCCCTGAGGACTAAGGACTTTGAACATCTAAATGCTTCCCGGCCACTCGAGATTCCTTTGTTGTGAATCCTCTGTTTAGATCTATACCCCATTTTTTGATTGGGTTGTTTGATTTTTTTTTTTTTTTTTTTTTTTTTTTTTTTTTTTTTTTTTTTTTGGTGGAGGTCAGCTTCTTGAGTTCTTTATTGGATATTAGCCTTCTGTCAGATGCGGGGTTAGTAAAGATTTGTCCCCATTCTGTAGGTGGCTGATTTGTCCTATTGACAGTGTCCTTTGCCTTACAGAAGCTTTTCTGTTTCATGAGGTCCCATTTATCAATTGTTTATCTTAGAGCCCAAGCCATTAGAGTTATGTTTAAGAAGCTCTACCCCCTCCCCGTGCTAATGAGTTTACTCTTTCATTGCTGGTGGGATTGTAAACTGGTACAACCACTCTAAAAATCAAACTGGAAGTTCCTCAGAAATTTGGAAACAGATCTTCCTTAAGACCCAGCTATATCACTCTTGGGCATATACCCAAAAAATGCCCCACCATACCACAGGGGCACGGGCTCCATTACATTCAGAGCCATTTTATCTGTGATAGCCAGAAGCTGGAAAGAACCTAGATGTCCAACAATGGAAGACTGAATACAGAAAATGTGGTGCATTTACACAATAGAATACTATTCAACTATTAAGAACAAGGACATCCTGAGTTTTGAAGGCAAATGGATGGAACTGGAAAATATCATCCTGAGTGAGGTAACTCAGACACAACAGGACGTGAATGGTATGTACTTACTAATAAGTAGATATTAGCCAAAAAACTACAGAATACCTAGGATACAATCCACAGAACTCAAGAAGGTTAACAAGCACAAGAGCCCAAGTGAGGATGCCTCAGTCCCACTTGTGAGGAAAAAGACAACAGGCAGAGGGAGGGAGGGACCTGGGTGGAAGAGGGAAGGGGAAAAGGGGAACATGATGGTATGGGGGGGGGGGAGGAAACAGGAGAGAAGCCCTGAGGGCCAACAGAATGACTGGAAATATGCAACCTGGGGGCGAGGCGGGGGCTAGGAAGTACCAGGGACCTGGCGTGAAAGATTCTCAGGACTCAAAGGGAGGGACCTTAGATGAAATGCCCAACAGAAGAGAGAGGGAACTTGTAGAGTCCACATCCAGTAGAAAGACAAGGCATCAAGTGGAGGGATGGGGTTACCATCCCAAAGTCAAAAACCCTGACCCAGAACAGTTCCTGTCTGAAAGATCTGCAAGGACAAAAATGGAGAAGAGCCTGAGGGAAAGGAGGTGCAGTGACTGGCCCAACAGGATCCAGCTCAAGGGGAGGCCCAAGGCCTGACACTGTTACGGATGCTATGGTGTGCTTATCGACAGGAGCCTAGCGTGGAGAGGCCCCACAAGCAGCTGACTGAGACAGACAGAGATGCTTACACCCAACCAATGGACTGAAATTGGGGACCTAGTGGCTGACTTAGTGAAAGGCTGAAAGAAGCTGAGGCGGCGCCCTCATAGGAAGACCAGCAGTGGCAACTAGCCCAGGCCCCTGAGCTCTCTCAGACGCGGAGCAGCATACACAAGCTGGTCCCTGACACATACACAGCAGAGGGCTGCCTGGTTTGGCCTCAGGGGAGAAGATGCGCCTAACCCTCAAGAGACTTTAGGCCCCAGGGGGTGGGAGGGCCTAGGGGTGGGTGGGTGGAGAGGACAGACAGGGAGGGGGTAACTGGACTGTAAAAAATAAAAGTAGAGCTGGACAGTGGTGGCGCATGCCTTTAGCCCCTCACTTGGGAGGCAGAGGCAGGGGGATTTCTGAGTTCGAGGCCAGCCTGGTCTACAGAGTGAGTTCCAGGACAGCCAGGGCTACACAGAGAAACCCTGTCTCAAAAAACAACAACAACAACAACAAAAGGAATAATAATAACAATAAAGAACAAACCACACAAACACTATTTTTCTCAGATGCCTCTTCTGTCCTTCCTCTCTTTTTCTGTGAGGTTGTGGAGATCCTGATGGAATCAAGGGCACCACCATCCCACAAAGCTTTTTTCTTAAAAAAGAGAAACAGAGGGAGAGTGGATGGGATGAAGGCCAGTGGGGTGGTTGTGGGGAGGGACTGGGAGGAGGAGCTGGTTGAGAAGTAAGAACAATAGTTAAAAAGAGAAAAACGAACCAACATCTTAAAAAATGCCCTCTCCAAATGTGTTCATTATTGCCCAGGCTGGCCAGGAACTGCCTGAGTCTGAGGGTCTCCACCCCTTGGAGGGGGTCACATATCAGATACCCACATGGGTTTTGTTTGGTTTTTGGAGACAGGGTTTCTCTGTATAGCACTGGCTGTCTTGTAACTCACTCTGTAGACTGGCTAGCCTTGAACTCAATAGATCAGCCTGTCTCTGTGTCCAAAGCGCTGGGTAAGGTGTGAGCCACCAACCAGAGCCCAGCCGATTCTATGTTCTATCAATCCCTCTCTGCTGTGAGCCATATCTACATATACTTCATGCCTTGGAAAGTCGTGGTTTGATGCTAAACATGTTCTGTTCTTCTCTCTCTCTCTCTCTCTCTCTCTAAAGATTTATGTATTCATGTGTTTTATGAGTGCCCTCTCTTCAGACACACCAGAAGGACAGAAGGACTCATTGTAGATGGTTGTGAGCCCACATGTGGGTGTGGGATTTGAACTCAGGACCTCTAAGAGAGCACTCAAGTGCTCTTAACCGCTGAGCCATCTCTCCAGCCCCTAGACATTTTCTTAAGCTACTGAGATCCCTCTGTCTTTCAGAGAAGCCTGGGTTGATTTTGCTTAGTTGAGGCACTGCCTGGGCTCCTCGGATTGCAGAAGAGACGCAGCCTCTCCTGCCTTCACCTTCATGGCGCTTTCTCTCGGGCCTGGGGCCTGAGCACCCCCTTCTCTGGCAGAGCTCTGCACACAGCAGTCATCTTGCTGGTATCTCTCTCTTTTTCCTGTCTCTCCCATTAACTCCTCTTTCTCTCTCCCTCTGTTTCTCTCTCACTGCTTTTTGAGATAGGGTCTCAAGCTATTGACCCTAGGCTGGCCTCAAAAAATTTTGGGGGGAGGAGTGGGCTACTGAGACAGGGTCCCGTGTGCAGTCCTGGCTGGCCTTGAGCTGGGTTGGAACTTCACATGTAGAGCAGACTGGCCTTCAGTTTGTGACCGGCCATTCTTGGGCACTTGTTTTGCATTGTTGGTGCTGGATGAGCAGACCCTTGGGCATGCCGGAAAGGCGGTCCGCCACCCAGGTACCCACCCGACCCTGGCTTGCTGCACACACGCCGTGGGATCTGGGACTCCTCCCTACACAGTCCTCTCTCTAGATGCTGCCTCGAGGTTCATCCTCCTGGCTCCTCCAAGCTCCGTTCTCAGTCTTTCCCCACGTGCAGCCTGCGCTTGCTTAGCCGCTCCTTGCACCCCAGACAGAAGGTCGGACGGCCTGAAGCTGGCTTCTATTCTTCCTGAGGGTGGCACGGCACGCAGTGATGCCTGCCCTCCTGTCTGCCAGCCATTTAAGAGGAATCTCAGAGTGAAGTCCTTCCTTATCAGAAGAGCTCACAGGGGCAGAAATGAGTGCCAGGGTTCTGTGGCCCTAGAATAAACACCACTAAAAAGCAAGCCAATTTGGTTATTTCTAAATGTATTTGCTTTGCTTTAGAAGTGACTTCGACATGTATTCCTGAGTAGCAGTCACCATAGCCTCAGAACTATTTCAAAAAACAAGAAACAAAACAAAACAAAACAAAACAAAACAAAAACCCCATCAGATCTCTGGGCATCTATGTCTCAAAATTATGGAGGAAAAAAAAATTATGGAAGGCCCTCTGTCGTGAGGGCCTCAGCGCAGGCGCAGACAGGCAGCTCATCTGCTTCAGGGCCTCCACGCCTTCTTTTCTTCTTTTCTAAAAACAAATCTTTTTTGTTGTTTTGTTTTTCGCGGCAAGTTTTTGGGGCTGGAGTGATGGCCCTGCAGTTAAGAGCACTGACTGCACTTGCAGAGGTCCTGAGTTCAATTCCCAGCAAACACATGGTGCTGCACAACCATCTGTAATGGGATCTGATGCCCCCTTCTGGTGTATCTGAAGACTGTTGACAGTGTACTCTTATACATAAAATAAATAAATCTTACAAAAGAAAAAGACAAGTTTTCTTTGTGTGTGTTGTGTGTGTGTGTCCCTGGCTATTCTAAAGGTGGGCCACACTACTCTGTCTTTTATTATTATTTTTTAAATATTTATTTGCATTTTATGTGTGTGTGAGCTCACTGGATCCCCTACAACTAGAGTTATGGCAGCTCTGAGCTATGTGGGTGCCTGGAATCAAACTCATGACCCCTGGAAGAGCAGCCAGTGCTCTTAACCGCTGAGCCATCTCTCCAGCCTCTGCAAAGGTCTCTGTAAAGGCAATTCAAAGGTGCTGTGTGTGGTGGTACGCAGGCTTCTCAGACAAATGTTGCCAGCAGGAGCTCCCATTCAGCAACAGGGACCAAGGCAAGGACAGACACGCTGAGTAGCGGAGAGGCGTCCTGTTGAGCGAGCGAGGCTGCCGTGACAGTGGTCAGGGCCATGAGAACCAGCGCTGCACAGGCTCTCTTTGCCCTCCTCTGGAAAGTTCCTGGAGCTCAGTGGCAGGCTGCTGCGGCTTGCTTCTCCCTCCTGGAGTGGCTGTGTATCTCACAGCCTTGGCTACCAGGAGCCTCGTGTCCACCTTCCAGCTCGGGTAACTCACACCTTAGGGGAATTGTGTGTCAGTTTTCGAGTATTTGAAGGAAACAGGAAAGGAACACGGTGTTCTGGGCCAGTTTACAGTGGTCACAGCTGTTCTTGGAGGTTACCCGTCCTGTCAGATTTTCACTTGATTTTTCTTATCATAAATATGCATCACAACCGGCTCATTACCATCTCCCACAGAGACAGCTTGCATGCTCTCCTGAGCTCACTTTGGGTTTCACAAGTGACACCAAGCACCTGCAGAGGCCAGACAGTAGGCAGCTCTGATGTCAGAGACTCCTGGTTAATAAACATTACAGGAGGCCGGATTGTGGGCTAAGAAACAAATCAGGAAATGCATCAAATCCCACATCATCATCCTGAAGGGTGTGCCAGATTCCCCAGGACTGGAGCCACACTGTAGGCTGTGAGCCATGTGGGGCCTGGAATTGAACACAGGTCCTCTGGAAGAAAAGCCAGCACCATCTATCTATCTATCTATTTATCTATTTATCTATCTATCTATAATCTATTTATTTACTACTACAACAACAACAACAACAACAACAACAACAACAACTACTTCTACTTCTACTACCACTACCACTACCACTACCCCTACTACTACTACTACTAGGGCTGGAGAGATGGCCTAGCAGTTAAAAGCACTGACTGCTATCCTGAAAAATCCTGAGTTCAAATCCCAGCAACCACATGGTGGCTCACAGCCATCCGTAATGAGATCTGATGCCTTCTTCTGGTGTGTCTGAAGACAGAGTATACTCACATAAAACAAAACAAAACAAAACAAAACAAAAATACCCCAAAACCTACTACTACTACTACTACTACTACTACTATTAGTGGGTTTTCAAGACAGGGTTTTTCAGAGTCTTTGGCTGCCCTGTAAATGAGTTTGGCCCTCAAGCTGCTTCTGTCTCCCTAAGTGCTGGGATCAAAAGCACGTGCCACCCTGCCTCGCCACAGCCAGCACTCTTAGCTGGTACAGCATCTCTCCTCCAGCCCACCATGCCCTCAGCAGGTGTAGACAGTGAGGCTGCAGCTGAAGTCTGAGGTAGCCCAGTGACTAGATGGAGGCCACACCCAGATGAAGCTTCGGGAGGGCAAGCACGTCCCATCCCTGAGTTTGAAAACTTCTGGGATTAACCCTTACATGTTTTGCCTCAATTAAGTGCTAATGTTCAAAAGTGAACATTTTTAAAATTTAATTTAATTAATTTTTAAAGGGGGCTGGAGAGATGGCTCAGCGGTTAAGAGTATGACTGCTCCTTCAGAGGTCCTGAGTTCAATTCCCAGCACCCACATGGTGGCTCACACCATCTGTAATGGGATCCAATGCTCTCTTCTGGTGTGTCTGAAGACAGCTACAGTGCACTCACATAAATTAAATAATAAATCTTTTTAAAAGAAGGTTAAATTTTTTTTACTTATTTTTGTTTATGTGTATAGGTATTTTTCCTGCGAGACAACATGTGTACCACATGTGTACACATGCATGATTTGTGAAAGGGGTGCTGGAGCCTAGGACTGCAGTTCTTATGGCTGTGAGCATATGTGAGTGCTGGGAATCAAACCCATGTCCTTGGTAAGAGCCTCACTTGCTATTATCGGCTGAGCCATCTCTCCAAGCCAGCACTTTCTTGTTGTTTTGTGTGTGTGGCACACGCGTGTCACAGCATGTATATGACGGTTAGAAGTTAAGTTGTTGTGTTCTTTCCTCGATGTCTCCCAGGGGCCAAACTTTCCTTGGCAGCATTGGCAGCACACGCCATTATCCACTAGGCCATCTTGCCAGCCCTTTATCTTATTTTATTTATTTACTTATTTTGGTTTTTTGAAACAGGGGTTCTCTGTATAGCCCTGTCTGTCCTAGAACTTACTCTGTAGAACAGGCTGGCCTCGAACTCTGGGATCCTACTGCCCCTGCCTCCTGAGAGCTGGGATTACAGTACTCAAACTCAGGGAAATCTGTAACTTTAATTTCTTAAAACCCAATTTTTAATGATGGTTTTAAAATGTTTTAACGTCCCTTTAGCCCACCACCCACCAGCTAGTAGAAAAGAAAGGATACAGGGAAAGTGGACCTGTTTAGAAAGGGTTCTCTGGACTAACTCCTATCTGTGTCATCTGGAAATCGGCAGTTCACTTTATAGGTTAGCAGAGGCAGCTCGATCCACTTACCCAGTTGCAAACAGAAATATCAGGGTCAGTAGCAGCTGCAACACAACCTAATAGGAACAGCCAGACCTCAACCTTGGCTCGAGTCAGCAGGAGGGGACCCGGAGGAACACCAGGAGAAGTTCTTGGCTGTGCCTCTCTCAGGGAATCGAAGATGAGCAAAGATGAGAGGCCCATAGGCGTTGCACCGCTGGCTCTACAAGCAAGCCTAGCTCAGCCTCCGTCACTGTCCGCCAAGTCCTATTTATACTCTCTAAACTTCACGAGTCTTCTACAGGTCTTGTCTCAGCATGTGGGTCTGTCTCAGATGACATCACTCTGTTAATCAGCCTGGGTCCACTGAAGCGACAAGAAACTAGCATACCACCAGAAGTTTTTTTTTTTTTTCTGTATTTCTTTCTATAAAGTCCCAACAAATATAGCTCAACTACACAATATAAGACAGACCAATACATGTGTGTCCTTAAAAAAAACCTTTCATCACAAGCCCTTTCACGTGCTTGCTTTAACAACACACCTTTTTATCTGTGCCTGCTTCAGCTAAGCATTCCTTTATGAGTCTGCCTTAGTCTTTCACCTGTGTCCACTTCAGCGAAATGGTCCTTCAGGTGTTTGCCCTAACAAAACACCATCCAACTGACTTAAGTTTCCACTTCAAAAATCTGCCTGCTGTGGTGTTCCTTGTGCTGGGGTGACAGCACCTTAATCTTTTGAGACATGGGTCACTCTTTTATGTCTGGCCTTGAATGACAGAGAACTCTCCCAACCCCTGCGCCCCAAGTGCTAGGATTGAAGGTGTGCAGCACCACCGCTGGCTGTTTCCTAATGCTAAGGTGTCTCTTTGAATCAAGAGCATGCGGTCTTGCCTAGACCTGTAGTCCACCATGACAGGAACATGTCGCCACACTTGGCTTACTTGGGTGCTGGGATCTGAACTCAGGTCCCTAGACTTGAGCATAAGCTTTTCTACCCACAAAGGTGAGTCCTCTGGTCCTTACAAGAACTGCTTCGTAGCCAGGGAGTGGCAGTGCATGCCTTTAATCCCAGTACTATGCAGGCAGAGGTAGGTGGATCTGAGTTCAAGGCCAGCCTGGTCTACAGAGTGAGTTCCAGGACAGCCAGGGCTACACAGAGAAACCCTGTCTCGACTAACAAACAGTTTGGTTTTTTGTTTTCAAAGTGAACATTTTAAAGAAAAAAAAATCTTTCTAGCTTCCCGAGAAACATAAGTTTATTAGATCTACAGAGCCAGGGAGGAGCTGGTGTGGGTGTGTCCAGGTCTAGCCCTTGGCCACTTCCTGCCTGTCCTCCCAGCCCTTCCCTGCAGGAGTGTTCTCCAGGTGAGGCCTGAGGTGAAGGGCTGGCCATTCAAGCTGCGTCTAGGACAAGGAGGCTCTGCTGTCAGGCCATAGACAAGGGTCGACTGTCCCTTTCCTTTTCTCTTCCTGGATCTCCAGATAAGAGAAGCCTGGCAGTACAGTGTGGCCTGTTAGAATCTGCACAGCAGCTGTTATGTAAGTAGGAGTTAAGAAATGACTTTAAACTTTTCCCCCTGCTTTTAAACTGGGCCCGGGCTGGTCTTTAGTATGTAGCCCAGGCTGGTCTTTAGTATGTAGCCCAGGCTGGTCTTTAGTATGTAGCCCAGGCTGGTCTTTAGTATGTAGCCCAGGCTGGTCTTTAGTATGTAGCCCAGGCTGGTCTTTAGTATGTAGCCCAGACTGGTCTTTAGTATGTAGCCCAGGCTGGTCTTTAGTATGTAGCCCAGGCTGGTCTTTAATTCGTGATGACCCTCGTTCTTCCTCTGCCTACCAAGAGCTGTAATTAGAGTCTTGTGCCAGGAGGATGCACTAAGAACAATCCTCACAATGAAAACAACCAACCCACCCGAACAGCACTCTGTGCTGCGCCAAGCCTTCTGTTTGGTGGAAGAAGCTGACAAAAGTTCGGAGCCCTGGACCGAGCAGGGAGGGGCTGGGCTAGTCCCAACCAGTAGCCACATTCCTCCGGAGTTTCCACGCCCATGACCCTTTGTCCCAGGGACAACCTTAGCCTTCCTCCTAAGCCCTGATTACAGCCTGCTGACCACAATTAGGCCTCAGTTTCCACTTGAAAATGGGATCACTGTACCTGGGACTTCGTGTTGTATACTTCAAACCAAGAACTTGCCTGGCACTGACGGGCACCTTCCAGATACTGGCTGCTCAGACCAATCCCACTTGGAACCCCTCAGTCCCTGGTCCCTGCAGGTAGGGCCCTTTGGCCCTGCCTCTGCCCCCCCACCCCAGCCCCTGTCCCTTATCCTGACCGCTTGTCAAGTCAGTTACCCCAAGTCCTCAGTTTCAATTGTGCTCTGTGAAAAGGTCACAAATCCACATTAAGCCCAACCATGAACTGTCTACAGCTTCAAAACTACAGGTGAATGGGCTGGGTGTGGTGGCGTACACATTTAATCTCAGCACTCTGGAAACAGAGGCAGGTGGATTTTAGTAAAGTCTAGCCTAGACTACAGACAGCGTGGTTCCAGGACCATCGGTGCCATTCAGTCACAGTCTGCCCCAAAACAAAAACAAACAGTAAACTGCCAGGTGAACAGCTGGAACTCAGCAAGTGACTGGAAATTAAGGAGCTGGAGGCAGGAGGATCCAAAGTTCAAAGCCATTTTAAGCAACATAGAGTTTGAAACAAGACTAAGTGAGCCACAGGAAACTCCGTTCAAAAAGCAAAGCAAAACAAAACAATACACCCCCCCCAAAACCCCTGTAAATTAAAACCAGCAATGAAGTCTCAGCTTTCATTTCATCAGATTGAGAAAAGGTCTGGGCACTGGAGCAGGGCCGCTTTCTGCCCCACCCCCACCCCGGCGGGCAGGCAGCTGCTGGCATAGGGACAGATTTTTTTAGAACAATTTGGTAACACTTCAAACTACCCACACCTTTGACCCAGCTATTTCCCTTCTAGATAATTGTCCAACCCTGGATCCCACAAGGATGGGGACATACAAGGCAGCACCACATCTAACGTGGAAGATGACACGTGTGGACCCTGAGACAACATGAGTGTGCGGTGCTGTGGACCTCCCCAAAGATCTACCGGCCCACACACACTCTGGAAAGATCCTCAGAAACAATAAAAGAACAAGTCACTTAGGGCGACTGGAAGGAGAGGGCAAGTGTGTGGGAAGGCGAGGTGCACCTGCAGCTGGGTAGGTGGAAGGCTGACTGCCTTCCCGTGGGCGTGGGCGGGCTGGTGTTCCAGCAGCGGTCTGCACAGGCTGTTTCCAAATGAGGGAAGCACAGCAGGCCGCCACTGCAGCCCCTATCTTCCAGGAAGGCACATCTGGCCACTTGCATTCCTGGGACGGACACAAGGGAGGCTGGGCCATCCCTGTTCCCGGAAAAGACTTTCAGGGAAACGTCCGAGAGGGTAGACAAGGCCTGCCTCGAGACTGAACGTTGGAGACAGGTGCTTCTCGGTGAAGGGGTCTTCCCCTGGCTGGGATCCGTCATCTTCAGAGATGTGCCTTCTCAGATGAACAGGGGACAGCTGTTTAGAGGTGCCTGACCTGTGTTGGGAAGCACAGGACCCTACACTTCCAGTTAATCTTTATGATTGCTTCCGGTGCTAAAGATGGCCTGGGCCTTGGAAATGGCTGGCAAGTGTCTGCCAGTGAGCTGCTCCCCAGGAGAGTGCCCCACAGTACTGCCCAGACTGGAGTAGAGCTCTGCCTCAGAGCTGGGAACAAGTTTTGCTCTGGCTGTTCTTGTATAGTGTCTCCTATCCCCAGTGTGTGTGTGTGTGTGTGTGTGTGTGTGTGTGCGTGCGCACGCGCCATGTGCTGTGTGTGCACGGAGGCTCATGTGCCTGTGTGTCTGCCGATGGACCTAGAGCCTGGCACATGGGAGCTAAGTCTCTTGCCCCTCCGCTCGCTCGGGCCCAGCCTTGCATCAAGCGTCTTAATGCCTAATGTGTGGAAGGCTGCAGCAGGCTACCTGCTGCCTCCCCGGCATCTCATTGCTGTGGAACTTGAAAATCCACTTGTTTGGCTTTGAGAGAAAGCCTGTCCATATTTCAGTTAGGATTACACTAAAGGTTTCTTCACTGGAGAAAACCACTGCCCTGATCAAACGTAATGCTTTTGTGCAGGAAGGACCTGTATTTTTAAAGCCTTACTCTTTTCCTTTTTCTTTTCCTGAACAGTGTCTTGCGGGCCAGGCTCCAGAGTGCTGGGATTGTCAATGTGCAACACTCTCAGGGGGCAAGCTCATTGTGGGGGGGAGGGGGCGGTATGGTTGGGGGAGGGGGATGAATTGGGAGCTTCCTGGAGTGAGGCTGGGGCTCTACGGTGGAGCTGAGGTCTAGCCCCAGGCTTTGCCATTACCTTATCAGTAATCAGTTTTACTTCCTAAAATTCTTTCTACCCTCCCCTCCCCCACCCTAGGCTTAGGTCTCCTTCAATCCTTTATCCCGAATACTAACTGCTTGGTATTAGGAATTCTTCATCCAAGACAAAGTCTCAGGCGTCCCCACCCTTAGGGGCATTCCTGAAGAGTTAGAAGGGACACAAGACAAGTAAGAGAAAGAGAAAAAGGCCTGGGGCAAGAGGGAAGAGGAGTGGGGTTTGACCTGTGGCTTTGGCTTGGGGAGTTTTGCTAAGGGGAGGAGGAGGCGGGTGCTAGGGAGACGGGGTAGGGGTGAGGGCTGCCCTCTCTCTAGTAGAGTGGGAAAGCCCGCTGTGTCTGCAGGTGGGTGCAGAGCCCCTGGGCTATCCTGTAACACAGGGAGCAGAAGAATGGGCCCAGGCCTTGGGCCAGCTCTGCTCAGAGAGGCTTTTGCAAGAATGAAGGTGAGAGAGGAAGCCTGTTTTGCAGGTGTGTGTGTGTGTTGGGGGGAAGTCAGGGTGTGTGGGGGGTTGTAGGAGTCAGGGTGTGTGTGGGGGTAGGAGTCAGGGTGTGTGTGTGTAAGGGTTAGTCAGGGTGTGTGGGGGGGTAGGAATCAGGGTGTGTGTGTGTGTGGGGTAGGAATCAGGGTGTGTGTGTGGGGGGGGATAGGAGTCAGGGTGTATGTGTGGGGGGTAGAGGTCAGGGTGTGTGTGAGGGGTAGGAGTCAGGGTGTCTGTGGGGGGTAGGAGCCAGGGTGTGTGTGGGGTAGGAGTCAGGGTGTGTGTATGGGGGGAGGAGTCAGGGTGTGTCAGGGGGAGGAATCCTTGTGTGTGTGTGTGTGTGTGTGTGTGTATGTGTGTGGTAGGAGTCAGGGTGTGTGGGGGGGTAGGAATCAGGGTGTGTGTGTGTGTGTGTGTGTGTGTGTAAGGAGTCAGGGTGTGTGTGTGTGTGTGTGTGTGTAGGAATCAGGGTGTGTGTGTGGGGGTGGTGGGAGTCAGGGTGTGTGTGTGGGGGGTGTATGTGTGGGGGGTAGAGGTCAGGGTGTGTGTGAGGGGTAGGAGTCAGGGTGTGTGTGGGGGGTAGGAGTCAGGGTGTGTGGGGGGAGGAGTCAGGGTGTGTCAGGGGTAGGAATCCTTGTGTGTGTGTGTGTGTGTGTGTATGTGTGTGGTAGGAGTCAGGGTGTGGGGGGGGGTAGGAATCAGGGTGTGTGTGTGTGTGTATGTGTGTGTGTGTGTGTGTGTGTGTGTGTGTGGGTAGGAATCAGGGTGTGTGTGGGAGTGGTGGGAGTCAGGGTGTGTGGGGGGGGTAAGAGTCAGGGTGTGTGTGGGGTAGGAGTCAGGGTGTGTGTGGGGGGGTAGGAATCAGGGTGTGTGTGGGGGGGTAGGAGTCAGGGTGTGTGTGGGGGGGTAGGAGTCAGGGTGTATGTGTGGGGTAGGAATCAGGGTGTGTGTGTGGGTAGGAGTCAGGGTGTGTGTGGGGGGTTAGGAGTCAGGGTGTGTGTGTGTGTGTGGGTAGGAGTCAGGGTGTGTGTGTGGGGGTAGGAATCAGGGTGTGGGGGGGTAGGAGTCAGGGTGTGTGTGTGTGTGTGTGTGTGTGGGTAGGAGTCAGGGTGTGTGTGTGTGTGTGTGTGGGTAGGAGTCAGGGTGTGTGGGGGGGTAGGAGTCAGGGTGTGTGTGTGTGTGTGTGTGTGTGTGTGTGTGTGTGTGGGTAGGAATCAGGGTGTGTGGGGGGGTAGGAGTCATGGTGTGTGTGCCAGGTGTTCGGTCTGTGGATGACAGGAAGCTGTCCATAGCTGGTTATGGGGCTGAGGCCCTGCCCTGATCCTGGTAGGACCTGGACTGGAAACCACACAATGAGGATGGAGGGCTTGGGGTGAGCAGTGCTTATCCTTTCCCACCTCAATCCCTGGAGGTGTGAGGCAGGTAATCCCGGCCTCCAGACAGGGTGGCACCATAGGGTCCAGGGTGCCTCAAACCCGAGCTTCTCCCATCTCAGCCCCTCAGTGGTTCTCTGGGTCACTAAGTGTGGACACTCACATGACTCCTTTGTGCTCTCTCAGCATTGCTAACTGTCTGTGGCTGTGCAACCGTCGGTTTGCGGCTCACACGGCACTCAACGTGAGGGAAGAAATTCCAGCCTAGATCTTGGAGTGAGGTTTACAGACTGACTGGGGTGTGGGCCTACCCTGCTCCTCTAACATGGTGAGGTCAGCCCCATCCTCACCAGAGACCGAATCTCCTAAAGTATGACTGTGTCCAAAAATAAGGTCCTCAGCCGTTACTGTATTAGCATACAGAGTGACAAGTCTCATGGGGTTCCAGCCACACATACCGAGCCTCCAAGATGCCAGGCCTGCACAGGGAACTTAACAGGTACTTCAGCCACTAGACAGCACTGACAGCACCCGCCTTTTCCTCTCAAAAAATCCTTTGTAGGGTGAACCAGGAAGCCAGTTTTGCTTTTTTGGTTTTTTTTTTGTTTTTAACTTTTACTTTTACTATAAAGGAGCTGCTAGGAGCTACTGGCCATCCCACACTCAGACAGGCTGGGGCTCGTAGCTCAGTTTCCTCTTTCCTACTGAGTACTCCAAGAAGCAGGCTTCTGTCTAGGAAGATGGCCTAAGGCATAGGTGAGGGCGGCTGTGCAAGGCATGGAGAGCAGGTCTGTGGGTTCTAGGACCGCGGCCCTTCACTGACAAAAATGAACCAGTAGGAGAAGGGGGTGGGCTTTGTGACCATGGGAACTTTCCCAGCCAACAAGTGCTGGACCTAAGGACCCCAGAGGGCCGACCAGAGGCAGCATCTTCCTGCCTGTCCTGCAAACTGGCACAAGCATGTGCTTTGGCCTGCGTGGGCCTTGCACTCTGTGGCCAGATATGGCCAGTGCTATCCCCACAGTTCTTCTGCCCCACGCCATCTTCCCTGGGATGCTGTGACCTGCAGCTGCATGCATCTTGGCTGGTCTACCCCCAACCCCCACTCCGCTTATCATCTTTGGTTACCATGTGCAGCGTCTGCTGCCGTTTCAGCTGCCAGCCAGGGTGCTCCCAGCCAGGGTGCTCCCAGCCAGGGTGCTCCCAGGCTGTGTGGGGCTATGACAGCCCGTGGCCACCAGCTATGGCTCTTACTCTGACCCAGGCTGGGCCCAGCTTTCTTGAGAGCCTGCTGTCAGACATGCCTCTGGGTCCTGTGAGTTTCTGCCTGGCAGGGGTAGCAGTTTGCTCAAGAGTCAGTGGCTCCCTCGGGGTTAGCTGCACTGTGACCTCTGCTAAAAGGCTATGTGCAAAGTCTATGAGTGTGGAAAGCCTGGCTGTCAGTGCTGGCAGCCGGTCCTGTCCAGGTCAGGACTGCAAAGGTGGCATCCTACCTTCACCTCCTCGGGGCTTTTCTCTATCTGTCTCCCACCCCACCCACCTGCACAGGGACGCCTCTGCTGGTAGGTGCCAGGTCCCCCTCTCCCTGGACTGTGGCCTCCTCATAGTTGCTTTCTGAGTTGTTCATCCTCATCTCTGCTGAGGCCGGCCAGCCAGGGAGACTAAAGTGGTGAGCCTTGCTCCACTGAGAATACTCTTAGAACCACCAGTGCTCTACACTAAGCCAAACCCAGGAGTTGTGGGCATAGCAGTGTGTTTATACTCCTAGCACAGGGCAGAGGCAGAGACAGGAGATCTGCTCCAAGTTCCAGGCCAGCCAGGGCTACCGAGCAAGACCGTGGTTCAAAAAACCAAAATCAAATCAAATCAAAACCAGGGTCTCATCTCTATCTGACTGTACATTAACTCCTGCATCTGTGGGCTGACCACTTCCTCAGTCTTTTTAAAGCAAGCAGGGTGTAATTCCTGCAATCCCAGCATTTAGGAGACATATAACATCCCTGCAGATTCAAGGCCTGACAGAAATACACAATGAGACACAGCCTCAGAACACACAAAATAACAAATCAACCCAAAAGCTAACAACAAAAATACTAAACATATGTAATACACAGAGTTGTAAAAGGTGTAAAGTTCTATACATCTAGCTTAAGGAACAGAATGTTACTGCCACTGGCTTTCACAAATAAAGTTTTTTTCTTTTCTTTCTTTCTTTTTTTTTTTTTCTTTTTTGGTTTTTCAAGACAGGGTTTCTCTGTGTCACTCTGGCTGTCCTGGAACTCACTCTAGACCAGGCTGGCCTCGAACTCAGAAATCTGCCTGCCTCTGCCTCCCAAGTGCTGGGATTAAAGGAATGTGCCACCACTGTTTGCCAGGTCGTTAATTTTTTACTCTGTGCTAAAGCATCTATCTAAGATAAGTGCTGGGATTAAAGGTGCAATACCACTGCCCGGCTATAAATAAAGTTTTATTCACACCAGCTGCGTTTGCTGCCAGTCTGGACCCTACACTGCCTTTGAGGGTTGAGGTGTGCTGTGTCTCAGTGTGCCGCCATGCCTGGCTGTGGCAGATGAGTGGTGAGGGACAGCGGTTGGCGATGTTCTCCGGCTTCTTTGTTACTGAGTACATTTCCACTCTCTTCCAGGCCTGTGCTGAGTCTTTACTGCTACAATCCTCAAAAGGATGGCACTGGGGCTGGAAGGATGGCTCAGCAGTTAAGGGCTTTCTCAGAGGCCTAGGTTCAGTTCCCAGGACCCACAGAGGTTTCTTAGAGCGACCTCCTTGTACCTCCGGCTCCAGGGGTTTGAATACTTAGTCCCTAGTTGGTGGAACTATTTAGGAAGGCTTTGGAGATGTGGCCTTGTTAGAAGTGGTCACTGTGTGACAGGTTTTGAGATTTTACTAATTTTGTTTATTTGTCTTATTTTTTTGAGACAGGGTTTCTCTGTGTAACAGTCCAGGCTGTCCTAGAACTTACTATATAGACCGGTCTGGCCTTGAACTCAGAGATCCACTTGCCTCTGCCTTCCAAGTGCTGGGATTTTTTTTTTTTTTTTTTTTTTCTTTTTCGAGACAGGGTTTCTCTGTATAGCCCTGGCTGTCCTGGAACTCACTCTGTAGACCAGGTTGGCCTCGAACTCAGAGATCCGCCTGCCTCTGCCTCCCGTGTGCTGGGGTTACAGATGTGTGCCACCACAGCCTGGGCTTGGTTTTGAGGTTTTAGGAGCTCATCCCACTCCCTGTTACGGATCACTGCTCGGTGGTTGTGTCAGGGTGTGATCTTCAGCTACTGCCCTAGCACCATGCCTGCCTGCCTGCTCCCACCATGGGCCATGGACTCTCAAGCCTCTGAAACTGTGAGCCCCACATTAAATGCTTTCATTTGTAAGTTGACTTGGTCACAGTGGTTTACCATAACAATATAAGTAAGCCGTAGTGTATGAATGATTTAACAGATCTTCTTTGGGGGGGGAGGGTTTCTGTGTAGCTCTGACTATCCTGGAACTCATTTGCAGTTGCTGGCCTGCAACTAACTCAGAGATCTGCTTGATTTTGCCTCTTGCACGCTGGAATTAAAGGCATCGGCCACTACCACTGCCTGGCAACAGTAATTTTTGGGGGGAAAGCAAACTCCTCCTCCTCCTCTTCTTCAAGACAGGATTCTGCTATGTGCCCAGGGAAGTACTGAAGTTCTGGACTCTCTTGTCTCAGTGCTTTGAGTAGCTGGGACCAGAAGTGTGTGTACCACGCTCGAGTCAGGACTGTCTCATTTTATATAAAATACCGCCAATGTGCATGTTCAAGGGTACTTACCATTGCCTTATTTGTAATGACAAAGGACTAGAAATGACCTAACACCAACTGTTGGAGAACACCTCAGAACACAGTGCACAGCAGCAGGGATTGTGACCAAGAAGGACATATCCGGGACTAACACCAGAAGGACACTGGACTTAATGTATCTGGCTGTGATCCACCCTGCCTTTTGGCACAGTGTTTCTCTATATAGTTCTGGATGTCCTAGCACTCACTACATCGACCAGGCTGGCCCTGGACTGCTTGTTTTGTCTGGCTTTGGTTTTAAATCAGTTTTTCTTCTACCCTTCTTGCTTGATGCCATCTCAAATAGATCCCCCAAAGTGAGCCCTTTGGAGAGATTTTCCTAAGGATTTCACTTCGACCATCACTGGCTATTCTAGAGAAGCAGGCCATCCACCCTGTATCCAATGTGTGGAGAAGTAGATTTCATCCGGACGAGACCTGGGGAACACTGTGTACGATACGGTTTCTGATCTGAAGGGCTCTATGATCAAGGCACAGGACACTCTGGCTGCATACAAGAACACAGGCCCAGGAGATCAAAATGGCAGAAAGAATGCAACACACATCCTCTAGTCACTCGAGAACATCACAGCCACCCTGTTCCCACTCCTGCGGCTCTACCATGTTGGTAGCAATCAGGCAGCCAGCTCTCCTACCTGCAGCAGAGTTATCCTGTGAAGGAGCGCCTGAAAGGCTGGACCCCAGGTCTAGCAGCCTCCAGGTATCCTGGAGGAAGCTGCTGGCCAAGGAGGAAGATCTGTGGCTCTGGTGGTCGCTTTCTTCAGGGATGTCTCGAGCCTGTGGCAGCTTTGGGGTCCTGTTTTCTTTCTGATAAACTGACTTCCAAGTCTCTGTGGGGATTCTATGCTGCTTCTGTGAGAGTGAAGAGACAGTTAAGAGGTAGTTTTCTTCAATAGCTAGCTAGCTAGCTACCCTCTCTCTACCCTTGAGCTGCTTATAGCTTTCCCTCCCTGCTCCTATCAGGATACAGGGAACAGGACACTTCGAGATGGAGATGGGCTCCTGGAGAGCAGCACCAGCAGTGTTGACAGACATCACCAGGCTCAGCTCAATGTCTGAAGCCCAAATGAGTGCAGCACAGCAGTGTGGGGGCAGCCCTGACAGCTGAGGCTCCTGCTGGAGTGTGACGGGCACTGTGGGGTGAACATACACAAGGTACCCTGGAGACTGTGGTCCTTCACCTGCCCCACCTCTCTAAAGTGAAGTACCTGCTGGCAAACCCATGGCAGGAATCAGAGCAATGATGCACTTCCTAAGGTGTGTGTGTGTGTGTGTCTGTGCTTACACATGTGCGTGTGAACATCCAGCTGGGTTATTCCCCAGAACCCACAGAATCCTGTGGTACACGCCAGCCCTCTATGCACCCCAGCACCTGGCTATACCTGAGCAGGCCTTGACGCCATTACTGCCTTGTGGCCTTGTGGGGTGTTGTTTTTGCTGACTGCTTGTGCTGAGTGGAGCTGATTCTTCCCTGCATATTCAGAAACACATTTTCTCTTGGTGTGCCTGGAGTCCTGTTATGGAGAGTTAAGAGACATTCAGGGCCTGGTAACTGGTGACTCAGCTCTCCCTCAAGCCTGGAGAGAGATACTCCCCAGACCCTGGGTCAGGTTCTTCCTTTGCTGTCGGCCTTTGAAGGGAGGACGTGCCTGTGCACTCCGAGTTCAACCGGCTTCCTGCAGCTGACCAAGGACGCTCTCACAGTCCTCTGGGGAAGGAAGCTGTGCATTCCAAGCATAAGTCTCTTCCCCAAGAGTAGGACAGTCCTGCATAGCTCTGGCTTAAGTAGACCCCAGCCCAAGATAGTGCCTCCCGGGCTGGTCCCCACTTGTAGTCTGAATGCTTGGTCCGTCCCGTCCATGCTCTGCGGAGAAGTCGATGGACAGGGAGGCAGGGGACATCAAAGAGAACCACTAAAGGGCTTGAAAGGAAAGAAGGAAAACACGAGGGAAGAACAGCTGGGCGCCTGCCGAACTCACAGCACTGGGAGGACAGCGGGCGATCTCTCTGGCAGTAGTACACACACTAGTGCACACACCCAACTCATGGACAGTCCTCCAGTGCACACGCTGGTGCACACACCCAACTCATGGACAGTCCTCCAGTGCACACACTGGTGCGCACACCCAACTCATGCACTTTTGGGCTTAGAGCTCCTTTTCCATGGCCTTTTCTGTTCTCTCTCTCTCTCTCTCTCTATCGCTCACTCTCTTTCTGAGAAGGTTTCTCTGTGTAGCTTTGGAAGACCTGGAACGACTAACTCTGTAGACTAGGCTGGCCTTGAACTCATAGAGATCCACCTGCTTGTACCTCCCAAGTGCTGGGATCAATGGCTGGCATCACCTCTGCCAAGCTCTTTCACTACTACTTACATGGGAGGTAGATTTACTACTAGACATAAACATAAATTAAAAAAAGAAAAAAGAAAACAAGACTATATATATCTTGTTTTGTGAGATTAAAGGCATATGCCGCCATCACCACCTGGCTATTTTTATACTTTTACAACTATAGGTATTGTGTCTGCATGTATACCTGTGTGTTATGTGCATGCCTGCAGCCTACAGAGGCCAGGAAATGGCATGGGATCCCCCGTGACTGGAGTTCAGACACCCGTGAGCTACCATGAGGAGGGGGAGAGGATGGAGCATAGCACAGGGAAGCCCACTCTCCAGCAGTGCAGGAGCAGTGCCTGACACTCTGAATGGAGGAAGCCTCTCTAGGCTTCCCTCAGACCCTTTGTGAGGAGAGTTGTCCGCTGAGGAAACACCTGGCCCGCCCTACTCCCTTTGGCCAATCCCACTCAGCTTCTTCTCTGAGGAAAAACTGAGCTGCATGCGCCTCAGCTGTTCCCATCACGCCTGCTTTCTGGGTGGTCCTGCCCTGTCCCTGCCTGGCTCCTCTCCTTAGCCTGTGTGCCATGCGGTCCCAAGCCTGCCCAGGTGAGGATGGAGAAGGAGCACCACCGACTTGACGCCTCTTCCCCACCCAGATGCTCAGGCCTAAACTCTCATGTTCTTTCTTGGTGTTTCTGATAGTCTTCCACCACATTTTAGCCCTGCCCCACCTCCACCACAGCCTCAGTGGGCCTCACCTGCGATGGCCAGCGTGCTGCTCCCTGGCCCAAAGCCTGCCCTTCCCACCTGCCTGGGAGTAAATTTAGAACAGACATCACCCCAGGGCAAAAACATTTCAAATGGCTTTCTTTTATTTTAACATATTTTAAGTAAATTCCAAAGGCAAATTCCTTTGGGAGAATATATTTGCAGTTATTCAACAAATACGAATCAGTACTGAGATTCCAGAAACAACTTCTGTAGCCTGAATGAAGCTGATGACCATTAGTACACATTTAGCTCCAAGGCACAATCTTGTTACATTCATCAGTCAGTGGTGGAAATTACTAGTTGTACTGAAACTTGTGGGAAGAAAAAGCAATATGAATATTTCCATGGCAGAGACATGCCACCTCAGGTCTCGGGGAGGCAGGCCCGCCACCTCAGCTAAAGTTCTGAGTGTGCGTAGCCCTGGACACTGGGCCACCTGGGGATTCATATCTTACAAGTCACGACTGTTCTGGGTAAAACCTGAGGAAAGATCACTTGCTTTTTGTTTGAGACAGGGTTTCACTATGCAGCCTTGGATGGCCTGGAATTCATCAGGCTGGACTCAAACTCACAGATATCGGCTAACCTCTGCTTTCTCAATCTGGGATTAATGGTGTGTGCTCTGAGCAAAGTCTAATTAGGTCAAAGGAATAACATGGCTACCCAGGCGTGGTGGTGCACACCTATAATCCCAGCACTTGGGAGGCAGAGGCAGGCGGATTTCTGAGTTCAAGGCCAGCCTGGTCTACAGAGAGAGTTCCAGGACAGCCAGGACTACACAGAGAAACCCTGTCTGGGGGTGGGGAGGAATAACATGGCTAGAGTTGACATTGTAATGTCGGGATGAGCCCAGGGCCTCATCACACTAAACATACGCTCTTCCACTGAGCTACTCCCCAATCCTTGACCACAGCCACCCTGCCTGACCGGGTATGACACAGGAGGCTGCTAATCCCAACACTTGGAAGGTAAAGACAGATAAAAGTGAGGCCAGCCTTGTTCTACATTGTTCCAGGCCCTTCAGAGGTACAAAGAAACTCTCTCTCTCTCTCTCTCTTACTCTTTCTCTCTCTCTCTCTCTCTCTCTCTCTCTCTCACACACACACACACACACACACACACACACAGGATCCCACAGTTGAAAGAATTTGGATTTTTAAAAGGGATTTTTGAACTTTTAGCATTTAAATTTTTTGTTTTGTTTTTCAATACAAGGTTTCTCTGTGTAATACCCCTGGCTGTCCTAGAATTAGCTTTGTAGACCAGGCTGGCCTTGAACTCAACAGAGATCCACCTGCTTCTTCCTCCTGAGTGCTGGGATTAAAGGCATGTGCCACCACTGCCTGGCTTTAAAGTGTCTAAAATTTTAAAGACTGAGAATTTTAAATGCTGGAGTATATATTATATTGTGATATTAACATGGTCAAAGTGCAGGGACACACAGCAGTTTCCTAGCCTAATCCTAATATATGCCCCGTCTCTCAGACAGCAGCACAGAGCAGCAGAGGGCACATTTACTAACAGTCAGGAAACAGGAAAGGAAAGGTGTGGATTAATGTTGGCTAGAGTCATCTGGCCAGGGAAATCTCAATGGAGAAGATGCCCACTTCAGGTGGCCTACAGGCCAATCTGTGGAGGCATTTTCTTCATTAATGGTTGATGTGAGAGGGTCCCACCCATCCTACTGTGGATGGGACCACTCTTGGGCAAGTGGTCCTGGACTGTATACGACAGCAAGTGAATGGCTGGAGAGACAGCTCAGCAGCCAAGGGTACAGGGGGAGGCTCTATCTCCAAGAGAGCACAGGCTGTTCTTCCAGAGGACCCAGGCTTGATTTCTAGGAGCTACGTGGTGGTTAACAACCACCTGTGATCCCTTTAGTCTCAAAGGATCTAGTGTTTCTCCTGGTCTCCACAAGTACCAGGCATGCACACAGAGCATGGACAAACATGCAAGCAAAACACCAATGCACATAAAATATAAATAAGTTAAGAAAACAAGACAAAAGCTAACTGAGCAAGTCATGAGAAGCGTCCCAGTAAGCAGCCACTCCACCACCTCTGCCTCAGTCTCTGGCTCTCCGTTCCTGCGCTGACTTCCCTTTACGATGGACTATGATTCGGTGCATAAGCCAATTAAACCATTTTCTTGCCAAGTTGCTTTTGGTTCTGGAGTTTTGTCTCAGTAATAGAAAGTAAACTAAGCAGATCCTCTGGATCTATAGCAAGTTACCAGAGACTGTGAGCTGCTTGAGACAAACTCAGTCCTTCTGGAAGAGCAACAAGTACTCTTAACCACCGAGTCATTGCTCCAGCTCCAAGACATTTTTATTAAAGATACAAATCTTAAAATTTATATTGATAAAGATTAAAAATATAAGACCTATATGGGCCAGGCGGTGGTGGCACACGCCTGTAATCCCAGCACTCCGGGAGGCAGAGGCAGGCGGATTTCTGAGTTCGAGGCCAGCCTGGTCCACAGAGTGAGTTCCAGGACAGCCAGGGCTACACAGAGAAACCCTGCCTCGAAAAAACCAAATCCAAAAAAAAAAAACCCAAAAACCAAAAAAAACAAAAAACAAAAAAAACAAAAAAAAAACCCTATATGGGCATAGCTAGTAAACCTTGTGTATAACTAGTTACTTAAATCCAGGAGGAGGGCATGGTAGGGCGCTTGTGTAATTCCTGGGCTTGGTACCTAGGGTACACACTAGACTGGGCTACATACTGAGGTTCTGTCTCCAAAACCCAAGACAAATTAAGAAGAAAGGCAAGAGTGAGCATGGCATGGCCCACCAGAGTGGGCGCTGAATGGAGACATTTTTCTTGCTGTCTTCTGTAACTTGTCTACTGAGAACCTACACTCGGGCCCTTGGGAAATACTAATACAGACTTCTTAGGAGAAATTACCTGAGTTGTTGAGTGGGGCTGCAATTGTCCCAAAGGTGGGCCACGATCCAAAGGTCTCTCGGGCACCTCCTGGGGGTCCTGGGGCTCAGAGGTAGGAGGACCTGGGCACGGAGTCAGTTTCCCTGGAAACGGGATCAGGAAGGGTTGGTTCCCCATATACATCATAAAGGATTTCTTGAACACAAGAACAGCAGATTAAGATAGGCAGTGGTGGCACACACCTTTAATTTCAGCACTTGGGAGGCAGAGTCAGAAGGAGTTCAAGGCCAGCCTGGTCTACAGAGAGTTCCAGGACAGCCAGGCCTATGTAGAGAAACCCTGTCCCAAAAAGCCAAGTCAGGTGGAGGAGGGGGCAGGAACAGCAAACTGTTTTTCAAAATCAAAGAAAGTTTTACTTAAAAGAAAGAACTCAGTGACAGAGGTCATGTGAGAATTGTGACATATCATCCCCTTGCAGAGCCCAGGGACACACAGCACTACCTCCAGCACAACCCCAGCCTATAACCCCAGCCCTCAGACAGCTGCCCAGACAGCAGGAGCACAATTTAGTAAGAGTTACTAATACAGGCCTGGGGCAGCTCATTAAGTAAGCATCTGCTTGTGCAGGACACCCCCCACACCCACACCCACACCACCCCACACACATAGACACACACACCACCCACACACACACGTACACATCACACACACATACCACTCCCCACGCATAACACCCCCCCACACAAATACACATATACCACCCACCCCACATAACACACACACATACACAATACACTTATACACATCCCACACATCACCACACACACATACCACACACATACACTCACTCACTTGTATAGTTGTAGAACTCAAGCCTTTGCAAAGAGGCATGAATATCCTTGTATAGACAAGGCCTGGAGTGGTCTGGGACCTTGTTCCCCACATTCTGCAGTAAATGGATCTCTGCTAGGGACAGGACCCCTGCTTTCACTGCTATGTTTGGGTGACCAGTCAGCCAGGGGCTTCTGCTTCCATCAGGAGTGGGTGGCAATGCTGGCTTGGGAGCACTTTAAGAGCATGGAGTCTGTCTTCCCAGTGCGAGTCGGGGAAATAAAATGGAAGGAGACAGGAATTCATTGTGTTGGCCTGAGGAGTGGGAGGGTTGGCAGCTTTCCTGAGGTTTCCAGTGGGTCACTGCATTGGATTCCTCACTGTCCAGAGAAGAACACAATTTAAACCCAGGCTCATGTTCACTCCTGTGTGAGAGCCATGTCTTCTTCCTGGAATGATCTAACCATGGATGCTGGGTGAGCCTGCTGAGGGGTCAGGTCTACACTCAGCACAAGAACAAAGGAACAGAGGAGCAACAAATAGAAGGCGAGAAAGAAAGGGCTCTAACCCACTGCAGCAGGCGGCCACACCCCAGCAAGCAGCCGCACCACAGTAGGCAACCTGGGGAGCAAAAGCAAATTCAGAAGGCATGTGAGTGTGTTTTGTATAGTTGTTCAACAGCAGAAAATAAAAAACAGAAGCCAGCTTATTAGATTAAAAATAACCCAAAAGAATTTTGAAAATCTCTTCTAGATAACTCAAGGGTGAAATAGAACCCTGAGCTCACAAGAGTACATGTCTTGAGATGAGTTATTTGGTAACTGTGTCCTGTATGTTTCTAGGACATGTTTGAAGTCCATCACATGGCGTGGTGGCGTACACCTTTAATCTCAGCACTGGGGACACAGAGGCAGGTGGATCCCTGAGTTTGAGGCTAGCCTGTTGTACAGAGCAAATTCCAGGGCAGCCAGCAGAAACCATGTCTAAAAAAAAAAAAAAAAAAAAAAAAAAAAAAAACAACAACAACAACAGAAACCACACAATAGCTGAGCATGAAGGAATCAAGTAAAATGCTTGATACTCAATCAAGACACTGGGAAGAGCTAAATCGAATCAACTCAAGAAAAGGAATAGAGAGGAGGTGCTAAGTGATAGTCCCTGGGAACTAATCAAGTCCCTTTAGAAGCCTCAGGGGGGGGGGCAAAAAAAGGAGGGATGGACACACATGTGCGCACACACATACACACCACACACACAACACTCACCCACACATGGACATATACAGACATATCTCACACACACACAGACACACAACATAGACAAACAACACTCATCCACACAGACACACACACAGATATAATACTCATCCACACAGACACACCATACACACAAACAATACACACACAGGCACACAATACTCACCCACAAACACACATATACACAGACACACAAAACTCACCCAAACACACATACACACAATGCTTACCCACATTAGACACACACACACACATACCACACACATCTACACACACACACACACCACATACACACATCATGATGCCATACACAAGGATGAGAAGGAAACAGGAAGCAGCATTTAAGGGAATAGGGTTGCTTTTTATGTATGTACCTGTTGTTTATGTGTGTGGAAATGCATGCATCTGTGTACACGTGAACTCCAAGGCCCAAGGCTGATTGAAGTAAGAGATTCTCCTTGACCACTCTTCCGCCCTTTATTCTTTCAGTCACACCCAGAGCTCACTGATGCTAACCTCCTAGCTGGCTTGTTCTGGGGATCCCTGTCTCTAGCTGCCATACTCAGTGGAGTCTGGTGACTCAACACCCAGCACTCATGTTTGCTCGTAGATGCTGCACCTGAGAGCCATGTTCTCAGGCCTAACCTCTGGTGAGGTGTTCAAGAATATGAAAAACAAAACAGCGTATCACATGGACTTTTAATCAGGACAAACAAAATTGAGCCCTAACTGAACACAACAACATAAAGTGGAAAGACAACAGATCAGAATTGGTCGGTGTGTACAGAACAGACCCTTCACTGAGGAGCCAAGACCAGATTGCTAGGTGACTTTTGAGGAGATGACATAGCTGTGAATCCAGCATGTGGGAGACTAGGGCAGAGGGATTTTAATTAAGGCCAGCCTAGGCTACACAGTAAGACTCTGTCTCAAAAACAAACATACACACGGAGAGGTCTAGCTCCAGCGCAGCTCCAGTTCTAGACAGCAGTTAAACTAGGGTTCCTGTCAGGCATGTGGCCACCCAAGGAAGCTTCTCTGCCCTCCAGCTCTGGCTAAAGGGACAGCTAAAGGACAAAACCAAACAGAATAAAAATAAACAAAACAAAACAAAATAAAGACCCCAGTTTCAGAGGATGATATGAAAGTTAGGTTTCCTCTGGAGGAAACAGCTGCCCTTTGTGGACTCTGAAGAGGCCAAGTATGGAGGGGACTGCTTCCAGGGCACAGGACAACGACACAGCAGCAGGATACTGGCTTCATAACAGCATATTCAACTGGCTAACTAAAGCTACTATTTTTTTTTTTTTGATTTGTTTTTTTTTTCCGAGACAGCGTTTCTCTGTGTAGCCCTGGCTGTCCTGGAACTCACTCTGTAGACCAGACTGGCCTTGAACTCAGAAATCCACCTGCCTCTGCCTCCCAGAGTGCTAGGATTACAGGCCTGCACCACCACCACCCGGCTAAAGCTACTTCCTTATGATTAGTGATTTCTACATCGGGTTTTTGGATGCACATGTCACTGTGATTACAAAGTATGGACATCTGACAACCTGGGCACATACACTCAGAAGGCGAAACCGTCAACTGTAACCATGGGGAAAAACTGAGATCCCCAGTTACCTTCTCTTTTACTTTTTGACTGTGGCTGATCTTGAACTCATGATCTTCCTGCCTGTACCTTCTGAGTGCTGGGATAATAGGCAGGTATCATCGCCTCCAGAATGGTGGGTTTTCCCCAAATCATTCATAGCTGAATCACATTCTCCTCAGCAGGGCTGGGGGTGAGGTTCAGTGGAAGAGTGTTTGACTGGACTGCACAGGCCCTGGATTTGATACCTAGTATATAAATCAGAAGTATAATGATATAATAAAATGGGAAAATAGAATAATAAATGGGGGAAAACCCTACAAAAGTGGATATAAGAAGTAAAACAATCAATGTTTTACCTACCATGATTTTCTTTCTTTCTTTCTTTCTTTTTTTTTGGATTTGGTTTTTTTGAGACAGGGTTTCTCTGTGTAGCCATGGCTGTCCTGGAACTCACTCTGTAGACCAGGCTGGCCTTGCACTCAGAAATCTGCCTGCCTCTGCCTCCCAGAGTGCTGGGATTACAAGCGTGCACCATTTACAGGTGGGCCCCCACTTTTTGGGCCTGTGGTCACAGGGAGATTCTAAATCTCTGTTGTGCAAGTCTCTTCCGGCATTTCATAGCTCATGAAGAGTGCAGAGAGGAGTTTGTGGAAGACAGACGCTAGGCTGCTGGCAGATGAGGCAACGTGGACACCATTAGCAGGCCACAGGAAGGAGGAAAGAGTCAGCGTTGGTACAGTGCTTGCCGAGCGAGCATGTGCCACTGTTCCAATTCTTCTAGGAATCAGCCTGCTGACACTCAGAATCCACAGCACGCCCGGCAGGGAGGGAAAGCGGGTTCTGTGCACACCGCGTCCCTAAACGTCTATGTCCGTGAGCCTGGGTGAGGATGTGTGAGAGCCTGGTGAGCACGTATCTGGTGAGGGTGTGAGCGTGAGAGCCTGGTGAGCACGTGTCTGGTGAGGGTGTGAGTGTGAGAGCCTGGTGAGCATGTATCTGGTGAGGGTGTGAGCGTGGGAGCCTGGCGGGAACGTGGTTGGTGAGGGTGAATGCACACAGAGACTAAAGGGTGCAGGAGTCTGCCCCCAGTGTAGATGGGCTCCAGCCACTCAGTTCTGTTTTCTTACATTTTTGTTCTGACTTGTGTTTTTTTCTTTTGTTTAAAATGTAGATTTATTTATTTGTTTTATGTACATGAGTGGTTGGCCTGCATGTAAGCCCAGGTCCGCCTACTGCCTGTGGGGTCAGAAGAAAGGGTTGCATCTCCTGGAACTGGAGTTATAGAGTTGTGAGTCACCAAGTTGGGGCTAGAACTAAACCCAGATTTTCTGCAAGAACAGCAAGTACACTGAGCCATTGCTTCAATCCCTTGATTTAGTTTGTCTCACGCTGTAGCGCAGGCTGATCTTAGAGTCAGTGTTCCTGCGGGGATCTCCCTCATGCGAGATTTAAACATTAGGTACCGGTCTAGAAATGCATCTTAGTTGGTACAGTGCCTGCCTAGCGTGTATGCAGCCTTGGGTTTGATCCGCAGCACCACTGAAAATTGAGTATGTTAATATAAACCTGTGATCCCAGGATCAACTCATTCCTCACTATACAAGGAATTCTTTTTTTTTTTTTTAAAGTTTGGTTACATTTTTTTTTGTTTTTTGTTTTTAAGATTTATTTATTTATTATATTATATTATAATTTATTATATTAAGACAGTGCATTGTAGATGTCTTCAGACACTCCAGAAGAGGGAGTCAGATCTTGATAGGGTGGTTGTGAGCCACCATGTGGTTGCTGGGATTTGAACTCAGGACCTTCGGAAGAGCAGGCGGTGCTCTTAACCGCTGAGCCACCTCTCCAGCCCCGGATTCTTTTGAAGCCAATCTCAGCTATATGAGGCCTTGTCTAAAAGCAAAAGCAAGGATCCTGGAGAAACGGTTCAGGCATTAAGAGAACTGTCTGCTCATCCAGAGGACCCAGGTTCAAGTCCCAGGACCCACAGGGGAGCTCACAACTGTTTGTAACTCCAGTTCTAGGGGATCTGTCACCCTTACACAGACATACATGTAGACAAAACACCAATGCACAAATAAATCTGAAAAAAGAAAAAGAACCCCTACAATGCTAGGTGTTGTAGGCAGGAACAGATGCTGGGTTCTGACTTGGGGAGAGGCAGTAGTAGAGGCGAATGTGCAGGAGAGAAAGAGGAGGCTCAGTGGACATCCACCTTGCTGGGCCTGCAGTGGCACAGTCCATCTGTGGCCCCCTGAGCTTCTCCTTGACATTCCCAGCACTGTGCTCCTTGGCTGGCCTTGGTCTGGACCCTGTAGTCAGTCTTGGGATCTGAACTACAAGTTCTCCCAATCTCTGAGCTACCTCTCCAGTCTTGTTTGTTTTTAACATAAGGACTTCTACAGCTCAGGCTGGCCTGAAGCTTGTGGGGACCCTTCTGCCTTAGCCTCCCGAGTGCCGGGTTACAGGCAGGAGCTACTATACTCATCTGTCTTGCATTAAAGAACCAACAAACAAGCCTGGGACTCAAGAACCACTTGCTTCTTGTGGGAAATCACCCGAGTCCCTGCAGCCAATACTGCACTATTGGCCACACCTACAGCCCGGCCTGGGCCTGTCCTCTGCTTGCCTCACAGGACCTCAGCTGCTCCACGGCTCTTCCTTCCAGATGTGGCCAGAAGAGTGGGTCAAGGGACACCCAGTGCCGAGATGAAGCCCTGCTCTGTGCCTAAGGCCTCTGGTTGGCTCCATTCCACCACCAGTGGCCTCTGTCCTCCAGCCTCCCTGGGAAGCCAGCCTGCAGCCCTCCCTCTGGCCCCAGGCTGTGGTAAGCAGGCCAGGAAGCTTTTTTCTTTTGGCCTCCTGTGGCAGATCCATGGCACCACTTTCCCTCCCCACTGGCACGACCCCAGCTGAGGCCTGGCCTGCCGTCCTATCCCAGACACTCACCTTTTGCGTGGTCCTGCCCAGCTCGGAGTCTATTTCCCATCTCTAGGAGCTGCTCCCTCTCTAGGCGGAGGCTGAGTATTTTCTTAGCTGCGTCCTTTAGTTTCCTTTGCAGATGAGACACAGATATGGTCTGTGGAGGCTGTGTCCCTTCCTGGGGGAAAGTAGGGGACTCCATCTGGCCTTCCATGGGGTACCAGTCAGCCACACCCTGTACACAAAACCCAACCAGAAGATAGCTCTGTTAAGACACTCCAGAAGGCCTGCTGGAGGAGATCCTGAGGGCTGGGAGTTCTAGGATAGTCTGATGCACGCCCACTGAGCTGCTCACTGCCCTCTTAGAATCACCACGGCTGGCTGACTGGTGACATCCTTCCGGAAGAAAACAATAGAACGACTACTGCGCATGCTTTAACTGAGTTGGGAGTCAGGAACAGTACCCAGGCTTTGGTGAGCTACTTCTCGCCCAGGAATGGGGGTTGCATAGTTCTTGGCCTCCCCACTCCTGTCCCCGTCCCTAGCGCATTCCTCCCCCTACTCCCCATAAGCTCTGCTGAGAGAGTCTAGGTGGGGTGCCTTTCAAATGGAGACAATGAGAACTTATACTCAGCTAGCAGAGGGCTCCCTGAGGGCCTGTATGGGCTCTGTTCTGGAAGAAGAACACCTCGCATTAGCCTCCAGCAACACCCTAGATGTGGGAACCCTGAACCCTGTGTGAAAATGGCCCATGGCCAAGCAAGCACTTCTCACTGGTTTGAGCCCCACTCCGCCTGTGCTGGCTGAACCCCCACCCCAACCCCCCTTGGCTGCACAAGGCTCAGGCACACCTTTCCTTCTCTTCTGTCATCTCCCTTCTGTTCACCCCTCCTACCTGCCTGTCCCCTTACTGCCCTGTGGGTCAGCTATGGTCACCCTTCCCTGAGAGACCGGAGACTGCTAGGGAGGGGGGGACTCTGAGCCAGGGTGGAGTAGGCACGAACCCTGGGAGAGTGCCCTGTGCCCCTCCTTCAGTCCAGCCTGGACTTGGGGGCTAACCCACACACTGCAGAGATATAGTCGCAACCTAAGGGATGCCTGTGAGGAAGGGAGGTATGGGAGAGCCGGCCCCAGCGTCCCCACTGATTCCCAAGAGTTATGAGAAACTGTGACAATCTGTTACTATTCTGGGTGCTTGAGTTCAAGGCCCCGGAACATCCTGCATGCTCTGCTTTGTCTTCCTGGTCCTTGCCAGTGCTGGCAGGCGCTTGTGCCCTCTGGGTGCTCCTGTTCCTCAGCTAGCCTGAAGTGTGTGGGTGACTGCGCTGCATCTGGGTGCTCTTGGCAAAAGCTGCAGGCCATGAAGGACTGAAGGGCTCACAGTCATAGCAGGAACAGGAACTCTGGGTCCGAGGAGGTCCTGTGGCAAGCTATGGCCAAGCTAGGCAAGTGCACAGTGCTCCCAGGGGGTGCTGTTACAAGCCCAAACGTCCCAAATCGCAATGCATTCCCAGTGTATGCTGTTTGTTCTTGAGTCTCCTCAGATGTGGCCTTCAGAATTTACAGTAAATCAGACCCTAGGGAAGGCGGGCTGAGCTGGAGGAAAGGAGAATAGGGCTCTACCTTACAGGGGCTAGCCTAGTGCAAGATTCCTATCACTTCAAATCATCTTCCTAAACAGGGGTAGAACCCTTGTGTGTGGGTGAAGGAGGGCTCAGTGTGGCATTATTCCTGATGCGACACTGGCCTCAAGGATATGGAATGATTTCCCTGGGCTCAGCTGTTAAAAATTTTCATTTGGTTAAAGTGTAAAGTCTTTCCCCTGAATAAAGACTTTACAACATGAGACACACTCAGAGTCGCCTTGTGGCCTACGGGCACTTGAGTGGCACTGTGGCAACCCACTTCCACCATCTTGGAATGTGGCAAGTCTGGAGAGTAAGGAAATCTGCAGGAATGTCTTGCTGAGACTCACCCGATCCAGACCAGAGACCTGCAGAAGTCTGTGGTAAAACAAGGGTCTTTCACCAGCCAGGGTCAGAGCTTCTAGGCAGCTAACACTACACCAGGGACAGTCCTTCGGCCTGCCTCCTGCACAGGACAGGACAGGTGCTCAAAGTGTATTGATCAAGGTGGTGGGCTCAAGCTCTAACTAAACAGTGAAGCTCCACGGAAGTTAGGTGTGGACGGGGAGAGGTACTTCCTGTTTACTGCCTGCACGGAATTTTGTGCAGGTACCTGTGTGGGCAGCGTCACACTGCTACAGAAGTGTGGCCAGTTTTGCAGGCTCTTTGGCTGGGCAGGGAAAAGAAGGCTAGCAGTTTTGTTTTGTTTTGTTTTGTATTTTTCAAGACAGGGTTCCTGCAGCTGGGCGTGGTGGCGCACGCCTTTAATCCCAGCGCTTGGGAGGCAGAGGCAGGTGGATTTCTGAGTCCAGACTGGTCTACAGAGTGAGTTCCAGGACAGCCAGGACTACACAGAGAAACCCTGTCTCAAAAAAACCAAATCCAAAAAATAAAAAAAGACAGGGTTCCTCTGGGGCTGGAGAGATGGCTCAGCGGTTAAGAACACTGATTACTCTTCCAGAGGTCCTGAGTTCAATTCCCAGCAACCACATGGTGGCTCATAATCATCTGTAATGGGGATCTGATGCCCTCTTCTGGTGTGTCTCAAGACAGCGAGAGTATACTCACATACATGAAATAAATAGATCTGAAAAGCAAAGCAAAGCAAAGCAAAGAAAAGACAGGGTTCCTGGTTCCTCTCTGTAGACCAGTTGGATCCTAGCCTCTGCTAGGATCAAAGGTGTGTGCTACCACCACCTGGCTGAAGCTGCTTTTGACAGAAGCTGAAAGAACAGTTGGAGGGGCTACCTTAGACTCCTGTCTTGGGGACTGCCGTGTCTGCCTGGCTGCCCACCTCTCTGCACATAAACTTCTTCCTGGAACACTGGAGGATGGCTGGGAGGCTGCGCCTTCATGCCCAGACACTGAAGTTCTGCACTTCTCACGAAGGACTGTGGCACACTGTTGATCCTGGCCTCCTGACCACACTCTTCCCCACTGAGATTCCTTTCCAAGGCCCAGGACCCCCAAGTATGAGTGTGCCTAAAGTTAGAAGGTTCTCCAGTCTTTCTCCGTGGGAGGTTGTTACTGTTTTGTTTTGAGACAGGATCTCTCTGTGTGGCCCTGGCTGTCCTGGAACTCACTCTATAAAGCATGCTGGCCTCAAACTTAGAAATCTCCTGAGTGCTGGGCTTAAAGGCTGTGCCAAACACAAAGTAGCATAATTTGTGTTTTATGACAATGACATCCTCAAGGATCTGGAGGGGCTGATCTGTGGCTGTCCTTCCCGCTCACTCTGTCTGAGGTAATCTCTTAGGTGAGTGAGTCTTGGGTACATTCCACTTAGGCACAGATGCTGATGTCCTCATGCTGGAGAAGTTGGTCAAACTGGAGTCCCTAGGTTTCTCCAGTGAAAGAACTTTTTCACCTTCTGATCAAGGTCAGCTGAGGGTGAAAGAGATACTGTGTGACTAGAGATTCAGACACCTTGGTTCTCATTACACTTCTGTCTTAAGTTCCACATCCACATTCAACTGCCTTGTCTGGCATGTTTACTTACTGATGTTTGCATGTAGAAGTCTTTAAAAAGAAAATCTTTCTTTTTTTTTTTTTAAAGATTTATTTATTTATTATATGTAGGTACACTGTAGCTGTCTTCAGACACCAGAAGAGGGGTCAGATTTCTTTAAGGATGGTTGTGAGCCACCATGTGGGTGCTGGGATTTGAACTCATGACCTCTGGAAGAGGAGTCAGTGCTCTTGAGCCATCTCTCCAGTCTGAAAATCTTTCTTTTTAAAGATTATTTTTACTATGTCTGTCTATCTGTCTGGGGTGCTATGCAGGTCACTGTGTACATGTTATGGGGAATAGAATAACTAGTAGAACTTGTCACACTCCTTCTATCACATGGGTCGCAGAGATTGATTTGGGTCCTTGGGCTTGGCAACAAGTACCTTTACCTGCTGAGATAGCTTGCAGGCTTCCACTTATCCACGTGTCTGGTCACTTGGTCCACATCATTCAGGATTTCCTATGAACGTGGTAGACTGTAGTCTCTCCTGGCTGAGGTGGCCAGTTCTGGCCACCTTCCTGGATGGCGTTTGCACTATCCTACTATATCCATTTAGAACTGGCATTGCTCAAGGATCTGATGCTGGAAATGGAGCAAGAGCCTCTGGAGCAGCCTCTGGACAGGTGCCTGGCTGTGGGCTTCAGGACGGTGAGGAGCAGGCACGCACGTGTCTCATCCATTTCTGTACGTGTCGGTAAGGACAGCTGGGGCACTGGCCATGCCCCTGGGAAGCACTGATTTCCAGGCCTCCCCATTCCTGGGCATCTAACACTTGGTCCAACTGGGGGATATGCTGCTGGACAGTGGGTGTAACGCTTGGGGCCTTGTCCAGCAGTGGGGCTGGACACTCTTGGAGCTCTATCCAGAGAATGACCTCACAGTGCGCCAAAATCATAGCTACTAAGATCCAACAGGAACAAGGGTACTCTGTAGACCAGGCTGGCCTCAAACTTAGAGATCCGCCTGCCTCTGCCTCCAGAGTGCTAGGATTACAGGCGTGCGCCACCACCACCCGGCACCCAATAACTTTTAAAAAAAAGTATTTTTACAATGTGACCCGATAAATGTGACTGTCAAGGCCTACATCTCCTGCTTCAACCTAGTCTACCACTATTTAAGATCCAGTGTCTGTATGACGTGCTGAACTGCCTGCCCACTTCCCCTGGACTGCTGGATTGTGGGAAGGTCTGAGAGTCCTGGGAGGCCCGGGCGGGGTACAGGAACCCTTGGGGAAGAACACCGCTTGGTCCTTCAGTACTGGCCAGGTCAGTCTTCTGCTGGAGCCTTAGCTCCCTCAGCTCCACCCCTGCCTGCTTCCTTTCTGCTTGTTCTAAGACACGACCTCTGCCAGAGGCTGTGGCCTGTGCTCCTGTTCCTGTGATATGGTACTGTGTGAGTACACACTGTCTTAAATATCTCAGGCGAGTGCCTATGACCTCTGGTGATTAATTGGTCACCACCAGCAACCACAGGTGGCTACTGTAGGTCAGCACAGGCAGCCAAAGGTGAGCATAAGTCACCACTGTCACTGCAGGTCAACTGGCAGGGAGTCATCACTGGTTGGCCACAGCAGGTCAGTACAGAGGGAGAAGGCCATCAGAAGTCAGTACACACCACCCAGGTCACTGAAGGATGGGCATGGCCTCGGGCACAGCAGCAGAAGTAGGAGTGTCACCCTTCCTACCTGTGGTTCCAATTAGGTAGGAGGTCTGGGGCCCTTTCTGTAGATTAGACTCTGTTATGGGATTCAGTGTGTATTCAGTTCATTAGGCCTCAGCCCTGGCCACAGTGCTGACTAGACGTTAAGGGCTCTGTGGTCCCTCCTCTCACAGGCAGGCCAGGTCAGGTCACACAGAGTGCCTTCTTAGCCATCAGTCCAGGCCTGTCTATTGAGAGATATGCATTCTTTTCAATGTGCTTTCTAAGGAAGACTTTTCAATCAATGAGGGCATGAGCTCTAGTCCAGCAATAGTATGGGCGGCCAAAGAAAGAACCAGAGGCATGAGCAAGCTCACAGAGACAGACAGTGAAAAGAGAGGCAGTACCAGCAAACATGGCCACCTTCAGCTGTGGAAGCTGACAGGCCAGGGTGGAGAAGATGGCGGCAGTCATGCATGGCTGGCACCCACCTCTCTGTGTACCTGCTTCCTGGAGGAAGGCTCTCCTTGGGGCTGTGCCATCTTGAGATGCTTCCTTAGCTCAGCCACCTGCTTCTGCAGCTCTAAAACCTCCAGGTGCACCTGGTCCACCTCACTGGGGATCTCACGCTGGACGGCGACCAGCTCCGGGGTTCTCTGCCGCAGCTAGGCAATCAGTTCAGAAGGCAATGTTAATGTTAGGAAGTGTGGGGACTGTCCTACAAAGGACAGGAACACAAAGTGCAGGGGTAGAGCAGGGCCAAGTGGCCAATTCCTGCCGTACATGATAATCTGCAAACCTGCCCCATGTGCTCCACTTCTGCCCAGGCTCAGTGGGGAGAACTGGTGCATGAAAGTGGGTTAGAATCCACTCAGCCAGGCAGTGATGGCGCACACCTTTAATCCCAGCACTTGGGAGGCAAAAGCAGGATGATTTCTGAGTTCCAGGACAGCCAGGGCTACACAGAGAAACCCTGTCTCAAAAAAAAAAAAAAAAAGCCACTCCTGAGCTCTATTTCCCAGGAAGATATAACTGCCTCGAGAACATTGCTGGTGACCAGGAAGTCTTTTCTATCAAAAGGGCAGGTGGTAGGATGGGTGAGATGGCACATACTTTTAATCCCAGCACTCGAGGCAGAGGCAGAGGCAGAGGCAGAGGCAGAGGCAGAGGCAGGTGGATCTCTGGGAGTTTGAGGACAGCCTGGTCTACATAGTGAGTCTAGGACAGCCAAGGTTCTGTAGAGATCCCAAGCAATGAGGGTAGTGGTAGAGAAGTGGCTGAGAGGGAGGTGGGCGGGGGTGGGGTGTGGGAAAGCTGCACAAGGCAGTGATGGGTGGGGATGCGCGGCTGGTAGAGCCTGTGCCTAGGACGCAGGAAGCCCTGGGCTTCATTGCCATAGTACATAAATAGGGTAGTGGTCCACGCCTGGGATTTTAACCCTTGGGAGGTAGAGGTAGAAAGATCAGAAGACTTCAAGGCCATTCTCAGCCAGCTTGGGTTCCAGGAGAGCCTATCTTAAAATAAACATAGACAACAGGAGGAGTGGCCGTGGCGGACGTGAAGTCAGAAAGGGAAGTCAAGCCACAGGGTGACGGTGGCAGCAGGCGCACTGTGTCACCAGCACTGTAGCCTGGCTGGGCAGGAGGAGAAGAAGGAGAATGGGAAGGACATTTCTCACATGGTGGCCACCCGTTCTAGGTTAAGGGAATCAACACAGTGCTTCTGTTCCGGGGATGCCTGCGGTTGTCTCTGCTCGACCATCCCTTCTTCCCATCGCCTCATGAAGAACATTTATACAGCGGTGAGAGGACAGTATGCCCCTCCTCACTCACCGTAGATGGCTCAAGTAACAGGAAAGGTGGGCACACTGTGGTTAGTGTCTAAGAGTTAAGACAAGATGGAGAATAGGAGATTTAGCAAGCAATGTGCCTGCTAAGGATCTTGGATCCAGAATGCACTCCACTAAAGGTAAGCAGAGGATCTAAGCAGACATCCATCACAGGAGGCTGCAGGCGGCCATCCCCGGGAGATGGTGCTGAGCACTGTTTGTCAGCAGGGAAGTACAGGGGGAATGAAATCACAGAATGAAATGCCATGAACCAGAGTGGCCAGAATCAAGAGGGAAGAGAGGGCTGCTGTCAGTGAGCACGTGGAGGAAACAGACCTTAGCACAGCGACAGTGGGGAGGCACTGCTGCCGCCACCGCTGCTCTAGAAAAGTCTGGTGGCTACTCAAAGGGTAAGCACAGACTCTCCACAACGTTGGCACAGTAGCTCTCCTGGGTACACAGTCCCCAGACTGAAGACACATCTGGACAGAGACGCTTGTACAGATGCTTACACCATTCGCGATGGCCAACAACACAGGCAACCTACATGTCTATCCACAGGTAGATAGATAAACAAAGCAACAGGAGAGTACTGTGTGGCTACAAACAGGAAGGAAGCATTCATGTGTGACATAACACATGTGAACACTGAAATTAAGGAGCTATTCCAGCACTTGGGATGTAGAGGCAGGAGGATCTCTATGAGTCTGAGGCCAGCGTGGTCTACATAGAGAATGCCAGGACTACATACATCTGTCTCAAAAACAAAACAAAACAAAGCAAACTCCTGGGTTAAGTGAAAGAAGCCGGACATAGTGACTTCACTTATACAAGTCTTATGTGTCCATCATGCCCTCTGTCAAGGCCTCCTCTCTTCTACCTAGTCTTCTTGTATATTTTCTTCTTTCTCTTCATATATATGTGTACATATAAAATATGTATATGCAACATAATCTATACATATAAAATGCATACTGTACACAAACACATATACATATTTATGTGTGTGCACATACATACATATATGTGTGTGCGTGTGCACTGTTGCTGCTGCTGGGGTCTTGGGTTAGGGCCTCATGGATCCCAGGCTGGCCTCCAACTCTCCTATAGCCATGGCTGACCTTGATCCTCCTGCCTCAACCTCCTGAGTGCTGGGACAACAGCAGACACTTCCGGATCAGGCTTCCCTGTGAATCATCTAGAGCCACACACATGAGATAAACCAACTACTGCACAGTGCAGTCCTTTGTTCTGAAGAAAACAGAAGTTGGAAAGACATGCAAGGTCAATGAGGCCACGCCTGGCCCCTCTCAGAGCCTGCACCTGTGCCTACATCTGCTTTGGCTCTTCAGTTGCAATGCTTGCACAACCTTCAGTGACTAGGCTAGTCTCACCTTCTTTCTGAGCTGTGTCACCAACAAGTTCAAGAGATGCACTCTGTCTCCAAGCTTTCTGAGTGCTAATGCAATGGATGTCTGGTCTGCCAGCGTTGGGTCTGTGGGTAAGAACAGTTGCTGTCAGCTCAAACTTGAGAAACAGAAACAGTCGCCCTGTGAAGCTGACCCTCCTTTCCCACAGAGGCTCACTGAAGCTTCTAACTGACCTCAAGGTAAATATGTCCATCCCTGAATCAAAGGGTTGGGTCCCTAGAAAGACCAGAGACGTGCTATTTTAGTTCAACCTTATATATAAAGAGAGTGGGACTATAGGGTGAAACCCAGCCTTACCATGTCAAATCTGATCAATTTTCCCATTTAAATACAGGGCCATTTATTTCCAAAAAAAAAAAAAAAGATGTTCACATAATACCTGCGTTAAAGAAGAAGCGACATTTGGTATTCCAAGTTACTTTGCTTGGAATGTAAAAACCACTGTAAGAACTGTAAGGGTGTTGTAAAAAAATATACGTAAAATACATACATGTAAATAATAATAATGATGATGATGATGGTGATAATAATAATAATAATAATAATAATAATAATATATGTAAAGCTGTCCTTTGAAGGAAACTCACAGCATCGAGGCCCGGTGACTGAGGCAGAAGGCTTTGGAGTGAGTTCAAGGCCAGCCTGATCTACTTGGTCTAGAAATGAAAAGCTGGCTGTGAGGTGGGTCGGGTATGACTAAAGGGATGACCTAGGGGTACAGAGCACTTGCTGCTTTTCCAGAGGGTTGGGGTTTGGTTCCCAGCCCTCACAAGGCAGCTCTCAACCATCTGTGACTTCAGTTCCAGAGCATCTGACACCCTTTTCTGGCCTCTGCAGTTACCAGGCACACACGTGGTACACAGACACATGTAGGTCAAACACCCATACATGTAAAAAACAAAAACAAAAACAAAGAAGCCCCAAAACACTGGCTGTGGCTAAAGCTCAGAGGCAGAGAGGTGGCCGGAGTCCCGTGTGCTAGGCTCTAGGCTCCATTTCTAGCTCTGCACAAAAAAGGAAAAAGAACATTTGAGCATAGGTGCATGTCTTAGAAATAAAAGATTAACCCATGTAAAATGAATAATCTAGAAGGAAGGGCAGAATAGAATTAACATTAGTTAATAAGAAAATGGAAAGTAACGCATACTCTTATGTCAGCAATCCCAGTGGCTGACATTTTGTAAAGTAATGAATAAAGAAATAAATATCTGCACACTCCCAGGGAGAAAGGACAGAGCGAGCAGAAGCAAACGTCCAATGTGGTGTGTGGGGAGTGTCTGGACATTTAAGACTCAGGGTACAGCAATACAGCTGCAGTCTCAGCTACTCAAGAAGTGGAGGCAGGAGGATTATTATCTCAAAGAAGCAAATAGATATGATAAGGAACTTCATCCTAGAAGTTTAAAAATTTGATGAGATGGATACTTTCTCAGTATAATGTAATACAAAATATATAAAAAGAAAATATGGCAGTGCTGGCGCAGGCTTTTAATTTCACACTCAGGAGGCAGAGACAGGTGGATCTCTGTGAGTTCAAGGCCAGCCTGGTCTACAGAGTGTGTCTTGGGAAAATAAAAAAAAAAAAAAGGAACAAAATATGAACAATCCCTTAACTACAAATACATACTTAAGTTTCAAATCTTCCCACAAGGAAAACTCTAGGCCCTGGCGATTTGAAAGTTAAATTCAATAAATCATTTAAGAAAAAGAAGGTGTGTGTCTGATCATGCATATCTATAAGGCCAGAGTAACCCTGGTTCCAAACTCAGTGTAGAACATTACAAAAAAGGAAACAAGCCGGGCAGTGGTGGCGCACGCCTGTAATCCCAGCACTTGGGAGGCAGAGGCAGGCGGATTTCTAAGTTTGAGGTCAGCCTGGTCTACAGAGTGAGTTCCAGGACAGCTAGGGCTGCACAGAGAAAGCCTGTCTTGGAAACAAAACAAACAAAAAACAAAAAACAAAAAAGGAAACAAAGTGACAAGCCTATCTTACTCCTGGGCACAAATGTAGTACTTCTCCATGAAAGGTTGGCAAGCCAGGTGCAGCAGCCCATAAGGAAGCTGCAGCACAGTGCCGGGCTCCTTCCCAGGACCCATAAGGAAGCTGCACCACAGTGCCGGGCTCCTTCCCAGGACCCATAAGGAAGCTGCACCACAGTGCCAGGCTCCTTCCCAGGACCCATAAGGAAGCTGCACCACAGTGCCAGGCTCCTTCCCAGGACCCATAAGGAAGCTGCACCACAGTGCCGGGCTCCTTCCCAGGGAAGGGTGGCCTGACAAGACAGTGCGTTCCACCCTGCTTTGCTGACTAATCACAACCTGACACACAAATAAATGTCTCTGCAAGGTGAAAGAGAGACAGCTCCTTGGTCAGGCATGGGGCCCTGGATGACCCACGTGAGCTCCTGTCCTTCCTTCCCTCAGGTACCAGGGGATGTATACTGCACCCCAGACATTCTCTCCTTCTTTGTAAAGAATGGAAAGGCCCAGGGCAAGCCTATTCTAGGAAAGATGTCTGGGCATCCGTGTTCCTGGCTTGCATAAGGTCCGCACCAAGGCCAGCACACTCCCGGGAAGGGCCGTGGGTAGACATCTGTGGAGAACCCTGAGGGAGCCCAGGCAGTGGGAGTGCTGCTCAGAACTCCAGGGTCTCTCAGAGGTCACAAGTGGCCAGCAGCATAGGTATAAGGCCAGGCTGTAGTACTGCATTGTCGTGCTTCAAAGGATACTGTCCCTCTCAGGCCCAGATGTTTGGACACTTGGTCCCCACTTGGTGGCAGTGTTTAGGGAGGCTTAGGAGGTGTGGCCTTCGATGGAGGTATGTCACTGGAGGCGAAAGACTCTATACTTCTATCTGCTTTGTGCTTGTGGCTCAAGATGGAGCTCTCATTCTTTCCCAGTTGCCACACCTGTCTGTTGCTTCTGCCTTGTCTTTATAGACTCTAACCCTCTGCAACTGTAAACAAAAATAAGTGTTTTCTTCTGTAAGGTCTCTAAGTCATGGTGTTTTGTCACTGCCTCAGAGACGTCCCTAATACGTGCTCTGTGACAGCCAGGGCAAGTGAGGATTCCAAAAAGATGTTCGTGCTCACTCGAGCTGTAAATTCACACTGTAATGGGATGCGCCACACAGGGAAGCCAGCCAGGAAGACAGACTATGTATGCTGTGCAGCTGCCCTGCAAACTGCTGATGGCAGTGACTGTCCGTTAGCGGGTTGGGCAAGTACCGTAAAGCCTGGTGTTGTCCACTAAAACACAATTTAGGCCAAAGACACCAGACAAATGCTCATGTACTACATAATTCCACTCACACAAGAAGACAGAATTCCCACCTAACACTAGGGACTTCCAGGGAGCTCCTGTCCTGGAGACAGGGTGGCTGATGGTAGTAAAGACTGTGCAGCTATGCATGCATCTGGAAGACTTGCCTTAAGGAATTGTCTCAATTTTCTTTATTCTTAAACATTGTTTAAGCTGGGCGGTGCTGGCGCACACCTGTAATCCCAGCACTCTGGGAGGCAGAGGCAGGCGGATTTCTGAGTTCGAGGCCAGCCTAGTCTACAGAGTGAGTTCCAGGACAGCCAGGGCTATACAGAGAAACCCTGTCCTAAAAACAACAACAAAGAAAAGAACAAAAAACCCTCAAACATTGTTTAATTTTTATTAATTGTAAATTTTTTTTTTTTTGAGACAGGGTTTCTCTGTGTAGCCCTGGCTGTCCTGATACTCACACCCTGTAAACCAGGCTAGCTTCAAACTCACAGAGATCCGCCTGCCTCTGCCTCCCAAGTGCTGGGATTAAAGGGGTGTGCCACCACTGACCATATATGTTAGCTTTCACACAGTCAATGTTACTGGGAAAGAGAATAGGCTCAGGTGGCCAGGGACTCTCACCAGCTGCTTCTGCAGAGCTGTGGGCACCATGGTGTGGATCAACAGTGGCCACGGACGTCTTCATGGGCTCTTCTGTGCGTTGTAGCTGTTCTTCCAATGCTTTAAGTTTATGATTTAGGTTTTGCATTTCTGCTTCAAGGGCCAGAACATAATCTGCCAAAACACCAGGGAACAACACACACTCACTGGCACACTTACCCCACGGTCTTGCTGCCGAAGCGCAGGGCCCGCAGGCTCTCCTCTGGCCCTGATCTCGCTGCGCCCCCTGACCCCTGACCAACCTTCAGTTCTCAGCTTAGCCTCCACATCCTCTGGGGAGACTCTGGGACCAGGAATGAGAATCGGCCTGCCTCCACTCCCACAGGCTTTCTGAATGGAGGGAATGACTCCCACACCAGGGGCTTGTCCCTTAGAAACAGTCATGCTGCCTGCTAAGAACCAGACATGGGTGGGGCTGCCAGCTCAGATCTACCGTGGGATGCTCCTCCTGAGGAAGGCCTGCCTGGCAACCCTGCTGGCACTGCCACATCCTGCCCAGTCTGCCTGCCTGCCAGGGGTATCAAATATGCATCCCGCACTTTCCCCCTATGTCGCCAAGGAAGCATCATTAAATATAAAACTTAAGTTTCTCTCTTGAAGGACAAGCAACTGCTGTGTTCCATGGTAATTTATCACAACTGGAATGAGAAGCCTGCCTAGGGCTGCTCTCCCTGCTCTATCGGTTCCCACGTCCCCACTCGTGCTTCTCTGTCTCTCTCCCTGCTCACCTGGAGGGGCTGTGTCTCCTCCAGCCGTGGGGTCAGGCTTTGCTTTTGAACACTCCTCTGGCTGGGCGGAGGGAAGGTGAGCACTCAGCATTTCCATCTCCCTCCTCATCTGTGACACAGCGTTCCGCAGACCTGCATTCTGTTCCTGGAGCCTCTGGATCTCAGCAGATGGAGAATCTGCCCTTATTTCTCCTTCATGCTGCTGAGGAGGTACCTGCCAACCATACACAGCAAGGGGGAATAATCAGGGGTACAAAAGGAGAGGTCCTTTGTTCCAACTCAGCATGGAGCCATGGTCTGCAGAGTGTGGTAGAACACTACCCTCTGGCTGTAACAGCCACCATCTTTAACAGAAAAGCTTATTATTTGAAAGAGACCGCCCAGGATCAGGCTTATTGACTGATGAAACTTCCTCGCAGGTGGGAATGAAGACCCTCACCTCACATTCTGGCCTCTCCTCCTTGCACCCAGTAGTGTGCAGTCTTGTCCTAACTACACACATCCTCATGGTCCAGAGACGTGTCAGGGTGTGTACATACTGTGGACAGTTAACTGAAGGCAGGGGTGGGAAAGTCAGTGTCCACACTGGGCTAAATTGATAATATGATCGCTCTAGATTTCCTCACTCACGCATGACCTGTGAGAAAGCCCAGTAAGGTCTTGGATTCCCCCAGTTGGATTTTGGAAGAATCATACTTTGGTTTGTCATCAAGCACTGTGCGGAGAATGTAGAAGTTTGTTTCCCTGGGGAAAAAGTTCCTACAACACCATGATCCTCCTGGCACAAAGGCAGAGGTATGCCTCGAGGGGCATTTGCTGCGTGAATGACAGGGCCACTCAGTAGCTGGATTCTCAGACACAGACAAGGGTCATGGAGCTAGGAAGGAGGAAGGGTGTCAGGGAGCTCTAGAGAGGTGACAGTTTAGTCACATGCCTATGTTTACTGCGCCAAAGGCTTTATGAAATTTTTTAATTTTTAAAAAAGATCGATCGAAGCCGGGCGTGGTGGCACATGCTTGTAATCCCAGAACTTGGGAGGCAGAGGCAGGCAGATTTCTGAGTTCGAGGCCAGCCTGGTCTACAGAGTGAGTTCCAGGAGAGCCAGGGCTATACAGAGAAACCTTGTCTCGAAAAACCAAAAAAAAAAAAAAAAAAAAAAAGATTGATCGATCGATTGATTTGTTGTTTGTTTGTTTGTTTGTTTGAGACGGGGTTTCCTCTGTGTAGCCCTGGCTGTCCTGGAACTAGGTTTGTAGACCAGGCTGACCTTGAGCCCAGAGATCCACCTGCCTCTGCCTCCCAAGTGCTGGGATCAAAGCTGCCCAGTGTTACCACTGCCCGGCCAAGATTTATCTATTTTTATTTTTTATGTACTGGTGTTTTGCCTACATGTATGTCTATGTGAGGCTCTTGGATCCCCTGGAACTGAAGTTACAGACAGCTATGAGCTGCCATGTAGCTGCTGGGAATTGAACCTGGGTCCTCTTGAAGAACAGCCAGTGCTCTTAACCAGTGAGCCATCTCTTCAGCCCTGGCTTTATGACTTCTATGCAGTTTTAGAAAAGTAAGACAATTCACTGGGTAGAACACAGCTGAAAACAGAGAGAGGAGCAGGAACTACAATTGCTACAGAAAGCATCCACACAGGTCAGGTAAGCAGAGCCCCTAAGCCTGGGACAGCAGGAAGTGCAGGGTAAACTGACACTCAGAGCAAAAGGAAAGAAAAAGCTACTCAACATGCCCAGACGTGTTTCAAGTGCCCATCAGTGCAAACTGAGGCTGTTACCAGCTTCTCTGGTCATAAGCCAAGCAAGACCCAGTACAGGAGATCCTAGCTGATCTTCCTTCTGAGGAGGAGACACAAATGTGTCCAATACCACAATAAAAAAAAGATTATTTTTATGGTATGAGTGTTTTGACTGCAAATATGTATATGCACCACATGTATGCACTATCCACAGAGGCCAGAAAAAGGTATAGAATACCAGGAACTGGAGTGACAGATGGATGTGAGCAGCCACGGGGTGCTGGGAACTGAACCCAGGTCCTCTGCAAGAGCAGCAGGAGCAGAAGTGTTCTTAACCGCTGAGCAACCTCTCCCAACCACACCATCTCAACCCTGCTTGTCAACAATCTAACAACCTGGTAAGACAATGACTCAGCACATTAAAGCAAGCTGTGTGATAGATGCATTCAGATTATGTCTCTAAGGGATCTCTATGGGGTAGAAATATTAATGGTAGAAGTAAAGGAAGACAAACTTCCTAGTAAAGTGCTCAGCAGGAGCTCAGCCCCTCAGACACTGCCCTGCCCCCTCCTCTACTCATGTCCCCGCCTCCCGCGACATGTTCCCCCCATTCCATCTACTGTCTGTCCATCTGCCTACTTCCCGGGCCTGTGGATTTCAGACAGAAGTACTGTTAGGGGGCACCTCCCTCCACTGACAAGTGCAGACTTCCTGAGGCTGAGAGGGCCTAAGCTGGGTCTGCTCTAGGCCTGCATGATCTCAAAGATCCTCTCACTACAGTGCTAACTACAGCCACCCCAGCCCCACTTCTAAAATTACACTCTCTCCGTGTGTCTTTGTGTGTATATATACATGCCACAGTCTACATATGGATGTCAGAAGACAACTTTGGAGAGTTGGTCCTCTCCTTCCACAATGGGTCCTGGGGATCAAACTCGGGTCTTCGGGTTTGGCAGCAAGCACCCTTACCCACTGAGCATTCTCACTAGCCCAACTAGAGCTTTTTAGGTTGCAGTAAGTTTTTTACTCCTAGAACTAAATTCTCATCTCTCTTAACCTGAGCCCCAGCTCACCAGTGTTCTTTTTAGCCAGGCTGACTGAATGTGCAGCTGTGGTGCCAACCTTCTAGCCCAACCTGAGCTCACCCCAGCTCTTACCCCCTGGGCAGAAGGGGCCACCTCAGTTTTCTGCAACACCCAGCCTCTCCTTTATTATGACTGGCTGATTCCCCCTCTCTGGCAATGGACAGCACAGCAGCCAGGCCAGGAAACCTGGGGAGAACTTCTGTGGAGCAGAAGCAACAGCAAAGCCCGGGGGACCCGGTCATCCCTGTGCTACCTCACAGCTGTGACACCAAGCTGACTAAGAGCCTCTCCTGTTCTCAGGCTGGCTCCATCTTCTCCCTCTTGGGATCCCTGAGGTGACAACTCTGAAGTACAAGGGCCACCCTTCTGATCTGCCCTAGACCACGAGTGATGTCCCACATCACAGGTGCCAGACGGAAGCCTGTAAGATGGATGTCACACACAGCCAATGCCCGTGTGCTGAGGAAGCCTGTGGCAAATCTGGTGTCAATCTCTGGCACAGCACAGGCTCCTGTCTGTCCAGAGCTAGTCCTCAGGTGCTCCTAGCAGGGCCTGTAAGAGGTTTCCACTCGACGACACTTCGGCATGTTTCCTCTGCTGACTTCTGCGGCTCCCCAGTAGCACAGGTGAGGCAACCCTCACCATTTGGTTCAAAGTTTTCCATAATGCTGCCAGTGAGGAGCTGGTGAGGGCTTCTCCCTCCTGAGCCCTGGCCCATCACTCTGTGCCAAAGCCATGTCTGCAGCCAGATTCTGGGAACTGCACTGGCTGCTTTGGTTGTTGGGACACAGCCAGATACTGTGTCCAAGATCAAGGGTATACTTGAGGAGGTGGGTGGGTATGGGCTGTTCCTGACTATAGAGCACACTTCTGAAGTTTATTGTTTACTTAACAAAAACCGGCCAACCGATAGGCCCCGCTGACCTGCTTAGCTGGTACTTGGAGACAAATGTATTCTTTTGATTGCCAGCCTAGGGGAAAAGTACAAGAAAGCTTCCAGTAATGGACCATTGATGAAAATAAGTACTTTTTCTTCCATCCTCCATCTATAGTTTTTCCTGTGCTCAGATTGGGGACAGAGCACTTCATGTATGACCTCACGAAAGCCTGTGGGGTAAGAGGTCCGGGTGTGCCAAATGGCATCTGCTCCCTCATCATCCTCTGATTCTTGGGGCAGAAATGTGAGCTCAGCTGCTCAGGTGTCCTCAGTGCTGCACCCCTGGGGCAGCTCTCCTCACAGGCCCCAGGAGGGGTCAGGAGTATCTTCACCCAACTGGTCTGCCATGGGCCAAGTTTGGGAACTGCAGAGTGTGAAAATTCAGAGACATGTGTTTTGTTAGCAAAACTCTGCTGCTCAGAGTCTGCATGCCCACAGCACGGCTACCTATAGGCACACTCAGCTGCCAGCACCAGGGCCGTCCTCGGTAGTCACTTGCAGTGTGGACACTATTGCCCCCTTGTGCCTTCTCTTTGTGATCGTGATCTGGGAACTTGGCCTTTAAGGGATGACAGCTTGGTAGGAGAAAGACAAGTCTGAGGCAGGCGTCCCTCAGGAAGGGCCTGTAAGAACTTCAGTACTGTTACTCCAGAGAGCTGGTGAATGACCTTCATAAAGGGGCAGGTGTTTGACTACTGAAAAAATAAAAAAGGACCCCGTGCTAGACAGTTTTATGACGTGACACAAGCTAAAGTCATCAGAGAGAAGGGAACCTCAATTAAGGAAATGCCTCCATAAGATCAGGCTGTAGGCGAGCCTGCAGGGCACTCTCTTCATTCTGATTGATGGGAGAAGCACAGTCCTTTGTGGGTGGTCCCGGGTTCTATAAGAAGTCGGAGGAGCAAGGTGTGAGCAGCACCCTCCCAGGCCTCGGCATCAGCTGCTGCTCCAGGTTCCTCCTCTGTCAGCTCCTGCCTCACTTCCTTCCCTGATGGACAGTGACATGGGAGAATAAGTGAATAAACCCTTTTCTCCCCAACTTGCTTTGGTCACAGCCATAGGCACCCTGACTAGGACACACCACTAAAGATGGTCCTAAGAAGACAGATGGTCCTGGAGACAGATTAGGAGAGCTGTGAGATCTTGCTGAGAGTTAGCGCCAGCAGAGCTTGAGGAAAGTCTGTAGGAGTTTCTTACAGTTTCAGGAACACGCGGCCACAAGCTGTGCTCTGACAGAAATGCATTCTCTTCTGTTAGGCAGGCAGGCCCAAAGCCTGACACTGTGCTGTGAGGAAATCTGTGCTTCATCTGAAGGCTTGCAGCGGATCAATTCAGGTCTTGTCAGAATCTGGTGTTCCTGGGCTTGTATATTTGTCTCTCTAGTCTCTGCCTCTGGCACCACAGGGCCATCCTGTGCATTCATGTGTCCTTCCCTCTAAGGACAGCAGAAGCAGGGTCAAGGCTCAGAGGTCAGGGCTGCTCCGCTCCAGCATGGCGCATCTTAATTTACTACACCCTCAGCAATACAATCTCAGTGAGTCATATTCTGAAGTCTTGGGGTCAGGACTTTAAATCCGAGTCTTGTGGGGAATGCAACTCAGTCCACAGGCATCCTGTAACCAGTGTCTGGCTGTCGTCACTGCAGAGCTGCTAGGCTCCACTTTGTGAAGGGAAAACCACGTTCTCCATCTCATGTGGCTCAGACGCCATGCATGAGGTCATGTGTCTTTGGACAGAATTCCCACTTCTTACTCAGGACTTGATGGTGGAAAAGGTCCCAGGCTGGTGACATGGCTCAGTGGGTAAGACTACTTGATATGAAAGTCTGAAACATGCATGGTGGAGAGAACCAATTCCCTAAAGATGTCCTCTGACTCCACCCAGGTGGTGTGTGCACACATGCACACACAGAGAAACACAAAATAAATAATGTAATAAAAAAAAAAAGGCCCCATGACTGCATCCTGAAATGTGAGTCTGGACATTTGACAGCACACTCAAGTTTTCAGAATTGGCACCACAAACCGATGAGATCAATCAAAGAGGAAGCACTAGCCTGCATTTTAAAATGAAGACGGGAAAGCTGTGGTGGTGCATGCTGTCCCAGCAGCACCTGGGAGGCAGAGGCAGGCAGATCTCTGTGAGTTCAAGGCTAGCCTGATCTACAGAGCGAGTTCCAGGACAGTCAGGGCTATACAGAGAAATCTTGTCTCAGGAAAAAAAAAAAAAAAGAGTTCACTGCCCTCCCTATACAGTGAGTTGCAGGACAGCTAAAGCTATATAGTGAGCCTCTTTCTCAAAAACAAAAACAATAACAAAAACCAAAACAATAACAGCAAAAGCAACAAAACAAGCCCTAAAAGAACTAAAAAGTGAAGCAAAGCCTTTGAGTCCCAGCTAGTGACTATGTGGTGCTAGGATGCTGGTGTCCTGGCTTCACCCCAGATCCTGTGTTAACTCTTTCCTCTCAAGCCTTCCTTTATGCTGCAGTAGCCGAGAGGCTGCTACCACTACTCCCATGAGTGCCTTTCATGAGGCTGTAGCTCCCAGCCAAGAGCACACAGAGCCAGTCTCCTGCAGCAGAACAATTCCCATGGAGCTACGATGTGGTCTTCATTAGATGTCCCATGACGGCATGTGCTTGAGTGTGCCTCACAGGGCAGCAAGGAGGACTGTGTGCCGCAATGGATCACTTCCAGGTATTTGTGGTGTTGCGTCTAGGCCTCCGGCCATGCAAGGAAGTGCTCCCTCTCTATAGCCGTGCCTACTTAATGTTCTTCAGTTTGTTTTTGATAGAGAACCTTATGTAGTCCAGACCGGCCTTGAACTCAATTTTCTTCCCTCAGTTGCCTAAGTACTGAAATTATAAGTGTGTGCCACTACACCTTCCTAAATCTTTAAAAGTGTGTGTGTGTGTGTGTGTGTGATATGCTGGTGTGTGCCATGTGAGTATCGATGTGTACATGTGTAACTGTATGGAGTCAAGAGGCAACATCAGGTGACGTCTGCATAGCTTAGGCCCTTATGACTGTACAGCAAGACTTAACACACTGGGCTATCTCCTCATCCCTTCAAATATTCTTATTTTTGGTGTGGGTTTAATTTTGGCTTGAGATAGGGTTTCGATGTGTAGTTCTGGCTGGTTTAGAACTCACTATGTAGACCAGGCCAGTCCCAAACTCACAGAGATCTGCTGGAATTAAAGAGAGGCACAAGCATCCCTGATCCTTGAGATAGTCTTAACCATGGCCAGGATCACAACATGCAGCAGAAGGAGTCCTCCCCAGCTAGTCCTCCATGGCCAGGATCACAACACGCAGCAGAGGAGTCCTCCCCAGCTAGTCCTCCATGGCCAGGATCACAACATGCAGCAGAGGAGTCCTCCCCAGCTAGTCCTCCATGGCCAGGATCACAACATGCAGCAGAAGGAGTCCTCCCCAACTAGTCCTCCATGGTCAGGATCACAACATGCAGCAGAGGGAGTCCTCCCCAGCTAGTCCTCCATGGCCAGGATCACAACATGCAGCAGAGGAGTCCTCCCCAGCTAGTCCTCCATGGCCAGGATCACAACATGCAGCAGAGGAGTCCTCCCCAGCTAGTCCTCCATGGCCAGGATCACAACATGCAGCAGAGGGAGTCCTCCCCAGCTAGTCTGCTGCAGCAGCTCTGGCACACTGGTCTCCACAGCAGTGGTACCCACCTCTATGAGGCTGTGAGCCAGGAGCAAGCCTGCTAGTCTGCGTTCTTCCCTGAAACCCACGTAAAGGTGTGAGGAGAGAACCAACTCCAGAGCTATGCTCTGACCTTCCCATGTGTTCTCGCCCAACAATAATAATATATAATAATAAATAATATTTAGGAGATGGAGTTGGCAAATTTTATGGTCTAGGGAGGTGGTGACACAGCCTAAGTCAGCACTTGACACTGAAAGACTCAACAGTGACTTGACATTGCCGCCTAGTGTAGAGCAGTGCCCGAGCCCTCTTCAGCACTGGGCATGGATGTGTGCGCTGGATGTTGGGTGTTAGAGCTTCAAATGCTAAAGGACTACACCCTGGCATGCCCACTTCAATCCTGTAAGGTTTGGACTTGCCCTGCTGGAGTAACTGTCATCAAGAGGACCGGGTAAGAAAGCCTGAGCTGAGGTCATGGACTCTGAAGTGTGGAGAGAAGGCTCTTCGAGCCAGTAGGGGCTCACCTGTGCCTCCTGTCCAGGGAGGAGCCCATGTGTCCGTAGAGTTTCCACAGCCTGGTCTCGCTCCAGCGACACAGCCTTCAGCAGCATCTCCTGCTTATTCAGGGCCTTCTCTGTCTCCTGGAGTTTAGCAGCAACCTGGGAAAATGTCCATCTGTGGGCAGTGCTGGTCTTCAGGGACCAGACCGCCTTCTGCTTAAAAAGCAGACAACAGGACCAAGTGAACAGCCACAAGAGTCACTATATGTGTAGCCCTCAGAATGCTAGGGCCACCCTCCAATGCTGGGAGAGGGCTTTCCTGTTCACTTACGGTGCCTAGTTTGCTGGGTTGGGCAGGGCCATCCCAAGGGGTAGGGACTATCTCAGCACTCCAAGAACCAGAAACAGCCCCTAAACATGCTTGGGGATAAGGCAGAGAGACTTATTTTTGTTTACATTGGCCTTGGGCTTTGAGATGGCCTGCCTCCTTTTCCTGAGCAGCTGGGATTTCGGAGCTGCATTACATTACTACATCAGCATAAATTAACCGGTATTTGAGTTTGGACTTTTCTAAGTAAAAAAAATAATATGGTGAGCTGGTGAGAAGGCTCAGTGGTTAAGAGCATTGGCAGCTCTTTCAGAGGTCGTGAGTTCAATTCCCACAACCATCTATAGGGGGATATGACGCCCTCTTCAGGCAGGCAGATGGATATGCAGCAGAGCACTCATACATTCAATTAAGTTTAAAATGATGATGATGATGATGATGATGATATGCCGGGCGTGGTGGCGCACGCTGTAATCCCAGCACTCAGGAGACAGAGGCAGGCGGATTTCTGAGTTCGAGGCCAGCCTGGTCTACAGAGTGAGTTCCAGGACAGCCAGGGCTACACAGAGAAACCCTGTCTCAAAAAACCAAATCCAAAAAAAAAAAAAAAAACCCAAATAATAATAATAATAGTGATAATGATAATGATAATGATGATAATAAGGCAAGGGCCCAACCCCCCCTGTACAGTAAGTGCTACTTATACTCCACCCCAAGTACCCCACACACCTGCTCTCTGGCCTTGGTCAGGCCTTGGATCAAAGTCTCTGATCTCTGGATCTGGTCTCGTTCAACATCATCGCAGCGGCGCTGCCAGTCGAGGCCTAGCTGTACCTGCTTGCGCTCCAGGCTCTGTTCCCTTTCCACGGCCAGGGACAGCTGCTGCTTGTACCTAGAGACACATGCCAATGTCCCGTGTTAACTTTCCTGCAGTCCCTTCAGCGTGAAGAGCAAAGGTGAAGTGGTACACGGGGGGCTGACACGATCCTTCACATCCTTCCCATTTCAGGCGTGCCTCATGCTGAGGAAGGACGCGTGCATGCTGCGAGGAGAAGCTGTCCTAAGAGAGACCTGGAGAAACAACAGCACCCGTGGACAGGTAAACATAAAGGGCAGACATCAAGATTCAACACACGCTGGAGAAACAGTGCTGGAGGGAGGAGGCCACACGGGGCAGAAGGAACCAGTGTGAAGCCAGGAGGGAAGCTGCCTAACCCAAAACCACGACTGCTGTGTAAATCTTCTGAACAGAGACCCACGAGGAAAACTGGAGCATTGCCCTGGGGGCACAAGGCTGAAAAAGCAGGAGGGCTAAGGGTCCGTGCCAGACAGCAGTCTGTGGACAGAGAGGGACAAACGGGCCTGTTTATATTTGTACAAAGGCCAGTGTGGCGGGAAGCTGGTACAGCCCTAACACAGGAGCTCCGGGTGGAACCTTCACATCATCACAAAGCTGAGAGGGAACCACGCCCACGCAAGGTCTCTACACTTGCCTGTAATTGATAGAACCAATAAACAGAACTCAAGAACTCGGAGACCAGAACAGTGTTATCTACCAGAGTGGTCTAGGTGACATTTTCAGAACCCAGACCACAACAAGGGTATGTTTTAGCTTTAAGTCTGTTTAGCCAAGTACTGGGGCAGAACACATCCCAAAGGCATGAAACAGATTGCAGAGGAAATCAATCATGCAAGGTGCATTCTGCATGCACAGCAGAATTAGGTCAGAATCACTGACAAATGGTGCCTAAGTCAGAGGTTAGGCAATCTGGTCCTAAGCTATCAACTGACACAGGAGAGTCCACTGGAGACAGTGTTTTAGCTGAACAACATCAGAACTTGGGTGTAGCTGCGCTGTGCTGGAAAGAAAACTTCCAACACTAATTACATCTGACAGAAGGAAGGATGTCTCAGAGTTAATCAGCTTAGCTCCGATATCAGGATCGATCAGAACAACAAACCAAAGCCAAAGGAACGAGAACCACCACCACCACAACCACCACTACTACCACCATTACCACCACCACAACCACCACCACCACCACCACCACCACCACCACCACCACCACCTCGGTCTGCTTTCATCCCGTTGACCGTTCCTCCCCCAGGGAATGCAATGCCAAGCTTGTTTGATGTGGTTTCAATCCTGAGGACCTGTAGTGGTTCTCGTCTGCAGGAAGCACTCAGCGCAGGCGGCAACCTTGGGGACAGTACCTGTCTACGTCCTGTTGGAACCTGGCCACCTGGGCCTTGAGCTTCATCTCCTCTCCCTGTAGCGTCTGCACCTGGAGGTCTTTGGAGACAGCCTCCTTGGACATCTGCGCGATCTGGGCATCCCAGGCTGCTTTCAGAGCTGCCGCGTCTTCCCGAAATCTACACAGGAAGACATATGTGCAGTGAGGTTCTCCTGTTCTCTCTCATGCTCCCACACAGACCCAGAGGAATGTACACAAAGTTGCCAAGCCCTCATCAAAAAGCCACAAGAGAAGGCAAACCATTGCCTAATTTAAGACCATGGTTCTACTCAGGGAGAAATATCTAGCAGGCAGCCATGCAAATGTTAACTAATTGACTATAAAGGCCAGATTACACAAGGTGGAAAGGTGATCAGCACACAGCCTGCGCGTTGGGGGGGGGGGGGGGGGGGAGAAGCACAGCTGCTGAGTCAGCGTTATACCTCTCACTGTGCCCAGCCCAGCACCCAGCACGCTTCAGTTAAAAGTACAAGAAGAGTCCACACATTAGCTTGGCAGTCAAGTGCTGGACGAACCGCCCAAACCCGACAAGCTTTTCCAAAAAACAAACACCAAGTGACACTTTCAGGGGAGGTGATCTAAGCAAGACCGTTCCTGTTCACAGGAACAACCTGCTTTTGTGATCACAGTGTACCAGTGATCACATCCCTGGGAAGAGACCATGTGGGCTCTGTGCTGCCCAACGGGGGCATGACAAGCAGAAGGCGAGCAGCTGCCCTGGATCGAGAGCCAGGGGTTGAGTGTCCAGCCTGGCTTTGTAGAGCGTGAAAAAGGGCACTGTGGAAACATCTCTACACGCTTCAGGCATGGTGAACACAGGTACATGGAAGGCATCGATTTTGAGTCTCTCTGGCTAAGCCTGCCCGCCCGTCCGCCTGCCTCTGCCTGCTGCACTGGTATCTGGTACTGAGGAAAAGGTCCTAGAAATGCCCTCCGCAACACTTCTCACCAGGCTGCTTCCCTTCCCCAGCCAGCCGACATTCCCAGGGTCAGCACAGAAACACCTGGTCCTGTGACCCGTGTCCACTGTGGCCCCCTGCACATTCCACCTCCCTTTGCCAACAGGTGGCCTGGCTTAGCTGCCAGTATGGCTACCGCAGTCTTACCGTGAAGACCCACACACACTCACAGCTCCATGGGGGGCAGGCATGCCACTACCAAACCAGTGTTTTACCTGAATCCTACATGTGTGCCTGGTGGGTCCAGAGCAAAGCCACCGAGGGGGCAAGGTGCTAAGTACTGAGGTTGTCACTGAATGCCAGTACACGCTAGACACATGTGCAATGGTCACCAAACTCCCCACAAGTGAGAAGAGATTCCAAACTAGCCCGGGCTAGTTTGAGACCCCCTCAAAACACAAAGTCATTTAGTTTAAGGCTTCGAGAGGAGGCAGGAAGCCAGGCTCTGTGAGGCCCCACCACAGCGACTACTCTACAGAGGGTGGGAAGTGAGCAGCAGTGAGCCAGCCTTCCCTTGAGGCAGCCACTGCTCAGCTGCGCATCGCTGGCTCACTAGGGTGAGCTGCTTGGGCTTCTTACGGAATAAACAAGAGCACACTAGACTTAATGGGGTGATGTGCACCAAGCTTCTTAAAGCATACGTGTTAAAGTTTTAGTTTTCCTTTGTCTGTGGGTATTTCATCTGCGCGTGGGCTCTGAGGACTGAACTCAGACCCCTGGAGCAGCCGCCACTCTTAAGCACTGAGTCCTCTCTCTAGCCCATGTAGAGTAAGCTTTCATATACTGATACTTCACAGATCTAAGAACTACTTCTCCCCATAGTAGAAGTGTAATTTGGCAGCAATTTTTCTCTTTAAAACAAACCAAACAAAAAAAAGAGATATAAATACACCCATCCCAAAGAAATATGCAGTTGCTAAACCTGGGAAGGTTAGCAAATGCCTGACTTCAGTGTCCCTACGTATTTCCTCCCCACCCAGGATGGAGCTCAGTCCTACTTGTCTAGAGCCATTACATCTCTCCAGCATCCACAGTTCTTGACAAGAGACACAAGCGGAGCAGGTTGCCCAAACCCTCTGGCTTGAATTAAACATTGGGAAGGAGCCAGTGTCCTGGAGCACACCTGTGATTCCAGCACTGGGTAGGCTGTGGTGGGAGAATGGAGGCTTCCCAGACACCTCAGGCTACAAGGGAGGCCTTGTCTCAAAAACAAAACAAACAAAACAAACCAAAATCCCAGTTAAACCCAGAGCTGTATGGTCTTGAATTTCCAACACTGTTCATGTGCACAAGCGGACTGAAAGCAACATCTATAGAGGACGTCTGCACACCTGCACTGCAGCAGCGTGGCTCACAGGAACTGAGGTAACACCCCTGTGTACAGAGCAGATAAGAGCCTGTGGCCTTTCTTGCATAAAAGACACAAGGTGTGACTTAACAAGCCACTGCCCCCCATAGCTCAATGACTACCATAATTGTGTTGGGCACAGTGTTCTTGTGTGTGTACATGTGCAGGAGTGTGAATGAGGATGTGTGCAGATACACACACACACACACACACGTGTGTGTGTGTGTGTGTGTGTGTGTGTGTGTGTGTGTGTGTGTGTGTTGCACAGGTCAGAGGTCAAGTCTGGGGGTGCCCCTCAGCAGTCATCTGCCTTGAGAGAAGGCCTCTCACTGGGGCTGAAGGCTCACTGACTAGGCTAGGCTAGCTGGCCAATAAGGCTTCTGGAGGTGTATTTTGATACAATCCCAATTTAAAAGAAAATGTCATCTTATAAATGTGGATAATGCTTGAGAGCTTGAGTCTCTCTGTGACAGGCCAGACATATAAGGGCAAGTGCCATAAGATGCCAATTTGTGTGCTGTTCCTAGAGTTAGCAGACTCACAGACTGGAAGCTGCTGGGAGACCAGGGGAAGGAGTGGCAGCTCAAGCTGAATGGGAACAGTTCTGCAGACGGATGGCTGCAATTGCATTTGTCATATCCTGATGCCATCAACTTTACACTAAAAAGATTAAGTGGCTGGCCTGGCCAGGTATGGTGCTGCACACCTGTAACCCCAGCAGCACTTAGGAAGTTGAGGCAGGAAGATAAATTGGGGGGAGGGGCAGCTAAAGTGGCACATGCTTGCAGTCCCAACACTTGGGAGGTGGTGGCACACAGATTATAAAGCCAAGGCCATCCAAGGTCAGAGAGCAAGTTCTGGACCAGGTTTGCAGAAATGAGACTTTGTCTCAGAAAAACAAAAACTGAAGACAATAGGTCAACTTTGTTATATATACTTATCACAAGTAGTCGTAAATATAAAAAATATATCATTAAAAAGAAAGCATTACTAGAAATGGTGGGGGTTGGGAGTGGGCATAAAGCCCCTATCCACTGCTTGCAAACTTCCATGCTAAAATGGCCCACGGCTGCCTTGGGCTGGGCCCACGGCTGTTGGGCGGGGCGGGCCGGAGGCAGCAGCTCACTTGTCAGTGAGGGCATCCTTCTCCTTGGCATCCTCAGCTCGCTGCCACTCAGCCCTGTGCAGTTGTCCCTCCAAGGCCTCACATCGGAACTGAAGCTCCAGCACCTTGGCGTCCAGCACCTGCAGCTGCTCCGCATGGGCGCCCTTCACCGCCGCCAGTACCGAGTCTTTCTCCCGGGCTTGCCGGTCAAGCTCTTCATGTCTGAAATACAAGGAAGAGTCCCACAGTGGCTCACTCAGAGCCCTGGAACCTTCCGAAGTGTCTGTCGTGTCTGTCATCGTCTCTGACACTACAGTTGTTCCTGATAAGATGGCTGACTGAGCGGGGGTGGGGTGGGTGGGTGGGTGGGGGACTTGTAGGGTGCTTGCTCTTTCTGTGTAAGCACATCTTCTCAGATGTGCACATCTTCTCAGGCTCTGGAGGGCCCCAAGGCTCACAGACACCAGAACAGGTTCACAAAGCACTCACAGCAGACAACTAAGCTTGACCAGCCATGGAAAACAGACGCTACTGCCTCCCAGATGGACAGATTTCTGAGTGCCCCCTTAGTGCATCCATTTGTCTGTACTGCACAAATCATGGCAGGAGAAAACACAAGAGAGAATTTGTTTCCCTTCTTCCTCCCAAGTGTGGTCTGGGAAGCCCAAGTGTGTGGCGTGCAGTAGCTACCGTCCCTGCTTCCATTGGAAGAGAAAGTAAATGACTCTTGCCCTGGGGGCTGAGCCTGCGGCAGAGCTTCGAGCTCCCTCCCCAGTCCCCTCGCGCTGACACTGTGGTTCCAGCACCTCCTGAACCTTGCTGTACCTGGGGGAGGGGCAATGCTTTCATTGCACTGCTGAAGTTCCGCCTTGAGCCAACATACCACCTACTTCCTGGGTGTCCTAGACACCTGGCAACGTGAAGTGCCTGCTGCTGTTGGCTGGGTCCCAACCCACACCGAGCACAGGGTATGTGAGCAGGAAAAAGAGAACCCAGACAGTCTACAACCGAGAGAGTAAGGGGTGACTGGGTGACCATGCCAGCATGGCAAAGCTTGGGGCTAGAGTCTAAAACTTACAAACTAGTTAGTAAAGCATCCACGTCTTAAATGTTAACGTTTAATTTTTAAATACTTATTTATCTAGTGTGGGGGCATGTGTGTGGGGTCAGTTCTCTCCTTTTACCACGTGGGTTCCAGGGATGGAACTCAGGTCACCCACTGTGGTGACAAGTGACTTTATCCACAGATCCATCTCATTTCCCCATAAAAGTTAAAATTTAACTAAGGTTATATTTTTAAAAGCCTGTTTTAGACAATGTTTTAAAAGCCAAAGTTTTAGACATTCTTAGTTTGCGTTTTATCAATGAACTGGATTGGAGTCTTGGCCCTTAAAACATTTTAAACTTTGAGACAATGGATGCCTAACCCTCTCTGAGGAAGTAGAACATGGGGCCAACCAAAGTAGCATCCCAGCTCAGGCTCCCCGTCACTGGGCTCTTATCTCCGGTAAACACGATCCAGACTCTTGTCCAGCGGCACCACCCAGGCGGAAATACGCACTTCCTCCTGAAAGTCTCCTCAGCTTTCTTCTTGGCCAGGTGTAGGGAGTGAAGCTTCCTCTCCAAGTCCTTTATCCTAAACAGAAACTGTATCAGTAAAGAGCAGTTACACAGAGACCAAAGAGTTGAGCTGGAAGCCAGGACGGCACCACCAGGATCTAGTCCTTATGGCCACGATGCCTTGAGAACAGAACCCACGCACTGAGCATCCTTCATGGCCTCCAGACCCTGGAGTTCCCGGGCATGGCCCTGTAGCTTCCTCTCCAGGTCGATGTGCTCTGTCTCTGCCTTCTGCAGACTCTCCGCAGCCTGCGCTCCAGCGTCTCTCAGAGCTTGCAGCTCTTTGTTTAGTAGTTTTATCTGAGAAAGAAAAGTTCCAGGAGAGTAGCTGGGTTACAGGACAGTGTGAAGCCTGCTGCAGTCCCAACACTCGGCAGAGGCAAGTAGATCTCTGAGTTCGAGGCCAGCCTGATCTACTGACTGCCTTCCAAGATAGACAGGACTACACCGAGAAACCCTGTCTCAAAAAACAAACTGACTAACTTACAAAGGAACAGCATGGTGTTCTGCAGCACGGGGTGATTAAAGCTGCAACAGTGAACGTGGCAACTGGAAACCCTTCCAAAGCCCCGGCCCAGCCAGTTACCTTGAGCTCATGGGTCAAGACTGCATGGCTCATGTCATCAGCCCGCAGCTGGAACTCATGCTCTCTTCTCTGCATTTCAGATTCAAACTCCAGCAGCAGCTCCTGGAACGAAAGAGCCAAGAGTGAGGGAGGGCAGCTGCCGCGAATGCCCCAGCTCAGGTGTGGGACCGACGCGCACCGCGAATTACAGCGTCTTTACAGTACACACAAGGTTTTCTGTTCTACAGAGAAAACTGTTTAACTATATTTCCTACCACCATTCTTCAGTATCTATGAATCTATACACACCTGTAATCCAAGCACTAGGAAGGTAGAGGCAGGTGGATCTCTGAGTTCGAGGCCAGCCTGGTCTACAGAGTGAGTGCCAAGACAGCCAGGCTACACAGAGGAATCCTGTCTCAAAAAACAAACAAAACCAAACAGCCAAACAAAGAAAGAACAACAAAACTTCTCAGGTAAAATGGGGTCACAAATGAAACCATTTTAAGAAGCCTCTCTGAGAGATGACTTATGGAGTTCCTGCAGTCGGGTTAGCCCCCGGTGCACAGTCCCTGCTATCAGGCTAGCACACGTCCTTTTCATGTCTGACACCATGAGGCATGTCATGGGGTCCTCAGCTGTAAGCATGTTTGGATCCTCCAGCTGCCAGTGAACCAAAACACCTAACTTCTTTCTTTTTTTGTTTTTGTGTTTTCGAGACAGGGTTTCTCTGTATAGCCCTGGCTGTCCTGGAACTCACTCTGTAGACCAGGCTGGCCTCGAACTCAGAAATTCGCCTGCCTCTGCCTCCCAGAGTGCTGGGATTACAGGTGTGCGTCACCACTGCCCGGCTCCTAATTTCTACCTTCATCTCATTTTTGATCAGCACAGAGCAAGAGCCCCTGGGAGGACTGAGGGCCCTGCCCTGCCCTGCCCTGCCCTGCCCTGCTCTGCCCCGCCCGCCAGCAGACTCTGGCCATGAAGGACGGGCTGAGGGAGGACGGACAGACAGACAGACGCAGCTCTGAGGAAGTTGCCCCCACCCCTACCCCACGAAGCCCAGGTAGACGGGTGCACTGTGTGAGCTCTGCAGAAACAGGTCTCACTTTCTGGCTCAGGAAACTGCAGAAAGCACAGCTAGAAGTTATGTTTCACTTTTTCAATCCCTTGAAAGGCAAGTGTGAAGTATATAGTCACATGAGTGACCCTTATTGGAATCAGAATATTAAAATCATTATCGTAATTATAAAATCATGGCAGAATGCTTGCCTGTTTTGTGTGGTGCCTTGGGTTCTATTCCAAGCATAGAGACAAATGAAGGAAAAAAGGAAGGAAGGAAAGGAGGGAGGGAGGGAAGGAGGGAGGGAAAGAAGTGTGGTGAGTTGGTGGAACATACCTGTCAACCAAGAACCTGAAAGGCAAAGATAGGGAAGCCCCCCTCAAGCTCTAAGGCAAAGGTAGGGAAGCCCCCCTCAAGCTCAAAGCAACCAACTAACCAAACAACAAACCCGCAGAATTCGAACCATTGGGTTTTCCAAGCAAACTCCACAGAGGAAGGAAGTTCTGCAGGCTGTGGCCACCAGAGAGCAGAGCTCCATACTACGTCAGGCCTGTGCTGCCACCTTCTGGTCTTGCTGGACAGTGACAGGCAGACACCGTCTGTCTCTGCTGTGCTCCTGTCATTAAGGTTCCGGGGACAGTGTCTCTGGATAAACCTGGAACCTCACACAACAGTCTGTTACTGTCTCCTTGCACATGTTCTTTGTCTCAACAAGTCATCCTCTGTGCTCAAACCGACTGGAAGCACTTGTGACACCTGTCTCTTCCATCAGACCCATCAGGGTCAGGGTTAGATGTCCCCATGGGCTTCCCTTCTGGGCATGCTGTCATCTGCAGGGGCCAACTCCCCAAGCACGCCCCCACTCGTCAGCCTGCTGGCTATGCCCGCACATCTGGCCCAGCAGGTTCTCAGTTGCATACATCCCTGCCCCACACAAACACTCAACAGTTTCCCACAGTGCCAAGGCCTGTGAGGCCCTGAAGGCTGAGCTCCACTTTGGAAGCCCTCCTCTGACCTTGAACTCCAGTTTCTAGGTATCCTTGCGCACAGAGGCAGGTTCTTGTCCTCCTCCCCCTGAACGTTCTTCTGCACCCCGCCAACATCTATGCCGTTCCTGCCCACTCTCTGTACTTGAGTCCGACCACACCCCACTCCTGACCCTCCTGTCTCATCACATCCCAGGGTGTTCTTCGCTCTGTAAGGGCAAGAATGGAAGGTATGACAGGGATCCGTGTGCAACCCCGAGCCTGAAGGGCTACTAGCATGAGCTAGACATTCAGAAACATTTCTGAGACGAGCGGATAAATGTCCTCCGATGTCTTGTGAGCCTGTGACTAACAAGAAAAAGGATTTTCTCTGGTTCATAATACGTGATAAAGTTAAACTGAGCAGTCAGTTGCCAGTCATCAGCTTGTTTCAATTTATAAGATAAAAATCATTATTTCATTGAATCAGTTCTATTTACAAGGGTGACCAGCATGTGAGATTCTGATCCAACAACAGAAAGACGGGGCCTTTAGGAATTTTGTGTTGACACAACTCTCTCCTCACAACTACCCAGAAGGCCAAGATTGTTCCAAGCCACTTCAGGCTGCCACAGGCAGACTGCCCTGGGCTGCAGAAGGCTGCCTCAGGCTGGTTATTCCAGTCCACATGGGGGAAGACCTTTCCCTAGCCTCCTGTAGTCCTAAACATTACCTGGGTGACGGTGTGAAGTCAGGGACATGGCCTTTTCTGCCCCCTCCACTTGATTTTTTGAGGTTGGGTCTTGCTGTAGACCTGGCTGTTCTGGAACTCAGGGGTCCTCCAGAGTCTGCCTCCTGAGGGCTGGGATTACAGCTGTGAGCCACTCTTGCTAGTAGTTTTGAATAACTAGGTCTATAGGCTGGGGGTACAGCTCAGCTGCTTAGTACATGCAAGGCACTGGATCTCACCCCCAACACTAGGGAAAGGACAATTCCTCTCCGTTTATGTCTGTTTATTCTTGTTTTACTTGGTTTTTGTTTGTTTAGTTAGTTGTTTTTTTCCAGGTAGCATCTCACTGTGTAGCCCTGGCTGATCTGGAACTCCCTCTGTAGACCAGGCTGGCCTCAAAATCAGAGATCTGCTGCCTCTGCCTCCCAAGTGCTCCCTCAATGGTTTGACTTTTGTTATTTTTATCTTTTTTTTCTCTCCTAGAGGTGAGGATCAAACCAAGCACATAGCAAATGCTCTACCACTGAACTAAATCCCAGTTCCTTCTACCTCCACCTTGGTTGTGTGTGTGTGTGTGTGTGTGTGTGTGTGTGTGTGTGTGTGAGAGAGAGAGAGAGAGAGAGAGAGAGAGAGAGAGAGAGAGAGAGAGTGAGTTTGGGTCTCATGTTGCCCTGGCTGGGCAACTCACAGAGATTCTGTGGAACTCACAGAGATCCCCCCCTGCCTCTATTGGATTAAAACACCACTAAGAGCCGGGCGGTGGTGGCACACGCCTGTAATCCCAGCACTCTGGGAGGCAGAGGCAGGCAGATTTCTGAGTTCGAGGCCAGCCTGGTCTACAAAGTGAGTTCCAGGACAGCCAGCACTACACAGAGAAACCTGTCTCGATAAAAAAAAAAAAAAAAAAAAAAAAAAAAAAAAAAAAAAAAAAAAAAAAAACAGAACACACACACAAAAAAAAAATCACCACTAAGCCAGGCTCCCTATTTCCTTTTTGTCAGCAAACTCTGGGTCATCCACCCGAACCCTTGACTATAAGCCACCAATTTCCCACAAGACTCCAGCTGGCTCATCATCTGACCCACTAAGCTGTAGTTTGACATTTACTGCAATATACCATCAAGGAAAAATGGTATCTACAAGAGTGCAGTGAGTTAAAAGGCTATAGCCCTCATTCCTGCTACCAGGACGTCTCTAAAGCCTGCACCCGTGGCCTCAGGGGGGCTCCTTTAAGCAGTTCACAGAGGAAGATAAGGCTTGGCTGTACCAGGATTTTCAGGCACCACCTGAGGGTGCATAGCTGCAACATACAGGCTATCCCCAGAACATTCCTGAAGGACAGCGATTCTTCCCAGTAAGCAGAACTTTGGGCAGTGAACTCATTTGTTTGGAAGGAAAAACTTGGGCAAATATGCAACTCTGTCTGACTTACGTGCTGCAAGCAAAGGGTTGGCTGGATGGTAGACCAGATGGCCTGTTCTGTAGGCTATAAACAACCTCAATTTCTTTATTCCTTCAGTCATCCCTATATTTGCCCAGTGGATTCATGAGCAGCGTGGCCATGGTGGCAGGCCTCAGCAATGTGGACTTCCCACTTAGCAAGGCGTATCTGGTTGTGGCTGCTGCTGAGTATCCACTCTACCAGCAGCAAGACCCAGTACCCAGCTCCTCCATAGCATCATTCCCAGATGACTAGGCAGAGTGCTGGTGGCAGACTGATTAACACTGGTCCACTGCCATCACGGTGGGGCTGCTACTTACTCTGAGTATGGGCTGACTTTCCCTTCATGCAATGCTCCACCAATCCTATGGCTGGTGGGCCACAGAACGCCCACCCACACCCACAGGAATGGTATTCCACAGAGCACTTCTGCTGACCAGGACTCACTTCACAGTCAAAGACGTGCTCAGTGGGCTCGTGGTTGTAAGTCTCATGGGCCTTACCATGGAGTCACCATCAGGAGCAGCTGGCTTGACTGAAATGGCCTTTGAAGATTCATTGACAGTACCAGCTAGGTGGCATTATCTCACTGAGCTGAAATGAGGTCTAGAAGGCTGGATAAACTCTGAGTTGGAATTCAATAAATGGTCATTTCTGCCATGGCAACGATTCATTGGTCCAGGAATTGAGAGGTAGCAATAAAAACAGCACTACTCCCCATCACCTCTAGTAAAGGTGCTGTGATTTTCCAGGGTGCTATGCCCTGCTGCGTGCACTACAAGTCTTGATTCCATAGTGGGAAACCCTTCTACAGGCACTACAATGGTTCCACCGGACCTCTCAGGCACTGTTACCACTTTGGGGCCCTCCAGCCCCTAGGTCAATAGGTGAGGAAAGGCACTATGGTATTGACTGAGGTGAACAGCCCAGACTCCCAGGGTGGACTGGATGATTAGGCCACAATGAAGGTCAAGAAGATCCCTGAGACATCTAGTATTACCATGTTCTGTGATTGTGGCCACTGGGGCCAGACATGCTGGAATATAAGTATTTATTTATTTTCTTTTTTAAAATAAAGGAACACAGCATTTTATCTTCTCTGTGTAGCCCTGGCTGTCCCAGAACTCACTCTGTAGACCAGGCTGGCCTCAAACTCAGAAATCCACCTACAGCATTTTATCTTAAAAATTCAAATATATTTATAATGAAAATTCACGTCAATTTATTAAGCATCCACACAGACTGTCAGGCTCTGTATAAAATACCAAGTTTGCTCATGCTCTTTTAGAGCAAAAGTTACTGTTGTTCTCCACTTGTTTTCACATGAGAATGACATTTCAGTTCCACTGTCAGAATGACTTTGTCAAAATTGCTCAAGACACAAGTTTCCAATCACAGAAGCAGCCCATCCCACAGCTAAGGCAGAAGTGCGTTCATTGTGACATTACTTCTTCTTTGCCTTCCAAACCCACCACTTTGAGCTCCTCGTCCTTGGCCTCACCTGCCACTGCTTCTAGCAAGACCTTTCTCGCCTGGAGGATTCAGCAGAAATCTCTGCAGAGGCAGCAACTTTTAGAGGTCAATAAAGCTTTAGGTGTCTATATGACAATTTTAAAGTAAGCTGTCTTCAAGATTTCTAACAATTTAACTGGAAAAAAATCTCTGAGTTGTTCAAATGGTTCAGCTACTTTTCCAATTTGTCCTTTGGTTCCTAAATAAACAAAAGTATTGAAATAAGGCACCTTGAGCCCCAGAGGTGGCTCAGTGGTTCAGCGCACTGGCTGCTCTGCAGAGGACCTGCATCCACACAGTGCTTCTCAACCATATGCAATGACTGCTGAAGGCCTCATGCCCTCTCCCGGCCTCTGTGGGCATATACATACATTCCAAAACACTGATGCACATAAAATTTAAAAAAGAAAAAAAAGGCATCTTATTGTCTTCTATGGTACACTTATAAACTCATCTTCACAGGAATGTAGAACTCTTCAAACATGAACACATTACCTTGTCAAGATTGCTCAAGACACAAGTTTCCAATCACAGAAGAAGCTCACATGTGACTCTGGCTACAGAGATGACTGACTATCACCCAGCCTAATGAACTAAAATGGTAGACAGTGAGAACTGACTTCCACAGGGTGTCCTGTGACCTTCACAAGCATGCTACAGCTACAGAATGTGTATGTTGACACACACACACACACACACACACACAAGCAAATTAACGTAACATATCTTAAATAAAAATACACGGTGTGTATCTCCTGGAGGCCTGTGATCTTGGCCTTTGTTATAGCCTCTAGAGCTATTCCCTGGCCAAATCTCCTCTTCCATTGCCTCTGAAAAGTGGCTGTTGCTATTACCATCAAGGATAAAGCCATCTCTTCTGCCACTTCAATTAAAGACTCCACAACCCCTGCCTCGAAAGGACAGGCTCTCTCCCTTCAGAGCCACACACACTTTTTTTTTGTTTTGTTTTTCTGACAAGTTTTCATCATGTAGCCCACAGGGTCTCAACATTTGTTATGACAGATGTCACATGACCATGTCCAACTGTTTTGGTTTTTTTTTTTCCTATTTTGTTAAGAATATGGACACCTCTCACAGCATCCGACGAAGCTCTACAGCATAAATCAGCCCAAGGATCCTACTTCTGCTCGGATAGAATACTCAACAAACCTCTCACCATCTGATTTCAAACTAGTCGGCAAAGAGTACCCTTAAGAACCAACCCCAGTGATGCTCTACCTGTCTCTGCAGAGCAAGTTCACCATCGAGTTCCTTCAGTTTTCGCTCCAGTTTCCACTTCAGGTTCTCATACTGCTCCCGCTGGTGGTCCAGCTCGCTGCTCTTGTCACTGTGGCAAGCAGACAGGGTATTCAGAGAGCCATGCTGAGTGCTCACTGCCTGAACGCACTGCAGGGAGCACCTGACCCATGGAGCTGGTGCATGGCTTACAGGCGTGCATGCACGCCTCAGGCCTCTAAGAAGCAGGACTTCTGCTTGCCCTGAACCTGCCTGCCACCCCAAAACAAAGAGGCCAACAGCACAGGAGAAAACACAACACAGAACACAAATTGGTTGACAAACAAGAATCAAGAAAAGGGCCGGGCGTGGTGGCGCATGCCTGTTATGCCAGCACTTAGGCGGCAGACAGGCTGATCACTGTGCTCAAGGCCAACCTAGTCTACACAGCGAATTCCAGGCCAGTCAGGACTATATAGTGGTACGGAGGGGTTAAGCACTGAAAGATGCCAATATTTAAAAAAAAAAAAAAACAAGGGAAACACAGGGAATCTCAGCAAAGAAGAGATACAAAAACAAATCAAACGGAAACTTGATAACTAAAGCACAAATAGTACCCAGGTCACTACCCACTTTAACCAGGATCCCAGCACTGGGGAGGCAGAGGCAGAGAGGCAGAGGTACAGAGAGGCAGAGAGGCAGAGGTGCAGAGAGGCAGAGGCGCAGAGAGGCAGAGGCAGAGAGGCAGAGGCACAGAGAGGCAGAGGCAGGCAGATCTCTGTGAGTTCAAGGCCAGCCTGGTCTACATAGTGAGACTCTATCTCAAAACAACAATAAAAAAAGATTTTAAAAGTACAATAACCAAAACAAAAGTTCATATTCAGCCAGGCGGTGGTGGCGCACACCTGTAATTCCAGTACTCTGGGAGGCAGAAGCAGGCAGATATCTGAGTTCGAGGCCAGCCTGGTCTACAGAGTGAGTTCCAGGACAGCCAGGGATATATAGAGAAACCCTCTCTCAAAAAAACCAAATCCAAAAAAGAAGTCTCACATTCTGGGTATGATGTCTCTGATGAATATGGTAAAAGAGGGAATTGGTGAACTTGATAAAAACATTAGCTATCACATGACTGAATGGGAGAAAATGAACTAAAAAAAGATAAAGAAATGGAGCCAGGCAGTAGTGGCGCATACCTTTAGCTCCAGCAGATTTTTAAGTTCAAGGCCAGCCTGATCTACAGAGTGAATTCCAGGACAGCCAGAGCTACACTGAGAGACCCTGACTCAAGCAAACAAATAAATGGAGGCCTGGGGTTTGTGGGGGTAGTTAACAACTGGTGACTGACAAAGCATCTGAGCATGACTGAAAGCTCTCAGGTTTGGAGAAAAAGGAAAAAGACTCACAAAATAACACAAGGCAGCCTCAGCTTCCTAGTGAGAGCTGACATCTGTCTAAGGATCCTCCAGACAGCAGCTGGGCAGCATTTCCTGACTGTGCTCAAGGCCAACCTAGTCTACACAGCGAATTCCAGGCCAGTCAGGACTATATAATGGGACGGAGGGGTTAATCACTGAAAGATGCCAATATTTTAAAAAACCAAGGGAAACACAGGGAATCTCAGCAAAGAAGGCAGGCGCTGCAGAACATTTTCTAAAGACCTCTGACACAACTTCTCTGCATGTTAGGTGAAACTTGAGGAACGTGTTGCTAACACTTAGCAGACCAGTAGCTTCTATCAAGCTCCAAAGGTAAGAATGCCAGCAGATAGCATCTGTCATGCTGGGATAGTGGCGTATGCCTTCAGTCCCAGCATTTCAGCAAGCAGAGATAGGCGGATCACTGAATTTGTGGTCAGCCTGGTGTACAAGGTAAGATCCAGGGCGGCCAGTGAGGTCTTGTGTAAAAAACAAAACAACAAAAGCAAAAAATCTTGGGTTGAGACCTAAGGAAAAACTCATAGTTCCACTGAGCATCCACTACCACTGAGCACCCAGTACCACTGAGCATCCAATACCACTGAGTACCCAGTACCACTGAGCACCCAGCACCAGAGCATCTAGCACCACTGAGTACCCAGCACCACTGAGCACCCAGCACCAGAGCATCCAGCACCACTGAGCACCCAGTACCACTGAGCACCCAGTACCACTGAGCACCCAGCACCACTGAGCACCCAGCACCACTGAGCATCCGCCGGCACATGCACATAACTCGCTGGACACCAACACAGTGATCTGTTTGTAAGGGTAATGCACCTGTGGACACGCTCCAGCTCCAAGCGGTGCTCCTGCAGCGTAAGCTGATGCTGACGCTGCAGCTCTTCCAAGCGCCTGGCCTCTCTGGTGAGCTCCTGTCTCAGCTTGGCCACCTCTATCTTGAGCTCGCTGGCCTCTGCTTGTTGGGCCTCCTCCCGCCTGCGGGCCTGGGTGAACTCAACGTTGTAGCGTTCCAGCTCCTGGTCGCGCTCTTCCAGCACCTGAAGGTTGTAAACGAAGTCCTCCTGTAGGCGCTGCAGCCTCCCTTGCACCTCCTCCAGGCGGTTCTGAGTAGCCTGTAGCGCTGCCTCCTGCAGCTGTGCACGGTGGGCCTGGAGGGCTCGCCATTCCTCCTCCTTCCGAGCCAAAAGCTCGCTCAGTTCCTGCTCTGAGCACGGTGGCAGCATAGTGACAACTACGGCAAAGAAGGAAATGAGCAGCACACCATCAGGGCCTCTGAGTCCTAAGTGAGTATGTATGTAAGTAGTGTGTGTGTGTGTGTGTGTGTAGTATGTATGTATATAGTTATGTTTGTATGTAGTATGTATGTGGTATGTATGTAGTATGTGTGCGTGTAGTGTATGTATATGTAGTATGCATGTATGTGGTATGCATGTAGTATGTATGTATGTATTTTTGTTTGTTTTTTGAGGTAGGGTTTCTCTGTCTAGCTTGGTTGTCCTGGAGCTCACTCTGTAAACCAGGCTGGCTTTGAACTCACAGAGATCTGCCTGCCTCTGCCTCCCACATGCTGGGACTAAAGGCGTGAGCCATCACTGCTTGGTTAGACAAATAAATTAAAAAAAAAACAAGATACAATATACGAGTCCAGTGGTTTTGAGATGAAGTCTTACTAAGTTGCCCAGGCTGGCCTTGAACTCTCGGTCCTCTATCTTAGCCTCCTGAATAGCTAAAGTAATAGATATGTTCCACTATGCCTGGCTAAAGTCTTAATTTTTAAAAAATTAGGTCCCACATTATAAAACTACTTTGCCAACTAGCTAATAAGTCTTTAAAAGCAACTCATTGGAGGTGGGAGGAATGGGTCGGCAGGGCAGGAACCGCAGCGGCTACAGCACACTGGAAGAGACTGTTTTACTGAGGCACACTATAGACTGTCACTGGTCCTAGTGAGGCCTTGCTGCCAGTACTCAATGTAAAAGGGTTCTCTCTGTACACACAGCGTTAAGCTTGAGGCTCCTGGCTTTATTTACATAGTCCACCCAAGGCTACTCACAGGGACATACAGAAGGCCAGCCATGCTGGGCACCGTCGCCCAGGCACGTGAGCCAAGGGTGAGCCAGGGGAGGCACCAGAGCTCCTCTCTGACAGCCTTCCAACAGTCCTACCAGGGCACACAGGGGCTTCTGCAGTAAGTATCACTGTCACCCCAAAGAAGGTGGCAGTATGACTCTCTCTAAGTGGGTCTTCTTTAGAAAGAAAACCATTGTCCAGGATCACGTCAACTCACTAGTCTTATGTATATTTACAGAGAAGGTGAAAATACTCATGGCCAGCACCCTGAGATAGCCCAGAGTTAAGGTAGTGCAGGTTGACTCATCTCTACTCAAAGCAACAATGAGTAGGCCGTCACAGACATAAAACTCAGAAACAGGGGTTGCTTTTGTGTTGTGCTGTATGTGTGTGGGGGGAAGGGCATGGTGTGTGTGAGTGTGCATGTGCTATGTGTTGAACTGTAGTGTGTATGCATGAGTGTGTGGTGCTGTGAAGGTTTGTGAGTGTATTACAGCATGGTATATATATGGTATAACGTGGGCTAGTTCACGTGTTATGACGTGTTGTGTTATATGTTTACATCAACTCCACAGTTCCTAAGCCAGTAGCTGCTCTTTATATAAGTAGTACTACTTACAGAAAATTTAACTCATGACCTCATTGATAAGAACTAGTCATAGGGCCGGGCAGTGGTGGTGCACGCCTGTAATCCCAGCACTCTGGGAGGCAGAGGCAGGCCAGGCGTATTTCTGAGTTCAAGGCCAGCCTGGTCTACAGAGTGAGTTCCAGGGCAGCCAGGGCTACACAGAGAAACCCTGTCTCGAAAAAAAAAAACAAAAAACCAAATCTCCCCCCCCCCCCCAAAAAAAGAACTAGTCATAGTCAAGCTGGAGAGACGGCTCCATGGTCAAGAGCACTCACTGCCCTTGTAGAAACCTGATTCCTTTGCCAGCACCCACATGGCAGCTCACAAGCATTGGGAAGTCTAGTTTCAGAGGCTCTGATGTCTTCCTCTGGAGTCTAAGTTTTCTTCATAGACATGGTACACATAAAACTTCCACAAGAACACACACAGACATAATAATACATGAATAAAATTAAAAATGACAGTCCAAATCATTATACATCACTAGGACTGAAAAATCCAAGAGTGCATTTCACAGGAGAGAAGGGGTCTCCATCAGACAGTGGGCGCAGCTCTGTGGCAGGTCGTCCTCTAAGTGCTGGATCCCCCAGGGCAGGGATTGGCAGGGAGTCTGTGATAGACTGGGCACTATCTGCTAGGGGCTTCAGGCCACACAGCAACTATACAACCCCAGCCCTGCCCTGCTGTTCTCACACAGAGAGGCTTCTATCAGCACAGAGGGGACAAGCATGACAGACCTTCTCAAAGCTGGTCAGGGTCCCCAACCCTCCAGGGGTCCCAGCGCGGGCTGTATAGAGACACAAACAAAGCATTGCCTGTGCAAAGCCCCTGACTCTAGAGAAGGGCACGGCGGCACGCCTGGCATCTGAGTGCTGCCAATAGCCAAAGTTGGAGCAAGGGACCCCACAGCTGCATCCAGAAGAGACTGGCCCACCGGTGACTGTCACTGTAGCCTCAGAGCCCCTCAAGTGTGCTGAGATGGAGTTTTGCGGAGCCGATTACGATCTGAGTTGGCTCTGGTCATCCTGCTGCTTACCTAACATAAGTGTAGCTCCATGACCCACCGCGGTTGCCTGGCTTCTCAGGACTGCCACACAGCCCCCCCTTCACTGGAGCTCAGGAGACGCCCGCTGCCTGCCCGCCTGGCATCCGCTCTACAGCTCTGCTCTGTTCCTGCATCCCACACAATGGTCTGGTCATCTCACCAGCCCGACAGGCCTAAATCTTCAGTGCCTCATCCCGATGCCTGCACCTTGGCTGCCTCACACTCCTGCCACCAGACTCACCCCACTCCCACCCCTGTCACAATAGTCTACACCCTCAAACTGTGAGCCACGAGATCCTCCTTCCTTAAACCACTCTCTTAGAGCAATGAGAAAGGTAAATAACATGCCCCATCCATGCCTGCCGGAAAGAATCCTTTACGATGCCTAACTGCAGTGGCCTAGAGCACCAGAGCTGCCTGCCACTCCACTCCCACTCGCAGTCTCTGCAGTGCACCAGCCGCATGGCTTCGGGTTGGTGGTGCTCTGACATGGAAATCCGATTGTGGTACCATCATGCTTAACATCTGCTGTGGCTTCTGGAAATTTCAAGTAAGTTCCATTCCTTGGATCTGCACCCAGAGGCCCTTGGAGTCCGCTGCAGCGCTCTCTGACTTCCAGCTGCTCCCAGGCCTAAGGGCTGAGACTTTTGTTCCCAGGCACAGCACTTGTTGCTCTCTGCCTAAACGGCCTCCTGGGTGGGCAATTTCTTACTGCTAGGTTTTTGAAACTCAGCAGGTCACCGTCAATATGAAACTTCTGACCACCAAGCCAGGCACAGGGTCCCTATCCCTGTCATTTCTTCTTTGTTCTCCTGACCATGCAGACAGTGTGGTACCCTGTGCTGTCCACTGAAACTGGGGTCTCCCTGCATAGACTGTAACTTGGGGAACAGAGGATGAATGAATGACATAAAGCACCAGCCAGCCAGGGAGAGGAGCAAGCTTCTGCCGGCCTTGGAGCTCATCAGCTCAGGCATCCAGGGCAAGGGATCAGTGCCCCCCCCCCCCCCATGTTCCTTTCCTTCTACCGCACTACAGCACAACTGTCCTGCTCCTGCACAAATCTCACCAAAGGATGACTCCAAAAGTTCCAGGTGAGGCACCACAGGGCTAGAGTATGCATCTGGTCTGTCTGCCAGCTAACAACTGTCCCTAGCAAAGCACCTAGTTTTCAACACACAGTCTTGAGGGAGCTACACGAGAAGCCTCTGGAGGAAGTTCGGCCCCACTGTCAGCAAGACTTCACCTACAGTGTACGTGGTGTCCAGGAGAGTCTCTGCCAACAGAGCGTCATTGGGCAGGGGAACACATCAATTTCTCTCTCTCTCTCTCTCTCTCTCTCTCTCTCTCATTTTTAAAACAGTAAACTTTCCAGGTGAGATGGCACTTAACTGGAATTGTAGCTTTTGGAAGGCTGAGGCAGGAGGATCACATGCTTGACCTTTGAAGCCTTTGCTGAGTGCTGAGGCCGTTTCAGAAATGAACAAAAGGAACACTAGGGTCTTTCTTTCTCTCTTTCTTTCTGAAAATCTAATGGGGTGTTGTCAGTATCCCTGTGAAGTCTAGAGAGCCTTAGGAACCTCTGGATTTGGGAAGATAGAACAACTCTTCCTGAAAGGTGTGATTTCCCATGGGGCTTAGGGGCGTCCAGATAGCAGAGGCCGCATCTGTGAGACATGTCCATTATTGCACACAACAAAGTGAGCCCCAGTCCAGACACCCACCGTCCTGGGCTGTGGCCGGAGTTAAGATGTCACAAACAGTTTGGTAGCATGTGCAACAGCTCATGAACACAGCTCTAGGGTCCACAGAGCCCAACCCACGTGTGCAGCAAGAGTGTGTGTGGCAGGAGGCCTGCAGAAGCCACTCCTGAGCACAGGACCTGGCCAACAAGAGAGAAACACGCAGCAAAAGGGTGGTGTGAGAGGGCAGTCAGCCCCTCCAGGTGGGAAAAGATGCTGGGACTTCACAAGATTACAACAGAGCCAGAGCATACCAGAGCTGGGAGCAGGGGCTTCTTAACCGCTGACACCACCCTTAAGCGGAAGCTATTCAAGACCACGTCCTGAAGTCACCTAAGAAACGTCTATCTGAGAGGGAAAGAGCCTTCCCACAGGCCCAGGCGATGTAAGTCTGATTCTCTGCCAGCTTCAAATGAGGCCTTGTGACTCCAGTAAAAACGAAATTCAGGAATCAGAATAGAGATGGTGGCTCTTCAGACTGAAATTACTGGAATTATCTGGGTGCTTAAGAAGCCACAAGAGACACAGGACCAGAGGACTCAATGGGCCAATTAATGAGAATGTGGTGTGACTGGGAAATGTGCAGCTTTCTGTAGAAATTGGAATTTCTTGAAGGTAAAGTATTATCAGGGTAAGAGAGAAAAATAACACAGACCAGGCCCTACAAACCAAGCATCACAGAGAAAAACAAAATGTTCCCAGAAGCTGATATATGGGTGTGGTGCTCTGAATACTAATGGCCCCCATATAGCAGCTAGAACAGTGCAGGTTGGCTCCTAAGACCCTTCTGCTATTTTCCCATGATCCATCTGTGTAATTTCTGGTCAGTGATTCCAGGTTTTAAATAACTTGTAAGTTCTATAATGCTTTCAGTTTCTTTTCTTTATCATCCACTAAGAATTTAAAGAAAAATCACACTCTCTTTCAGCTGTTAATGCTGTTAGCTTTATAAGCTCTTCCCTGTTTTCAGTTTCATTTGGGTCATTTGGCTCATGGATTTTATTTTCTGTTTGTTGATAAGAAATGTAAGAGTAGAATGTTAATAAATTTCAGTTTAGTTCTGTAATGTCAAGAATTTAAGAATTAAAAAAAATGGACTGGTTAAAAAAAAAAAAAAAAAGAATGGCTCCCATAGGCTTATATATTTGACTGCTTAGTTACCAGGCAGGGGAACTATTCGAAAGAATTACAAGGATTAAGAGGTGTGGCCTCATAGGAGGGTGTGTCACTAGGGTGGACTTTCTTTGAGGTTTCAGAAGCCCTCGCCAGGCTGTCTCACTCTCTGTCTCTGGATCAGAATGTAGCTGTCAGCTACTCAGCACCATGCTTGCTGCCATGATGGTAGTGGACTAAGCCCCTACCGCTGGAAGCAAGCCCCCAGTTAAATGCTTTCTTTTATAAGAGTTGATTTGGTCATGGTGTCTCTTCACAGCAATAGAACAATGACTAAGACAATGGGTGTATATTGGACTATTCCAATGAAATTCCTGCCTGGTCCTCATGAAGCAGCTTCATAAAGGGTTCCAGGGCGGGCACTGACCTTTGAGGTCCTCCCTGTGGGGACATCAATGATCTCCATCTCTTCACGACTGTGCCACCCCCAGTCCCTTGGAGTTGCTGTTATCCTCAGGGAGGACCGACCTGTACCCAGGCAGGAGCCCTGGAGAATACATCCTGTGCCTGTTCCCTGAAGCTCTCCCAGGGCCACAGCTGCCAGAGCAGTGATGGAAGCCTACTCTGATCCAGATTCTAAATAAAGACTGCTGGAAACTGGATCCCAGGTTAGTCTGAAAGGTCTGAATGGTTTGATTCAGCTAACTGGTGATTCCTTTTCTCCACCCAACAGAGCAAGAATAAAACATAAAATCTAAAGAGAAAAATCGCCAGGCGTGGTGGCACACGCCTTTAATCCCAGCACTTGGGAGGCAGAGGCAGGCAGATTTCTGAGTTCCAGGCCAGCCTGGTCTATGGAGTGAATTCCAGGACAGCCAGGACACAGAGAAACCCTGTCTCGAAAAACCAAGAAAGAGAGAGAGAGAGAGAGAGAGAGAGAGAGAGAGAAAGAGAGAGATATCAGGATGCTTTCGCTGATGTATGCTAAAATTAATCACTGAAAATATGGTTAGATGCTTTTATACGGTCAAGCACCTCCCCAAATGGTATTTATTATTTACAATAAGAAAATAATAACTTTGTTATTTATTTAGTTTTTAAGACAGGGTCTCTACATAGCCTGGCTGTCCTGTAATTATGCAGACCAGGCTGGCCTCGAAATCACAGAAATCCGCCTGCCTCTGCCTCCCAAGTACTCGGATTTTAAGGCATGTCACCATGCCGGGCAGAATACAGTAACTTTATGTTAGCCGCTTGGCAGGCACCAAACTACTCAAAACTTGACAACGAAAGTATTCCCCAGTAATGGGGGACGTCTGCCTTCAGAGAGGCACGAGCGCGCCATTTTCTGGTTAAAAATGTGTAACTTAATCGTGTTGAATATCGGGCCAACCCAGGATGCAATGCAGTCTACAAGATAACGGACTAATGAAGCCAATGAGGGACTGAAGCAAGCGCTGCTGCAGGATGCAGAGCAGTGAAAACACTGCAGTCGTGTGCTGGTTTGAGCGAAACCTGCTCCTCTTGCAGGCGCTGGACGCTGTCGGTCCCCGGATGATCGCGTGTGGCTAATCACGAGGTAGGCGTTTGGGAGTCTGGGTCAAAGCTACAGGGGAGCAAGAACCTGATGCGATGGCCGTTCACTCACCGCGTGTGCCACCCGGCAGGACCCAGCAGAATTAGCTTCGTCTCCCACGTGCGACCTAGAGCGGCGCCAGCCAGAACCGGGGTCTCTAGGATTCTGCGGGCCAGCAGCCTCCCGCCCGCGCCTTTAGCGCGGGCCACGTTGCCATAGCGACTGGAGTCAGTAACCTTGGTCACTGTGCACCCTGAGCAGTGCTCCGGTCCCGCCAGGCAGAAACAGGAGTCTCAGCACAGAGTTCCGACCTGTGCGCTGGTACCGAAGGAAGGGACGCGTGGAGTTCCGTGGCCTACTGGACTCCCTGAGTAGTGCAAGCCAATGAGCAAGGACCCGCACCTGTGGGGCCCTGTACCCTCCCCTTAGCTGTCCTGAGGGTCCCCAAGGTGCCCATCCTGAAGTCCCAAAGGGCTAACTTCAGCGTAGCAGGAGGCGCCGGTAGGCGGAGCGACTGGGAGCTCAAGGGTGGAGCCTGCAAGTCGTGGATGGGAAGTTACTCGGGACTCAGGTTTTTCTTTTGTAGACTGCACAGGAGACTGTGACAAGGGTGCACGTGGCAAGAATGGGTGGAGGTTGCACCTAGGGCCTGTCGCCAGGTGAAGAAAGATAAGTGAAGAAGTTGATCCTCTTTCAGAGCCCTGGGTAAGGCGGGGCCACAGGAAGTCCTTCCAGGATTTGGTCTGATACCTCAAACATCAAAAAGTGAATGATTCTCCAGGATCCCAGCTTTCAAGGAGCTTGTCCTGAACTGAGAAGAGTTGGATGGAATGGGGGTGGTTACTGGGAAGGGCCTGCATGGGCCTCACACCAGGAATTAGTTGCAGGCTCACCTTTGTCTGTCTTTCCCTGTCATTTAAATTCTCAGGTCATCTGAGGATCAGGGAGATGGCTCTGTGGATGTGTCAGCCTGTTGACCCGATTCACACTCTGAGACCCACAGAGTAGAAGGAGAGAACCAATTCCCATGAATTTTCCCTGTTCTCTGTATGTTATGGTCTGCATGCTCACACAGTCACAAATACACAAAATAAGTAATAAAAAGAATGGTATTGCGGGCAGTGGTGACACATGTCTTTAATTCCAGCACTTGGGAGGCAGAGACAGGCAGATTTCTGAGTTCGAGGCCAGCCTGGTCTACAGAGTGAGTTCCAGGACAGCCAGGGGTACACAGAGAAACCCTGTCTCAGGAAAATAAAAAAGGTATTCTAATCTCTTTATACTGAAGAAGTTAGCCTGCGGCCTGGCCCTGGGATGGGCTCACATACCTCAACCAGCATAATTCCTAGGGATGGGGAATGTCTGTGACTCCCCTCCTTCTGGAGGGCAGCTTCAAGAAGTCTAGTCATTCCTGCCTTCCTGCCCTATATCCTGTGGCCTTCCTCTGCACGTCAGTCTCTTTTCCTGTACTTGTTGTCCCCACTTCCTGACAGCAGATGCTAGTGCTTGGTCTGAACCTCCCCACAACCAGCTTGTCTTCGTAGCCTTCTCCGCAGCCTTCTCCATTCCCCTGGACCTCTCAGGGCCTTCTGTTCTATTAGAAAGTGAGGTAGTGCTGGGCTGTGGTGGCGCACACCTGTAATCCCAGCACTCTGGGAGGCAGAGGCAGGCAGATTTCTGAGTTTGAGGCCAGCCTGGTCTACAGAGTGAGTTCCAGGACAGCCAGGGCTACACAGAGAAACCCTGTCTCGAAAAAACCAAATCCAAACAAACAAATAAAACAACAAAAAAGAAAAAAGAAAGTGAGGTAGGCTCAACTGCCACTTCTTGAGGTTCTTTCTCCCACCCTCTATTCCCCCAGCTGTTTCATCCCCTATCACCAGATAGAAAGAAGGATAGAGGAGTGAGACAGAGATCCCTGAATCTAATTTCTTTCCTTTCCTTTCTATTTTGAGCATAACTACTAACAAACTGAAACACCTCCACGCCCCCAACCCCACAACCACCACCAACCACCCCCACTTCTCGGGGCTCTAGCATTTATATACCCTCTGAAAAGTTCCCAGAGTTCTAAACATCACACAATCGAAGAAACTATCTGCAGCTGGCAAAAGCACACCTCTGCTAGAGCACGAGGCAAATCATAGTCGGCTGCTGGGGACAGTCTGAAGCAATCTCATATCTCCACACCTGGGATTAAAATAAAAGCACATTTTAATTTAATTATCTTACGATATTTCTGTGTTTTTCAAAGAAACCAAAATTCCAGAATTTTCAAACATGCCAACTACAGCTTCCCAAGGTGACAGAGGGAATTGGGCTTCTGTGTACATGAAAATGGCCAGGAAAGGCTGGGAGGAACCAGCCTAAGCTGGCTCAAACTGGAGCCAGGCCACCCACAAGAGAGACAGAATATGTGTTACCTGAGGTCTTCAAGCCTCCTCCAACCCCTCATCTGTAAAGTGCAGGTCTGTACGTACCTGTGTGTTGTGGATGGAAGTGGATTCCCCAGGTTCAATTTTTTTTGTTGTTTTTTTGTTTGTTTGTTTGTTTTTCTTTTTTCTTTTTTTGGATTTTTTGGTTTTTTTGAGACAGGGTTTCCTCTGTGTAGCCCTGGCTGTCCTGGAACTCATTCTGTAGACCAGGCTGGCCTTGAACTCAGAAATCCGCCTGCCTCTGCCTCCCAGAGTGCTGGGATTACAGGCGCGCGCCACCACCGCTCGGCTTCAATATTTTGAATAATCCCCAAAGGGGCTGTGTTTGGAAGTTAAGGCTTTAAGGAGGTAATTTCCAGTTAATGAGATCGCCAGTGTGGGACCACTCTGAGGAAGAAACACAAGGAGCACACAGAAAGGCCAAGTGAGGACATAGGAAAAAGAGGCTGTCTGCAGGCTGGAAAGAAGGGTCAGAGAAACCTAGCCCTTCTGGCTTCCTAACCTCATTCATCTCCAGAAGTGAGAGAAAGGAGTGTCTGTGTGAAGCCCCAGTGCCCGGCATTCAGTTATGGCAGCCAGGGTGGAAACACCACATCACAGGTACACGTGCTTGGAACTGTGGCTGGGTGACCTAGGTGTCCTGCTGACTGCAGTCACTCTTGCAGCTGAGCCTGCATGCCCTGGTATCTAAGAACAGAAGCGGGGTGCCACCCAGGTCTGGAAGCTGTGGTAGTGTCCCACAGTCTTTGTAAGAATCTCAGTGCAATTGAGCTGGGCTCCCCTGGCTGATAACTCCCCTCGATGGCTTGGACTAAGGCTGTATCTTCCTCAACTACTTGGCCCTACCAAACACCCCTTGTACCCCACGATTCACACACACACACACACACACACACACACCCCTCCCACATATATGTGTTTATGTATATATACACATATATATAAACACACCACACACATTCACACACACACATACATACACACACACACACCTGAGGGTGCTGGCTCACACTGCCACACCCTGCTGCCTCCCAGATGGCCTCATCTTAGCCCTGCCATGATTCTTTCAAGGATGTGCTGGAAGCCTTGGCACCTCCAGGCAGAGGCACCCTCCCTGAGGCCCCTGCATGTCACACGTTTCCCTGCCTCCTCCTCCTCTCTTAGCATTAGCAGTCAGGAAATGACATTTACTTCACTGTCATGGGGACAATGCAGGTGGGCTCATGGGTGAGAGAGAGCAGCTGCAGTAAGAAAGGATGTTAGACTTAGCCCTCGCCTTTCCGGGAAAGCCAGCCCCACACCCGAGGCTCCAAGGGAAGATCCTCCTCGTGTGCTGCTGCTGCTGCTGCTGCTGGGCGTCCTGGCATCCTCAGCTGCGGGTGCTTTCTATGCTGTGCCTGTCTGCCTTCTCACACTGCTCTGCACAGGATGCCAGTCACACTGGCTCAGGATGTACCCAGCACAGTGCAACTGCATCTTAACTGACTGCATCAATCAATGATCCTGTTTCCAAGTAGGGCCACGTTTGAAACACAGGTGGCCAGGACTTGGGCCTGTCGTCGTCTGGGCCTGTGCTGGGCTCCTGTGGCCACTCTGCAGTGATCCCTGCTACCACCAGGCACTAATGCCACCGTCCCAGTGCTGCTATCAGCATATCTCTGTGTGACAGATGCCTGGCTTCTGAGTGGAATGAACAAGGAATGGCAGAAAGGCTAGAATTGAATCAGAATTTTGGGACGTCAGAACGCAGGCTGACTTGGTGGGTGCTGCTGAACGCTGAGTGAGAAGCCGAACTTGGTAGCTGGGCTCTCTCCTAGGACAGTGCCCTGGGGTAGAAAGCGACATAGGAGCTACCCAAGCACACCTGGTGCTGGCTACCCATGACTTGGGAGTCCCTTCTTTGATTTTTGGCCATAGGCCAACATTGTGGTGGTATCACCCACCACCAACACACATACACACACACACACACACATATACACATGTAACACCCCCACATAATACATACACATACATACATACACATACCCTACACATATGTACACACACACACACATATACACACATACACCTCTCCCACATTCACACACATGCCACACATATACATATGCATACACATATACATATACATTCCCCAAACACATACACACCACACATACACACACACATACAACCCCCCACATAATACACTCACATATACACATACATACACCCACACCCACATATATACACATATACACATATATACACACACATTCATACACATACCCCACACATATATATATACACACACACATATATACACAGACATTCACACACACATACACCATACACCCTTCCCACATATATATATATATATATACACATAAACACACACACATTCACATACACACTTCACACACACACACACACACACACACACACACACAGCTGTCTGCCTTAGGACTCTAGGCCTTGTTGGAGCCACAATAACACAGGGATCTGGTACGAGTAGTAGGGCCCTGTTCTGCCTGGGCACAGGCCTGCGTCTTCTTGAGCAAACCACTTCCCTTAGGTTCAGGAAATGGCAGTGCAAAGCTTGCTGGGCGACCTCTCCATCTGTGGAGAAGGTGAGCACCTTCTCCATGGCAGGAGGTGAGCTGAGAAGTGGGGAGGTGAAAGCCACCTGTTACTTGGACCTCTCTGTGGCAATGGATGTGGATATCTGTTCCTTACAAGGTCCCCAAGTAGGGAACCACTCTGGGAATGACTATTAGCGGCAGTCTGTCACCCGCCCTACAGTACAGCAGGGCCTGTACAAATGGTTCCTGTTTCCTAAGAGCCAGAGGCAGGTGGAGCTCTGTGAGTTCAAAGACAGCCTGGTCTAGAGTTCCAGGACAGCCAAAGTTACACAGAAAAACCCTGTCGTGAAAAACAGAAATAAAAACAAAGAAAGAAGAGGAGGGGGAAGCTTTGGAAGAAGGGAGGGCATGTATCTGAGAAGGCAACGCTGGTCTTGGACAGGGAATGCCGCTCAGTCACTGAGGCCTCCATCTGAAACCTGCAGTCTGTTGCTTCCCTGTGCTCTTGGCTCTGAGGGCTCAGTGCTGACTCACAGGGAGGGGCAGCAGTTCCTGGTTTCTGATGGACAGTTGGGCAGAGCCTCACCCACCCCTGGGTCTGAGTTTATCACACGTTTAGCACAAAGGCTGTCTGCCCCTAAGCTCCTCGTCCCCTACTCTGGCCTGGCCTCTCCAGAGACTCTTGACTTTTCCGCGGTGAAGGATGAGAGCGAGGACATCCCAAAGCAAGGGCAGGGAGAGCATGACCTCTGCCCCTTGGCTTGGGGCACTCCATGCTGCAAGTGTTGGCTGCAGTGTACAAGTGATAGACTCCAGGTGGACGGTGGAGGCGAACTGGGGCTCAGTCGGAAGAGGGAGAGAAATCAAGGGACCAGGTCTGTTTGTTCTTGGAGTCACAAGCCAGCAGATGTCCATTCTGCGTTCGGCTGAAGTCACAGACCATTGTGGGTGCTCCTCTGAGCCAATGCTAAACATAAGGGAAGCGGTGCTGATGGCTGGGCAATTCTGCACTTCCACCCACTGCTGGTGGAGAATGGGCTAAAGGAACGAGGGCTGGACAGGCCGGGGCAAGACCACCGCCTGCTGAACGTCCACACACCTAGTCTGTCTGAGCCTGGTCCTGAGCCTGGAGTTCCGGTGGGATGCGGGGGACCTTGGGAATTACTACTGGTATGGACAGAAAGAGACAGAAAGAAGATCCCAAAGGCTGGTGGGGGATGGGGGGCAAAGCAGCTCTGCTTGAGCCAAGCAAGATTGGGGGCACCCCAGGGCACCTGGGTTACACGGACAATCAGAAGGGTCAGTGAAAGGGTGGTCTGGAAGGCTGTGAGACTAGATAAAGTACAGTGGACTGAAAAATGTAAGGACAAGGTCCCCTGGAGAGGTTCTCCAGAACCCAAGGGATTCAGGAAACGTGCAGAAGGTCTCTGGGCTGCTAAAGGGGAGAAAACCTCTAAAAGCTAGGGAGGCCCAGGGGTGTCCACAAGAGAAACCATGAGTGTGAGGAGTAGTTGGTGTGTTTTAGACCCAGGTTGAGCTGAGGCAGAGAATGACCAATATTACCTGCTAAGGGTTTCGGTGTGTCTGAGGTGTGCATGAGGAGCAAGGGTTGTACAGTGCTGGAGTTGGTCCGTTCTGACAGCTATCCCTGTGACCAGTGTCCATAGACCGCTGTCCGCAGAGGCCATGCAACCACAGGCTGTTCTCTGAGCTCTGGGACAGGTCTTCCTTCTGTCCTCAACTACTTTTGGCTGCCGGTGGAGCCTTGGTGACCCTGTGGCTTCCTAGTATCACCTCATAAGCCAAGACTTGGAAGGGTCACTTTACATCACCGCCTTCAATCTCTGAAGCAGCGTGTTGTCACCTGTTCTTTACACACGGGATGGAGATACAGACAGGTCAGGGGCTGCTCTGAAGCCCTAGGGACATGAAGAGAGACGAAGGCCCAAGAGCAGCAAGGGAGGGGAGGAGACACTAGTGATGAGGATCCAGTGGAGGCATGCGGTGGCCGTTCTTAGTTGTCAATCGGTGGCCGTTCTTAGTTGTCAATCGGACTGTATCTGGGACTGACTAAAACCCGAGTGGCTGGGTACATCTGTGAAGGTCTTTTTAAAATTATTGCCAGGCAGTGGTGGCACACGCCTTTAATCCCTGCACTTGGGAGGTAGAGGCAGGCGGATTCCTGAGTTTGAGCCCAGCCTGGTCTACGGAGTGAGTTCCAGGACAGCCAGGGCTACACAGAGAAACCCTGTCTTGAAAAACCAAATAAATAAATAATTAAATAAATATTATTATTATTATTATTATTAAAGCAGTTAAGGTGGGGAGTCCTTGGATCTCCCCAGGTGGGACGAGACATCTTTAATCTGGGCACACCTCCCAGCCGCAGCCTAGAAGAGGACTCGGAAGAGCGAAAGCTCTGAGTTCTTTGTCTGCTTGCTCTCACTAGTGCTGGCAAAGGCCTTTCCTTCACTGGCACTAGAGACTTATTTCAGATACTAGCTGGGCCACAGCCTGTGAGCCGTTCTAAAATTCCCTTCGTTGGGTCAGTTCTGCTCCTCTAGACAACCCTAACACAAGGCTGAATGTGCCACCACAAGGCCTAGAAGACTGGGGACATGGACAGACACAGCAGAGGAGGACAAGAGGTAAAATGGCCCACCTGTCTACACAGCCTGTCTCCATACCTCAGGCTCACCCACATGGAGATCCAGGACCTAGATGGTTCCAAGGAGCTGGAATTCCCTGCAGCTGCCCAAGGGAGAAAGGACACAAGGAAGAGGGAGAGAAGCAGGCAGAGGAAGAGTACCCAGGGGGTTCTGGACCTATAGAGCCAGCAGACAGTTTGTGTCATAGCAGGTGTGTGTGGAGGAACCCGGTCTCCCAGAACAAATTCCTTGCCCATCCTCTAGGCTTAAAGACTGAACTAGGGTCTGAGTGACCCAATTCACCAAATCAGCTATCCAGTTGGCTCCTAGACAATGCTGTAACTCTCTGTGGGCCTGGCCAGGCTCCTTCAAGTAGGGTGTCACTGCAGCTAAATCCTGGAAACCCCACTGCATCCTGGTTAAGCAAGAGAGGAAGGATATGGACAATGGGTTGTGTCACCCCATAGACGAGAGGGAGACCCACGGCAGCCTGCATTCTCACAGGGAAAGTTCTGCCAGGCAATGCTCACTCTAGTTTAGACACAGAGGAGGGTGAGCACACACTCCTAGCCTGCAACCAAGAAAGTGACAGTTTTCTGAAGTAGCAGCACACACCTGTAATCCCAGCACTAGGGAGGCAGAGGCGGGCAGAACCCTCTATGAGTTTGAGGCCAGCTTGAGTTACATAGTGAGTGAGTTCCAGACCAGCCAAGGCTACACAGAGAAACCTTGTCTCAGAAACAAAACAAAAATGCTAAACCAAGTCCCATGGCCCCGAGCCGGGAGAGCAAAGCAAGAGGAACATAAGTCTGAGACTGGCTTGGGCTGCACAACAGTGAGATCCGGCCTCAGAAACAGAAATAAAAGGAATGTGTGTGGTGCTGGCAGTGTAGATCTACAGATAAACGCTGGCATGGCATGTGAAAGTTCCCGAGTGTGACCCAAAATAACAACAACAAAAATACCAAACATTTTTTTTGATGCTGAGATAATTGGATGTCCACATGTAAAGGAATGAGACCAGACCTGTATCCCAAGCCATTCACATAGAGTGTCTTGAAACTGGACAATGGGTCAGCAAACTCTTAGAAGAAACATCGGGCAGGGTTCTGTTCCCAACATCAAGAATAAAGAGAAAGGAAAGAAAAGATAGGTAAAATTTCATGGCAGAGGATTTCTGTCAAAACACTAAAACCACAAGCAATTAAAAATAAGGGTTAATAGGATCTGGAGAGACGGCTCAGCAGTTAGTAAGAGTGCTGACTGCTCTCCCAGAGGTCCTGAGTTCAATTCCCAGCAACTACATGGTGGCTCACAGCCATCTGTAATGGGATCCGATGCCCTCTTCTGATGAATCTGAAGATAGCGACAGTGTACTCATATACATAAAATAAATAAATCTTAAAAAAAAAATAAGGGTACCAAAAGGCCTGTTGGTGTATTACCTTTAAGCCACTCAGTGGAAGGGGACAGGCAAGGCAGGTGGGTAGACTTGCGGGCTAGCCAATGCTACAGAGGGAAGCTGTCAGCGGGAGGGGAGGGGAGGGGAGGGACCTGCAAACAAGCGGGTCTAGGGGCCAGGGAGCTGGCTGAGTGGGCAAGCTTCCACTGTATGAGGACAGGAGGTGTTCAGCTCCCTAGCGCCTATGCAAATGCCAGGGGAATGGGTGTGGTGACCTGTCTGTGGTCTCACCAACAAGGAAGTAGAAAGTGGAGACAGGGAGTCTCTCAGGCAAAGTAGGTAGGCAGACTAGCCAAACGGTTGAGAGATTCTGCCTTAACAAATAAGATCCGGGGCAATCAAGAAAGACATCTGCCATCTGTTGTTGCACCATCAATATTGGGCCTCCACACGCACATATGTGCTTAAGGACCCTCCTACATACTACACACACACACACACATACATATACATACATACACATACATATACATACACATATATACATACACACATATACACACACATACATATACATATACACATATACACACATATATACACACATATACACACATACATATACATATACACATACACACACATATATACACACATATACACACATACATACACAGATACACATACACACATATGCACATATGCACACACATACACACTACACAAAAGAGAGCAAAGAGATTAAGTTCACTACTAGACACTTTAGAAATGCAAATCAAAACCACAGTGAGCTGCTACTCCACGCCCATAAGGACGGCTTCAATAAAAATAAAAACAGAAAACCCACAACCAGAGCAGATGGGGTTAACAAGAACACAGGGAAACTGGAAGTCTTCTGCTCTGTGGTGGCAGTGTGACATGGGGCAGGTGGTGTGGAAAGCAGCTTGGTAGGTAGTTCCTCATGAAGCTAAATACGCAATAAACACGCAATTCCTGTGTTGCGTGAGCCAGCAATTTCACTCTTCCATGCATTACTGAGAAAGGTGGAGAAAGACTTGTACCTAAATATTCATAAGAGTATAAATCATGATAGCCAGGGGCTGGAGAGTTGGCTCAGCAGTGAAGAGCACTGACTGCTCCTCCAGAGGTCCCGAGTTCAATTCCCAGCAACCACATGGTGGCTCACAACCATCTGTAATGGGATCCGATCCCCTTTTCTGGTGTGTCTGAAGAGAGTGACAGTGTACTCACATACATAAAATAAATAAATCTTTAAAAAAATTTTTTTAAATTAAAATTTTTAAAAAAATCATGAGGACTGGTGAGATGGCTCAGCAGTTAAGAACACTGACTGTTCTTCTGAAGGTCCTGAGTTCAAATCTCAGCAACGACATGGTGGCTTACAACCATCCATAATGAGATCTGATGCCCTCTTCTGGTGCATCTGAAGACAGCTACAGTGTACTTACATATAATAAATAAATAAATCTTTAAAAAAAAAAAATCATGATAGCCAGGAGGTGGTAATGGCTCAAATGTCCGTGAACAGGTGAACGGATACATAGAATACATACATTCTGTCTGAATAATGGTATATTATTCAGTATAAAGGGAGTGAAATACTAGTGAATCTAAAGACTTTAAGGTCAGTGAAAGAAATCAGTCACATAAGGCTACATTCTGCACTTGATCTTAGCCAAAAGGCCGAGAAGCGATAAGGCTACATTCTGAGCCAGGCCTGCAATCCCTGTGGTTTTGGGAGGCTGAGGCAGGAGAATTGTAAGTTCAAGGCCTGCCTAGGAAACTTAGCAAGACCTGTTTTTTGTTTTTTGTTTTTTTTTTTTTTTTAAAGGAAAAACAATGTCCGGAAGTACATAGCTCCACAGCAGATCACTTACCTGAGGCCACAGGTTCAGTCCCTGACATACACACAGTTTCCTTGTGCATAAAATGTCCACAGATAAAGAGGCAGGCGGGAAGGCATAGAAATAGTTGCTACTTTGTACTGATTACCCAGGGGGTGCAGGGTGCTGTGATGGATGATGGAAAGATTTGGAGAAGCTGGTGGTTACACAACACTTGCAGGCATTGGATGCCACTCCTTCCTTCCTTCCTTCCTCCCTTCCTCCCTTCCTCCCTTCCTTCCTTCCTTCAAGTTTTATTTATTTTATTTATGTGAGTTCACTGTAGCTGTCTTCAGACACCCCAGAAGAGGGCATCAGATCCCATTACAGATGGTTGTGAGCCACCATGTGGTTCTTGAGATTTGAACTCCAGACCTTTGGAAGAGCAGTCAGTGCTCTTAACCCCTGAGCCATCTCTTCAGCCCCAATGCCACTGTTTCTTTATGAAAACTTCATTTTGATTTTTAAAGGTGAAACACAAGTAACCTGCAGGGAAAGGGCAATTTGGGGACGTAGAAGGGAAGCCACACGATGCAGGTCACACTCGGTGTCCTTCTGGTCTCTGTGTGCACATACATCTTGGCTTTGTATACGCTTCCTGGATGCTCCTGACGCACATGGGGTCAAGGTTAACATTAGGAAGTCTCCCTCAATCACTTTGCCTTTTAAGAAAATATTTACTGTGCGTGAGAGGGAGTTTGGGTTAGAGGGTGTCCGGCAAAGGTGTGGAGGTCAGGGGACAACTTCTGGGAGTCAGTTCGCCTTCTACCTTGTCGAGGTGGAATGTGCCTCGTTTGTGTGGTGGTACGGCATGCTTCAGGCCAGCCGGCCCATGGGCTTCTGGGAAGTTGTGATTCTTCTCCCTCTCACGTCACCACAGGAGTGCTGGCATTACAGGTGCTCACCACCATCGCATCGGATTTTTTATGTGGGTTCCAGGAATGAAGCTCAGGTGGACGGGTTGCTGCAGATGGCACCTTTACCCACTGAGCCCCCGCCCCCCGCCCCCCCCCCCCAGCCACCGCTTTACATTTTGGAACAAGTTCTCTCACTGTTTTGCCTGGATTAGGTGACAAGTGATGCACCCTTCTCTGACCACCACCATCACCACCACCTTGCTGGACATAAACTGACAGTCTTAGCTTCTTATATTGGTTCTTGGGATTCAGACTCAGGTTCTAATATTAGAAATGGGTCACACAGAAAAAATGTCCACACAATCCAAAGAATTTGAGCAAGGTGCCTCTGCACAGGGATGCAGGGCAGTGTAAATTCAGCAATCCAGCATCCCTAGGGATTCCCACTGGGTTGTGTTCCTAAAGCACAAAAGGGGGTCTTGCACCTCACTCTGATTGGTCAGAGCTCAGCCTCACATTCTTTAAGGGATTATGTCACTTAAAATGGCATACCTGATAGGCAGGGCAACTTCTAAGAACAGGATGCAACTCTGAGCACATTCTTTTATCTTGGAAAGAAGGTGGGTGGGGGAGGGATTCTCGCCAGGTGACGTCTTTACTAATTTATTTTCAGGAGCTGAAGAGAATGGCTCAGTGATTAAGAGCACTGACTGCTCTTCCAGAGGACCGAGGCGTTCAATTCTCAGTGTCAACATGCCAGCTCACAACTGTCCGTAACTCTGGTTCTAGGGGACCTGATGCCCTCACACAGACATCCACGTAGGCAAGACACCAGTGCACATAAAATAAAAGTAAATAAATTATTTTTTTCAGCTTTATTATTATTTATTATTTTATAAGTCTTTTGCCTGCACGTATATGCACATGTGCATACCTTGGAGGTCAGGAGTCAGCTTTGGTTCCTCTGGGATTGGATGAAATTACAGATGGTGTGAGCTACCTACCGCATGCATGGGTGCTGGGAATCTGACCTGGGTCCTCTGCAAGAGCAACAACTGCTCTTAACCACTGAGCCATCTCTTCAGATTCTGTCTTGACTAAGTTCTTTATAGATGAATTTTCATGGTTTCATTTAACCTTTGATGGCAACGACAGTATATTTCATCTACATTTCCCACAATCATGCTGTGCAGAAAGCATTTCACCCAGTGAGCCAGCCCAAGTCTACCTTTAAGATGGGGACTTCATATATGCATGTGTGTGTGTGTGTGTGTGTGTGTGTGTGCGCGCGCGCGCGCGCGTGTATGCACTTGTGTGTACATGTGTGCATCATGTTTGTGTGGTGTGTGTGTTTGTGTGGTGTGTGTGTTTGTGTGGTATGTGTGGTATGTACATGTGTGTGGTGTGTGTGTGTGCTCGTGTAGTGTGTGTGTGTGTGTTTAGCTCAGATTAGCCTTGCACGGTAAACCCCTTGCCTCAACACCAGGGTTCTCAGACTGCTGTGAGTGCTACCATACCCCTTTGTACATGAATAATCCTAACAGGAAGACAAAGCTCCACTCTGCTCAAGTCTGCATCTTGCTCTCTCCTGGATGATTTGCTTGTAGTGGGGCGTGTCCTGCTCACAGTCACACACTGGACTGCTTCAAGTGTCTACACCCAGCTGCTTCCTGAGGCCACAGCCTGTGCAACTGTCACTCCCGAGCCTTCTCCTCCCTCCCTCCCTCCAGGGCTGAAGGTGGAACGTCCCGTCCTGGTATTCCTTTTCCTTTCTTGGTGTCGGATCTTCTGTGGACAGCTATGCTGAAGCTGACCCTCCAACCCCTGCAGAGCCTTGGGGTGATGGGGCCATCTGAGACTCTGTTGTGGCTTGTGTGCTCCCACTGGAAGCAGGACTTTTGGGAGGTTTGCGGATCTTTAGGAGTGGACTCTAGAAATGGATTAATTCATAACAATGGCGTGTTGGGAGGTGTTAGTGACTTTAGGAGTGGGCCAGGGAATCCCACTATGCCTGCAGGCTCCTGGGGAGAAAGTGCTCTAGGTGTGGAGTAAAGGTTCAGTAGTGTGTCCTGGATCCTCTGGACAGAGATCACTCAGGCGCAGGGGTAAGAGACTGGCAGCTGCAGACCTCAGGGAGGGGAGCAGTGCTTGGGACGGAATGTTTGTCCCAGTGACTTGGCTTTCTTTACCTGACCCAGCTTGCCTTGGCTTCCATCCATCATGGGGTAGCAACTGGTGCCGGGTGCTTCACGCGGGCTTGTCCAGGCATAGTGACTGGCCTATAATCAGGATGGTCAGGAAGAAACCCCATGGGCTGCCAATGTGGCGTCCGTATGGCTCTACAGACTCTGAAATGTTCCTTGTCCTGACGGAGAGGAGGTTTGACCTTCCACCCTCCTTGGGGCAGCTGACAGAGAAATCTTCAGATAACTCTCTCCTTATTTCTAAGATCATTTTGGAGACAGAGGAGGAGCTAGGCGGCCGTCTGGGAGGCTAGATGGTTGCTTAAGGCTGGTGATAGATCCTTCACATCCCATGGTTCCTAGGGGCAGGGATCTTGGGAAAGCCCATGTCCTCCAGGGCTCCAGCCACTTAGTCGCCTCAGAGCACATTCCAGGGCCTGGTGGGACTTGAAGCTGTAGACTGGAATGGAAAGCGGTAGGAAGAGAAGGCTGCCTGGAGGGACGTGGAGTTTAGAGGGCGGGACAGGATCTGACTGGCTCACCTGGGTGGTTTCTAGAAAACCGGTACCTCACCAGGGATAGAGCACCTTCCCTTCAGAAGGGGACATCTTGGGCGGGTACAGGGCCCAGGTGGGTAATCTGGATGCTGGATCCAGGTCTGAAGAGAGCTCCCACATCATTGCCCTGTGAGCAGTAGAACTGAATGCTTCTAACTCAGAAAACGGGCTTTGGGGTTGTCTAGGGCAACCAGGTCGCCACATCTAGGGCAACCAGGTCTGCAGAGATGCAGTTCTTGATGGTGCTGTCCCTAGCCTTTGGGAGACAGGAGGAGGCACTGGCTTGGTTTCTGTCTCCCTCTTGGGAGCTCTGAGTTATTTAGTCTGCAGGAAGGGTGGGGGTGACGAGCACAGCTGGCTACCTCCCAGCGTCTGGGTATCAGTGGCGGAGACTGAAGTTTGTCAGCTACCTGTCACAGGTCTCCATCACTAAGGATTGAAGCCCTCCACCCCCAACTCGTGCCACTTGTTGGAGGTCATGGGGTCCTCACATGTGTGGTTTCTGAAGCATCTTTTGAATAATAGTCAGGCCCTAGGCAGAGGTGGGGTCTGAATGACTTCATGGAAGGTCACTGGAGAGTGAACACATGATAGAACATCTGGCCTTACCAGGCTGGGCATCTCAGTAGGTAGGAACTCGGGGTGGTAGACTATAGGAGCCACAGATAAGGCCCATGGTCCCCCCACTCCATCCCGTCACCACGGTCAAAAGAATGGGCAGCTGTGACCTTCTGGACTCAGAGATCACCCTTTCCCATTCTGGCTGAGTTGAGTTCTTCACCTGATATTGAGTTATTATCAAAATGTCCTAGCTTCAGGGAACTGGGGTCATTTAGGAGCCACATTAGAAGTGAGATGGAGGCTCCTTTAACCCAGACGCGGTGTCCTGAGCCCTGTCCACCCCGATGGACATCAGCTCCCTGATGTCTCCTCGACCCTCAGCACCCCAAATGCCTGGAAAAATGGGGTTGATGGCGCACCCTTCGGAGGACTAGAAAGAACTCTAGTAGAACCAGCTTGGAATGGCTCTACTTTCTCCCAGCCCTGCTCCTTCCAGGCGGTCCGCGATCTTCTGAGGAGCAGGATGCAAAGCTGCTGTCCTGTCCTCAGCCCCCACGCTGGGCTGGGAGTGCGTGGGATCGTTCTTGTGTTCTGTGTACTCAGATGCTGAGTTCCCGTGCTCCAAGATCAAGTTGCAGTCTGGGCATGGGCAGCGAATTGACCAATGTGCTGTAAAGAATGCTCCCCAATAAAACTCTGGTTGGATAATAAAAGGCTGGAGCCTGTGACCTGGCAGGAGAGACAGGAAGGTGGAACTTGAGATGAGTGGGGGGTCTCGAGTAGGGACCAGGAAAAGGAAAAAGGGAGGGGAAGGAAGAGGTCGCCGCAAGGCAGGATGGTCCGCGAGGATGAGCCCTGAGCACGCGGCCACAAGAAAATCGCTCTGAGGACACACATGGGGCAGAGCAAACACAGCAAGACTCAGTTGGCAAGTGCCATGGCACCTACAGCTAGGATGTTAGAAGTCTCAGAAACGCCGGTTTAAGCGTACAGCTTGTTAATAAAAACACCAGGTGTCTGAGTCGCCACACCCCCCTCTCCAGGGAGCTATACAGGATAGAGTGGAGCAGAAGCCCTCCCCCCATAAAATCACTTCTATAGGAGTTGAGAGGAGGGCTGTGTCAGTGCCTGTATCTGTCTTTGTTGCAGGGCCCGACCACAGGGGAAACCGGAAGTTCAGGGAGTTTGACAGCCGTGCCCAAGATCCCCCTGGTCAGTCCAAGGTGCCTGTCTCTCCCAAGCAGGGGAGACAGCTGCCACAGCCACGCAATGGCCCAGGCTTAGGCACGAGCAGGGTATAGTGGTTTGGATGGGGCGAAAGCCAGAAGTAGGCCCTAAAGACCCAGAGGCAAGGCAGACGGCAGGAGCCCTGAGTGCATTAGGTGCGGTGGGGGCGTGTGCCACCGGGCAGAAGGCACAGGCCAGCAGGCCAGGGCCTGGAGGACAAAAGGTCCCAGTCTCGGAGATAGCGATGACATCGCCACTTTCTGGATCGCTGGAATCATAGAAGGAGCCCCCAGCCTTGGGAGGGGATAAACGGAGGGCAGAATGGGACGTAGAGGTGAGCAGCCACGGACCGAGGGCGCGGAAGGTCCGCGTTGGGTGGGGCCCGCGCCCCGGGCGCCTATGGAGCGGGTTCGGTCAGTGTCCGCGCCGTCGGGGCGCAGCGGCCAGGGCGCCCCCTCCGGCAGCGGCGCGGGGTCCGGGTGGGGAGGGTAGGGGCGGCGCCAGGCAGCGGTGACGTGCGCGGGGGACGTGCCGCGCGACGGATGAGAGCACTTAAAGTCGCCCCCGGCGCGGCGCCGAGCAGCCAAGGCGGAGAGAGGAGCAGCACACAGCGGCTGGCCGTAACAGGTAGGCGCGGCGGGATGCTTGGCGCGCGGAGCGAGACAGGGACCCTTCTTCCAGTCGCCCAAGGTTTGGGGGTCTTCGATCATCAGGTGCCGGATCCAGACCTGGAGCTCCCGGCCCCCGGTCCTCTCTCCCCTCCTGATTCTCCAGTCCCATTCTCTCTTGACTTGGAGAACCTTCTCACCACTGCGGCTCCACCAAAGGGCCCTGAACGGCCAGTTGCGCGCTTGCATCCTGCTTCCCTTCCCTCCGAGAAGCCTATCTATCCATCCGGTAGCTCTCGGGGGCTGGGCTTCATCCAGGAGGCAGCTGCCCCGAGCGACCAAACGACCAGAGTATAAATAGCTCGGCCCAAGAGGGTTGGAGGGTGGCCGGACGGCCGGGGAACCTGGGCTATATTTGGTGGGAATGCTACAGCCTTCTTGGAACCCCGAATCTCCAGCGGGCGTCAGCAGGCCGCCAGGGAGAGAGACGGACACGTGCGCTTCGGAATGGTGCCAGGTTGGGGGAGGAATGCCCTCGGGTCTCTTTCTTTCATCTCTTCACATCCACCTTTACTACCATCTTAGACTCATTAACCCTCACCCAGCCACCAACTATTAGCCCACACTAGGCACGTGAAAGAGAGGTTTCCCTACAGAATGGGCTCGGTTTGCCCTATCCTCATCCCGTAGGAAAACCAGGCACATGGCCTCAGTTTTCTTACCTGAAAAGTGGGTTGACTAGGCGCCTGCCTGGATGTTGGTCGAGTCAACAGACAGGTTCAAGAGCAAGGGAAGCCGTTAACTCTGGACAGCTGATAGTGCTTGGCATCTGAGTGACAATCGAGGAGCTGGCAGCAGGGGCCAGGCCGGCAGGAACACTTTCTGTGAGGATCTGAGTCAGGGCAACAGGTTGGTCTGAGAGAGAGTAAACGGCGAGGCTCCCCCCATGCGGCGCGGGCTCATTAGCTTTTCCAAAGCTGGGGGTGGATTCTGTCGGGAGCAGATTTTCCCCGAGGGCTCCCGGCATCATTCCACAGGCCCAAAAGTTGGCTGGTGTCCAGTGGTGCTGGGTCTGTCGGTGTTGAGGGATGAGGACAGTCCGGAACGTGTGGGGACTCACTCGGGGTGAGCAGAGATGAGCACACCTAGGGGGGTGTGCAAAGGACGGGCCTACCCCTCAAGGGCACTGATGACTGCCCAGGTACGTGTGGCCCCCCTCCTTGACGAGGACTTGAATAACCAGTGGTTTGGTTCCAAGATGGACTTGCCCACGTCACCAGTGATCTTGGGCAGGCTTGCTCCCCATTAAAAAGCGATCTCACTGCCTGGACGCCTGAATTTGGAGGGGCAGCGGGGAGAAAGCACAGTCGGTCTTGGAACAATCAAGAAGTAGGAAGGGGCCAGCGTGTGCGACCCCACAGTATGCCGGTGTTCTGAACTCTCGAGGCCAGTCCTGCAATGAAGGAAGGGGAAGGGCTGGTGAGGACCCAAAGCAGACGGCACCTTGGGGCCCCATGCGGGACTTTCTGGATGATGGTGCTAAGCTGTTGGAGACGTCTGGCACTGAGCACTGGCTCAGGGGCAGGTCAGGAATGGAGACCGCCCTAGAGGCAAGAGCAGACTTCTGGCCGTTGTTCCCATCGGTGGAATGGGCCATGAGGGGGTAGGTGGATAATGAACGAGCTGAGAGACCCGCGATGCTCATCTCAGCATCCCAGAGGCTCAGTCGCGCGCCCTCGCTCGCTTTCGTGAAGGGCAGAATGAACTGGCCCTCCTTGCAAGAGAATCTGTGACGAGTCATAGGTCTCTTAGGGTATGTGGCGCCCTGCGCTGCAAGTACGGTAGAAGCCGAGGACAGCCTACTCCAGGCAATACGGCAGCGGCTCCTCCCTTGGCGCGGTCACGTCCCCCACGTCCCGAGGCCGCTTGGGCGGAGCTTCCTTCCCTTTTCGACCCTAACCCGACCCACTGAACCCCGCCCAGGTCGGCTGGACCACTACCTCCAGTCGGTTGCCGCCCTGTGATCCAAGCCCCACCTCCACCCATACTTCTGCCTTCTCCAGACCTACCTCCTCTTTGCCTGACAGTGATGGGAGTTGGGGTGTGTGTGTGGCTTAGGACTTCCAAGACTCCTTTAGCTTTAGCCTTAGCTTTAGGAGGGAGGACTGCGTGGGAATCGAGGGCTCCGGAAGATGCCTTTGTGGTGGAGTGGCCCGCACAGTGCTCAGCAGGTCTTGGTGGAACTTTGCATAGAAGGGTCTCCCACAGTTAGCTGGAGCCGGTCCCTAGGGCTGCCCCATTTTGTGAGGTTCCTCACAAGAGGAGCGATCTCAGGGCTGAGGCGGGGTGGTGGTCGGCTCTGGGCAACAGTGTCTATTTTGGCAAACAAGGGCAGTATTTCTACCCCACTGATCCCTGCAAAGTTGATGTGAGCTGACAGGACAACGTGCTTGGGAGCCAGGCATGCATCGGAGGCCGGGTGGGCCAGTAGCGACGGGACGGAGAGCCAGGCAAGGTGTGGCCCATCCTCTGCTGACCATGGAGGCCTCCCCAGAAAAATCCTCTAGGGACTTTAACATGGTATACTTTTGCACACGATGGGCTCAGGCTTAGGGCTCAGAGAGGAGAGGTGCATTGCTACGCCCTAAGGGAGCCTTTCAGCAACCTCCTGCCCCTGCCACCCTGAGATACTGGGTGCCGGCCTCAACCGCCTTACTTGTTCTTTGGGGATCTGTAACGCAACACAAGGGATGTAGTTGCCGTTGTTCCTGCCGCCTACTCTGACCACAAAGGCAGGGCCAAGGCCGGCCCCTCTGGTGACAGGCACGTAATGGGCACCTAGTCTGCCTTCCTTGAACTAACTGGCAGTTCAGGTCCACAGACCCCAGCTGGCAAAAGGGGTGAAGTCCAGGCCCTCAGATGCAAAGGGCTGTTGCAGAGGACTTCCACGTGCCCCTGGCATAAGACACAGCCAGTGCTGTTAGGCTTTCCAAGGGCCCCTAAGGGGCCAGCCCTCGGAGCACCCCGGAGCCGCTCCTGACCCAGCCCCCATCTCCAGATCAGTTTTCTGTGACCTGGAGGCAGAGTTATTTCTGGGCTGCTTCCCTGGGAGGGTAAATGTCACCAAAAGGCCAGATGGCTAGGGTGTGTCCATGTGATATGCTGCTGGGGGGCGGGACCCTGGTGGGTACAGACAGGAAAGCCCAGGGGTTAGAGCAGTGGTCTGCATTTGGGCCCATCCATGGTCTGTTGCCCTGTGGACCTCACCCCTGAGGCAGGTTGGGTATTCTAGCCTTTTTATTGGGATGTGTTCAGGCCTGGACTGTAAACAGCAGGGCCAAGAGCAAGCAGGCTTAGACGCCACCCCTGGCCGGGAAATCGTGATCTCCCTGGAAGGTCTGCCTCTGCAAGGTTTCTGGTGACAGGCTGGGGTGGGCACTGGTGAGGTGCTCTTAGGGTAGCTAGCGCCTGGGCTAGGTGAGGACATGGCTGCTGGGCCTTGGCGAGGGGCTCCCTGTCTTCACGCCATCACCTCTGACGGTGGCCCTTCTTGTGTGAGCCTTCCATGGCAGCTATGGGACAGAAAAGTCCCAGGACAGGGACTCTCGACCCCGACTGCCCTCTGGGACCCTAGTTCAGAGGGCACCTCATCTACAGCAGGTAATTATGTCCCCGTTTGTCCCCCGTGGACTTTAAGAGCTCCAACGAGGGCCAACGTTTATAATAAACCAGCAAAGGTGGACTGACGTCAGAAGGCTGGGAGGCCTGTTTGGTACCTGGACAAGTGCTAGGCGTGTTTGCTGAGAGGCCGGAGCTGCAGCCTGGGAGGGGGCCTGGGGGGCCCAGGGTTGGGCTGGCGCTCACCACTGCTACTGAGCATGTTCTCCTTTTTGTTTCACATGGAAACCGGATTTTATTTTTTTACAGCTTATTTTGTGAACACGGGGAGGGGAGAGGTTGCGGGGGGTGGGGGGTGGGGCACATGAACATATGTGCCTGAGTGTGTGTGCCATTGCTTGTGGCGATCAGAGTTAGTCTTCCTTCATGTAGGTCATGGGCACTGGACCCAGGCTGTCAGTCTCAGGTGAAGGTGTCTTTACCCAGTGAGCCATCTTGCCCACCCTGGGTTTATTTTAGAGAGTGCAACAGAATTAATCCCAGCACTTAGGAGAGTTGAAGGCCATCTAGGGATACAAAGTGAAATACTATCTACACCCTCGAACACACGCGCACACAGACACAAAGAGAGGCAGAGAGACGGAAAGACAGACAGAAGAAAAAGGCAACACACTTCTGTAAGTCCAATGTCCGAACCCCCACAGTCAGCCATGTCCCTCCCCCGTCCTCGCCATGACCACTCCTTAAATTCTGGGCCTGGGGTGATCATGGTTTCTGCCTTTTGGTTTCATCTCTAAAGGGTTAATGCCTAAAATGTAACCACTCCAGTTTTTAAAGATTTCCCTTTAAGTAATCTTGAGGGCCTTTCAAACTCAGGGCTAATGGGTAAGAGGGACCTGGAGCTCAGCTGGGGCTCGCACTGGGCGTGTCCTGCCAGTGAGTCAGGTTGGGCTGTGCCCAGATGGTCAGGTGTGGGGTGCAGCCTTGGAAGGCTGGTGTGTATCCCTAGCAGAGCCATGTGTTGTCTCTGAACTTCAGGGAAACCTGGACTCCTAGGACAGTCTGTCTAGTTTAGCACATCTGTGACCCAATCACAGGACTGCTCGGAGGAGAAAGCCAGAAAAGGGGCAGGGGCAGGGGTAGGGGCAGGGCTGGAGAGCAGAGATCCATGCTCAGCCCTCCCAGGGCGAGCAGCCTAGGTGGGAAGGAAGGTCACCTGGCCGGAGCTTACATTCCAGTCTAGCTGCCCTTACAGACACACCGAGGCTTGACTTTTCTCCACAGAGTACTGTTTGGCAGCACAGCATTTGTGGAGAGAGACGAGTAGGCTGGACTGAACACTCAGGTCAGAGGCCGCCCTCGCTGCAGCTCAATTCTTGGTGAGACGGGGCATGAGGCTAGCCTCTGGGGTTAGTCAGTCAGAACACTGACTGGGGTGCCATTAGCAAACAGAAGCTTGGTCCTAGCTTTCGGACTGCTTTGTCTCACATCAATAAAGGCCCTGAAATTCATGAAAAGGGAAGTTAGCGCTGGGTGGGTGTGGGGTTTGGGTCAGCCCCAGTTCCCACAGATTGGTATAGGAGCTGCTGCCACACCTGTTTTCCCCTTAATCCTAGACCTTCCCAGAATCCATCAGGATCTTCAGCTTCCTCCCCAAAGCCAACGCCACAGATTGTTCCAGGCAGAGCTAGAGCTACCAATCTCTACCCAGGGGTACTGGGAAGCAAGCCCCCCTCAGATTCCATACAGCCTGCCTTGACATTTGCCCCCACAAGGCAGCCAGGGGAATCCAGAGCGGGCGAGAATGCGGCTTTGCCCCTCTGGGGCAGGGCTGACAGACCCTATTTAGACTCGGAGGTGGGCTGGATACTCATCCTAGACATTCTAAGGGAGGGTTCAAGAATGTGCCCTGAAAGGGACAGGAAGTCCAGGTTACTGTCCAGGCTACTCTGGGGGCACAGTTTCTGCGCAGCACAGGTTCAGAAGACGCCAGCTAGGCTGACTTCTTGGGCCTGCTCTTCCCAGGAAGTGACGTAAAGTCCTGCTTGAGCCCAAAGTCACTGTACTTTATAGCCACCTGTGTGGGGACAGGCAACTGAATGAGGGGCCTAGACAGCATCCCAAGGTACAAGTAAGGGAGCCTGGGGTGGGAGCCCAGGGCCAGCAAGTACAGGCCGCCCAGGGCTGGGCTGCTGCTGGAGCAGCCAGGTGCCAGTGCTGGCACTCTCCAGGTGCCTGGCCTGTTTCTGCCCCACCCTCTGCTGGGCTGTGGCTGTGATGGTCACCCTGGCAACCTGAGTCATCAATGTTTCTTTTCTCAGGTGAGACCAGCCCTCCTGGCTATGGGAGGAGCTGTGGTGGACGAGGGTCCCACCGGCATCAAGGCCCCCGATGGGGGCTGGGGCTGGGCCGTCCTCTTTGGCTGTTTCATCATCACGGGCTTCTCCTACGCCTTCCCCAAGGCGGTCAGCGTCTTTTTCAAGGAGCTCATGCATGAGTTTGGGATTGGTTACAGCGACACGGCTTGGATCTCCTCCATTCTGCTGGCCATGCTGTATGGCACAGGTGAGGTGGGGTCCACGGGGAGCCCGGGGAATGGGTTAAATCTCATAAATGGGGCGGGGTGACCTTGCCAGAGAGCTATTGGTTCTTTAAGAGAGTGGGTTGTGCTGAGACTCCCAGTGGTCAGGTCCCTTAAGATGGCTGCTGCCTGTTGACCCTCTTAGGCAATGAGAGAGGCTGAGCTCTGCCCAGTGTCCACGAGTCGCCTGCACTGTGAACCTGGGCCCCCAGTGCTCAGCACGCCTGTTGGGCTGAGGGCCCGTCATACTCTAGCGGGCAGTGAGAGGGCAGAGCTAAGCTGGAGGCCCAGGCAGCCCTCAGCCACCTTCTCCACACAGGCCCACTCTGCAGTGTGTGTGTGAACCGCTTTGGCTGCCGGCCTGTCATGCTTGTGGGCGGCCTCTTTGCGTCCCTGGGAATGGTGGCTGCGTCCTTCTGCAGGAGCATTATCCAGATCTACCTCACCACAGGGGTCATCACTGGTGAGTCTGGCGGGACCTGCAGACCTCAGGGTGGCCGCACCTGTTCTGAGTTTGGAGGGAAAGCTGAGAGCTGTTGGGTTCCTTCCCTCCCTCGGGGCATGGGCAGAGGTCTTGGGGGGCAACACGGGGGTCTAAGCTGCCTTGCTTGGAAATCTGAGTTACGAGGTCTCACGCTGCCTTCCTGCATGTCTCAATCATGGGGTTTAACTGCGCCCTCCTAGGAGGTCTGAGTCTGGGATTCCAGAAGGAAGTCACACTGCCTTCTGCAGGCTTGGATCTCGGGGTCTCACGCTGTCCTCTTGGGAGGTCTGGGGAATCTTACACTGTCCTCTCTTACAGGCTTGGGCCTGGCTCTCAACTTCCAGCCCTCCCTCATCATGCTCAACCGATACTTCAACAAGCGTCGTCCCATGGCCAATGGGCTGGCGGCGGCGGGCAGTCCCGTGTTCCTTTGTGCACTGTCTCCGCTGGGGCAGCTGCTGCAGGACCACTATGGCTGGCGGGGTGGCTTCCTCATCCTGGGGGGCCTGCTGCTCAACTGCTGCGTGTGTGCGGCGCTCATGAGGCCGCTGGTGGCGCCCCAGGCGGGGGGCAGCGGCGGCGGGGGTGGGACTGAGTCCCGTGGACCCCAGCGGCCGCCTCAGCGCCTGCTAGACCTGAGTGTCTTCCGAGACCGCGGCTTCCTCATCTACGCCGTGGCTGCATCCATCATGGTGCTGGGGCTCTTTGTGCCTCCCGTCTTTGTGGTGAGCTATGCTAAGGATATGGGCGTGCCCGACACGAAGGCCGCCTTCCTTCTCACCATCCTGGGCTTCATCGACATCTTTGCCAGGCCCACGGCTGGTTTCATAACGGGGCTCAAGAAGGTGCGGCCCTACTCTGTCTACCTCTTCAGCTTTGCCATGTTCTTCAATGGCTTCACTGACCTGACGGGCTCCACGGCCAGCGACTACGGGGGCCTGGTGGTCTTTTGCATCTTCTTTGGCATCTCGTACGGCATGGTGGGAGCACTACAGTTTGAGGTGCTCATGGCTATCGTGGGCACTCAGAAGTTCTCCAGTGCCATTGGTCTCGTGCTGCTGTTGGAGGCCGTGGCTGTGCTCATCGGGCCCCCATCAGGAGGTGAGTGCTGCCAGCCAGGGAGACTAGGCCAGGGCAGGGCCGGGCCTTCCTGAGGGGGGCTGCTCACCCCTCCCCCTCATACCCTGGCTTAGGAGACTGGGGCCAGCAGATGCTAAGTGCTGGCTCTGAGCCTCTGCACCAGGGTGGTGCCTGGCCTCTGCTTACCACGTGGGGAGCTCTTAAGGGGACGGGGTGGGGGTGGGGCGGGGGCGGTTTACATTTTAAAGGCCAGCTGGAAAAAAACACTTCACTAAAATTTAGCCTGGTTTTGGCTGGAGAGGGCAGCCCAGCCACCCTGGACTTGGCTCTAGCTTTGTCTGATCTCCTTACACCCTCTGGTTCCTTCTTTCTCCCAGAATGCTCTTGGGTCCTTAGGTGTTAAGGGCCTTGCTAAGCTGCCGTTCTTTCTAGGGGGTCCCAGTCTGGCTTGGAAGAGGGGCGTGTGCAAACCTAGTCTATCTACCCATTTCCGATTCAGCCTTTGCTCCCATGGGGAGGAGAAAGAGGAGGAAGAGACTGGAGAGGGCTGGGTGGGTGCCGCTAGGGATGGAGTTCAAGGCAGACAGGGCGACTGCGTGTCTGAGGCACTTCCTCAATGCCAGGAGATGGAACCCTGGCCCGGGTGGAGGCGGGGCACGCCTTAGAGCTTCTAGTGAGCTGGGTCTTCTCTGCAGGCAAGCTGCTGGATGCGACGAAGGTATACAAGTTTGTGTTCATCCTGGCGGGGGCTGAGGTGCTCACCTCCTCCCTTGTGCTGCTGCTGGGCAACTTCTGCTGCATCGGGAAGAGGAAGAGGCCCGAGGTGACAAAGCCTGAGGAGGTGGCCTCAGAGGAGAAGCTCCACAAGCCCCCTGTGGACGTGGGGGTGGACTCGAGGGAGGTGGAGCACTTCCTGAAGGCAGAGCCTGAGAAAAATGGGGAGGCGGTTCATACCCCGGAAACCAGCGTGTGAGCGGCCTGGCCGGGCGGGCGGGCGGGCGGGCAGGCAGGGAGCAGGGAAGAGGTCCAGAGACTGGCAACGCTCATATTTATTTCACAAACAGGACCAGCTGAGGCGGGGCCATCGGCTCAGCTCTTGGCTGCCTGGTCAGCGGGTCAGGGTTTTGCGGGGAGAGGTGGCAGGGTGGGAACCGCGTCATTCCAAAGTGGATCTGCGGTGAAGCCAAGGGAGGCCCACAGTTACCAGCCGCCTATACCAGGGGCCCGGCCTGCTGAGCCCGAGCAGCCTGCGGCTTCCCTTCCCTCCCTCCCCCGCTGTGGCCAAGGACCTAGAAACCCACACTTAGGAGACAACACGACTTTAATCAGAGGGCAGGGCTGGGACAGGCTGGCAGGTGGACACTGCCTGCAGGGTCCTCCCTGTCCCACCATCCCACCCGGCTCCCCAGCCCTAGTCTCCTACACTGCCAATCATCCCTCTCTGTCTAGAGGACAAGGCGCTCCTTCTACCTGAGAAGGCAGAAACAGACCAGCCTGTGGGAGGAGGGCCAAAGGGCCTGTCTCTAGGAGCTGTGCGGTTCTGGGCAGTGGTCTGTTCACCCCGAGTCCCACCGTTGTTAAATAACAAACTGCTGATTCTTAAGACTTGGTTCTGACCCTCATTAGCCCCCCAGTTCTGCCTGCTGTGACAGTCTCTGCTGCCCCAGGGTTTGTTCAGCAGCCACAGCATTCAAAGAGCAGGAAGAAAAGGGGAGAGGGGAAGAGCAAGGGAGGGAGCCCCCGCTAGAGGGGGTGCCTGGGCGGCATTTGGAGGCCATGGGGAACCCCCAGGGGCGAGCTGAGATACAGCATGAGCTGTTCACTGTGTGTGGGCTTCCGACATGAGTTTCCTGCCTTCTGTTTATTTGCCCCTCTGGAGGGCTGGTAAATTTCTCTATGTGGTCAGCACCTGCTGATCTCTGTCCAGCCCATGCTCAGTGCTCGGGCTCGCCCTGGGCACCTCACACCCACCTGCCCTGTGGCCGGTGGCGGCCTGCGTGGCTGGAAGCCCGGTCAGAGGCCGCTGGGGCCGCCTCAGTAGGTGGTACGTCGTGGGCGCTGGGGACGGCAGCGGGCACCTTGGCGGGCCGCATGCAGCCGGAGAGATGCCATGTCCCTGCTCCTCTGCAAGGAAAAGGAGGCGAGTGCTCACATCTGGGCCCAGCCTCCCATACCCCATGTTGGGTCTGGCCCTGTTCAGTTCTAGGACCCAGTCAAGGCTCTGGGATTCCTCTCCCGTCTGGTCTGGTTTCTGTACTAGGAGGTCAGCTGGTGGGTGAGCACTGCTGGTGGCCATAGCAGTCCCGTGCATCCTGGGAGTCTCATTTGCCAGCCTCGCCAGAGTCCGTGGGAATGGCAAGGACCTAAGGCTTAGACCAAACCCCAGAGGAAAAGAGGCAAAGTGGTGCTAAGTGGGTACCACCCTGTTGCAGAGGCACTGGGCCTCTCCACGGATCTGCTCTGCATACTCTCAGTCCCGCTCCTCAGCACCCCTGCCCCCTGCCCCATAGGCCTCAGGCCTGGCTGCAGCTGGCAGAGTGGATCTTGGAGGGGCAGGCTCCTGGGACGATCTGTGCTGACCTGGGTGAGAGCAGCAGGCTGAGTTGCCCCTCCCACCTGTGTCACCCCACACTGGCACTCAGAGCACATGATATTTGAGAACAGGAAGCAGCCAAGAAATGGCAAAAATGGGTCAGGTTTCCTGCACATGGGCAATCATGGTTAAGATGACAGGGCCGTTTTTTAGTAAAGTTCGTCACAGGGGAGAGACAGTGGGCTAGAGCCACTCTAAGGGAGATGCGGAGTGGCCCGAGGCTCCTCGCAGGCCTCCATGTGAGGGGACCTGCCGGGTAGCAGTCTCTGCGCCCTACAACGATCCATCCGTTTCTACTGGACTGACTGGTGTATTTTCCAGTTGGAGAAAAGGAAACTCCCTGTCCAGTATGGCTCCTGGGGTCCCTGGAGTGGAGACCAAGCCAAGCAGGTGACTCCAGAAGCCAGGAGGACTTAGGGCCTGACTGTGCACTCACTCTACAGGGGCTGGGCCGACTGGGGAAGGCTGTACTTAGGATCCTATGACTACCCGAGCCTGACTGAAAATGGACAAGCCTGTCCATTTAGACCTTGGGCCTGCAAAGGTCCAGGGGAAGAGATTAAGATAACCCATAATCCCCAAACCAGTCTGAGGCAAATGAGCTAGTTTACAGGCTACTGCTGCCCCAGCTACCCAGTCCCCATACCCTGTTCTTGTCAGAACACATGGAGGTGAAGATGTGGCTGAGTCAGCAGCCTAGTGGACCCAGATCCTACACCATCTGCGGTGGGGCTGCTCGGATGCATAGGGCATTGGTTGTAGGACCACTGAGTCTCCAGTGTAGACAATGGCCTCTTGGGTGTGCAGTTCACCCAGCTCTAGCTCCAAGACTGGTCCTTCCACCTCTAGCCTAAGTACCTTTACAGGGGGGGAAGGTACTTTACCCTGCACTACGGCTGGCTGAAACAGCAGGGAGTGCTAGGCTGGGGAAGAAGCCCATGTAGACAGCTGGCGCCCATAGTCCATCTGGCTCAGTGCTTTTCAACCTTCCTAGTGCTGGGACCCTTTAATATAGTTTTCATGTTGTGGAGACAATTACTCTGTTGCTGCTAAATAACCACTGCTATTATGAATCATGATAAATATTTCTGGAGATAGAGATTTGTTCAAGTGGTTGTGACTCACCCACAGGTTAAGAAACGCTGTCACAGCTAATGAGGGGATGGAGTGGGATAACAGATTCCCTCCTGGAATACACCAAGAGAGCCAGAAGCCAACTTGGAATGTTCAAGGTATAGAGGTAGAAAAGGCTGAAGAGCGACTTGGAATAGACAAGAGCACGTTGAGGGTGGGGGTTAGAGGGGCAGGGTAGCGGGGAGTTACTTCCTACCACGTCCACACTCACCACATGCAGGGAACTACCAAGTAGTTTCTGGCCATAAATCCTGCCAGAACCTTACTACAATTGAGCCTCTAAGTTCAACTGGCCAAGCTCATCAGGCTGGGGACACAGATTAGGAATTCCCAAGAGGACAGGTTTCCAAGCAGGAACAGACCTAGTTCTAGCAGCCTGACAAGATTTTCCCTGTACCCCCAATAGGGTGCTGTCGTGGAAAACTCAGATACCAGTAGATCTGTGGATGTAGAATCCTACATGGATTCTCCCAGTGCATGCTGGGAATTAAGGCAGTTGGACACACCCACGTCAGAGTTTCCCTTCCGGGCAAGGTGAAAATCTAAGGTACTAACACAGAGGCCTGCTGAGGTTAGGTACTTAGGAGGGCTCACAGAACTGTCACAACATCACTAAGGGAACTCATACACATATCTACCCATGCACACCAGAGTACAAACGGGAATCATCTTTTCTGGCACCTACTCCACCTAGCTTCCCAATACCCACAAAAGGACAAGCAGGAATGTCATCCTGAAAAGGTTGGCTCTGTTGGGTTTGTAAAACCAACACACAGAAGGTTGATGCAAAAGGATTGCTCAGAGTTCCAGGCCAGCTGAAGCTATAGAAACTACCAACCTCAGAATCCCAACCCATACCAAGTTAGCTCTCATGTGGCTTACACATACTGCTGAAACAAAGACCACACAAAGGGGAGGGAAGAAAGGTAGAAGTCATTATGAATTTATTATTTACACAATTGTTAAAGTACACAAATACAGTGGTAGTACAAACGCACAGCTCAGAGACTGGTCACCAAGACACAGGTTGATACACACATTCTAACTACGCTTCCTGCGAGTGACGATGGGATTACATATTGGGCAAGAACCGCCAAAGCCACACCCTGGGGACTTCCAATGGGCCTAATCTCAGCACAACCCAACAGGGCCAGGCTGAACCTGGAGTAGTCTCAAGGCCACCCCATACCCCTCCAGCACCATGGGTATCTACAAGAACACTTGCTGGGCAGGCCTGCCACTGGAGAGGGAAGGACTAACTCTGATAAAGGACTTGCAACAAAAATTTCAAACGTGCCCGACCCTCCCAACCTCCCTCTGCACTCCCAGACACACAGTCCCACCGAGTCAAGTCTGCACCCTAAAATGCTCGCAGAGCAACCAGCTCAGGACTCAGAAGGAAGCACCCACAGGCTCAGGTGGCTGGCAGGCACAATCAACAGCCTCACCCTGGGATGCGATCGCACATCAGCAGTGTGTCCCCCAACCCTGGGCCAGCACTCAGAGCCAGGGCAGTCTGGGAAGAAGGGAGAGGCCATGGTGGCACCACTAGAGCCCACACTTCCAAGGGAGTGAGGTAACCAGCACAACCCATAGGCTGACAGAGATGGAGCCACACACATGTACTGCACCCCATTTCTCAGATGGGGAGCTCAGGTCCTGCCGTCTCTTCACATCCGGTGCACATGGTGGGGAAGAGCATGTTGGCATCCTAACCGCCAGCGGCAGAGCAGCCCAGCCCGCAGACGTGTCCGGCTGAAGATCATGAAGCGTGTGGCGCCACACCTTTCTGGAGGTGAAGGTTTTAGAGTCAGGTAGGCAGTCACCTGCTTCTTGGCACTTCAGGGCTGATTCCCTTTGGCCACTGGTCCCTCTGGGCAAAGCATGGTGCCTAGGACAGCCTGCTCCCTGGCTCTGAGCAGAGAGGGGCAATGACAAACCCGAGTGACATCTGCATGGGACTATTCAGTCTGTTCTGCAACTTCCCAAGTTCAAAGGCATAGAGGCAACCAATCCTACCAAACAGCAATCCTCTCCCTAGAAACCAGACACAAGCTCAGCTTCCAGTCCTGGAACTCTCCAGCGGCCTATAGGGCTCCCAAGGTCAGCAGGTGGGTCCTTCAGTTCTGACTTCCTTCTTGCCTCCTTTGGGAAGAATGCCGTGCTATGGTGCTGTGCTGAGCCTCTAACTGCTGCGCCCTCACTCCATGGCAGCTGTACTCTCCCTGCTCTGATGATCGCAGGTGTTATCAGTTTACAGTGGGAAAGAGTAAGCAAGATGCCCAAATTAGGCTGATGGGAGCCCACAAGACACACACACACAAACACACACACACATACACAACTGATGAGAATTTCCTTTCCAAAGTGAACAGCACAACACAAGAAAACAAAACAACACACACATCCTCGACACTCACATGTGCCCCTCTCTTGCCTGTCTCCATTTTACACAGAAGCTCCAAGCCAGCATGTCTCAGGATTCTTTAAGGTCAACATCTTTTTTGTTTAAGACCGCAAAAACAGACAAGAAAGAAACAATAAAAAGACAGATTTCTTTACACAGATTTAAGCCAGTAATTTTTAGCAAAATGATACAAAACTGTCTTAACCAAGTAGAAGACTGGTAGCTGCGGTGGGATCGTCAGGGAGCGCAGGTCCGCCACACGGGTGGGAGCTGAGAGGCTCTTCACAGGGAGTCAGTCGGGCTCTGTCTGCAATGCTCTCCCAGCCTCTGCTCTTCGTCCCAGCCCCATGACAACTGAGCTCACACGGGGCCACGGTGGCAGCCCCTGGCGATGGCAGCTCTTGGAGCCTGTCCATTTAGTTTGTGTTTTGATTCCCCATGTGCATCGCTGGGTGAGTGGCCTGGAGAGCTCCCGGCGTTAACATTTCGGGTTTAGACCGGGGGGCGTGTCACTAGTAAAGCCATTGGTAACAGAGTAGATCAGCCATGCATTGTCTGCCCTTCACAGCAAAAAGGAGAGTTCTCATCGGTGCACGACAGACTGAAGACCACTGGAAGCCACCCGACCGGGAATCTGTCGGAGCCAAAGCACAGTACAAGGTCAGCAGAAGGCCCGAGGGACAGGCCAGCCAGGCACCTGGGTGCACATAACACAGTAGAGCCTGGGAGGGAAGGGATGCACTGCCACCTGGCTTCAATGTAAACACCTTCACCCCCGGCTGCACAGAAAGGCCTCTGTAGCCAGGACAGGAAGATGGGGAGGACGTGGCATGCAGGCAGGAGACTGCAGAGCTGTGCTCCTGAGATCCAAGTGGAGCAGCACACTTGCTCCCAGCCTTCCTTCCTAGAAAGAACAGGCACACCCGAGGGAAGACGGAAAGACTCTTATCGACACACTTCCAAGAGTGCACATACGTGTTAAACAAAGCAGATCTCCCAGCAGCACAACCTGCACCAGAGCTCAAGCCCGTGATGGAAGGGACTGCCAAATACCATGTGGCCAACAAGAAAGGAGCTCAGCGCGGATACCCAGCCATGCACTGACGCACTGACGCACTGACAGCAGGGTAGCAGGTGGTTGTGGCTGATTAATACAGATAACAGCTGCATGGACAAGATGGCTGGGCAGGTACCAAGTTTGGAAAGAAACACAAAATGAGGACAGAGATAAATCAAAGAGGAAGAGGGATGACTGAAAACGCCAGAACGGGCACAGAGCACCAGGAGTCTGCATGGAGCAAGAGCTCAAGAAAGCCCAACACCAAGCACGACCACTCAGCTGAGTATAACAGACACATGTGCTGCCAGCACATCTGCCCAGAGCCAGGACTGAGGGTAGTTCCAGCATACTGAATACAATCACAGGAGGCCAGAGGAAGAAGGCACAGCAGGAAGGTTCCCTAAGGTCACTCAGTCGGAGATTCTAACGATGCCACTGATTGCCCAGACTGGGTAGCTCACTACAGTGACTCCATAACCCACACGAAGAAAAACAAGCAGAAGAAGCCTTGCTCTATCTCCAGCATTTGGCATGCAAGCCCAGCCCCAGCGAGCCCAGAGGATGGGTGTGGGGTTGCTCCCACCTTGCCTGGCACCTGCGACTGCAGAGCCCCACCACGAGCACACTCACCCAGTGCTGCCTTCCGATGGAGACGAGCAGCTACTTGCCATGGTGTTCGAAAGGAATGCTATTCTGAGGTGGGGAAAAGACAGCTGTTGGTAAGTGTCCTGCTGGCCACACCAGCACATGAGTTCCTGGTCCCCTGGCTGCTTGTACTGAGCCTGAGTCCTGATGTGTCCCTTGCCTTGATCAGGTCAAGACACGGACAGACACTCTGGGGACTCCAGCTAATGGCAAGTCTCTCCACACAGTGCACCACTCATCAGCCTCTCATGACCCTGGATAAAAGTGACCATTGCTGTTTCCTAACCTCATGCTTTAGAAAAGCTGAAATCAAGTGGACGGCGAGGCTGAGGAAGTCCTACAGATCAGTCTGACAGCACTAGGCAGCGGTGGGAGGATAGCACTTCCCAGCATACCCTAGATAGAAGCCTAGATATACTCCTCCTAATGGAGTACCAGGGTGATCTTAGGACCTTATTTTGGGGCAGGTATGGACTAAGTCAGGTATCAAAGGCAGTAACTGGCACATTTTGAACTGTGCTAGACAGGAAACCTTTCTTTTCAATGAAGGAAAAACAAACAATAGAGATCCACTGATCAGATACCCTGCAAAGCCTATGTTCTTTTGGTTAATGAGAGCAAATCACAGATACCATGAAAAATGAGAACATGGTCTCCCCAGAAGACTCGCCTAATGCAGTGCCCCTTAGGGAAGGGAAGATGCTGAAGCAGGGTGGGGTTCTACAGGAGAAGAGGTGACTCAGTGACCTGTATGTACCATGTCTCCCCCCTCTCCTCATCATAGGTGGACAAGGGTAGCAGATTGCCTGCTAAGACTGGCTCTAACTGAGGGTACGGACTTGTGGGTATTATAGTATCCCTCATAGGATGTGCCATTAGAAAGGCAGTAGCTGTGGGTAAAGGAGGCCGAGTGAAAGGTGTGTGCTGCAGTAACAAGAGCTCACATGCACGCTGCTCTCTGGTTCACTGTGCTAAATAGATGCCGTCACTCCTACCTGAGTCCCAGCTCTCTGGGGAGAAGTTAACACTGGCCTGCCATGCCTGGAGGAACACCGACTAGCCTTTAATGCCTGAAACACCAGAGCAGACTCCTGGCTGCGAGCCCAGAACAGTGTAGAGAGGGATGAATTATTGGAGAACACACCAGATATAGGACATGCACACTGATGCTGGAGGTACTATGCAATGAAAGGGATCCTTTTAAGGGTACCTGCCCTTTAGTGACAGCAAAACAACCCCTAAGGGTGAAGACGAATGAGCACTCTACATACAACCACACAGAGCAGTCTCCAGAAAGCCCCCAACTTAGCCAGGGAGAAATGAAGAAACTCCAGGAAGGGAGTATCCCAACCAGTGCTCAAGCCTGCTAATAGTTCTCCATGCAGAAACATGAGAGACGAAGGACCCAGAGGCTGATTCTGGGGCCGAGTTAATCATGCGGAAGGAAGTGCTGTTCTCTGACACTGTAAGGCCAAGGCAGTTACAGCCCTGGCAGGAAGAAGCTAGGCTGTACCCTGCGTCTTCTTGGTATGCACAGAACCTGATTCTTCCATTTTCCTCCTGGATCTCAAACTACCAGATGCTTCACTTTCATACTGAACTAAAAACAAAACAAGCAAAAAACCCACCCGTGCCATCACTTCCTTAGTCTCTATCTAGCTGCTGGCATGAGATATGCCCAAACTCAGCCAGGGTCCAGCACACCACAGGCTGTAGATAAACAGGCAGAACTGAACTACTTTCTAATGTTAACACAATAGTTTGTGTGCCCAAACAAACAAAAACAAAAGCTATTAAAAAAACCCCAAAACAAAGAAAAACAAGACTGTTAAGTCTATCACAAGGGAGCTGAGCTTAAGAGTGTACACACCGAGGAACTCAACTCCTGATGATGTCAAAAACGCAAGGCCTAGAACTTACTGAATCCCTCATTAAACTTCCTACATCTGTTGTCTTTTCAGGAGAAATTTATACAAAACCAGTAATTTCTGGCAAATAAGAAATGCACAAAAACACATTTCAGCAGTCGTGACTTTCATCAGAGCAGTCCTAAGAATGGCCGGAGCCCAGAAGGCCCCAGGGATCTTGCACTGTCTCAGTACACACTGTCCTTCTCCACTCAAACACTGTACCAGGTGCCACAGTGAGCTAGAGAGGTGTTGGCATACAAGTGTGTTTCAAATCAAGCTCCAAAAGGGCAGTGGTCCTGGCAAGAGCCTCCTCAAATTTATCCTTCACCCTATCCCCCATTAGTGGGAAACCCTACTTCAGAAAAGGAAGTGCAATGCAGAGATAAGTTATTCTAGTCTGTTGAATGCAGTGGTGTTGAATGCACAAGCAGCAAGAGCACAGAGAGGAGGAGGAGGAGGAGGAGGAGGAGGAGGAGGACTCAGATGTGGAGGAGGGAGTGGCTAGGGGGAAGAGGCCTGGGACTAGTTCATACCACCCTGCCTTCTCCAGTACCTCCTCCATCAGACACACAGGGCAACAGAAGATGACACCTTACTGCCTGGCACCTCTAAGGATCGCCCACTCACAGGAATCCTTCCTTCCTATGCAGCCAGTGCCTTCTTTTCCTGGTGTTCTGCTAAGGAGAGCCTGGCTAGCTAGCAAACACAGGTAGAGTTATAAAGCCAGGTGTGCCAACGACAGACATCTCCCCAACACAAGGTAGAAGCAAGCAGGCATATTTTGTCTTCCCTGGTGGGGCAGGCGGCGGGGCAGGGATAGGGATGTCCCTTTGAAATTGAGCAGAAGAGAAAGCTTCACACATAGTTCACAGCCCATTACAGTCCTAGGCAGGAAACAAACCCTTCAGAAACCCAGGGAGTCACAGGCTCCAATGGGTTAAACATCCTCAAAAAGAAGAAAATAAGTAGGAGGGAAGAAAGGAAATACACTCTTCACAAATGTCGCCCTACTCCTGACTATGAACCTGTAAAGGTCAGTCCTTAAGGAAAGGTAGGGAGAGCCAGTGTCAGCACACAGTGACAAGGACACGCACCCCCACACGGGTCTGGCGCAGCTAGGCCTCAGTGAGCTCTACATGCATACCTGTGAGGTGGACATGCGAGAGGTATCTTGTCGGCCCGTGAGATCAGATGAGGAGACGTTGACTGGGGCCCCACGGTGCAGCCGCATACTCACTTTCCGTTCTCGTTCCATGCCAGAGACAGGCCTAGGAGAGGTGTTGGCTGGAGAGGCAGAGAACCCACAATTATTAAATACCCTTGGCTTTTTTAACCCCACTATAAGGGGAGCGCTCCATGGTCACAGGCACTTGTGCTTACAGAAGACCCAGTTTGCTTTCCAGCACCCACATGGTGGCTCACAACCACCTCCAACTCCAGTTTCAGGAGATCCGATGCCTTCTTTTGGCGTTCATGGGTACTGGGTGCACACATACCAGGCACTGGGTACACACTCAGTATACAGACACACAAGAAAAACACCCGTAACACATGTAATTATTTAAAAAAAAAAAAAAATCTCATGAGCCTGCAGGCACGGCAGAGGCCAGTAGCCATAGCCAAGTACACATCCTGAACCTATTACCTGACTCAGGGCTACACATAACCAACTCAAGATCAAGTGCTTGGCAACTCCTGCAAACTGGACGGCAGCTGAATGCATCCTAAGGCCCGGATGTTTAGCAATACACACATCAGCCCTGAGTATGCAGAGATTTGTAAGAAAATCTATGAGAGCTAAACTTTAAAACAAAAAAAAAAATTGATGTGTATGGATGTTCTCCCTACACATGCCTGTGTACCATGTACCCAAGGAACCAGAAGATGGTGTTGGTTCCCCTGGAACTAGAGATACAGTGTAAAAACTGACATGTGGGTGTCAGGAAATGAATCCAAGTCCTCTGGAAGATCAGTAGAGCTCTTAACCACTGAGCAATCTCTCCAGCACCATGAGTCAACTCTAGCGACAACTTTCAGGGAAATGAACTTTAGATCAAGTCTTGTAAAGGGACATTTCTTTCTTTTGAGACAAGATCTCACTATATTGACCAGGCTGGCCTTAGTTTACAGAGGACCAACCATCCTGCCCTTCTTCCCAATTTTGGGGTTACCATGCCATGTCTATCATGAGCTTTATCCCTGTCCTACCTACTCTTCAGAATGAAGTAGGGACACAATCCTCAACTGTTTAATCCAGGATCCTTCTGAGGTCATATCCTGGGGTGGTTAGCATCATCAACAGAGTAGACAGAAGCCCCAGTCTGGTGAGGCACCCTAAGAGGTTGCTCACCCGTGTGTGAGGTAGGGGTAAGGGGCGTTGGGGGAGCCACTTCCTGGGTTCCCCGCAGACGGCCGGAAGCTGTAGAGGGGAGGCCACGAGTGGCTGGATTCCGGGAGTGTCTTAATCGTTCCTCTCGGTCCCGGCGCTCCCGCTCGGCATCATCTGCAGCCCGGCTGGCACCCTGATGAGGAAAGAGCAGAATAAACAGGATGACAGTGACCTTGGTGGGTTTTTTGGTTTTTTTTTTTTTTAAAGGTAGGTCCTGGAGAGGTGGCTCAGCGGCTAAGAGTGCTGATTACTCTTCCAGAGGTCCTGAATTCAAATCCCAGTAATTACACGGTAGCTCACAACCATCTGTAACAGAACTCAGTACCCTCTTCTGGGGTGTCTGAAGACAGCTACAGTGTACTCATATAAGTAAAATAAATCTTAAAAAAAAAAAAAAAAGGCAGCTCTCGGGAGAAGACCAAACAGTGAAACCAGAAAGGTCATGTTCCCATAGAAACGATGCCTGAACTAATAGCCACAGAGGCCACTGCACTCCCTACCACACTGGAACTCACATGCACAACCCGCCCTCCATCCTTCCCCAGCAGTGCTGGCGGTGAGTGCATCAGAGAAGGAGAAGGAGACACCTCAGACCAGGAGGAGAGCGAGGCGGAGTTCAGATGCCATGGCCAGCCTTTCTCTGTCCATGCCAATGGCACGGACAGGCGTCAGGCTGCACTGGAGCAGAAATCAGTCAGTGTATCATTCTTAGCACTGTCAGCAGGGGTCTGCAAGCACTGCCCTGTGCTGCCTGTCTTTTCAGACTTAGCTGTCTTTTGAACCCTGCTGGCATGCAGGTCTAGGCATCTTGGGAACCAGCTCACCCCTTAGGGTCGCCTGCCACCATCTGGCCCTGGCTGATCTCCATACACACATGCAGCACTCTGCCCAGGCAGGCAGTTCTAGTTCTCAGTGGCCCTGTGAGCTGGGACGCAGTGCAGCTGACAAGGCTCTCGTATGCACTCAGAAGAAGCAGTGCTCGCTACTCCTTTGACTAGATAGATACATTACCTACAAAGATTCCAATTTCTACTTCAAATTACAAAAAACTTCTTGAAACAGGGTCTTGTTTTGCAGCCCAAGACTGACTTCAGGCTAACATCCAGCCCCCAAGTACTAGAATTAACTAGAAAGAAGTACAACTATGCCTGGCTCAACAAAATGTCTTTATTTTTTCTCTATTTTATGGAGTCCTCACTTTGTAGCCCTGGAACTCACTATATAGACCAGGCTGGTATCAGAGATCTGCCTGTCTTTGCCCTTTGAATGCAGGCATTAAAGGTGTGAGTCCAACAATTTTTAATGGAAATAGACATGGAAGTTTCACAAGGCCTTGAAAGTTAGGAGCAGTACTGTTTGAATGATGACAAGATCACCGGGCACTTTACCCAAGAGGCCCTTCTGAGGCCTATGAGGTATACACTAGATATGGGATAGGGGTATGTGTGCTGCTGGACAGGGGGGGAGAGCTTAAGCACCATGCTTCTTGCAGCCCAGACTATCATGCCATGTAGGGAGCTGAACCCACACATTCTTATAGTAACCAGGGTAATGTGAGGTGAGCATGGAGACAGCAGTTATTTGTAGCACCTGAAAGCCAAAGTTCTGTGATTAAGAGCATTTGCTGCTCTTGCAGAGGACCTGAGTTTGGTTCCCAGCACCCAGAGGCTCGCAATAGCTTCTAACTCCAGTTTCTGAGGATCCGACCTCCTCTTCTGACCTTGACAGCATAGGTGTAGGTACATGGTGTACATATATACATGCAGACACTTACATATATATGCACGCGCACACACACACACGTTAACCTTGAAAAATAAATTCTCTCAGAAGTAGCTTAACTCCCTAAAAGTTAAAGACAGGAGGACAATACAGGAAGGACAGCAGGCAAGCCTTTCAACTAAGGAGGACTTAGCAATCCAGAAGGAGCTGGCTCTAAGCAAACCTTCACCACTACTTACTGGGCTTCTTATATACATCCATAAATGCCAGAGAGTTTTCTTTTCTTCTTTGATTTTTAGATTTGTTTTTTTCGAGACAGAGTTTCTCTGTATAGCCCTGGCTGTCCTGGAACTCACTCTGTAGACCAGGCTGGCCTCGAACTTAGAAATCTGCTTGCCTCTGTCTCCCAGAGTGCTAGGATTACAGGCGTGCGCCACCACAGCCCGGCGCCAGAGAGTTTTCTAATGTAGGGTGTTTTGGCTGCATTAAGTAAATGCACTACCTGCATGCAGTAACCACAGAAGCCAGAAAAGTGTATGAAGAGGAACTGGATCCCCTAGTTGTCCTGAGAACTGAACTCAGGTCCTCTGCAAAAGCAGCAAGTGGCTTTAACTCCTGTGCCATCTCTCCAGCCCCAAATGCTCTAGAAGTTTTGGCCTTATTCAGCACCTTCCTTCCTAGAACTCATAGGCAAAGTGGACTGTAGGCCCAAGTTCTACCAAGTGTGTTTGGCTTTCACAACTCTACTATGCTTTGTAACCCTGAACCTTGCAGACAGCATAGCTTTACATACAGACCCAGCCCAGCCTGTGCTCTAGGAATCCCACTTACAAATTTGAGCATGTTCCAGTCGAACACATAGTCGTAGGAGAAGCCTTGGCGATGGAACAGATTTCTGAAGAGCTGTCTTAGGTAGGAGTAGTCAGGTTTGTCATCAAAACGTAAGGAACGGCAGAAATTCAGGTATGTGGCAAATTCAGCTGAAGAAACAAGAAACTCAAAGCTAGCCCAGAACTACCAACTGTGGCCAAGTTCATCCAGTTCACCTCCCACAGTGCCATATACTAAAGACATTAAAGACGAAATCCGAAGACTAGTCAAATTTAAAAACTCAGGCCTTTGGGAGACTGCTTGAAAAAATAAATTCAGCATCTAAGTAGAGGTTCAGTTCAATGGTAGAACCTTGCAAAGCTTGCATAGAATGTGAGAGGCCTTAGAGTCCATACCCAGCACCCTCCACATGCCCCCAAAGGTCAAGACTATACAGAGCACAATGTAGTTATTTCGGGCACTCTTGTCCCAGCAGCATTCCCTGGGAAGCAGCAGTGTGAAGACAGTCAGTTCTAGATGGACTTAGGCCTCCCACCACTGCCTTCCTTTCCTAAGTCAGGGGTCACTTCCCAAGGCGCAGTGCTGCCTCCTTCAGGTCTCTCCTGGGCAAAAGTGCTTAGGGACCGGGAGTGGGATGGTGTGGTGGTGGCAGGTCCCCATGCCACCTTCATAAATCAGTGCCCATTTCATCGAACTTCTCTGAAGGTGAGCGACTCTGACAGCACAGCCAGAGGCTCTCCATGCAAGTGTCTAGCTAACAGCGGGACAGGTGGCCGCCATGCCCCAGTAGACTCTGCAGCAAGGACGCGAGGGACTCACAAGGATAGCCCTTGCACAGCACTTCAATGGGAGTGGACATCTTCTTCTCACTGATCCGCTCATACTTCTGCCTCTTGGTGGCGGCCTTCAGCCCCTGCCAGGGGAGAGAGCCCAGGTTGAAGTACATCAGCACGTACCCCAGAGACTCCAAGTCATCCCTTCGAGATTGTTCTGGAAAAAAAAGGAACTATGTCAGGGATGATATGTGTGTCTGTATGTGTATAAAATCAACACCTGGCAAACAGAAAATTAGAAATAAACTTCAAAATAACAGAAAAATATACCTGCACAATTATGTCACCAGTTGTCCCTTACATATGTTAAAGAAACCTAACACTTCAGGGGGGCAACATCAACATCATGAAGAACTGCTGGAAATGTCAGCTTCTGCCTATTCCACTGCACCTGGCAACATAGAGACTCTAACAGTGGCTCAATTCCGCTTGTCTGCTAGCACAGCTGTCTGACGGCCTCCACATCTCTAATCCCCAAGGCGGCTATGTAAGCTGGACTTTCCCTATGCTAAGGGATGGCCATGCTAAAGGGACAGCAAGTCAGGTGATCCAGCTCTCTGTCAGGGCTCACCAATGCCAAGGTGCGTGTTGATGGAGGCGTAGCGTGCCGTCCCTGTGAGGTTCTTGTTCTCTCGATAGGGGATATGCTGGTGGGTGCGGGCATCGCGGTACTTCTTGGCCAGCCCGAAGTCAATGATGTAGACCAGGTTGCCCTTCTTTCCCAGCCCCATGAGGAAGTTATCTGGCTTCACATCTCGGTGGATAAAGTTTTTTGAATGAATGTACTCGATCCGACTTATCTACAGAGAAACACAGGTCAGACTGAAACCACAGTGGATCACGGTGGAAAAGGAGGCTGCTGGCAGTGAGGCTCACATCACACACTCTGTGTGCCGCAGAGCACAGTGAGCTCAGGGAAGGTGGTCTTTTCTCAAGGTATCTTCGGCTTTCTGTCCCCACACAGGCCCAGACACCTTTTTCTCTTTAGTTCCTAAGGGACTAAACAGTTTTGAGTAAGACATCAGGCTGCTGGGACAACCTCCTGCTGGGTAGGTAATGGTTCACAACAGATGAACTCTGTATGAGTCATAAACAAGAACTTCCGTGGAAACCATCCACGAGTTGCTACCTGTCAATCGTGGGCTCCCGAGAGAACTGAGAAGTCCGTTTATTATGGATGCACCCTGGGTGCTTTCCAAGTCAAGCATCTTGAGGCCAAGGTTAAACAAATCCCCCTTCTTTCTATGCACAAATGGGCACAATAATGGAGAAATGGCAACTTAGTAAATTATTTGGTTTTTTGAGATGGGGTTTCACTATGTAGCCCTTATGGGCCTAGAACTTGCTGGAGACTAGGCTGGCCACAAACTCATAAACATCTGTCTGCCTCTGCCTCCTGAGTGCTGGGATTACAAGCCACCATTGCCAACCAACATAACCCAGGAATTTACTCTAGCAAGCCGGCAAGCACACTCCAAGAGCCTGCTACACTGCCTGAGCACTTCAGGAAAGAAAAGGGGTGCTTACCATTTGGTCAGCAAGCAACAGAACAGTTTTGAGACTAAACTTCCTTGAACAGAAGTTGAACAGGTCTTCCAGGCTGGGTCCCAGTAGCTCCATCACCATGACATTGTAGTCCCCCTCAGCCCCACACCATCTGATGGTAGGGATGCCCACTGGAAGAGAAACCAAACACAGCACTTCAGCCCATGCTATTGCATCATATCGCCCTATTCAGCATGACATGGGTATTTAGCAGAGGTGTTCAAGGGACTCAGATGAGATTGGCAGTATCTGCCCTCAAGTATGCCCTTCCCACTCATCATGAAGCAGGACACAGTAACATGACAGAGCAAACTGACGGGAGTCCAACAAGCAGCGGCAGCAAGTGAGATAGTTAATTTCTTAACATCAACATCCATGGGAAAAACTATGTGAGATAAGAAAGGTCCAGAGAAGCAGCTAGAAGCCACAGCTGCACCAGTCCAGTGAGGCTGGAACCTAATGCTGAGAAACAGTAGAGAAAGACAAGAGAGAGAAAAAAAGTGTCTCCCCCCCCACCCCACCCCCCACAAATTGATGGGAGAAAAGCAAACACAGTGACAACTTCCTGGAGAGTCACAGACTTCAAACACACCAGCTGGTAGGAGAGAGAATAAAAACACCAGCACAAGTCCAACAGACAGAAACCAGCCAGGCGTGATGAGGTGCTTGTGAGGTGAGGCTCACACCTTGGACTACACACCAAGATCCTGTGTAAAAGAAAATGACAGTCACACCACCCAACAATCCAGGATGAGGGGAGGAACTCAAAGATGCCTTCAAGGTGTTAGATCTGAAAACACTACTTTTGAAAAATGGGTCAAAGACCAAATAAGAGCATACACAATAGACAGTCACAGAAAGATGGTTAGAGCAAAGCTGAGAGCACTCGCTCCTGCGCACTGCCAGGACCCAGGCCACACAGAGCAACTTTGCTCAGGTCACAGCAAGCACTGCCGAGAGAGAGGCTTCCTAAGATGATGCCTTATGCGCTCCTCCGCCTACCAGATGGAGCGTGTGGTGGACAGAGCATGTGGTCTAGTGAGCTCCACCTCCTGCCACTGGCTCTCACCATGCACAATCCCAAGGCCTCTCTTCCCTTCCATGTAAAACATACTCAGTGGCGCTTCAGTGTGCGTTTAGATGTTTGCAGTGAGGTCTACCTTCTGAAAAGCGTATCTCCAAGTACTCTATATCTTATTGAGAACCTATATGAAAACTATCTAAATATAAAAGCAATTGAGACTGGGAACCTAGTACATATATTCCCAACACTATCTTCTATATCCTATCTACCTTATGTGACTTGTGCTCTCCAAGAAACCAGCACTCAGCTCTGCCTCCTGTGCTCTGTAACATTTCTTCTACAGTACTCCACAATCTCTAATGACCTACCTGTCATTTCAATGGTGTGGTGGTTTGAAAGAAAATGGCTCCCATAGGCCCACAGTGAGTGCCACTATTAGGTGTGGCTTTGTTGTCTCAGATGATTAAGCCAGACACACAGCTCTCCGCTCACCACCTTTCTCTTTTCCCGCTGTCTGCCATCCCAGACATAGACCTCTCTAGCACCATGTCTGCCTGAATGCTACCATGCGTCTCACCACAACAATGGACTAAACCTCTGAACTGTAAGGTAGCCACAGTTAAATGCTTTCCGTTATTAGAGTTCTGAGGTCATAGTATCCCTCCACAGCAACACAAACCCTCAGACGGATGGTTTAGGTTTGCTTTTCTTATTATAAACGGCATTGAAGTATGTTCTTACTAAGCATGTCCATTATAATACATGGAGTTCCCTTCACCTCTGAATATATACCTAGGCACACATGTGCTTTGGCGTTAAGGCACACACTGTTTGACTACACGAGCCGACTGACGTGGGGCAGCCTGAGCACGGCCCTGCTCCCGACACCCTGGCTCCTGCTCAGCACTGTCCCATCCCTACTTGTCCCTAGAACAGGAAATGAATCTGTGACCTTAGAATGTGTCTTTTATGAAGAGAACAACCACACCTGTTTTCTTCTCTGAAATGTTCAAGCATTTGACAATATTTTTCCTATAAGGATACAACCTTCCTACTGACTGCAGGTTCAGAAAAATGATTGTGTGGTTTTATGCGAGGCAAGTATTTTTGTGGTGAGCAATAATTTCAGTATTTTTTTTCTCTTGAGATATCATATCAAGTCCAGGCTGGAGTTAGATTCTTCTGCTATCTCTCAAGTGTTAGAATTACATAGACATGCCTGTCCTGCTTGCTTTTAGCATTTTTCTTTATGAAATTATTCCTGACCCTAAATCCCATTATTACCCTATAAAAGCATCAAAGTGCAACGCTACTTACTGAGATTGTCTTGATAGTAACAAAAAGTGTTTTAAGTGCAGAAGTCACTTTTACTTCTAGCAGCGCTACATTAAGAGACTCAATTCACCCTGTACTAAAGTAACTCAGACAAGATGGTGCTCGGAAAGATGTTGCTGATGCCTGAAAGATCCCGCCCCCACCACACACCCAAGTGTGTCACCATAAAAGACACAACTAAAAAGACCAACATAACTTGACTTTAACCCAGAAACAGAGGAAGAATGTGCACGACAGAAATACCCAACACACAGGGGGTGAGATTCTCAATGTTCAAAAGTTGGGAGACATGTTGCAAAGGCATGGAGAAATGGGCCCACATATTAGAACTAGTAGAGAAGGGCCTTTTTTGGTTTTTTGAGACAGGGTTTCTCTGTGTAGCCCTGGCTGTCCTGGAACTCGCTCTGTAGACCAGGCTGTCCTCGAACACAGAAATCAGCCTGTCTCTGCCTCCCAAGTGCTGGGATTACAGGCATGCACCACCACGCCCAGCTGTGAGAAGGCTTAAAAATTATAATAAAATATGCCAAGGGGCTGTAATTTCAGCTACTCAGGAAACTGAGGTGAGAAGATCATAAGTTCAAAGCTTGTTAGGACTACAGAGTGAGTTCTAGACCAATCCCAGAAACTTACTGAAACCATGTTTCAAAATAAAAACAAAAAAGTGCCAAGGACAAACCTCAGTAGTGGAGGGGCTGCCCAGCATGTGAGGGACTGGATTAAAACACACAATGCAAAAGAAAAAAGTTGTTATTAAGTATAACTAAATTCCATGTCAAGAAAATTAAAGTGTGTGCACATGCACGCACACAATCTAACAACAAAAGTTGAAAACTCTAAGATGAAAAAAAAACACCAAGCAGATAAAACACTATAAAGACCAGTGAATGCAAAAGCCAGCAAAAGAAACTGCTAAAGCCAGCGCCAGCTCGGTGTGCTGTGCAGCAGGCTCTCCATTGGTGGAGATGGGAGAGTGAAGCAGGCAGACATCTGAGAACAAATCCACTGAGCTCAATGAAGCTTGTGTGAGACACATGGAGGTTACTACACTATGCAGAACCTCGCTCCTCAGCAGTCCTGCAAAGAGCTCCTTCTGAAGAGGGCAAGAGCGTCAGGTGAGGCCCTTATCCACACATTCCCACCAATAGCTCTGGGAGCAATACATTACTACCTCTTAGATGCAATCTTCTTTATTCACAGCAGGTCACACCGAGGCCCCAGCAGTTGTTATTCTCTCCAATGTGCACTAATACAGTGCTGTCATTTGTTTTCAAGCCCCGTCTCAGAGGTGGCCAGGAGGTGCGCCTTTTTACATGCTCCCACACGGTCCAAGTCCCTGCTCCAGTTCTAGAACTGGCCACTGCAAGTAGCCTGGACATCTCTCAGTTGGAGGTACACTGAGAAAGCTTGGGCCCAGGCCCTGTCCAGAATCACACAACTTTAATCTCAGCTCTGCAGCAAGTGGTGAAATGTTCAGGCAACTGCTGCTCTTCATGAGCACTGGCTCTCGTCTCGGCCTTTCACTTTCCTCTCTAAAGTCTAGTGATCCCAATTCCCTAAGAGCCACTGGACAACATCTACACAGGGTCAAATCACATGCAAGCCCAACACTGAGAAGGTAAGCAGACAAAGTTCCATTTCCATCCAAGGAGCTACTTGCAATTGAGACTTGCTGGGAAAGGTGAAACCAGTTCTCTGCAATGCAGTGTCACTGGGTACATGAATCAACCACTCTCTCCAAGGACAGGCTACATGTCCAGAAAATTGGCCAAAACCAACAAAAGAATACAACTTTTCCCTTCTTTGTGTTTTTTGTTTTGTTAGGTTTTGTCTTATTTCCCCTTTTAAAGTTCTCCCCGTGTTTTTGCTCTTTGAAAGAGAAAAATATGAAGCTGGGTTGGTAGGGAAATGAGAAGGATAATATAACCAACATGTATATTCATGGGGGTATTGTGTGTGTGGACAGAGATGGAGGGATGGCTCAGCGTTAAGAGCACTTGGTTGCTCTTGCAGAAGACATAGATTTGACTCTTAGCAGTCACACAATGGCTCACAATTATGAATACATAATTCTAGTTCCAGGGGATCCAACATTCTCTTCTGACTTCTGAAGGCAGCAGGCACTCATGTGATGCACATACATACATACATACATGAAGTCAAACACATATATACAGGTTTAAAAAAAAAGTTGGGAATAGTGGTATACATGTATAATCTCAGCTGTCAGGAGACAAAGGGAAGTTGACCAGCCTGGTCTATAGAGTGAATTCTAACACAGCCAGGGCTACAGAAAGACCCCGACTCAACAAAAAGTGGGGAAAGAAGGGAAGGCTGTTGTGTCTGGAATTTCACTTAACACTAAAACCAACCATGAGAATAACATTGAGCTTTCTTTAGGTCCTCCAACAAAGCCTTTTAACTTTCTGCACAGAGTACTTGCCTATCTCAGAATTTATTCCTAAATACCTTATGTACTTCCTATTTTGTTACTATAAATGCTGTTGTTGAGACAGGGTTTCCATGTTAAGAGCCCTGGCTGGCTTGGAACTCAAGCTGTAGATTAGGCTGGCATGGAACTCACAGAGATCCATTTGCCTCTGCCTCCCAGGTGCAGGGAACTAAAGGTGTGTGCCACTACCACCTGGTTATATAAATGGCATTTTAAAAATAACAATTTGTGATAATATCTAAGGTATATGTTACCATAAATGATATTTTTAAATTACATTTTGCAACTAGTTTTGTGGAATTAAACTGACCATATTTTAAATGTTTACTTAACATGTTTGTGCCACATGTGTACATAAAGGTCAGAAGACGTTTTAGGAATTTGTTTGAGGCAGTCTCTCTTGGTTTCTGCTGCTGGCCTGTGCAGTCCAGGGGATCTATCTGGCCCATGAGCTTTTGGGTTATTTTCTTGTTTCCACCTTCATTATTTCAATCCACTGAGCTAAAACCCCAGCCCAATTGATGGTATTTTGGTCTTGAGCTAAATAAATTCTTAATTTTTTTTGTATGTTTACTCTAGGAGATTCTATCATACGCAAACAAGTTCCAGGAATGTACTGTCAAAAGGTTACAAAAAGCATGACTGCATTACATGACACCAACCTGTTCTTTAGGAGGGGTGCGTCATGGCTGGTGGTATATGTGATAGACGGCACCACCTTCCTTTTCAATGGGAACAATAGCGTTGTTATTCCCTGGCTTTGGTGACTGGATCCCTGGCTGGAGAGTCTCACTGTGGTTCACTTTACCCTCAGCCACTACCTGCCTACCGATGAAGCCCAGAGAGACGGCTCCTTCCTGCTGATGCAGGATGAAGACCCTTCACTTTCCCACAGCAGGGTCGTGGCCACTCCAAAGCCGGGTAGGTATCTCATACTAGAAGATTCAGAATCCAAAGTAGATGCACGGATTCTGGATCTACGGAAAGTGCTGCCAATGGCTTAAAGAAAAAAGCCTGCTTACTGTCTGGGCTGTGACTTGAAAATGAGCTGCCCCCACTGCCATTCATAGTTGTCAACATGGGTACTTTACCTTTGTGGAGTCTAAGATGCCAAAATAAGAAACTGGGGCCAGACACTAGAAGGTAAGTACTTTCCATTATGATTTAACAAGTATTTCAATGTAAATGTGTTTACTCAGAATTCAGAAAACTCATTACATTTTCAGCAATTTTTAAGACTAAGCCTGTCAAATATTTCTAAGTAATGTTATTTCTCTTGTGGGAGGACAAAAAAGAGCAGCATCCCAGCCAGGGCTCTCGTTCATTGGGAGAGTGCTGACCTAGCACAGCCTTCATCCTAGCACTCCACAGAATATGTGAGCAAGGGCCAGGGGAAATAAACTAGGGGACTAGGCATGCACATGTCTTCACAAGGGAGCACTGGACCCTCAGCCACAGTGAGGGGTCCCAGGCTCCAATATCTAAGACTCCTTATTTGCTGCAGGTTCTCCAATGAGATCCGATAGTTTGTGACCAATTATGTGCCAGGCATAGTGTCCCACATTAATCCCAACACCCAGGAAGCAGAGTAGGAAGATTTGTGAATTTGAAATCTTGATAAAAAGCGAAAGACAAAAATAAACACTGCTGGGCATGGTGGTTTATCAGAGAACTTGGGAGGCAGAGGAAGAAAGAACACCAGCCCAGTCTACAAAGTGAGTTCTGGTCCACTCAGGACAACAGAAACAACTACTGAAAAAGAAAGAATCACACAAAACGAAAGAGAAAAAAATCCTGTGCCTACTTCCCTACCCAGATCCTACCACAAAGATCCATTCTCCCCTCCCACAAAGTTACCAAACGCATATGTGAGCTCATTAACGCTTCTGCTGCTGGGGAGCTATTGAAGGAGGGTGTGGTCTAATCTACTTTGGGATATATTAGGAAATGAACAAGCAGTTAAACAATCTACCAGGTCTTATCTGGCAGTACCAGGTGTTGATAAAAACTCAGTGACTACTCAAGATGTCCACTAACACTGAATTCTAGTTTGTTTCTGGTCTTTCACCTTTAATCTATTTTCCTGACCCGGATTTTGGGTTGGCAACGGGCTCCACTCTATATCCTCTAGAAAACCCACTATCCTCCCTTTTGCAGCACCCACTGCACAGTAAGCACACAGACCCGCAAGCTGGCTTTCTGTCCAGCACAGCAGCTCTCAGGCCCTGTGGCACCACTGGTCTCCCAGATAAAAACCTCACGCTTCAGCCAGCCACACTTTCCTTTTTTTTTTTTTTTGCACAGCCAGAGCCAAGGTAAACAAGATCAAGACAACCAAAGAGGCACTTGATCCTTCTAGAAGGCAGCAAAGTGACCCATATCACCTACAAACAGAGAAACATGACACATGCCAGGAAGCAATACCTTGTACTTTCTGAGCAAAGTGTATCCCCATCCTATATCTGCCAACCTCCATTTAGTCTCGGATAACAAACCCTGCCATAACTGTGCGTCCTTCCCTGGACAGTGTTTCCTAAAACAAAGACCAATGGGACTATTGTTAAATAGGCAACAAGAGTAAAAACCTGACCAAAGCCAACATTCAAACACATTCAAACAACATTCAAAGACCAAGAAAGGGTAAGACCCACTTCTGAATCTTGTCTGGATTCTAGGCATTTAGAGAAGGGATGTGGGTAAATGCGTAAGGGCCCACACAGGAAGCCATGCTACCCACCAGCAGACACCTGGCACCATCCCGGACTTCTCTAACCCTAACCTGGGACTCCACCGCACAGAGAACAGCAGTCACAGCAAATGGCAGCAATGCTGCAGCCGGACTCCTGTTCAGAGCCCACCATGCTCCTTGCTGACCACTGTCAGGCTGCATCACCCCCAGGGACTCTAGGCTACACAGTCTCAGAACTATAACCCCTTAATGCATTAAGCTTAATCCTTTTGTTACTTTGTTCTACTCCACTTGTTACAAAAGCTAATGCCTTCAGGAAAGCTGTCCTACTGAGGATCCTGCCAAAAGGGCAGGTGTACAGGACTGGGACTCTGCTGACCTCTTTTTGAGACAATAAAGATAAAAATTAAATCCAACAAAATGGAATAGGATGAAACAACCAAAGAACCAAAGAAAGAGCACATGAAACACATACAGATGCAGAGACACACAGAGAAATTCCACAAACACACAACACCAGAAACCCTAAAACATAAGCAAAAGATCTGACGGAAAAAGAAAAAAGGAACAAAAATGCCATCGAGTTCATTTTGTGTTGGTCATCTACTGCTGGGCATGACATCTTTCCATAAGAGTGGTTTTGTATACCTGACAGTCTGTTGGAAAAGACTAATTTTTCCTTTGTGAAGACTTATCAGCTGGACATAGCCTGTGGTGCAGGGATGGTTGCTTGTGTGTACGCCTGCGCTCAGGGTTGGGAACCCGTCTGGCTTAGGCTTAGGTTCTGTGAGTCCTATGTGCGACAGCCCTGTTTCGAAGGCACCAGGAAGTGTTCATCTACCCATGGCCTCCGTTGGTTCTAACACCCAGGAAAGGATATAATGGACAGTAAGGGGATTCAATGGCCGCTAAGATGGACACATAGGGTGGACACACAGCTACTGCCTTAGACATTTTGTTAAAGAGAATTGGCTTCCAGCAGAGGTAGAATTAAATTACTTTTGCTGAGGGAGGGCAACAAAACATCAAACCAACTGTTTCCCTTTTCCTGCTGAGGCCAATAAAGGGTCTGTCACATGGTGGGGGCTCTCCTCCCAACTCCAACTATCACAGCACCAGAGGCTTCTGCGGCTTTTTTGTTTGTTTTTCAGATACAAAGCCTGTCATAGCAGGCTCCTCTCCTAGGAGGTGGGGCTGGGCCTCATCCCTGGCTTCATCAGACGAGCTCTTTAGAACTCCACAGTATCACAGTAAAGTTTCCAGAAGTGAGAAGAGTGACTTTAGCTGGGAGTCTTGAGAAGTGACGTTCAGAACTCCTATCCAAGAGAAAGCTGAGACTTCAGAGTTTTAGGCTCCACCCCAATGTTCACGGAAAGCACGTGGCCCAGCAGAGGCCAACTAGCAGAAAGCACTGTGCTGTGACCTGCAGCACCATGGTTACTTGGAAACTTATACAAAATCCAGACTTCAAAGACAGCATCATCTAATAGGAAGCTAATAAAGTAGTTCTTAAGCAAACACGTTGAGGTCATGCTTCCTGGGGGCGGGGGGTGGGGGGTGGAGGGGGGGTGGGGGGGGGAGGAGGAGGAGAGGTTGTCTGCGTCTGTAAGCTAAGCCATGGGTAGACACTGAACAAAGATGAGCCTCACCTCCTCCTCCTTCGTCTGTAAGCTAAGCCATGGGTAGACACTGAACAGAGATGAGCCTCACCTCCTCCTCCTGCGTCTGTAAGCTAAGCCATGGGTAGACACTGAATAGACATGAGCCTCACCTCCTCCCTGCATCATTTTGTAGATCTTGCTCTCAATATGGAGCTGAGGATGTTTGGTTTTAACACATTCAAGCTTGATGGCAACTTCTTCTCCTGCAGCAATGTCCGTACCTTAGAAACAAAGAAAAGTACATACATTATTGTGTCTACCACATAACCCAAAGCCTGCTGCAGGAAAGGACAAGTGCTATTTGATATCCTTTGTATCTCTGTGAGGCAGGAACAGTGCTAGGAATGGAATCCAACCCCCTTGCACATGGCCAAAACCAAGCCACTGAACCACACCCTACCCTTTACAGTACCGGTTTCCAGAGGGGGACTAAATGATAGATGCTTTGTACTTCCTATTAAGAGAAGGTATGGGGGCTGGAGGTATGGGCTCAGCAGGTAAGAGCACTGACTGTGCTTCCAGAAGGTCCTGAGTTCAAATCCCAGCAACCACATGGTGGCTCACAACCATCCATAACAAGATCTGACACCCTCTTCTGGAGTGTCTGAAGACAGCTACAGTGTACTTACGTATAATAAAATAAATACATCTTTAAAAAAAAAAAAGAGAGAGAAGGTACCAAGGCTGACCAAGACAAAGTGATCTTTATTCAAAAACATGTAAGAAAACATCTCTGGCATTCTACCTTCCGTTTTTACTTGTATCCACCGTACCCACCAGCCAGTCAACATGGCTTCAGGGCCCATTCCTCCTACGCACTCAGGGCTAACCAAGGCAAAGTAACAGGATGCTTCTCTGTATGGTTTGATAGGCCTTTTGGAGCGTACTTGAGTCTCCCAAGAGGAGAGCTGGGTTTTCGCTGTTCTCCCTCCTCCCAATCTCAGGCCAGATAAGCCTGCTATCTACCCACACACCTCAACAGTTTCTCATGGGTGGTTCTCATGTGGACACAATCATCTCCAAACAAACTACCACAGTTTTAGCAAAGGCCCTCAACTAAACTAAGGATAAACTCCCCACCCCTTGTTTTTGTAAATCAGACTGGCCTTGAACTCAGACTAGCCTACCTCCGTCTCTCGAATGCTAGTACTAAAGGCAGGTGCCACCCTCACCCACTTGGGGACACAGAGTTTTTGTTAGTCTGTGACAGTGCTATGAGAACTAAGAGCTGTATAGTTTGGAGGTAAAGACAGTTTTATGTGTACGCACCCCTTTCGTGCTTTACTCTGAAGGCACCCACATAAATGTTCCTCAGTCTACCTGGTCTAAGACACTTTGGATTTTCCTCTGCCTCCACACAGTACATCCAGGAGCCTAATAAAAACAGCCTACTGTACCACACAGCTCTCTTCCTTAACAGGTTGTTTCTAAGTGAAGAACAATTCTATATTTCCAGGACTGTAATTATTTGGAAAAGATTAACATGGATTTTTTTTATAGAGCCCGATACACGCACACGTGACCAGGCTCTGTGCTGGTAGCTAAGTTGTGACTGAGCAGCTTGGCTAGCTCTCCTGACTCAATCTCTTCATTAACTGAGCTGGGAGGGGTGTGCCAGGGAGTTTCACAGGGAGCTGAGGAGACAAACAGTTAATGAGCCACTGAGGTGGACGCAGGAGCAGGCTCGTAAGCATAGAGGCGACCCGAAGCCAACAAACTGTCTACTGCCACCCAAGAACCACAGACAAGTCAATTCTGGTCTGTCAGAGGGATGGCTGCTCTGACAACATCTGGGCCGGAAGACAATCTCTGATGCTGCAGATCCGAAGAATAACAGGATTGCCACTGACCAGTCTAGGGATAAGAACATCATTTTCTATTCCACAAGAAACCTTTGGGACACTAGTAGTAAGAAGCAATATATCTTATTCTTCTTGCCTACAGGCAGGGCAACTTATCCACTTACACAAGAAATGACTTCATCTAGAATGCATCTGCAGATGAAAAATGACCTCTGAATACTTTTAAGGACCTGGACTCTGAGCTGAACTTGCCAGTCAGGAGCTATGGTGACTCACTTCAGTTAGGAGAGCAACTCTCTGAACCCCAAAGCCGTACTCTCCGCAACACAATACCACCCTTGCCAACTGGCAGGTCCACAGAGACAAGACAGGCTGGGGACAACCAGCCTACTGATCAGGAAGGTGGAATCGCTTCTAGCTTCTAGCTTTACTCTTTTGTGGCTCCTACTGCTCAGGCTGTGACAAGTCACTCCTGCAGTGCTCTCACCCTTGGGGACAATGACCATCGACAACTCTACAACACAATGTGAATTATACCATTTCTCCCCACCCACACCTTTTTTTCCCAGGAAAGTTTCTGTCTAGCTCTAGCTGTCCTTGAACTCAGAGATCTCTGCGGGGATTACAGGTGTGAGCACCACTGCCCAGCTTATTTACAGTTTCTCATGCAGCCAATGCCATATACCATGTGTCTCAGTCAGGGTTTCTATTCCTGCACAAACATCATGACCAAGAAGCAAGTTGGGGAGGAAAGGGTTTATTCAGCTTATACTTCTGCATTGCTGTTGGTCACAAAAGGAAGTCAGGACTGGAACTCAAGCAGGTTAGGAAGGAGGAGCTGATGCAGAGGCCACGGAGAGATGTTCCTTACTGGCTTGCTTAGCTTGTTCTCTTACAGAACCCAAGAACACCAGCCCAGAGATGGTACCACCCACAAGGGGCCCTCCCCCCTTAATCACTAATTGAGAAAATGCCCCACAGCTGGATCTCATGGAGGCACTTCCCCAACTGAAGCTCCTTTCTCTGTGATAACCAACCCGTGTCAAGTTGACACACAAAACCAGCCAGTACAATTGACCCCTTTGTCAACTTGACACACAAACACATCACTATTAAGCCTCAACCCTTACTTTCTTATTCATCCCCAAAATCTAAATTACTTTAAAAGTCCCACAGTCTTTACATATTAAAAGTTCAATCACTTTAAAATGTCCAATATCTTTAAAATTCAAAGTCTTTTAAAAATTCAAAGACTCTTAACCGTGGGCTCCACTAAAATACTTTCTTCCTTCAAGAGGGACACATATCAGGGCACAGTCACAACCAAGAGCAAAACTCAAACTCCAATGGTTCAATGTCTGGGATCCAACTCACAATCTTCCGGGCTCCTCCAAGGGCTTGGGTCACTTCTCCAGCTCCGCCCTTTGTAGCACACAGCTTGTCTTCTAGGCTCCAGCTACTTGTACTCCACTGCTGCTGCTGTTCTTGGTGGTCGGTACTGGCATCTCCAAAACACTGCTATCTTCCACTGTAATTAGGCTCCACCAATAGCCTCTCATAGGCTCTCTTCATGATGACAAGCCTCTGCTCCTATGCATGACCCCTTCAAGTCCTGGGCCATCAATTGCAACTGAGGCCGCACCTTCACCAATGGCCTTCGTGGCCTCTCACTGTACCAAGAGCCTCAGCTGCTCTTTGTGACCCCTTCATGCCTCCACAAAAAGTACCATCTGGGTGACTCTTACACAGTACCAAGTCCAGCCACAGCATAAAATACAACTGTGGCTATCTCTGGAACACACTCTTTGTGCTCTCAGAAAACACTTCCCAGAAGATTTCACCTCAGTGATGCTGGTCTCTTCTTAATCACCACTAATTTCTTAGCTCCAGCTAACCAGCATCAATAGTCCCAGTAACACAAAGGGTTGCTTTAGTGGTTCTGGTGTCTTATTAATCACAGCTGATTCTTCAGCTCCAGCTAACCAAAACCACAGAATCTTCACAATCAAAACATGACCACTGTAAGAGTCTTTAATCTTCCCTCTGAAATTTCACAAGCCAGGCCTCCATCTTCTGCACTGTTCTTAACATTGTCTTCCAAGCTCCTACAGAACTTTGCGAGCTCTTAATATCGAATGGATCATCTAGCCAAAGTTCCAAGGTCCTTCCACAGTCCTGCCCAAAACATGGTCAGGTTGTCACAGGAATACCCCACTATGCTGGTACCAATTTGTCTTAGTCAGGGTTTCTATTCCTGCACAAACATCATGACCAAGAAGCAAGTTGGGGAGGAAAGGGTTTATTCAGCTTACACTTCTGCACTTCCTTCTGTTGGTCACAAAAGGAAGTCAGGACTGGAACTCAAGCAGGTTAGGAAGCAGGAGCTGATGCAGAGGCTATGGAGAGATGTTCCTTACTGGCTTGCTTAGCCTGCTCTCTTCCTTAGGAGCCCGGAAGATTGTGAGTTGGATCCCAGACATTGAACAACTGGAGTTTGAGTTTTGCTTTTGGTTGTGACTGTGCCCTGATATGTGTCCCTCTTGAAAGGAAGAAAGAGATCCCAAGAATACCAGCCCAGAGATGGTACCACCCACAAGGGGCCCTCCCCCCTTGATCACTAATTGAGAAAATGCCCCACAGCTGGATCTCATGGAGGCATTTCCTCACCTGAAACTCCTTTCTCTGTGATAACAAAACCAGCCAGTACGTACGTACACGTATACGTGTACACACACACACGTACGTACACACACACACACACACACACACACACACACACGTACGTACACACACACACACACACACGTACGTACGTACGTACGTACACACACACACACACACACACACACACACACACGCCCGCAGGCCCTATCAGGAGGGTTATACTGAGTCCGATAGTCCAGAAGAGTAGATGGATATAGGATATACAAATTTAAGAGGACAGCACAAGGCCTACTCTAGGGACTGTGTCACCTGTGTAGAAAGACTCAGCAGCTCCACGTTCCATTTGTCTTCCAGGTGCCAATGCAGACTCACTGGTCTGCTCCCCGTATTTCTGTCCTATTGCCCCAGCGGGCCGCATCTTCTGAGTCCCCTTCCAGCATGCTAATCTAGTCCAGACCTTACACTGCTCCTGGGCCAAACAGATGGACCTAGGAACTCTGGGAGTGACATACACTACTGAAATGTACAATACCAGGTTCTCTACCATATATAAGTCTGATAAATGCTACCAGAAGGGGCACAGTACATAAAAGGTGCCACTGTAATCAAGGGTTCAGATGCAGAACAGATAAAAACATGTACTTGGGAGCCCTGAGGGTGAGCAGTCCAACAGGTTACATGAGCCTAACCCAGCATATCACACTGTCTAGGGCAGGGAGGGAACATTGAATGACAAGCCCAAATGCTGGTCACTCTCATCAGGATCTAGCTTGTCTGTACTGGAACGATGACCCAGTAGTTAAAAGAGTGCTGCCTGCTTTTCACAAGGACCTGGGTGTATTTCCCAGTATCTACAGGGCAGTCAATACCGTCTTATAATTCTCTTTTTGGATTTGTTTTTTTTTTTTTTTTGAAACAGGGTTTCTCTGTATAGCCCTGGCTATCCTGGAACTCACTCTGTAGACCAGGCTAGCCTCGAACTCAGAAATCCGCCTGCCTCTGCCTCCCAAGTGCTGGGATTAAAGGCGTGCGCCACCATCACCTGGCTCCATCTTATAACTCTTAACAGGATATTAGACATCCTCTTCAGCTTCCTCAGGTACTGCAAGCATGTGGTGCAGAGACATGTAAAGCAGGCAAAACACAATATATTTAAAAAGAGAAAAAGCCCAAATAACAACAACAAAACAGCTGGGCAGTGGTGGCGAACACCTTCACTGGGGAGGCAGAGGCAGGTGGGTACAGTCAGGAGATAGACAGGGCTGTTTTGAAAAACTGAAAAAAGAAAGAAAAGGAGTTTTATTCAATGTAGTCACACTAGGTATAACAACATAAAGGAATCTAGTGACTCCCCTGTCCCCATCAGTCAGTACTGACTTGAGGTTCAAAGCTGCCCTAGGGTTTTGACTATATAGGACATCTACAAATATGGTGGGCATTCAAGGCCTTGGGTGGACCCTCCTGAAACTTCAAACATAGGGCAAGTAGCAGGCAAAAATCAAGTTGTGGTCCCACCGTTATTGTCTCAGTTCTAGATCTGTCCTATAAGGTAGTCACAAAAGCCGTCAGAACTATGTGAATTCTTTCTGTACAGTCAGATCCTTTTTGGGTGGTACCAGGACTTCAGCCTTGACTCTTCTCCAACAATGGGTAAATTTAATTCTTGATGTCTCACTTCCCCAGCACAAGGGCCAGAGTGTAGATTCCAGCACCGATTTAAATGCCAGGTCCGTGGGCAGTCCACTTGTCACCCCTACAAGCAGGAAGCACAGATTGGATTTCGGTTTCAGGTGAGAGAGCTTGCCTCAATATATAGAGAGGAACTGAGAAGCCACTGACAGCTTCTGACTGCCACATGTATGTGTACCCTCTGTACACATGCACCCACATGTAAACACACATACTTGTAGGCACACCACACACATACACAATTTTTCTTAAAAGACATCCTTCCTGCTGTAGAAGGCCACTGTGAGATTGGAAGTACCACTCTCATTAACCACCAGTGTTGAGAAGCCATGCAAGGTTGTGAGGAGAAAAACCAGATGAAAATGCTATGAAGTTTTCACTCCCAAGGGGTTCTCAGGCACATCATGCAGTCTGACTGCACTGTCAGCTAATGTGCAGAGGAACCGGAATAATGGGCAAGGAACACAGTTATACAGTGGACAAGAAACTCCCATTTACCAATGACATCCTCAGACTTCACTGCTTGCTTCCAGAGGGGAGATAAGGATGAAAGTAGCTGCCAAAAACAGCGGGTAGCTAATGCTTGTCTTGTCTCTCTTGCACTTTGTAGGTTGGGCCTACACTGTTACTGAATAGACCTTCACTTCCTAACACCAGACAACGTAGACTCAAGCCTAGCCTACTGGGCAAACTCTTCCCTAAGCTACCCATGCCCCCTTAACTTCACTTAAGAGTATAATCTCTGTTTTAAAATATTACCTAGTAGGGACTGGAGAAATGGCTTAGCAGTTAAGAGCACTAGCTGCACATTAACAGTCTGTAACTCCAGTTCCAGGGGCTTCTATGCCCTCTTTTGGCCTCCAAGGGTACTGCATACATACAGTATGCTGACAAAACATTCACATAAAATTAAAAAAGGAGAGTTATCAAGTGGCACAGTACCAGCAAAAGGGCTTTCTACTGGTTCCCAATGCATCAGAAACATCAGTTCCAAAACAACACACGATGGGGTGAGGTTAGGACAGAGGGGATGACTGCTCAAGTCAGCAAACACTTCAGCCCAGGGGTCATCTCCAGGTATGTAGACAGCAGCACATTCTACATCTGGCTGGCTCAGACAGGACTGAGACTGGGTTTTCTAAAACCTGGGCAATCAAGAAACAGACCCATGATGCCACTTCTCTCCAAGGAGGTAGTTCTAGAGAAGTCAAGAACAATAACGTGGAAGGCCACTACAGACTTTCCTCCTGCCTGCTGGCATAGCAGGCCACCAGGGAAGGCACAAGCACAGGTTTAATGACTTATGACCACAGTTTAACATATTTCTATGTGAAAATGTTTCAGGAAGAAATATAAAAAGCCCCCAACTCCCAGATTTAAAACAGGGAGAACTCCACTGGAAGAATAAAGCGCTTTATGAAGAATACTAAAGTGGGAGAGTTTGGAATTGTTTTTCAACTATACTTGCCTAGAATGCATGTCACCCAGACTTTAAGATGAGGATCCACCTCCACTCATGCTCACACGGCTCCTGACCTGCGGTATGGGTATGGGTGAGCCAACCGACCCACTGTCTTCAGGTCCCCTGTCCCCAAACCGTCCTGCAGACCTGCTTCTCTAGCCTATCTTATTCTGAATCGCTCATTTCGTGTTCAGTTCCCCAAGGGGGTGGCTTGAAAGGACAGAAATGAGGGCTGACAGCCAAGCGGAGAGAGAAAGACTGGCAGTGCTTAATCCCCCCACAAAAGGCACACTGTAGGCCCTGCATGTTGGCACACATCACTCAGAAGGCAGATCTCTGAGATCAAGGCCAGCCAGGGCTACATCGGAAGACCATGTCTTACACAAATCAACAAAAAAACCTCACACCATGCCGGCTAAGCCAGTGACTCTAACTCTAGGATCCAGTGTCCATCTTGGAGCACAACAGAGGAATCACCAAATTAAAACTTTCTGGAAAAGGTTAGCTCATATAATCAAATGCTGTGCCCAAACCTGTGTCTAAGCCAGCCACCACCCACACACTTGCGGAAGACCCTGGGCAGGATATGTATCTGCTGGTTCCAAACAGTCTGTTAGCCCTTTGTCTTGTCCCTGATGTCCTGTCCCATGCTCTGGATGGAGGTGGTTTTCCCCCCTTTCTTTCCTTTCTTTCCCCCACTGTAGGAACCAGGTGGGGCAGAAGGGATGTGACTAAGTAAGCTGCCACCCCAGACACAGCTTGCACTCTCCTGGAGAAAGGTCCACACCTCTGAATGACATGTGACCACATAGCACAACCGGCTGTTAGAATCAATCTTCAGAAAGTACAAAACCTTTTGGCAAAATCTCAGGGAACAAGAAGTTTCAAAATACCTATTTTCTGATGCTCATGAAAGGGTGGCTAATGGATAGGTTTTCAGTATAGCTCCTATATCCTGAGGTTAAACTTCTGCCAAAATCTATTGTTCTATAAATAAGCCGAACAGCTCCAATTTACCCAGCACTTTGACTCCCAAACACTGCCGAGAAGGCATCTGGCTCACTACTTGGTTATAAATATTTAAATAAACAAACCCTAAGTATCTCTAAAGCATATTTTACTCATCAGACCACTCTGGCAAGAAGTTCAGGCTCAAAGGCATTCGTGTGGCACATAGCAGGGTCACCCTGTATGCTAACCAGGTACCATAAATACCTACGAACTACCCAAACGGGTCAGTTGTTCACCCCACACTGCCAGCTATCAAGGTCCTAAGAGGAGTTGGAGTGGAAACTCAAACTCGGGGAGTCTGAAAGGCAAGACCCAAAGCACTGCTTCTTCTTGATTCTCCATTAGAGGTGCAACAGCCAAACACATGCTGGGGACAGGCTACTGCTCAACAGAGAGCATGGTCAACTCTAACAGGAAGCTCACCAACAGAAGGCTCCAAGTTCTCAAGGGGCTTTGGAATAACTTATGATTCTACTAAGAAATGCAGAGTAAAGTTTTTTTTTAAATCCCCAACTATCAGATTTAAGCAAACCTTTAATTACACGTATGTACATGCATATTCGTTCACTGTTAAGTCTGACATAATCCATTATAGTTTAACCCAGAGTCTAGGATTCTCATATCTGAGAGTTCTGAAAGCCGCCATGAGAACTTCCACACCACTTCTCTCCCCTCTATTCTGCCAACATCTTGACACTGAATGTATCTGCACTCATTTCTGCTTATTTCTGGGTGTCCAGTAGTCAACTTAGATGCTCAACATATCCTGTACACCCCAACCAAACCAAGGCCTTTCAGGCCAGGCACAGGGAACATTTTCTGGAGTAAGGTGGCAGCCAGGTGGCTATGGGTGATCCCTTCGGTGGGTCAGCTAAGGGGAGATGCCATTGTGGAAAAGAGCAGGCCCCAGACAGCCCAAGAACCCTTAGAAATCAGCCGGTCATTTCCCCATTTCTGCCTGGGTCCCTACCCCACAGTACGTTTGTACTGTTGTGACATTTCTCCCACACGTAAAAACATCCAGGACGAAACCGCAAGGTTGAGGAATAGTAACAGACCCTTTGCGGAGTAGAGCATGGCCTTTGTTTACTGCGGTGACCTTAGGTGGGGGAGGATGCAGACGCCCGGCCCAGGCCCTGCCCCCTCCGGGCCCCACCCCCAGCCCTCCCCTGCCCCGCTTTCCCCTCCCCCTCCCCGCTGTCCCCCGGCCCAGGCCCGCTGTCCTTTTCCCACGCCCTCTGACACCCCACAGCCTCTTCCCGAGGCCCGCTGCCCACCGCCTCTAGGCCTTGTCCTTCCCCTCCCGGATCCCCGACCACTCCCCAGACACGCTCCGAGCTCTGTCCCCACGGTCCCGCAGTCCCCAAGCCCAGCTGTCCTTCGGCCTTTCCCCGCACCCCACCCCGACCCGCCGCGCCCAGCCCCCCGGCCGCGCTCGCACAGCGGCCGTTGGTGTCTGGCCGGGGCCAGTGGCCCGGGCCCTAGGACTGCGGGGATGCTGAGCGGTCGAGTGTCCACTACGGCCCTACGCAGGCCTCGGCCTGCCGGGGACCCCGCCCGCCGACCCGCAAGGCTCCCGGGTGCTCGATGGAGCCGGGCCTTACCGAGATAGATGTCTCCGAAGGAGCCGCTGCCGATCTTGCGGCCCAGTCGGTACCTGTTCCCGACCCTCAGCTCCATGGCAGCGGTGCGGCTCGCTACTGCCCGCCCGGCCGCTTCCTGGGTCTGCGCTCCGGGAGGCGGCGCCGCTGCTGCCGCTACTGCGGGTCCGGTCCGACTCCGCCCCCCTCACGGCCCCGCTTTCACCATCGCTTTCCGGTCGCCCCGTCGCTCTCAGCGCCTCAATACGGGGCGGATGGGACAGTCCGAGCGCCGCCGCCGCTGCTCCGGCCCCTGCCGGCCCCGCTCGCCCTCTCCCCGCCGCGGATGGACTCGGATCTTCCGGGCCTAAATCCCCCTTCAGCTGCCTAAAGGAGCCGCCGCCATCGCGCTGTGACGTCACTTCCCCTAGCAACCCAATGGGCGGGGCCACCGTCCTCGGGGGCGGGGCTTGGCTACTTGACGGATTGCGCAGTCGCAACCAGGCCTGTTTCTCTGTCCCAGTATGCACCATTCCTGCAGGATGACTACAGCTGGTCTCTTTGGTCTTCCCATTTGTCTTCAATAGAAGTCCGAGGAAGCTAAGCCATGTGTGTGGTAAGGAATGCCTGTAGTTCCAGCCCTTGGGAGTTCGAGACCTGTCTGGGCTACAGCGACCCTTCCCCTAAACAGACATAGAGAAGCCAAACAGCAGTTCCTTTTGTAAACCCGGGAAAGGCCCTTTGCTGATAGGGGAGCAGGGCAGAGAGGGCGGTCCAGGCCTGGCTCTGGGGTCACAGATAGACAGTTAGCTTTTGTAGGAATCACTAGTCCTGGGCTTTGAATGCTGCAAAACGTGCCTGCTGTTGCCTGCCAGCTTCTTGTACATCAAGGGTGGAAGAAGAGTAGTCTTCCTGGGACCCACGGTGAGCAGGAAGATAAATGTTGAGTTCACTGAGGGTGTAGAGGGTAAGTTCCAGACTCTGGTCTCTCTCCAGGGCCATCTGCCTGGAGAGCAAGTCAACATTTTTATCTGGTATGTATTGGATCTGAATGTTCTTCCTATCAAACTGAAACATGAGTTCTGAAGTTCAGGCTGACAGCCAGCTTCCAAGGCTTGGCTGTCCGTTCTGACCACTGGGGAGGGGGTTTGGAGGAGCTACTGCACAGGAGGTGACCGCTTTCCTAACCAGGGGACAGCTCCCTAACCAGGAGGGGACAGCTTTCCAAATAGATGCTTTTCTAGGCCCACTACCACCCATCCAGAAACACAAAGAGTCCCAGATCAATGTAATGGTTATATCTGGTCAGCTAGCACCCATAACACTCTAGCACTCTGCACATGACAGACGACACCTCAGCACCCCTGCCTCATAGGGTGAGCAATTGCCCTTCAGAAGCACACGGAGCTCGCCTGTCTCCTAGTCTCCTGGCTCCACCAGCCTTCCTTTTGGTGGTCCTGCCACCACAGTGCTCCCCAACCTGACACAGTTGGCAGTCAGGTTGGGGAGCATTACATGGTGTAGCTGGAGCCAGAAGACCCCAGAAGGCAAACTGACACTAGTGGTCACTGAGTGGCAGGTATTGGGAACTGCCTAGCTTTTTAGTCCAAGAGTCAAACTAGTAAAAGTAATATTACTGACAGAATTCAATTATAATTTTTTTTTCTGTTGATGAACACCACCTAACTTCTTCCGAGAAGCCTGTATATTGAACTGGAGACAGCAAACCTGGTATCTGGCCTAACCTCCCTCTTGACAACCTCAGGCCTGATCTTGGCCTAGTGGTCTCCCCTTTGGAGGCACTTGCTCTGTCTGAATAGGGAGCCAGGAGTGTGAGCTGCTGTCTGCCTGGGGTTCTGCACGCTCTTCCTTTTATTTGTAGTCAGGGCAGTCAGCTGATAAAGTGATCAACGTAACGTCTTGCTGCGTTTTACTTACTGGTTTGTCAGGAGGCAGTGCGTGGAAGAGGCCCCAGGCAGGACCATGCTCTGGGTTTGAAGGTCATTTGCAAGTGTCCTGTGCCAGGGCTCTTGGCTTCTCATCACTGCACCTTGCTCAGGAAGTGTGTGCCAAGGCCATAGCCATCCCCTGGGCATGCTGGGTGGGCGGGGACTGCGCAGACTGAGCTCACAGTGACTGTTCGCCACCAGCACCTCTGAAGCTCAGGTTCTTTCTACTCATGCCCCACCCTCTCACAACGGTGCTAGTAATTTGAACACCAAGTATCAGGCCTGTAGACCCTTCTCCTGCAGTAACAGTGCCCATGCAAAGGCCCACACAGGTGCTTAGCAAACATGCTATGTTCTGCTGGAAATAGCCTTGTTAGCTTTCTGGCTCATGGTGACCCTAAGCAAAACCCATACCAAGTACTCAATAAAATCAGCTTCACAAGTGACTCCTGTGATCAGATGCCCAGCCCAGTGTGGGGAATGAGGCCAGGCCAGCCCAAAACAAGACAACAAGGGACAGCCACTGTCTTGAGGGCCTGGGGTAGCTTCTGTGAGGTCCTGGCTATCCCCTCCTATCCTCACTTCCCAGCAAGGGTGCTGATTTAGGGTCTCCCTCAAAACTCATACCTGGACTGCATGAGTATGTTGTAGACTGGGCACCCCTGCCCAACTAAAGTCTATTTTAACCATAAAACCCCAACCGAGGCATAGTTGTCTCAGAAGGTCTGAGTAGCCCCCTTTGGAGTTGGGGAGCTAGGCAACTTTCCAGGTGCCCCCAACAACTTGGAGTATAGATTCCATCATGGCCTTGCTGAGCACTGCCCACTGGGCTTCACTGCGAGGGTCATGTGTCTGTGGATTCCCCCACCCCCAGTGCTTGTTTGTAGTATGTGTGAGCTTCCAAATTCATACCAGACCATCTGGCTTCAGCCCAGATTTCCCTAGCCTCCTAGGCCCAGGCCGAGGCTCCCCTTCACAATCCCAAGTTTGTAAGCTATGTCTGGTGAGTGGAGATCCAGCCTGCCTTTTATCCTGAGCCACCAGGGAAAGAGGAGACCAGGAACAGAATAAACACGCCATCCCACTTGGAACTAAGAAAGATGTCTCCTGTTGGGCAGCCTGTATGAATGTGTGTACCTGTATTTAATGAGAGTCCGCCTTCCGTGTGGCCTGCTCATGTGAATTCTGCAAGTCACAGTCATCGTATCAGCAGAAGTGTTCCGCCAGGCCTCTACCATGTTTTACCATGTTTTCTTTGAAGTCCTTCTAGGTTTATTCACTTTATTATGTGTGTGAATGCTTTGACTGCATGTATGTCTGTGTACCATGTAGGTGGTGGAGATAGAACCCAACTCCTCTGAAGAGCAACACAGTCTCTTAGCCACTGAACCATTGTGCCTCCAAACTCACTTCTTTATACTCCCCATGAGGAAGCCCAAAGTAGCACACACCTCAGGAGTGAACAGAGAGGCAAGGCTTAGACCCTAGGGACTCAGAATTGACATCTCCTTGCAGCCATCTGAACTCCAAGTGATGATCGAAAGAGCAGACACTCGTATTCTCCACCCAGTCTCATGGTACCAGTCCTTGTCAGGCAAGCGACAGACACAGGCTCTGTCTCCAGGATCAAGAAGGATGCTGCATGTGTATGGGCGCCTGTGTCCGAAGACCTGACTCTTGTTGGATACAGAATGAAAGGTGTGGAGATCCCTTCACAGCAATCACTGGAGCCCCGCTTTTCCTGGCCACTCAACTCCATTCTTCTCAGTTGACTGCTCTAACTTTTAAAAGTTTCTGCTCATGGCAGCATTCCTGGCCTCCCAATAGCGAATCAGTTCAGTTTGGTAAGAGATAATAGCTGGCAATTAGACAGTTCTTCCCACCCCCTCCATCAGCTCATAGGTCATAGATCACTGCCTAGCCCCGAGCTGTCACTCTGAAGACAGTTAGGAGGGAACTGGGTTGTTCACACAAATTGTGGTTGCCTCTCTTCCCCTGAGGTAGCCCCTGGGTCTCTTGGGGTCAGTGATAGGGGTTTGTACTTGGGGAGAAGGCCACCATTGGAAGCTGGCTTCCCAATGAGCATCCAAGGTCAAGGGTCCCTCTTGCAGCTCTGCCCTCCCCGCAGAACCACAGGAATGCCGATGCACTTTGCCCAGAGTGGCTCAGTGCTGTCATGGCTGGTGGGGTGGGTGAAGATGGAAAAGCCAACTCACAAGTGAATAGAAATTGACAAATTATCAAAAGACGTAGGGGTCTTATGATAGCATGAGAAGGTCCAGTAGTTGTTCAGCCCACGAGGCTGGATGTCTCAGCTGCTCCTCAGTATGCACTGGAATCCCAAAAGAGTAAGCTCCAGTGCCAGTGAAGGAATGGACAAGCCAGCCAGAATGAGCAAGCAGGCAAAGAGCGAAGGTTTCCTTCTTCCATGTCCTTCACAGGGACTGCAAGCAGAAAGTGTGGCTTGGATCAGAGTTGTACCTTCCAGCCTCAAAAGATCTGGATTAAAAGTAGTTCTTCCACTTCAAATGATTTAACTAAGACAAAATCTCTCACAGGTGCATAACCACTTGGGTTTTAGTTCATTCCAGATGTAGTGGACTTGACAACCAAGAATAGCCACCACAGTGATCACTGGTTGACCCTTAGGTCTGGTGGAGAACTGTCCCCGTGGAGAAGCCCCCAGTGGAACGTGAGGGTCACTGCATGAGCTGCCACCTGTGTGCATGCACACAAAGGTGGATGCGTGTTGGGCAAGCTAGTGCCCAGGCAAATGCTGACGGTAATCCCAGGAAGTTCTGGGCTTATTGCGCTCGGATGAGGCACAGGCACCTGTAAGAGCGGTGGGAAGCAGCACATTGAGTTCTCAGAAGCTCTGTGCCTGCCCTGATAACTAATGGCAGAGATGGGGATCCTTAGAGGCTGAAGCTTGGTGTTGAGTAACACTGCCGGAATAAAGCCCACACTCAGGCTCCCTCCTAATCTTGACTCTTGACCTGATGTAGTTTCTGTTGAGTACACTCAGATACGGATGTGTGTGTGTGTGTGTGTGTGTGTGTGTGCATATTGCAGTAGCTCTGGCACACGGTGGCCACGCTAGAGCTAGCTGTGTAGCTTTGGGTTCCTCTTAGCCCACCACTCTTCCCCCATATCCTCTCCTATCCTGATTCCTAGGCCTTCCTATCAGGTACAAGCCATGCCCATCAGTAAACCACTCTCAGCCCCAGCAGGTGACAAGAACTCCTGTCAGCATTGCAGCTGCCGTGGCAGAGCAGGCAATGCCGGGGGTGGGGGTGATACCTGCCTGGTCTGAAGGAAGTCTCAGTAGTCTCCAGATACTTCCTGCTCAGGCTGTGTCCCCAGCCCCTGTTACTGATTCAAGGCTAGGAGAATCATGCCTGTCTCTGGCCTGAGATCTTGCACTTTTCTTTCTGGCAGGGAAGCAGATGAGAGGCCCATAAGGTACCCCATGTGTCTAGGCACCAGCCAGACCAGCACGAGAGCTGGCACAGACACTGACCTGTGAGCTCCAACACCCCCATTATCCTTACATCTCAAGTCTGTGGGGCACTGACTGGGCAGTGAGTCACCAGCCCAGTTTCTCTTGGTTTGCCAAGGTGAGCACCCAGTTAGCTGGCTGCCAAGGGGACTTCCTCAGCACCTTCTCCATGAGGCCTACCCACCCCAACAGGCTTGGTTCCCAGTGGAGTCATCAGTGAAGGGGTGGGTGCTGGCAGCCTCTGATGATGGTGAACCCCTCCAGGCAAGATGTCACCCCCAGCTCAGCTGGCAGAGCTCTGTTCAACCTTGAGCATACTCACTGGAGGCCGCCAAAGAAAGGGTGTTGTAGTTTAAGGGAGTCTGGGGTGAAATCAGGGCAAGATTTTGAACCTCTCTAAGGAGGCTCAAAAGACCTGACTGGGAGGACAAGGCAGACGTATGAGGTTGGGGAGGTGGCCGTACACAGGTGCCAGTGAAGGCACAGCAGCCGTGATTATTAGAACTAATTGCTGGGCTAGACACGGCACAGATCTGTAATCCCAACATTTGGAAGGTGGAGGCATGAGGACCAGCATTCAAGGTCATCCTTCACCACAGGTTGAATTCTTTGAGGAAAGAGTACATCAGACCCTGTCTCCAAACAAAGAAACAAGAAATGCTGGGGACGTGGTTTAATTCGTAATTGCTTGCTGGACAAGGACCTGAATTTTAGCCCTAGAACCCAGATTTAAAACAAATCAAAAAGCAGGCATGTCAGGTATAGTGGCACAAGCCTTTATCCCAGCACTCAGTAAGCAGAGGCTGGCCTGGTATATGTAGAGAGTTCTAGGCCAGCCAGTCGTACGTAGAGAGATACTGTCAAAAACAAGAACAGAAGCAAACAGTTATGGTAGTCTGCACTGACTCCTCTTCTTCTTCTTCTTCTTTTTTTTTTTTTTTTGATTTGGTTTTTTTTTTTGAGACAGGGTTTCTCTGTGTAGCCCTGGCTGTCCTGGAACTCACTCTGTAGACCAGGCTGGCCTCAAACTCAGAGATCCGCCTGCCTCTGCCTCCCAGAGTGCTGGGATTACAGGCGTGAGCCACTACCGCCCGGCTGCACTGACTCTTCTAAGAAGATGCAGACGTGGATTTCTGAGGCTCATTGATCCCGATCAGTCAGCACATTGTGGTGAATGTCCTCTGAATTAAGCAGTGCCTTCTTGAATTCAGCAGTACCTCATTGCAAAAGGACTATCACGCCTGGGATTGGTGACTGTTTACATCCCTCATTGAGTGTTAGGCTAATGAGAGCCTCACTTGAGTAGTGACTTCCTAACCCCTGTTGTATGCATACAACTCTGCCTTAATTGCACGCGGCCTGGGGGAGGGCCATGGTTCCTGACATGCCTAATGCAGCAAACCTTTATTCTTCATATTGGTTCCTCATATTGGTGTGACCCCCAACTATAAAATTATTTTTGTTGCTACTTCCTAATTATAATTTTGCTACTGTTATGAATCATAATATAAATATCTGTTTGCTGATGGTCTTAGGTGACTCCTGTGAAAGGTTCGTTTGACCTCCCCTCCAAAGGGGATGCAACATACAATCTGAGAACCATTAGACTATGGGAACTAGAGGAAGAGACTCCATCTATGGAGATGTGAGAAAGCCCTCATCTCTGCTGAGTAAAAGTTTTCCAGGTGTGGTTTGTGGAGAATAGCATGCCTATAAGTAACCTCTTACCAATGCTTGGTAAAGAAGTCCAATAAACCTGCCAGTTTTCCAGAGTGAGTGTATTAGTTCCATTGTTGTGAAGCGACACCATGACCAAGGCAACTCTTGTAAAAGACAACATTTAATTGGGGCTGGCTTACAGCGTCAGGGGATAAGCCTGCGATCATCAAGGCAGTAAGCACGATAAGGTCCAGGCAGAGATGGTGCTGGAGACAACGCTGAAAAGTTCTAGATCTTATTCCAAAGGAAAACAGAAGACTGACTAACAGGACGCCTGGGGAGGCTTTCAAAGCCCACCCCGCAGTGACACACTTCTTCCAACAAGGTCACACCCACTCCAGCAGAGCCACACCTCCTCCTCCTGGCACTCCCTGGGCCAGGCATATCCAAACTACCACATTTTACTCCCTGACCTCTATAGGCGGAGTCTGTGGGAGCCATAGCCAGCCGTAGGATAATGCAAGCTACATTTAGTCCAGCTGCAAAAGTCCCCACAGACTAGAACAGTCAGTCTCAACAGTGTTAAAAATTGAAAGTCACTGGGCGATGGTGGCGCACGCCTGTAATCCCAGCACACTGGGAGGCAGAGACAGGAGGATTTCTGAGTTCAAGGCCAGCCTGGTCTACAGAGTGAGTTCCAGGACAGCCAGGGCTACAAAGAGAAACCCTGTCTTGAAAAACAAAAAAACAAAAAAAAAAACAAATCCAAAAAACTAAAAAAAAAAGTTGAAAGTCTTCTGAGATTCATCCAATCACTTTAACTGTCAAAAAGCAGTTCACACACTTTCAACATCACAGGATATATGCCACCATTCCAGAAATAAAGTGAGGAAATACTGGACAAAAAGCAAGACTAAAAACCAGCAAGACTAAAAACTCCACATCTTGCCCAATGTCAAGGCGCTCTTCAGACCTCCAGCTCCTTTCATCCTTAGTGACTGCTGTTGGCAGATCTGGCGGTCAGCAGCAACAAAGTTCATTCTCCTGCACTGGTTCCACTCCCACTTAATAGCTTTTCTCGGCAGGTATCCCGCAGCTCTGACATCTCTAACATCTTCGGGTCTCCAAGGCAACTTCGCCTTTACAGCTTCTCGTTCTAATATCTGGGATCCACTCGTCATCTGGGCTCTCCAGACGGCTTGGGTCACTTCTCCAGCTCTGCTCTCTGTAGCACTTGAGGCTCTGGCTGTCTCCACTTTACTGCTGCTGTTCATAGTGGTCATCCTATGGTACTGGCATCTCCAATACACTGGGGTCCTTTACTGCAACTAGGCTTCACCACCACACAGGTGCACTTGTGCGCGTGCGCGCACACACACACACACACACACACACACACACACACACACAAGAAGGAATAATTGCTAGGGAAGGGGTGGGTACCAGAGAGAGTGGACATGGAACCAGCTCTTCTCCAGGTAAGCTTCAGTTCCAAAGCTATAACCAGTTAATTGAGAGCAAACTGGAGAAACCAGGAAGAAAGAAGTCAGTAGGAAGGGCAGAGCAAGAATCAACGAAACCGAAAGCCAATCCTGGAAGAACAGCAGCAGGCAGGCTCCCCATAGGAACCATGCCAGGAAAACGTGTTAGTGAACCACACAAAGGCAGAGTTTAAAAGAACAGAGTTAGGAATACCGATACCCTGATAAAGAAGAAAGTCTAAATGAAAAAAGTACCTCAAAAGTAAACCTCAAAACAATCAGAAAAGACTGAACAGGGACTTTGGGGGGAATCAGGCCTGACAGTCTGGGTTCAAACCCTGGGACCCACATGCTGAAAGGAGAGCGTGTATTGTAAACTGTACTCTGACCCCCACACACATGCTATGTATACGACACAGGCACCTCCCAATTAAATGAATGTAACATGTAAATTTAAAAATAAAACACAAGCCAGGCAGTGGTGGCGCACGCCTGTAATCCCAGCACTCTGGGAGGCAGAGGCAGGCAGATTTCTGAGTTCGAGGCCAGCCTGGTGTACAGAGTAAGTTCCAGGACAGCCAGGGATATAGAGAAAAACCCTGTCTTGAAAAAAAAAATCCAAAAAAAACAAAATAAGTAAATAAATAAATAAAAATACAATGTCAGGAACAGGATCCAGTTGTACATTGAATATGGACTTCATGGTCTAGGTTTATCTGGATAAGTATCAGGGAACAGTTTCTGTCATTAACTCCATGGACACATAATTTGATAGGATGAGGTAGACTTTTGTTTCCTTTGTTTATGATTAAAGAGCTCGGTGTAACAGAAATGAGAGCATCCCCATGCCTGCTGCAATCAGTATGCATAATATAAAATAACACAATATAAATATATATAAAATGTTGTATAGTGAAGTATGTGTAATAGAAAAACATCAGTAACCAAGACCACAGCTAGACCAAGAGTCCCAGGGAAGGCCCTGCTTTACACAGCCTCCGAGACAAAACAGTTCTGAAGTCAACCTTCTCGATGCCCAACACAACCGAAAACTTGTGCTGCGCTGGAAAGATGGCTCAGCTAGTCAAAGTGCCTGTAACCCTGGCAACCCAAGTTCCATCCCTAGACGCCACACAAAGGTGGCCAGAGAACCAGCTCTCTAATGCTGTTCTCAGACCTTACGCATGGGCCCTGGGAGCATTTATCCACATACATCATGCCTGCATACACAGAATAATAATAAAATTTATTTTAAAAACCCAACAAAACAGGCTGGCTTTGAATTTACCACTTCTGTGCCTCATTCTCCCAAGCACTGGGATCGCAAGTGTGGTTTTCATTTTTGTCTGCTTCCCAGTAAAACGTTCATACAATGGGGCTGGGGAGATGGCTCAGCGGGTTAAGGGCACTAACTGCTCCAGAGGTCCTGAGTTCAAATCCCAGCAACCACATGGTGGCTCACAATAATCTATTATGGGATCAGATGCCCTCTTCTGGAGTGTCTGAAAACAGTTACAGCGTACTCACATAAAATAAATCTTAAAAAAAAAAGTTCATATGAAGATTGTAGCATCTTTTTAAAAAAAGATTCAATTTTTCCCCTTTATTTCTTGCATTTGAAGTACTCTTCAGTGACATCCTTGGCCTGAGGATGGATGGATATATACATACATATATATATATACACACATACACCATTATCCACAACCACTACACAACTACAATCAACCACTTTGTGCAGGCTCTCCTCATGACAGGTCTTACAGAGGTCTGTCCATTTCCTCTAGTTTATTGTCACCAACCTTAATTAGGTTGCTTTGGTGCTCCACTCAAAGGGCCTCCACCAACTGGCTGTATAGAGGCTCACCATGATTGGATGCCAGCGCACAAAGGTAGGCTTGGCACCCCTCTGATCCCACGGACTAGGCCGTCATGGATGATTGTAGGGCACCCCACCGTCTCTAAAGCAGGGTGTGTGTCTGTCAGAGCTCCAGCAGCAGCGCTCGCTCGCTCTGCCACGGCCTGCTGTGGTTTAGGAGTGAGGCTGAGTCCTGCATGCACACAAATGCCTGCTGCACGGCGGGAGCAGAGGGAGAAGATTCAGAGCATTTCTCATGATAATTATCCCTGACTAGAAGAAGGGTGCCATCCAGTAGGCAGATAGGTAAGTATGTTGGCCTTTTCTTTCTTTCTTTCTTTCTTTCTTTCTTTCTTTCTTTCTTTCTTTCTTTCTTTCTTTCTTTCTTTCTTTCTTTTCTTTCTTCTTCTTCTTCTTCTTCTTCTTCTTCTTCTTCTTCTTCTTCTTCTTCTTCTTCTTCTTCTTCTTCTTCTTTTTGCTGTGACAAATTATTCAAGGAGAAATGACTAAGGAATGGTTCGCTTTGGCTCACAGTCTCAAAGGTCCCTTAGCAACCTTGTTGGGCCTGAGGTCATCATGAGGGCAGGGGCTTGGAAGAACAAAGTTGCTTACCTCATGGTGGACCGAAGCAGACAGAGGAGAGGGAGCAGGTCATGAGGCTGTCTTTCCAGGATGAAGGACTTCCGAAGAGGCTCTCTCTTCCCCTTTTAACCACTTCAATAATGTCATCATATTATGACTCCATCAAGGGTTAATTCTCAGTGAAGTCAGAGACCTCAGGATCCAGTCACAGTTCCAAAGTCCTCAGCTGGCAGCCACATGCCCCAGTACATGGCAGTGAAAGAGGAGTCATATTCAAATGATAACAATAAAAAAACCATTACATATATTTAATCACAGATAGAAGGAATGTGGAAACAGAGATGAGTCACATGCTCAGCCTTAGTGGAAGAAGCCAGTCAAAAAGGCTGCATGCTGAGCAGATGGGGAAATAGAGTTTATGGAGCGTGGAGGGGGGTGACGGGGTGGGGTGGGAATAAGGGATGATAGGTAAAACACGGGATTTTCAAGACAGTGGAACTACTTTGTAATTGTAGACACCCAAAACCCTACCTTAATGTATGCAAATTTAGTCATTTAGCAGGTGAGATGGAATTCAGACGTAAGGAGAGAATATGACTATATCACAGACACAGCAGTCAGCGTTGCTAAAGGGGATTTAGGACTGACCTAAGTAATTTTGGAAGTGAGCAAATTCTGAAAGGCCAAAGGCAGAAGGAACTGCATATAGACACGTGCCCACATTTGGTAAAGTTGATTGGCAAAGGCTCCTGAGGCTTCTGACCAAGCGCCTAAAATGAAGGAATGAGGTAGATGGTTTCTCACGGTGGAGTGACCCAGGTGGTAGTAAGTTAGGACCAGAGACACAGGTTGAGCTCCTACCTCGTGCAAAGGCTTATGGGTACATGCATTACACATATGTGTGTGCAGAGGGTACACACACGTCTCTACCTTTGGTCAGTCAAGAAGCGACGGCACTTTAGTGAACACAAATACCATAGATACATCATTCTTTAATTCAAGGAGAAATGACTAAGGAATGGTTCTCCCACAGGGCTTGGAGAAATGGAGGATGTCTCGCCTCAGCAGACATCCATGTTCCTGGAGTATCTTCTAGTGCTGCTGCTCCGGACCAAATTATGTGCCCTTAAAATCACATGCAGATGCCCCAATGTGATTGTGTTTGGAGCTAAATTATTTAATGAGGTAATTACAGTTAAATGAGATCATCAGGGCGAGGTTCTGGTCTCATGGAAGGGACTCCTGGAGCACACAGAGAAAGCCAAGTGAGGACAGGGAGAAGGGGACATCTGTAGGCTGAAGAGAGAAGCCTCAGGTGAAACCAGCCCTGACAGATCCTGACTGCAGGTGTTCTTCAGAACTGAAAGAAAGGAGTATCTGTTCTTGAGGCCACTTCATGGTGTTTAGTTATGACAACTCACGCAGATTGATACACCCAGGAAGGGAAAAAACCATCAACAAAACAGCAAACCCACAATGATGGAGTCAGACCAGAGACACAAGCGGAAGTTGTTCCTAATGACCCAAGCTGGAACGATCTAGATTCTAAACAGTAAAGCAGATAACATATGCCAGGCTGTGAGCCAAATATAAAAGAGTCCATGTGGGGTCACACATACATACATTTAAAAAACAACTGAGCATGTAACTTGGGGAAAAGAAATAAATGGCCCTGGACTGGAGAGAGGGTTCGGTGGTTAAGAGCACTGACTGCTCTTCCGAAGGTCCTGAGTTCAAATCCCAGCAACCACATGGTGGCTCACAAACATCTGTAATGAGATCTGACACCCTCTTCTGGTGTGTCTGAAGACAACTACAGTGTACTTACATATAATAACTAAATTTTTGGGCTGGGGCAAGCAGAGGTCCCAAGTTCAATTCCTAGCAACCACATGATTGCTCACAACCATCTGTATAGCTACACTGTACTCATATGCATAAAATAAAAAAATCTTAAAAAAAAGAAATGAACGTTCCAAGTAGAACATTCCATATAGCTTACGTAGATTCTCTGCCCCACTCTCCTGCTCCAGTCCCCTGCCCTTGTGTCTACTTGATATAGCTTAGTTTTATGGGAGGAAATTTCAGCTGAGGAATTGCTTAGCTTACGTTGATCTATGGGGATTGACTTGATTTTGGCCTGTGGGCCTGTCTGTGAAGGATTGACTTGATTTTTATTGCAGGAAGACCTTGTTCATTGTGGGAAGCACCTTCCTTAGGCAAGTAGTCCTGGGTTGTATAAGAAATCCAGCTAAGTACCAGGCTGTGAGTGACAGAGCCAGCAATGCTCCTCTGTGGTTCCTGCCCTGACTTCCCTAAATGTAACCAGTAACTGGAACCTGGAAATGTCGACCAGATAAACCCTTTCCTCCCCAGATTGCTTTTACTCAGAGTATTAGGTCCCAGCAATGGACAGGACAGTAACACATTCCCCATCCAGACATTGTGACCTCCTCCTACAGGCAGGGGGCTCAGGGTGAAAAGAGAGGACAGGACAACTTAACCAGAGAGTGGCCGATGGTGAGACATGGTGATAAGAGGTAGCCTGTCTTCTCAGCATTTGAGAAGCTGAAGCAGGAGGATAGCTGTAGGTCTTTGGCCAACCTGGGCTACATTGTGAGCTCTTGACCAGCTTGATATACACAGGAAGAAAAAAACAAAATCTGAGAAACTCAGTCAGGAGAAGTCTAAGGCGTTAGAATATAAATGACCTGTGAGGTCCTGAACAGAAGGGGCACCTTGAGTGAGGAAATATGAAGGGATGGAGGAATGATGTTTTTCCTTAGAGACAACTTCATGTAGGCTGACCTCCAGCTTGCTGTGTAGTCAAGGATGACCTTAAAATTTGGATTCTCCTGCTCCCACTTTTTTTTTTTTTTTGGATTTTTTTTTGTTTGTTTTTTGTTTGTTTTTGTTTTTCGAGACAGGGTTTCTCTGTGTAGCCCTGGCTGTCCTGGAACTCACTCTGTAGACCAGGCTGGCCTTGAACTCAGAAATCCGCCTGCCTCTGCCTCCCAGAGTGCTGGGATTACAGGCGTGTGCCACCACTGCCCGGCATGCTCCCACTTCTTAAGTGCTAGAACACAAGGTTGCCTCTACCACTGGGCTTTATGGGCGTGCAGGGAACTGAACATGGTGTTTTGAACATGCTTGGAAAGTGATCCAACCATTGAGTTGTGGCACCAGCCCCAAAGTATGACTGGTCTCATAATGGTAAACGGCTGGGCCACACTGAAAACAGCACCATGGAGCCCACTGCTCTGCATGGTTAATGAGCATGAACAAACAGAACAAACCCGGAAGCACCATGTTCGTTAGCATGTCACCTATGGGAATCGTGGGCCAGGTGGGGATTTTGTGTGATTCTACAATAAATACTGATACGGGGAAAAATTTAAATTATTTTAGGTTTCAGATTGGTCCCACGTTATGGACTTTTATGTCTTTCCCCCTAGCTTGCCAGTAATTGTATTTTGTATTGTATTGTTTGAGGTGAGGGCCTGTTATGCTGCCTAGGCTGGCCTCAACATCCTGGATTCAAATGTTCTTCCTGCCTCAGGCACGGAGTTCTGGGACGATAGGGTCACCAACCTGCATCTGTCTATAATGGTTTCAGCAAGAACACATATTTCTATTTACCACGTGATAAATACAAAGGCAACCAAAACACATCAGGAAAGACCTACCTGAAGGTCAGAGGATGAGGAGGCAAGGAGTGTGTGTGTGTGTGTGTGTGTGTGTGTGTGTGTGTGTGTGTATGTGTGTGTGTGTGTGTGTGTGTATGTGTGTGTGTGTGTATATGTGTGTGTATGTGTGTGTGTGTGTGTGTGTGTGTGTATGTGTGTGTGTGTGTGTGTGTGTGTGTGTGTGTGTAAAGTACAGGAAGCTATAGAGTCCTGGTGCTTAAGAATCAGGTTATATTACAAGACGGGATTGCTTGAACTAGGTCTATCAGAAAAAGAAGATGACTATGCTCCCAGAAGGCTAGTAGGCCACTACAGCACCATGCCGTCTCAAAATAGAAATTAAATAATTTTTAAAAAGAGCTGTTCTTTTTTATTTTATGTTTTTAGTATTGTGGAGAAGGGACAAGGAGAGGCTGAGCTAGAATCTCATGTAGCCCAGGCTAGTTGTAAGCTTACTAAGTAGCTTAAAAGACATTCAGCTCTTGGGTCTTCTTGCTGCTAATTCTAGAATGTTTTAGATTCAAACACTTGCCCCCACACGGAGCTTTGTGTTTAAATATATAGAAAGAACTAGAAGTAGACAAACAAAAATAATCAGGCAACAGTATATTCATGAAAAATCTTTAGGTCCTACTGAACCTAAAATTATACCAGCTGTCCCTTTTCTTTTGTATCTAAAGACTGCACTTTCCATGGAGAACTGTCTAGCGCACTCAGAGGAACCACACAGCCCAGGGTGGACTCGGGTGCTGCTTGCTTTCTTAAGGTTGTTTTCTTGGAAACAATGAGAGGTAAGAATATAAGAGTGAACATCTCATAGGCAGATGGGCCTAGACTCAGATCATCCCCCCATGAGGTCCCAGGAGACCTAGCTACAGGTGGCCAGCTTTGATAGCAGCATAGCATTTTCCAGATGAATTTGTGCTTCGGATAAGCCACTGGTGTGTAGTATCATGTCTGTGATGTAGCTGAGCCTTAGTGGATTCCTAGGACCAGGGAATGACCGCCCATGGTGTAGGCTCTTTTCTGAGGCATGAGAACACTATTTGGCAGGAGGACTGGCTCCACGGCCCTGAGCCTCATGCTAACATGCATGCTTTGCAGTTGTACATTGCTGCCTAACAGGTCTGTCTCATGTGCCTCAAGTAACCTGTGCTGCTTCTGGACATGCACAATTGCCTTCTGATCCCCATGTGTATAAAGGTTCCAGCAGTCCTCTGGGCTCATCTCTGGGCCGCATTCTAGTGTCCCTGGGGTCTAGTGGCTAGTATCCTCAGTTGGCTAACTAGGGCCACATAGTTCAGTGACTGGCAACTGGAATCGTCTGTTGCCAGTGGCCTGGGCTGCTCCGTGTCAGGATTCAGGCCCCCAGACACAGAGAACTTTTGGTAAGCCGGGGTCATTGCTGGCATCATCCACAGCTTTTGACCAGGCCTCATGTGACGGGGACCTTTGAGTAGATGGGCGTTTCCCAGGGATTCTGGTGCTTCCTTGGGGCACTCCTGTATTCTTGAAGTTCTTGACAGGCCCTGTGTAGGAGGGTTTGCCGAGAGCCGCTGAGGACCTGGAATCTGACAATTTGCAGGCTGGTGCTGCTACTGGAGAGGACAGGAAGGGCTGGCCTACAGAGACATGGTCTGTCAGACTGCTAGCTGCCCAGGCAGTGGGCACTCCAAACCACCACCTGCTGTCTATGGTGCATTTAGTGTAGATTATTACAACATTAGAATGCAGATGCCTGCAGCTCCATCCTGAATATGGGAGCATACAAACCATTATAGAGTATTTGCTTGTATATTGCATACACCTTTAGTCTAGGAACTCAGGAGGTAGAGGCAGACAGAGATCTGTAATTTGAAACCAGTCTGATCTACCTAATATACACCTAAGTTTCAGTCCAACCAGGCTACACTGTCTCTGAGAATTTTTGTCTGTAATTTATATATATATATGCATATACATATACATTATATATATATATATGTGTGTGTGTGTGTGTGTGTGTGTGTGTGTGTGTGTGAATGACAGAAAGGGCTAATTGTAACTGTACATCTGCTGAGTTCTCACAAATATCCATAACTATATTACCCAAGATGCTTTGCAGATGCATAGAACATTCCAGCAGCCCAGAACACCCGTGGTGCTCTAGTCACCCTACCCGTGGAAGCATCTGCTGCTCTTGTTTCTCCTACTAGCTTGATTCCCAGAGGTCATGTGAGATCTTCAGCACATGCCTGTGGGGTCAATATCCTTCTACATTGTGTTTGCAATTCTCCTATGAATCATGAATGATCTCCCGTGTATCCATCTCTCTTTTAAACATCTCTGTCTCTCTGTCTCTCTGTCTCTCTCTCTCTCTCTCTCTCTCTCTCTCTCTCTCTCTCTCGTCAGCATTTCTCTGTATAGCCCTGGCTGTCCTGGAACTCACTCTGTAGACCAGGCTGGCCTCAAACTCAGAGATCTGCCTGCCTCTGCCTCCCGAGTACTGGGATTACAGGCATGTGCCATGACCATCTGGCAGATGTATTTATTTTTATGTGTATGAGTGTTTTGCTTGCATGTGTGGGTGTGCACTAAGTGTGTGCCTGGTACCAGAGGAGGCCAGAAGAAGGATTTGGATCCCCTGGAATTGTTATGGGCCATCATGAGCCGCCATGTGGGCAATGGGAACTGACCCCAGGTCCTCTGCAAGAGCAGTAAGTGCTGGGTCACTGATCTGGCCTTAGTAATCTTGCTGAGTAGCACTGTCTTAGGCACACCACGATGTGTTCACACCCTTTACCAACTGATACTTGGCTTCAAGAATATAGTTGCTGTGGACTACTTTTTTCTTTTGAGACAGCGTTTGCTATGTAACCACGACAGGCCTGGAGAACCCAAGCAGAACAGGTATGTAGAGCAGGAGCTGGCCTTGAACTGAAGAAGAGCGGGGACTGGCCTTGAAGTGGAGACGAGCCTGCCTCTGCCCCGGTGTGCCGGAATCAAAGGCATGTGCCACCATACCTGGCTCTTTATGGGTGTACTTTTGGGGGCTACTTTATTGGGTTCTATTATCTACCACTCTTCCAACCCTTATTCTACCCCAATCCCTTTTAAGCCCCCAACACTAGGTAGAAGAGAAAGAAGGTTAGAAGCAAAAGGGAGTGTAGACGACTTCCTGCTGACTGGGAGCATCAAGTTCCTTGGGACAAGTCTGATCTCTGTTGCCAGGATATATCTCCAACCAGCAATCCAACAACCCAGCAGTAACAACCGCAGCAGCAGGAACCAGCAGTAGCAGGGACAAGCAGGGGGGGCAGTGGGAGGTGGAGATAGGGGGAAAGCAGGGGGGAGCAGCAAGAGCAGCAGCAGCCAACACAGGACCCTTGGGCTCTGAATTTAGACTCTCTTGAGAGACCCTAAAATTCCAAACATAAATTATTTGCAGTTGGCAAAAATCACGCCCCTCCTAGAGCATGAGACAATTAAAGTTAGCAGCTGGGGACAGTCTGAGGCAGCCCCATTGCCCACGCCTGGGATTAAAACAAAAACATTCATATAACTGGGTTTTTAAAGAAACCCACGGTTCTTAGCTTCCTTCCTTCCTTCCTTTTTTTAAAAATTATTTATTTACACCCTAAATGCTGCCCCCCACCCAAATCCTCCCTCATAGAGTCCCTCCCTCCTCTCCTCTTCTCCTCTGAGAGGGTGGGGCTCCTCTAGCTATTCCCCAACCCCGGAACATCAACTACAGGATTAAATGCATCCTTTCCCGCTGAGGCCAGACAAGGCTTCCCTGTTGGAGAACAGATACCACAGTCAGGCTACAACTTTAGGGAGAGCCTTTGCTCCAATTGTTGGGGGACCCCCATGGAGACTGAGCTGCATGTCTGTTACATGTGTCCTGGGGGCCTCAGTCCAGCCCATGTGTCCTGGGGTCCTCGGTCCAGCCCATGTTTGTTCTTTGGCTGGTGGCTCAGTCTCTGAGAGCTTCCAAGAGTCCAGGTTAGTTGACTGTTGGTCTCCCTGTGGAGTGCCTGTCTCCTTCAGGGCCTTCAGTCTTCTCCCCAGCTCTTCCATGAGTCCTCAGCCACCATCCAGGTTTAGCTGGCTCTGGGTCTCTGCCTCTGTTTCAGTCAGCTGCTGGGTGGAGCCTCTCAGAGGACAGTTATGCTAGGCTCCTGTCTGCAAACATAACAGTATCATTAACAGTGTCAGGGATTGGTGCTTGCCCACGATACGGGTCTCAAGGTGGGCAGGTAATTGGTTGGCCGGTCCCTCAGTTTCTGCTTCATCTTTATCCTTGCATTTCCTGTAGACAGGACAAATTTTGGGTCAAAAGTTTTGTGGATGGGCTGGTGTCCTTATTCCTCAGCTGGGGGTCTTGTCTGGCTACAGGATCAGCCTCTCAGGGTCCATGTCCCCACTGTTGGGCATCTCAACTAAGGTCACCCGCAGTGACTCCTGGGAGCCTCCCCATCCCATACCTCCTCCCTCCCTCTGGGACTTCCCAGAGGCTCTCCCTGCCCCCAGCAGCTGCAGATTTCCATGCACTCTCCGGGCCCTCTGGCTCTCTCTCCTGTCTCTCCCCACACCTTCTCCTGCCCCTGTCCCTGCCCCCACTATTATCACCTTCCCAAGGGTGGCATTGTCCAAAGCAAGCTGAGCTCTTCCTCGTTAATCATTAACCAAGATGTCCCCACAGACATGCCCACGGGTTAACATGATGTAGGTTCTCTTCCCAGGGGAATCTAACTTGATTCACATTGAGAGTAACTAGCCAGTACAACCAGAGTAAAATATTTTTAAAGATGATGATGAATAGGAGGAGAAAAAGATTACTTAACTTTTCTTTGGGTGATATGTTCAAACATCTGCCTTAGATGGGACACCAACAACAGATCAGACAAATGATTCCATTCAAGTCCAGGTTAGTGAACCAACGAGTTTATTGGGTTTATTTGCAGGGGTGTGGTGAGGGTTTACAGGAGTGACTGCAAAACAACTGCACCTTTGAAAAGCTCTCTGAAACTGCACCAGGCAATTTCCTCATGAACATATATACACACACATACACATACACATATACACACACATATATGCACACACATGTACATGTGTGTGCGCACATATATAGTCACATGCATGAACATATATGCACACACATGTATACACTCACGCATACATACACACACAAACATACATGCACACACACATACATACACACACAAACATACATACATGCACACACACACACACAGTGCTCTACAACTGTTACCCCATATGATGTGCAGCCAGGGAGGGGAACATAGGAGGGACTGAGTGACTGGACCAATCTCTCCTTCAAGGGAACATCGATAGGTCCTATCTTGTAAGAATCCCTCATGGAATTCATAGCCTCTTTGATGAAGACAGCAATGGTGAGCTTAAGAAATAATTTTAAGATGGGCGGTGGTGGCACACGCCTGTAATCCCAGCACTCTGGGAGGCAGAGGCAGGCTGTTTTCTGAGTTTGAGGCCAGCCTGGTCTACAGAGTGAGTTCCAGGACAGTCAGGGCTATACAGAGAAACCCTGTCTCCAAAAAGCCAAATCCAAAAAAAAAAAAAACCAAAATAAATAAATAAAGAAAGAAAGAAATAAAGAAATAAAGAAATAAAAAGAAAAAGAAAAAGAAAAGAAAAGAAATAATTTTAGCTGATAGAGCACTTGCCCTGAAAGGAAGAGGACCTCAGTTTCGGTCCCCAGCTCCCGTGTAGCACCTGGCTATGTTTCCATTCACATGCAGTCCCAAAACTGGGAAGGATTTGCTGGCCACTCTGTGAAGCTGAGCCGATCTCTCCAGGTTCTTCGAGAGACTTTATTAAAGAAGAAAACAAGGAGGTAGGTGGGCCGGCAGGACAGCTCTGGGGTGAGGGTGTTCATTATTAATCCTGGAGATCTGAGTTCCAGCCCCAGGACCCATAAGGTGGAAGAAGAGATAAGTCCCTCCTGCCCCATAAATAAATGCAATAAAAAATTAAAAGTAAATAAGGCAAAACGTGTAGGGGTGTTAGAGAGACACAAAGACAAGAAGGCAAAAGCTCCCTGAGCAGTCAGTGTCGTGTTCCCTGGAAGATGTGAAGCAAAGAGAAGGTGGGAACAGAGGCAGGTTTCTAAATAGGATTGGTTGGGTGAAGGGGAGAACCCAGGGCCCATAATAGAATACTCAACCTAGAATGAGTTAGGACTTAGGGGGTCCTTCCAGCTAAAGGGGTTCCTTCTTGTTACTTTTCCTTCCGCAGCAACTTGATCTTCTGTCTTCTCTGGAGTTCAATTCCTTGTTCTACATTACCACCAGCACTCACACACACACACCTGAGAGACAGAGACAGAGACAGAGAGAGACAGACAGAGACAGAGACAGAGACAGAGAGGGGGTAATGATTAATGGTTAAAGGCTCTGAGGCTTAGAGGACAGTGTTCTACAGCTAACATAAGCAACTTCTCAGAGAACATGTCTGTGAAATGGATTATGACATGGCAAAAGGCTTTATCAAACACAGAGTACTAGATTTCAAGCCCTTGATTAAAACAGCAAAAGAGAAAAAAAAATCTACTTAGTATGATGACATCTCCTAGATTTCTGTATTGCGGATAGAATTGCTGTAGGGATCCGCTTGGCACCATTACAGCCCTCGTGGGCACAACTGCAGTCTTGTGCTGCAGGCATCCTTGGCACACATCCCAGAGCCTATCAGACAAATGAAGTCTTTTAGACGGTCAAATGTGGTGTGCCAGCCACCGATGCTGGGTTGTTTTCTAGCTGATGGGGACACATTAGCAGTGAGAAAGGCCAGGCACATTCAGGGGCTGTGGCTCACTGTTGTCTAAGCACAACTTGCTTCTACTTGGGTGCAGGGAGTGTCTTGTCTTGTCGAGATGCTCTTCTGTCTGTGAATTCTCGCTAAGCATGTTAATGCAACCCTTGGCTCTACATCTCCTTATGTCTCACAACATCTTCCATCTTTGGTGGAGCCCCAGCTCACAGGAGGCTAAGGCCTGAGGACCAGGAGTTCAAGGCCAGCCAGGTACATACTAAGTGAGAGGCCAGCCTTGGTTACTGGGATGATGTCAAACTCAGTAAAGGTGTGTGTGTGTGTGTGATGGCACACAGCTCTATCCTGGTGCTTGTGAGGTGCAGGCAGGAGGATCACAAGTTCAAAGTCATCCTTAGCTACATAGTAAAAATCAAAGCCAGCCTGGGCTACAGACAAATAAAAACAGACCACAAAACAAAAGACAGCATTTGGCCCTGATAACTCTGTGTCCACCTCTCACCCAGGTAGTTCAACCAGATTGCAGGGAGGGCACCTGAAGTTTGAGGGGAAAGGCAGTTTTGTGTACGTTTGCTGGAACCTTATTTCAGGTAGGCCAGTTAAAATGTTACATCTGAGTGGGTGAGGGCTAAGGCGGGATGAAAAGGAACTTGGAATCCCCAGGACACTGGAGGCCCAAGTTCTACACCCAGCAACCCAGAACAAGTGAAATGTTCTGTGAAAATCTTATGTTCTGGTTTTCCGTGAGGATATGCAAACGTGTGAGGTTTTTCCTCTGCCCCGTAGTTGAATTTCTGATTTCCCTCTTAGCCAACATCGTCCTGCCCTCCCCACACCCTCCCTCAGCCTCCCTATTCTTCCTCCATGCCATCTTGCCCTCCCCACACTCTCCCTCCCCTCCCCACACCCTCCCTCCCCTCCCCAACCCTCCCTCCCCTCCCCAACCCTCCCTCAGCCTCCTTATTCTTCCTCCGTGCCATCTTGCCCTCCCCACACCCTCCCTCCCCTCCCCACACCCTCCCTCAGCCTCCTTATTCTTCCTCCGTGCCATCTTGCAGCGGTTCTGCAGCGGGGATGGGTCTCTCACGATTTTAATCCTTACAGGTCTTCCTGAGTACAGACACAAAGAGAAGCTCGGGTCACTTTGTTTGTTTGTTTTGTTTGTTTTTCGAGACAGGGTTTCTCTGTGTAGCTCTGGCTGTCCTGGAACTCACTCTGTAGACCAGGCTGCCCTCGAACTCAGAAATCCGCCTGCCTCTGCCTTCTAAGTGCTGGGATTAAAGGCGTGCGCCCCCACCAACCGGCTCTTAAGTGGAAGGAAACACGCCCTAGCGTGACTAGTGCAGATGGGATCTAAGCCATTCAACCCACATGGGACTTTTGTCATTCTGTTCCTGCGGAGAATTACTGCAGCATCGCTTTCACTTGTTCCCAACTGAGTTCATTATAACGTAATAGCATGAGTCCGAGGAAGTGCGCAAGACTCCCGGAAGCGTGATGCCACAGTCTGGCTTCTCGCAGTCTTCCCACTGCCTGGACTTTTTGCGGGAGTGTGGTCCAGAACCTTGCTTTGCCGCCTCTAGTGGCGACGCAGATGGGTCACACGGAACCCAAAGCAGAAGGCAGCGCCAAGGCTCCCACCACCAGGAAGAGCCGCCTCCAGAAGACGAAAGGCCCCAGACAAACGGCTGCCTGCCTCAGGACCAAAGTGAACAATCGCCTGTCACTCCCTCCCCCCCCCCCCCCCCCCCCCCCCCCGCCAGGGAAGACATCAGCAGGCAATGCTTGCCAGCAGCACCCGGACCAGCTCTGCGAGCTGCCAGCACCTAACCAACCTCCTTTCATAGTTCATGACGTCCGTGTTTCCAAACTTACCAGATACAAATGAGAAGGCGTTTTTTTAAGTTTAAATTCTCACCCAGATCCCTATTAAAAGTTTTTCCGATGCTTCTGTTTTTACAATATTCAGATTCTGTCTTAGAATAGAAAACAAAACAAAAACCCAACACTACAAAATGGGCCACTGTTTTACATTTCCTGGCACGTTGAATGAAGCTCTCAGAAACCAGGACAGAGCTGGGACAGACAGGTCTAGGGTTCTTCAGCTTCCTTCACAGGGCATCAGGTCAGAAACCCATAACTGTTAGTGAGTGAGCAGAGATTAGGGAGAGGCGCCTGTGGATGTAGAAACAGCTTAAAAGATAGCTGAGATCCTGTGGGGCCAGGGCAGCAGGAAATTAGTGTTTACTGGGACAAAGCCATGTGCCTAGGGAAGACATTCTTCAGTGTACGTGACAGCATACTGGCCTGGTTTTCCCCTGCTTCCTTCACCCTTGTTCTGCAATTTTGTTTTTGAAACAGATCTCAGAGAGCACAGGCTGACCTTACACTTACTATGTAGCTGAGGATTTCCCTGCGTGTCCCATCTCTCTGCTTCTACCTCCCAAGTGTCAGGATTACAGGCACAAACTGCCACATACAGTTCTGTTCTGGTTCCCTCTGATTGCCAGAGGCAGCAGGGATGCCACCCAGCGCAGCTGAGGGCAGAGGAAGAGATCTCAACTAAGAACCTCCTCTTGGATAAAGCCAGATCTGTGACCTCATCATAGGAAAGACATCCAGACAAGCCGATGTGAAATAAAGTTAGTGGGTTATTAAGTAAAGCTAATTGATGGTAAATATATCTGCCAGGATGGAAACTGGTGAGAGAGATGCTTAAAAGGTCAGAACACGCTGACCGGAGCGAGCGAGATTGGCCGGAGTGAGCTGAGGTTCCAGCAACCACATGAAGCCTCACAACCATCTGTACAGCTATAGTGTCCTCATATACCTAAAATAAAATAAAGAAATCTTTTTTTATTTTTTAAAAAGGTCAGAACACTGCCTCTCTCAAGGTTGGGTATTAGACATCTCTAAAGAGATGTACTCTTAGGTATCTTTACAACAGCCAACAGTATTTTGTGGCTCAGTTGGTTTTTATAACACACACACACACACACACACACAGGGTCTTGCTACATAGCCCAGACTGTCTTGGAACTCAGTCTGTAGAGACTCAACTGGTCTCAAACTTAGGGTGATCCTGCCTCTGCTTCCCAAGTGTTAGATTTACAACTGTGCTCTACCACATCTAGTTGATTCTGTAGATTTTTAAATTTCATTGTTCAAAGGATATAACTTACAGCTAGGTTAAATGATTAAGTAGAATTTAAAATTTAGGAAAACCTGAATTGGTTTTTCCTCCTGTCATTTTGTAGATGAAGTTGCACAATGATTTTTCTGAGGTTCATTCTTTCTTCTCTGTTTTCTTTCTTTTTTTAATGTCGAAAGTTTCATTTTTCTTTTTTAAAAAAAGATTTATTGTTTATTTTATGTATATGAATACACGGTACCTGTACAGTGAGCCATCATGTGGTTACTGGGAATTGAACTCAGGGTCCCGCTTGCTCTGGCCTAGAAATTTATTATTATATCTAAGTACACTGTAGCTGTCTTCAGACACACCAGAAGAGGGCGTCAGATCTCATTACGGATGGTTGTGAGCCACCATGTGGGTGCTGGGATTTGAACTCCGGACCTTTGGAAGAGCAGTCAGTGCTCTTACCTGCTGAGCCATCTCACCAGCCCCTGAAGTTCATTCTTTAGATTTGGGGACAAGAGAGGAGAATTAACACTAGTGAACCTAAAGTTAGACATTTTGCCCTGAATACACTTGGTCCATTAATGGTTTCTCCCACCCTTGTTTGAAATATCTCTTGAGGAAGCAGATATCTTTCTGCAGGCAATCTTGGGCTGTTTGGGTTTTCTGATTCCTGGCCAGATTCTGGGATGAGGGGCTTCTTCTTTCTTCCCATTGTTAGAACACAGGCCTGTCTCTTCAATGTCTTAGCATGACATTGGTCATGCTAAGAGGGCAGTTCAGCCCAAAGAAATCAAGCCACGGCCTGCTGTCCGCATCCCAGCAAGTCTCGAGGTCAGCGGGGGATCAGTCAGCCTGAGGTGAAGAATGAAATGGGTCAGTGCCACTTCAGTGGGTACTGGGTCAGAACCTTCCAGAGACTGACCAAGCTGGATTTTTTATTTCCTTGCACATTTAACTGCAGTAAGACCCGGGGGGAAAGTCTCCATGTGACAGCTTTGTCTGAAACTCCCTAGCAAAGCACCTGTGACCTGTACAACAAGAGCATCTTATTGATTGATAAGCAGCGCTCAGGGAAAGGGCCAAAGAGGAAAGGATTTGTACTAAGCATGAAGATTCTATTGATGGAGAGTGCAGAGTACATGGGGCCAATTTCAAAATTTCTGTTCGCTGAGAGACAATGCTCAGGATATCAGGAGTGGGGGTGGGGTGGCGGTTCAGGTGAGGGCTGGATCCATGGAACAGCAGAAAGAGCACCCCACTGTTATACTGCCACCACTCCAGCCTTCTGGGCGAGAAGCCATCAAGCCTTTCCCTTGAAGAGCAGACCTGAGTGCTTAACAGCTTGGCTTCCGGAGCTTTCTCTACGGTGTGCCTTCCACACCTGCTCTATCTTTTTAAAAGATGTATTTTATTTATGTGTATATGTGTGTAGGTATGTTGATGTTGCGGTGCAGGTGTTCTCAGAGGCCAGAAGAGGGGGCATCAGATCCCCTGAGCCACAGTTAGAGGGAGCTGGGAGTCACCATGCAGGAGATCTTATGGCTGAGTCACCTCTCCGTCCCCACCACCCAGCTTCTCAGTTAAGCTGATCTGTGCTGTGGCTAACAGCCCTTAATTTGTGTATATGGCTCCTCTGTCCTCTTTGTCATGTGTATTATCAAAGACCGATTCCAACCAGCTCCCAAAAACTTCTTTCTCTCTCAAACAATTTTTTAAATTATTTATTTCATGTATATGAGTATATTGTAGATGCCTTCAGACACACCAGAAGAGGGCATTGGATCCCATTTCAGATGGTTGTGAGCCACCATGTGGTTGCTGGGAATTGAACTCAGGATCTCTGGAAGAGCAGTCAATGCTTTTAACCACTGAGCCATCTCTCCATCCCTCTCTCAAATATTTTTTATCTTTAATATTTCTTTTTTATCTTATGTGTATGGTGTTCTGCCTGTATGTATGTCTGTGTACCATCTGAGCAGAGTGCCCTTGGAGACCAGAAGAGGGGAGTCCCTGAGACTGGGGTTACAGATAGGTGTGAACTACTGTGTGGGTACTGTGAATTGAACCTGGGTCCTCTGGAAGAGCAGTCAGTGTTCTTACACAATTAGCCAAGTTCCTTATCCTCCCTCTTAGTAAACCTCCCCTCAAGATTTTAAAGGGCCGGTTATCTCTCTCTCCTTTAGGTTTTTATTATTCTGTTTCTAAAATATCATTATTTCTTCTAATGTTCTCCACTTTAAGACCACATCATGGGTTCCTAAGAAATCTCACTCATGAAGAGTAATTATATATCATCTTTCATAAAGTAGCAACCGTGACCTTCCTCTTCTTGTATTTAACACCCATATCGTCTAAACTTCCTCCTTGTTATCCTGTCTCAAGATTTCTTGACTTAAACCCAGGACAGTGTCTGCCAGGGAGGCGTGGGCAGGGAGTATGGGAAAAGCTCAGAGAATGTGAACTTGGAAACACTGGCCAATTATAATGAAAAGATAACACAAGATGCTAGGGCATGGATTGTGGCTTGGGGACTGAGCACGTGTCTAGTTTGTCTAAGGCCTTGAATTCACTGTCTCAGCTCTGAGGAAAAGTCACCACTGATTCTTCAAAGTAGCTGTGGCGCCTCAGGCCGCAGTCTCAGAAAAAGCAGATTAGAAACCACCATCTCTCCTCGGAGCAGAAGTGAAACTCTGTTGAGGCACTGTTAATGTTGATGTAAGTCTTTACTGTAAGCACCCTTTTCAATGTTCATCTCTCAAAGACAAGCTAAGATACCGGAGGTTTGCTAGTCTGACCTTGTATCTGATGGCTGTTAGACCATGGGTGTTTTGAGAAAAGGACTGTCAGACAAAGAGGCTAAAACGCCTTTGTGTGAGCACCCTTGCTTTGAACGCTTGACAAAGTTATAACCACAGCGGTCGCCTCGGGAGCCTCTTTCTGTTGGCCACTGCAGCCCAGCATGGGCCCCGTAAGGCCCAGGCCTCACTTTCCTGTGTTGCGTGCTCTCTCTCTCATGCCCACTCCCCTGACACAGCTGCAGGTGTCTCCAATTCTTAGACCCAGACTCCCTGCCCCTCCAACACACAGCTGCGGCTTCCTCCCCTGGGTGCCAGTCAGTGCCAGTGGCCAGGATTCAACCTCCACTCTACTCCTGCATTCTGTAGTTTCTGCACAGCATTTCTTTTTTCTTTTCTTTTCTTTCTTTCTTTTTACTTTTTTGAGACAGGGTTTCTCTGTGTAGCCCTGGCTGTCCTAGAACTCACTCTGTAGACCAGGCTGGCCTCGAACTCAGAAATCTGTCTGCCTCTGCCTCCCAAGTGCTGGGATTAAAGGAGGTTTTTTCCTTTTATTTATTTTATGTATGTGAGTACACTGTAGCTGTCTTCAGACACACCAGAAGAGGGCATCAGATCTCATTACGGATAGCTATGCACCACCATGTGGTTGCTGGGAATTGAACTCAGGACCTCTGGAAGAGCAGAAGATGCTCTTAACTGCTGAGCCATCATCTCCAGCCCCATCTGCCCAGCATTTCTTTGGAGTTCTTCAGATACTCTCTGTCACTACTACTGCACACACACACACACACACACACACACCTGATACTGTCCTCTTCTTTGGGTTACCAGCTCAGCTCACACTACCTACAGTGGAAATTAAGTTTAGCGGAAGACCACTCAAGAGAAAGCTTTTATTAGGCCTAATGTTGCAACACCAGGAAGGTGTCTCCTCGCTCCCCATGAGATGAGTAGAGCCACCTGTTCAAACACATAGACAAGAATGCACCATCGCAACAGACCTTCCTGTAAACACAGACAGTTTCCTCTCGGCCCTCTAGTGGGGGGAAAGGCTACACGCCTCTGTCTTCCTAGAAAGTGCTTCAGGGTTATCTAAAGTTCATGGAAGTTTGAGATGCCAAGAAGTCCTGCACGAGCTGTTTAAAAGTTTCTTATCAACTGGAATGGAGCATGGTGACCAGGTTGTTTAGCTGCTGTGGGGCATTTTAAGGCTCGTGAGAAATGAAACATTTGCTTAAAGGTGGCCTTGGAGGATGTTTCCTACACTGTGATGCAGGAGCTGGGGTCACAGGCAGTCAGGATGGCCCGTGGAGATGGGAGGAGCAGCTGGAGGCCTGGGCAGAGAGGAGGAAGCATCCATATGTGGTCCAGGTGCAGAGGCTCAAGAATGCCGCTGCTTCCAGCCTGGTCTTACTTCCATCAGTGGCTGAGGGCCCTCCCAGCACTAGAGAGGGGTCCAGGTTGGGCTCAAACTTATGCAAAGATCTCTTTGAAGAGACAGACTCTCCAAATTTCAGTCAGCCTTTTAGAGTAAATATTGAAAACACACACAGAGAGACAGACAGACAGACAGACACACACATATACACACAGAGAAAGACTGAAAGGCAGACAGGGAGATATAGACACACACAGAGACAGAGACACAGAGATACAGAGACAGAGAGACATAGACAGAGAGAAAGATGGAGAGATAGGGAGTTATAGACACAGATACAGAGATGCAGAGATACAGAGAGAGACAGAGAGAAAGATAGGGACTTATAGACACACACAGAGAGACAGAGACACAGAGATACAGACAGAGAGACAAAGAAACAGACATGCAGAAAGACAGAGAGATGCATAAAGAGACAGAGACATAGAAACAGATAAGCACACAGAGACAGAGTCAGAGACACAGAGGGAAGGGGAGGGTATGACAGAGACAAAGAGATACACAGACACAAACACACAGAGAGACAGAGAGATACAGAAAGACAGACAGACACACACACACACACACACACAGATCCTCATAGGCTCACTATAGACCTATGTAGCAGGCAGGGATAGATGGGACCAGGAAGAGCACCTGGTCCCTCCCAGTCACACTTTCTGTTAGGAATTAGGCAATTGCACTGGCCCGCTCTCAGGGACCTAATAGCAACTTACATCATGACCTGCTGCTGTCAGGTGCACCAGGTGCTGCATGCTGCCCATAAAAGTACCTCCTCTCTCTCTCTCTCTCTCTCTCTCTCTCTCTCTCTCTCTCCTCTCTTCTCCCACCTCTCTCGTTTTTCATGTCCCTTTCTGTGTCTCCTGCTCACTCTCTGTCTCCCTGTCTGTCTGTTTGCCTGTCTGCCTCTATTTTTCCCTCTTGTTCCCACTTTGAGACAGCCTTTAGCTCTCCCCTCCCCCAGTAAACAGCTTATACTAGATCTATGACCTGGTATAATTTCTAGGGGCACCCCTTGGCATGGGCCCATCAAAGGAACCCCACTCCTCTCCGCATTTTATCTTATCACTTTCTCTTCCAAAACGACGACGACTCCTGGGTCCCTGGAGACAATGCTGCCTGAAAACAAGCAGAGATGGGTGTCCTTCCTTCGTGGGACATCTTGTCTGTGTTGTCCAAATGGGTCTGGGTGACGGGCTGCTCTCCTTCCTTGAAACTCATCCAGCCCCATTCTCTTTCCCGCTCTGTTTTCCCTGGTGGGGAGAATGAGGCGTGGTGGATGAATCAAGGGAATCATTCAAATGCACCATGAATGCACCATCTCAACAGACCTTCCTGTAAAAGCTACATACCTGTCTTCCTAGAAAGTGCTTCAAAGGTATCTAAAGTTCATGGAAGTTTGAGATGCCAAGTGATCTCGGTGTCAGTGAGATGTCGGTGATCTCAAGATGTCGGTGAAGGTGGAGGTGGAGGTGGAGGTGGTAGGGGTCGCTCCCCTCTCTATTGACAAGGAAACTCTCGGGGCACAGACTCAACCGGGCCCCTCCACAGAAGGGTGGTCCTATCTGATCATGCCTTCCCCGCTTCTGCTCAGTCTGGCCACCAGAGGGCAGACAGCCCTTTTCAGAACTGCAGCCGGCCTTGGACTCTGCCTCTCTGTGCTGGAGTCCTCTGGTCTGCCCCTGCCCAAACCTAAGTGCCAGGCCTTCTCAGGATCTTCCCTGCCTCCAGGGCTAAGTTTTTAGATGGTTCCTAGAGAGTGCTATCCTGGCGGCAGGACAGAATTGTCCCAGTGTCCCCAGGGTGGTGGGTCCTCAGGGGAGAGGGAGAGGGAGAGGGAGAGACTGTCTGGACATTGTAGAAGGAGGGTCCACGGGAAGTGGTGGACCACAGTGCCTTGCGAGACACTCTTCCTCAGTCTCCTAGAGCTAGGCTCAGCCTCAGGCTCAGATGGGTGGCTCCAGGGTCCAGAGCAGGGGTTGGAGACTTCTGCAGCTAGCAAGGACAGGAGAGGATCATGAGAAAAATCTACAAATGCTTAGGGAAGATAGCACGACTCAAGTCAGACACAGAAAAACAAGGCTCCCCAGGAGGAAAAAGGCTTTCCACCTCAGACATCAGGGGCAGCCGAGACAGACAAGCCTGGGGCAAAGGGACAGCTGGCCTGGAAGTGGAACGAACACTGGGAGAAGCTGAGGGAGGCGTGGATGTTTATGGGCTGGGCTGTCCATAAACATGGGGACTCAAGGCATCCTTGGGAGTGGGAGCAGGGAGGCAGCTCTGCTCTTAAGTGCCTTTTACATTGTCTTGGGGGATGACCTGACTGAGACCATGTCCTAGGGCTGCCCACTCAGTCTCAGTGACAAGGACGACGGCAAGGATAGTTAGTGTGTCCCTGGGGTTCCAGGGCTGGTGGTGGCAGATGCAGGAACAAGGGTAACTATCGGGCTCCCTACTTTTACCCTCCCCTTTCCCAGCCTCTGATGCCCCACAGGTAGTAGATTGCTCTTGGCAGCAGATATGGAGCCAGGAAGAGGAAACCTGACTGAGGTCCTACGCAGACTTGGCCTGGTCTCTTGTGAGGCCCTCCTCTCAGGTGTGAAGGGCTAAAATGGCCTTTGAGCATTTGTGGCTGTGAATCTGAGGTCTGTGGTCCCTGCATAGAGAGAAGGATAGAGTAAAGAGGTGGACAAGGAGGTGAACAGGGGCTCTGGAGGCAAAGGTCAACTCAGGGTGTGCTCTGACCTTCTCATGGTTACCCACACTTGAGTGAGAATTTGGGGTCCCCCACTGGATATGATATGTACCCCCATGACACAGGTAGGACTAAGAGTAGCTAGTTTGGCCTGGAGTGAGGGACAGGGACTGAGCTTCCTCCTTGTCCCTTAGAAGACTGCACTAGGACCTTGAAGGGGCCTTCCCTTGGTGCCACTGACTCTGAGATCACATGACAGGATTATCCAAGGGTCTCTTCAGCTCCATCTCTCCAGGATGGGCAGGGAGTTGTTATCATGTTTTCTGCTTTGCTCTCTACCTGAGAGCCACCTGGCACAGGCTACCTGGCACAGAGTAAGTGCAGATATTGGCAGACTCTACATGGACTTCCCTTATTCAGCAGACTGGAGGAGAGTGGCCAGTGGGAGGCAGTGGGGCCTTCCTACAGGTCTGCTGGATGCATTGGTGACTGGAGGGTGAGATGTCTCTGCCCTGGGCTTTTAGAATATTTCTGTAGACTAATGGTGAAAGGCTAGGCATCTCTCTGCTCTCATAGCTGACCCAAGTGACAGGACAAAGAGTCTAAGACTTGTAGGCATCCCTCACTCCTGAATACTGTCTAATTTAGGACTTGAAGGGACTGGGCTTTTTTTTAATCATTCAGGCTCAAAGACAAAGGCCAGGGCCCTGAATATTGGGGCTAGAAACCACCCGGCTCTTGGTGGGTCTTTGGCCTGGGCACTTGCTGCCCCTGTGACCTTTAACCTATAGGTTGGTTCTTCATGGGCTCAGGGCATCTGAGATCTTCATGCTGAGCCTGGGGGATCCTTGCAGGGGGTCAACACCTCGCAGGGAAGCTATCCTGTCACTAATGATCTATGAGAGCCAAGATGTAACTCTCCTGCCACTTTTCTTGTGTTTTTCTCAGTGGTCTGTGCAGGGCCTTGTACCCTAACTTGCGAGCTATCATAGGCCCATAGGGGAGCAAGATGCACCTGGTTCCTGGGGTTCCTCACAAGGGCTCTTAAGAGAGATGCTCACCTTGAGATTGTAGAGCTATTGTATGGAGTGCATGGGTGAGGGCTCTGCTGGGGGATGTGGTACCTGTGGCAAGCTGAGTCCCAGGCCTTGTTAGGTCACGTGAGGTGTGGTCAGGCTGGCAGGAGGTGGCTAGACCAAACTGGTCATAGGAGGGAAGTCTGCAAAGTTGCACAGACAAGAGAGGGAAGAAAGCAGGAGACCCAGGCCCCCTTGCACACCCTGTTGTGCTGGCCTTTCCCAGAGTATCCAGGGACTACAGTGGCTGTGTCTCAGCCTGGATAAATCATTGTGTGTAGCCAGTTCTTCCTGCTGTGACCTTAGGCCTGACTGGCTTCCTTCTTCCCAAGGGAGTTTGGTGTCATCGGGGGAAGGGAGAAGTTGCAGAGCGTCTACTTCCCACTCAGCAAAATCACCCCTGTGGGCTTCAGTCCCCGGAGAAGTCCTGTCTCAGGCCACTCCTAGAGTGAGAGCAAGGTGACCTCTGGGCCTGGAGGATGCAGGCAGGGTGGCTGGGCCCAGAGCTCAAGCAAAACAGGAAGTCCCACGCTCATGATGGTGGTGTGGCTACTAGGCCCGTGAGCAAGCAGAGCAATGGTCTTGTAGCACTCAGTGTCCTGTAGGGAGGTATCTCAGATGGCCCAAGCCCCTGGTGCAGGTGCCAGGCCAGGAGGGGAGGTCTAATAGGTTGGGCTATGTGTGTGTGTGTGTGTGTGTGTGTGTGTGTGAGAGAGAGAGAGAGAGAGAGAGAGAGAGAGAGAGAGAGAGAGAACACATGACTCCAAGAGTCAGGATGAGGTAAGGTCAGAAGCCCAGCCTGAGAGGGCGGATCTTGGAGTTCTATGCTGGGTCCTATACCCTGGATCTGACTGTAGAGAGAAGCTGAGGTTTTGGGTCTGGATAGGTCTCTCATGAAGCTCATTTCACAGGGTCGAAGCTAGCCTGGCACCCTAGTCTCTAGGAGCCATTTCCCAAACATAACAGCAGTCTATGCTCCATATGAGGGCAGAGCTAGGCTATTGTGGGCCTGTAGAGCTTGTGACCTGCTAACGGGTTCTTCTGGGGATGAGGCCACCTGGAACCTGGGGCCTGAAGTCTGAGATCTGAGACCTGAGTGACCACTGTTGTGTGAGCTAACCTCTACACGCACACACACACATTTAATTTTAAAATTAGATCTATTCATTTTATGTGTGAATGTTTTGCCTGCACGTGTAGTGCATGCTTGGCACCTATTGAAGTTGAGAGAGGGCGTTGGATTCCCCAGACCTGGAGTTATGAGAAGCTTCGAATCACCACATAGGTGCTGGGAATCGAACCCAGGTCCTCTGCAAGATCATAAGTGCTCTTGTTGAACCATCTCTCCAGCTCCTGTCAGCAGCCTCCTAGAGCAGCTAACCTGTCACTAATGACCTATGAGAGTCAGGCAGTAGTCTTCCCACCTTGTGTTCTTCTTATTGTCTATGGAGGGCTTTGAACCTTAACTCAGGAAGCCTCCATGCTGCCCCCAAGAGCCACAAACACAGAAAGGGTGCAGGCCACAGATCCCAGGAACTGCAAAGGGGTGGTATGGGGGTAGGTATGAGACACACAGGCTTAGTATGGGGACATTTGCTGTGTGTCCTGCTTGTTGGTGGACGGGGAGGCTGGGGAGCCCCTAGATCAGGAGTCACAGGCAGTTGTGAACTGCCCCAAATGAGTGCTGGGGACTGAACTCAGGCCCACTTTGAGAACAGTATATTCTCTTAACTGCTGAGCCATGTCTTCCGGCTTCGCTAAGAGAGTGGCTGCCCACCACTCTCGGCTCTTCTGAGGCATAAAACGCTTTTGATAACATGGCGGCTCTCAGAGGTTGAGCCTCGGAGCTGCAAGTGGGGGAGGAATCTGAGCAAACGGGGACTTTGACACGGCCTGAGGGACAGCTGTCCGTAACTGTGCATGGAGTCCCTGGAGGCTGTCCCTCAGACGCACTGTGGTGCAAGAGCCCTGCCTCTAGGCAAGTTGTCTGGCCACCATTTGCTGTCCGCAAACATTTGAATGTATGAAAGGGCCGAGATGACAGAGAGCTGGGGAGCGGGGTAAAGGGCCGAGATGACAGAGAGCTGGGGAGCGGGGTAAAGGTCTCGCGCGCTGAAGAGCAGGCTGCGGGACAGGTTGTGGCCGTGAATGTGTGACGTCCCACACTGCCCTGGGTGCTTCAGGGCTCTGAGCCCTTGTTTCAGAGCACTGAGGACCTGGGGCTCTCTCCCTCCACCCACCAGCCAATGGGTTGGGAGAGGGAGGGTATCTGGCAAGATGTGGTTGCTGACCCCAGGGCTGCAAGGGCCGCGCTCTCCTTCCCCCTTCTCTCTCAGCTTCGTCCCACCTCTTCTTTCCTCCCTTCTCGTGTTCTTCCTGTGCCCATGTTTTAAGCCTCCCTCCTCCATTATCTACTGTCACAGTTCAAGAGGCCACCCTGTACTTTGGGGCGTTGTCCTACAGGGCTTGTAAAGCAGGCTGAGGAGGCTGACATAGAGGCAAAGGACTGTGAGGACCCCCAGCCTGGCCATGGCTACCATGGTGGACTGGGCAGCAAGTGTGTATGGTCGATGGCCCCAATGAAATCTCATCGGAGGGGCCGGGCGTGGCTGGAGAGACTGGACACACAGGTGTGCCCACTTGGCGCAGAGCCCCTGGCTTGACTCTCAGGTCCATATGAGGGTTCCTTGCCAAAGCGAGAGTGTTTTATGAACCCACCTGTGACCTTGTTTGGGGCTGTGAACTATCCAGCACAAAAGTCTAGGACCCCTGCTGGTGTTGAGGTGCAGCGGGGGTGGTGTTAAACAGTGGAGGTCCTGAGAACTTGGGGGGCCTCTGCAAGCCCAGAAGGTCCTTCCTGCATCAACCACCATAAACCACAGCCACAGCCACAGCTCGAGCAGACAGGCGCCCACTGGCAAGTTACCATTTAGGTGCCTCAGCATCCGGGAGGTGGGGGAGGAGTGGGGGAGGGGTGGGGGAGGGTTGGGAGGGGCGGGGGAGGGTGGGGGAGGGGCACCTGCTATGTGTTACTGGGAGTAATGAATGGTGGATGGACTTTGGCACAGCCCTAACCTCTTTGGCCAGCTGATGGGGCCATGTGTGGTTGAAAACCAGGTGGCCATGATCAATTAATTGCTAGGGAAAAACTATGGGAGCTAGTACTTGGTAGGCTAAGGTAGGAGAATCTTTAGGAGTTCTGGATACTTTAGACAACACTGTTACTTCTCGACCAGCTTAGGCTACAGAGTAAGACTCTCTAAAACAAAACGTAAGGGGTAGAGAGATGGCTCAGCTGTTTAAGAGCACTGGCTGCTCTTCCTAAGGATCCGGGTTTTGAGTCTTGGCACCAAATGACAGCTTACAACTGTCTGTACCTCCAGCCCTAGGGATTTGATACCCTCTTTCTTCTAGTGTCCATGAGATCCAGGGACACCAGTGGTGCATAGGTACATGCAGAATAGAAATAAAAAGTTAAATCCAGGTGTGTGAAATGACTATAATCCCAGGATTTGTGATGTGGAGGCAGGAGGATCAGAAGTTCAAGGCCAGCTGAGTTATTTGAGTTCTTGTCTCTAACAAACAAACGGAACGAATGAACGAAAAGGAAAGTAACTAGAAGCTGGCCCAGTCAGTAAAGTGTTTGCTGCGGCATGAACGGGTGAACATTTGAGTCTTTTATTTCTGGAAAGGTGAAGACAGGAGGTTCCCTAAGGTTTGCTGGCAAGTCAGCCTGGTTGCCGGTCTGTGTACCGGGTGCCATCCATGGGGATCTGTGGGGCTCTGGCCCGGCTGGAGCAGCCAAAGGGTTGCAGTTCTCTGAGGGGGAGCCAGAGCAAGGCGGGCTGCCCACGTGGGTGCTGAGAATTGACCCAGGGTTCTCTGGAAGATCAGCCATCTTTAATGACGAGCCATCTCTCTAGCCCCAAAATACAAATAGATCTTTTTAAAAAAGAGAGTCACATTTCAAGACTCATGTTTCAGTGGTTTAGCAGAGGCCATATATATGAGTTTGAAGGTACGCTAGCCAAAGGATTTACAATGTAGGACGGTTACACTCACTTTTATCTAAGAAACTTTACTAGGTGAGATGAGGCGTGCATCGTGCAGGTGACAGAAGCTCTTAAGGTTAGAAACAGGTGAGGAACAGCAGCGGAAAAGAACCTCATGGTCTCTTTTGACACAAACAATTTCATCATCTTAGTGTGAGATTATCAGAAAGGGATTAGTTTACAGATGAGAGAAAGGATATCTTAAACTCAAAGACCATAGACAATTTGACCTTCAGCACAGTTCTCTGCCATTTTATCATTAACAGAAAGGTGTACTGATTCTATATGTACGAGTGTTTCGCCTGTGTGGTCATGTGCCGTGTGTGCCTGTTGCCTGGGGAGCTGTGAAGAGGAGCCCCTGGAACTGGGGTGACACAGAGATGAGAGCCAGGAACTGAACCAGGTCCTTTGCAAGAGCAACATGTTCTCTTAACCACTGAGCCTTCTCTCCAGACCTAATTTTAACGTTTTTGTTTGAAACATCACTCAAGAAGAGAATACAGGGCTGGAGAGGTGGCTCAGTGGTTAAGAACACTGACTGCTCTTCCAAAGGTCTCGAGTTCAAATCCCAGCAATTACATGGTGGCTCACAACTATCTGTAACAAGATCTGATGCTCTCTTCTGGAGTGTCTGAAGAGAGCTACGGTGTATTTACATATAATAAATAAATAAACCTTAAGAAAGAAAGAAAAGAATACAGTCCCCGTGGGCAGTCATCACTGTGATTTTTGTTAGCTGTGTTTAAATTCTTGATGCTCGCCAGGCAGTGGTGGTGCAAGCCTTTAGCCCAGCACTTGGGAGGCAGAGGCAGGCAGATTTCTGAGTTCGAGGCCAGCCTGGTCTACAGAGTGAGTTCCAGGACAGCCAGAGCTACACAGAGAAACCCTGTCTCAAAAACAAAAAACAAAACATTCTTGATGCTCAGTGGGTGAGAGACCTAAATCCAGTTCCAAGGTCAGGACTGGGAGTGTGCTATGTGAAACATGTCACACAGGCACTCATTGCACGCAAGAGAGCACGAGCGCACACTTTAACTTTCCATGATGCAGCTGCCTATCACGTCTGTGGCCACACTGTTCTTTTACTATTTTGAGAATCTCAACAAACATCTTCCAGAATTCCTGGTGTGTGTCGTGAGCAAAGCCCATGTCTGGGAATCTCTAGTAGGTTGCACTTTATCTGGGTCTCCAAGACATCTGTTGAGTCAGCATTGAGACTTCCTATCTTTACTCTAGGAAAGGTCTCCATGGATTGTGGTCACTTCAAGAGGCGCAGAGAAGCGTGTGAAGTCACCCAGCAAAAAATAGCTCAGTGGCCAGACAAGGTAAGATGGTATATGTGTCTAAACACAGCACATGAGAGGCAAAGGCTGGAGGATCGATCTGTGAATTCAAGGCTGGCCTGTTCTATAAAGAGCTCCAGGAGAGTTAGGCTTACATAAAGAGACCTGGGTGGGTGCGTGTGCCGGAGGAGGTGTTATAGGTACCCCTATATTGTTAGTTCCTGGATATTACCTCCAGATACTTTTATTTTTTCAGAATAGTTATTTTTAAAGATAGATGAGGTAAAAAATGGATTGTTGAAGCTGGGCACAGGTGGCGCATGCCTGTAATCCCAGCACTCTGGGAGGCAGAGGCAGGCGGATTTCTGAGTTCAAGGCCAGTCTGGTCTACAGAGTGAGCTCCAGGACAGCCAGGGCTACACAGAGAAACCCTGTCTCAGAAAAAAAAAATGGATTGTATTACAATCAATTTGATACCATCTAAAAGTTTAAATTCCATACTAAGAATGTATAAAAATGAGCCTGCTGTTGGTCTTGCCCACACATAAACACACACACACAGACACGCGCGCACACACACACACACACACACACGCATGCATAGGCAAACACACATGCACACACAGGCACAGGCACATGCGCACATGCACACACACATGCATAGGCACACGCACACACGCACGCACAGGCATATGCAGACGCACACACACGCACACACGCACAGGCACACGCACACCCACACGCGTGCGCGCGCACACACACACACACATACACACACGCACACGCACAGGCACACACACGCACACGCACACACAGGCACACGTACATGCACACACGCACACACACGCACGCATAGGCACACACACATGCACACACAGGCACAGGCACACACTCACGTGCACACACGCACGCACAGGCATATGCAGATGCACACACACGCACGCACGCACAGGCACACGCACACCCACACGCGCGCGCGCACACACACACACACACGCACGCACACACGCACATAGGCACACAGGCACACACACATGCACACAGGCACACGCACACATGCACACAGGCACACGCACACGCGCGCGCGCGGACACACGCAGGCGCATACGCGCGCACACATACACGCGCATGGACGCATGCACACACATGCACACACACACACACACACACACACACCATCAATGACAGCTACCCTTTTTTTGAAGTCACAGTTTCATAGTTTTCCAAGGAGTGGGGATGTAAAGAAGTAACGATGTTATTAACATTTTTTGCAGTCTAGATTTTAGTTTTTAAAGTTCATGAATTAAAAATTATGCCAGGTGCCGGGCAGTGGTGGCACGCGCCTGTAATCCCAGCACTCTGGGAGGCAGAGGCAGGCAGATTTCTGAGTTCAAGGCCAGCCTGGTCTACAGAGTGAGTTCCAGGACAGCCAGGACTATACAGAGAAACCCTGCCTCAAAAAAAACAAAAAACAAAAAAAATTATTCACACAAATTTAAAATTCTTCCTTGTTCTTTTCTCCGAAATTTCACAACTTATAATCTTTTCTTTGAACTATGAGAAATATGTATAAGCTCCTAAATTGTATGTGTTGCTTATATATTCTTTAAAACATTAACTTTGGGGGGGTTCTTTTTAATATTTAAAAGAATTGAATATTTAAAACAATTGAAATAGAAAGATGGCCCAGTGGTTAAGAACAAATTCTATTCTTGCAAAGGACCCAAGTTTGACTCCCAGCACATAAGTCAGATAGCTCACAACCACCTGCAACCCCAGATCTGATGTTTCTGGCTTTAGCAAGCACGGGTTCTCATGTGCACTTACCCACACATACATGTGATCCTAAAAACTAAGGAAATAAACCTTTAAAAATTTTGTCTAGGGGGCTGGCATGGTGGCACATACCTTGAATCCCAGTGCACAGGAGGCAGAGACAGGTGGATCTCTGTGAACGCAAGGCCAGCTTGGTCTACATAGCAAGTTTCTAGACAGCCAAAGCTACACAGAGAAACCCTCTCTCATTAACCAACCAGCCAGCCAGCCAATCAACAAACAAAACAGGGCCCGAGAGGTAGTTCAGTTGGCAAAGTATTTGATTTGCAATCATGAGGACCTGAGATTTGTCCCCAGAACCCACATAAAAATCCAGGTATGAAGCCTGGTGGTGGTGATAGGGATCTAAGCACTGGGGAGGCAGATCTCTGTGAGTTTGAGAGCAGCCTGATCTACAGAGTGAGTTCCAGGACAGCTGGGCTACACAGAGAAACTCTGCCTCAATTCCTCTGCCCCCACCAAAAATAAATAAATAAAAATCCAGGCACAGTGGCAGTACAAAGGCAGAAACATCAGGTATCTAGGGCTCGAGGGGCAGCTAGCCTAGCCTACCTAGTAAGCCTCAGGCTAGTGAGAGAACTTACTTCAAAGACCCAGTGAGACAGTGCCTGAGGAGAGACACCCAAGATTGACCTTTGGTTCCCATATGTACTGACACACACATGAATCTGTATGCACACAGTTACACAAACACTCACATTATAATTTTCTTTTGATTCTAAATAAGTATCCCAGGCTAGTCTCGAATTCACTATGTAGCTGCAGATGGCCTCGAACTCCTAACCCCTCTGCTTCTACCTCCCAAGTGTTGGATTGCCGGTGAGTTTTATATCTGCTATTTTGTGTCTATTTTCTTGGTGCAACTTCTCAGTCTGTGCATGTTCTGGCTCCTCCAGCTGAATTGCTGGAGTCCAGGCCTGGGGACTCAGGAAACTCTCGGTGTTCTGCTCGTTACTGGTAGCCAGAAGGCAAGCTTCTCCAGGGCCAGGGCAGCAGAAGCTGGGTTTGTAGACCTTGGCATTTGCTGAGTTGGTGAAGATATACAAGCATGGTGAAACGTGGCTGTCTTTGGTGGTATCACTGAGAATAATTTTCAGTAGGTTTTAGTGGTGTATTCTTGTAATCTCAGCATTTGGGAGGCAGTGTGGTTACAGATGAGATACAACTGCGTCATGGTCAGAAGAAAACGTAAGAAGTCTGTCCTTTCCTTCCACCATGTAGGGCCTGGGGATTGAATTTAGGGTTTCAGGCTGGCTTGGTGGTAAGTGCTTTTACCTGCTGAACCAGCTCACCATCCCTATGTCTTCCGTTGAATTTAGTTCATTCATTCATTCATTCATTCATTCATTGTACTGGGGATCAAACCAAGGGCCTCAGTCATTCAAGGCAAGCTCTCCCACTGAACTATAACCTCAGCCTCAGCAAGCTGCTAGGCTATCCTTGTGTTTACTCTGTAGACCAAGTTAGCCTGAACTTCTGATCCTCCTGCCTCAGCCTTCTATCTGGAGTGGCAGGTCTGTGTCAGCAGATGTGGCCCATTCTCCTTTATAATGCCCTGATGCTCTGACTTTCTGCACAGATCTCTGGGCCACCTGGAGCAGCAGATGTCTCAGGACCACAGACTGCTGGGCAGGCTGTGGAGAGAGCAAGAGATGGGCTCACATGGAGAGGGAGGGCCCTCGTGAGCACCAGAAGGAAGAGTCTAGGATGGATCTGGGGCGCAGCTTCCCTCCAAGGCATGCTCCAGGGTCCTGCGTCCTGCGTCCAGGTGGGAGAAGAGCTGCTGGAGGCTTGGGTCCTTCCTGGGTGGAGCGCACCTAGGTTTGGGCACACAGCCCTCAGGTTGGGTCCAGACAGAGGCCAGGCTGAACTTCAGAGATAGTGTACAGGCCTCAAGCCCTCCTCAGATGTTAGGACCGGAGCTGTCACCTGTCTTATCTTGGCCACTCTCCTGCTTTGTGGTTTCTTGTTTTTTCCCTTGTAAGAAAACCAAGATAGTCTCTCTTGACTCGTCTGAGTTCAAGTGCACTTTCCTTTGTGCCTGCTTACAGCAAAGAGCTTTGACGCTTTCTGCAAGTTCATGAGCTGCCTGAAGTACGCTGAGCTCACAGTCCTCATCCTGCTGATCACCTCTCACTGATCAGGGCCTGACAAAAGCTAGGACTAAACTACAGCTTCACACAGCCGGGTGGGAGTGTTGGTGTGATTATTGAATATCCCTTGTCGACTGGTTCTGTGAACTGGATCTGCAGGGGGGCTGAAAAATGCCCCCAAAGCCAGGTGTGGTGACAGACACTTTAATCCCGGCACTTGGGAGGCTGAAGCAGGAGATTGAGGACTTCTGGGTCACCCTTGCATGAGTTCTGGGTCATCCACACATGTACTGAGTTGACCCTCTTTCCTCCTCACACTGCCCTGTGAAAATCTCTGCAAAACTATGGATGTGTCTGTTTCTGTCTGCGGTCACAGCGTCCTCAGCTGCACAAATTTTATGTTTCCAGATCACATGTTTGCATAGTGCTTATATCTTTGAATTTTTAATTTTTTTAAAACCACATACAAAGTAATGTTGTTTCCATGTGGCAGTCCCACACGCTACTTAGTTTTGGTTAACTCTATGGTTTTACGTCTTATTAACCCAACCCTCTCCTTTCAAGCCTTTGCCTTCCCTCAAGTGGATCTTTCTAGTGTCATGGTGTCTGTCTACCCACACAGATAGACACATATAACAATTAGCTAGGCTTTGCATATGAGGAGGGAGATGTGGCGTTCTTTCTGAGCCTGGGTTTCATCACGTAGGACAGTATTCTCCAGCCATTTTCCAGCATGGCTTTTCTGTATGGCAGAATAGAATTCCAGTATGTCCTGCCCCGCCTTTTTGACATCTGTTCATTTGTTGATGGACATATAGGTAGGTTCCATTTCCTTGCTATTGTGAAAAGCACAACCATGAACATAGATGGGCTAACAAGGGCTCTAAAAATAAACTGTGGGTCCACGTTCCACTCGCAGCTGAAGTGCTGGGCACAGCCCTCTGGGGAGGTGAAATGTGGGGAGCTTGACTGGGTTTAGCCCACCCACACTGCTGCTATTGGGTGCTGGGCCTTAGGGTAGTGCAGACACCGCGCCGGACAGGGATGGGAAAGTGCAGTCCAAGATGTGGGGGACAGGAGATGGGGTTCCCTGACTCCTGGACACCCAGTCGCCCCTGAGGTGCCACACAGAGAGGTCGGGAAGGAAGTGTCAGGGATCCCCTGGCTTGTGACAAGACCAGGACCAGGGCTCCCAGGATGCTTTGGACATCCAGGCATCGCTGAGTTGGGAGGAGTAGGGATGGGGGTGGGGGCAGGAAGGCTGAGAACAAAGTCTAGGCAGAAGGAGGAGACAATCTGTGTTTATCCACATGACAGTTCATTATGGAAAATGGGTGCATGAGAACTTCTCAGGGTGGAACACATATTTAAATAGCTTTTGTGGGAAGGAATGTTGGGGAAGGGCAGCTTATTGGCTAAAGCCTCAGAGCCTCTAGGTACCTCATTGGCGCGGAGAGCGCTGTTCCGGGTCACGTGACCAGCGTTCTGCACCAGGAATCTGTCTGGGAGCAGGCAGGCGGCTAGGTCTCAGTCCCGAGTTCTCAGACCCTCTCTACTTTACCAAGTTTCCTGGCATGGTCCGTTGTCCTACATTAAACCACTGACCCATCTCTCAGCCCCAACACATTTTACCTTTTGGTTCTTTTTTGAGGAGCCCTCACAGTGGCTTTACTAGTTCATACTCCCAGTAGTGAATATCTTTCCCCAGATGCTTACCAGTACTTGCTGGCGGTGGCTTCTTCTATTATCATTAACAACAACAACAACAACAACAATAATAATTATCATTGACAGTACTGGAGATCGAATCTTGGGTTTGATGCATGCTAGGCAAGTATTCTACCACTAAGATGACTTTCATTTTGTCGATGATAGGCCGTTTAGACTGGGGTAAGATAGGATCTCAAAGTAGTCTTAGTACAAATTCCCCAGATGGCTAAGGACACGGAACGTAAGCATCTGTTGGTCATTTGTATTCCCTTTTGAGGACTTCCGATTCAGCTTATTAACCTGTTTACTGATTGGCAGTTTGGGTTTGTTTTCTGTCTTTTTGTTGTTGTTTTTGTTGTTTTGTTTTGCTTTGGTGTTTAAGTTTTGCACTTCCTGTTATAGTTTAGATATTAGCCCCTTGGCTGAAATACAAAAATTCTCCCATCTTATAGACTGTTTATTCGGCTGATGTTTTCTTTTGTTACACTGAAGCTTTTGGAATTCATGTAATTTCATTGAGGCTGTTTTCTGCGCTACCAGGGTTCTGTTCAGAAATTCTGGCCTAAGGCAGGCGTGGTGATACACATTGTTATCCCAGCACTTGGCAGGCTGAAGCAAGTGGGTCTCTGCTGAGCTGGAAGGCAGCCTAGTCTTCATAACAAGTTCTAGGCCAACCAGGGCTACAAAGTGAGACCTTGCCTTAAAAACAAACAAAGAAGCCAGGCCGTGGTGGCTCACACCCGTAATCCCAGCACTCTGGGAGGCAGAGGCAGGCAGATTTCTGAGTTCGAGGCCAGCCTGGTCTACAGAGTGAGTTCCAGGATAGCCAGGGCTATGCAGAGAAACCCTGTTTCAAAAAACCAAAAACAAAAAAAAAAAAAAAAAAAAAAAAAACCAAAAACAAACAAAAACAAAACAAAACAAAAAACCCCAAAGAAACAAAAAACCCTTGCCCATATCAATCTTGAAGCATTTCCCCTGGATTTTCTTTTTGCGATTTAAATGTTTAAGATTTTAAATTAGGTCTCTGATCCACTTTGAATTGATTTAAAAAAAAAGCAGGGCAAGAAATATTTCATCTCCATTCTTCTACAGGTGGACACCCTGTTTTGTCAACACCATTTATTGTATAGCATGTCATTTCCAGTGTATGATCTTGACATTTTTGTCAAAAATTAGCTGCCCATAGTTGAGTGGATTTCTTTTTCGATTTTATATTTTGCTCTACATGCCTATTTTTATGTCAGGATCATGTTGTTTTTAATCAGTGTGGTTTTGTAGTATAATTTGAGGTCAGGTAATAGAATACTTTGTGTTTTTATGTAGATTGCTTTGGCTATCTATGGTCTTTTGTGTTTCATACAAATTTTAGCACTCTTTTTAGCTCTGTAAAGGGTATCTGTAGAAAGACTATACTTTCAGGGATAATTCTATAAATTCATTACTAGAGAAGTTTCTGTGACTGTGCAGAGCACCCAAAACCATGAGGAGGAGACATAGCGTTCTTTTCTGAGCATGAAGTCGGCTCTTAGTGTTGTGTTCTGCTACTGCTTCTCGCCATTGATGATTGTTCTCAATCCTTTATGAGGTTTGAAAGGGAGAGGACACAGGCTGAGTGAAAAAAAAGAATATCTGGAATTTTGATGGACAGTGGATTGAAATTAAAAAAAAAAACACTTACGTGTATGCAAGTGTGCGCTTGAGTGTGTGCCTTGTGTGCAAGTGCAGAGAGTGTTAGATCCAGTGGCTCTGGATCGAAATCCACCCGGTGGAGGGTCTGGGAGTCAAACTCAGGTCCTCTGGACAAGCAGGAATGCTTCTATCTTTCAAGTTATCTTTCTAGCCCAAGAGGGAGTGAAATCAAATCAATATAGGTTACTTTTGAAAGTGTAACCACCTTCACAATATCAATTGTGCTAATCTCACACTGGTTACATCTTGCTCTATTGTATTTTGTCCTGTAGACAGTATATTGTTGAATCTTTAAGAGATTTTGGGCTTCAGAGATGGCTCAGTGGTTAACAACATTGATTGCTCTTCCTGAGGTCCTGAGTTTAATTCCCAGCAACCACATGGTGGCTCACAGCCATCTGTAATGGGATCTGATGCCCTCTTCCGGTATGTCTGAAGACAGGGACAGTGTACTCATATACATAAATAAACCTTTTTTTTTTTTCTTCTCGAGACAGGGTTTCTCTGTGTAGCCCTGGCTGTCCTGGAACTCACTTTGTAGACCAGGCTGGCCTTGAAGTCAGAAATCTGCCTTCCTCTGCCTCCCAAGTGCTGGGATTAAAGGTGTGCACCACCACTGCCCAGCCCTTTTTTTTTTTTTTTTGTGCTGGTTTTTAAAAAGACATAGGTGTATATTTTGCTTTTACGGTAGTCATCTGTAAGCCTCAAGATTAATTCTTCACAGTGTGGTTTTCTTTGTCTTATCTTCCTGACCTGAGAGATGTCTGGACAAGTCCCCCACCCGCCTCCCTCTCTCCTTATGTTCCTGCCCTGTTGTGCTGCTACAATGTAGATTTTCAGGCTACTACAATGTAGAATTCCTTTCTGCATGGTTAGATTTCTTTAGTCTTTTATTCTTTTGAAGCAAAAGCAAACGCCAGCTGGTCTCTTAGCTTTATTTTGTTGTGTGTTGACACAGGGTATTGTGTATCCCAGGCTGGCCTTATCTCCAGGAATGACCTTGAACTTCTGATCTACCTGCTTTGCTTCTGGAGCACAGGGAGTATAGGTGTGCACCACCTTGAGTTTTGTGTTCCTGAGGCTCAAACCCAAGGTTCATCACAGCACACAAACATTCTGCAAAATCTTTCTTGTTCTTAGCCGTGACTTCCCCCCCCCCCTCTTTATTGTCGTGTTTTGAGACAGGGTTTCTCAGTGTAAAGAGCCCTAACTATCCTGGACTCATTTTGTAGACTAGGGTGGCCTCAGACTCACGGAGATCCACCTGCTTCTGCTTCCTGAGTGCTGGGATTCGTGATGTGCCGCCACGCCCGATGACCTTATTCACTTTTATTTTATGCATATGAATGTCTGAATACCATGGTCCGTGTACCATGGCATGCAATACCTTGAGAGGCCAGAAGACCCCTCAGGCCTGGAGTTAAAGATGGTTATGAGTCTCCATGCATATGCTAGGGATTGAACCCTGGTCCCTGAAAGAGCAGCTAGCACTTTTGACCTCTACAGACCCAGGCTCTGATGTCTTATCTCTTTTGTGATGACTCCTGCACTTGAGCCTGGTCTGACTGGAATCCAGTTGTAACTTCAAGATTGACTTTGGATGGTTTTTTGGGGAAGATTTATTTATTTTATGTGAGTACACTGTAGCTGTCTTCAGACACTCCAGAAGAAGGAGTCAGATCTCATTATGTGTCGCCGCCATTATCCATCCAGCGGAATAAGGGAGATGACACGGGAGACTCTTCTCGAAGCAGTTTATTCAGGAAACCTTACATCAGGAAGCCCCCGATCCTAGCCCGCCCTGCCATTGTACTGAGTATCGGGCATAGGCCTGGGGGATTAAAAAACACAGACACGGGTCATTCTGTAAGGAGAATGCCCAAGCCTTACTGAGAGACCAGCAATATATATACGAGAGGCCAGGGAAAGGAACAGGAAAAAATCAATTATAGTCATAGGCCAGGCACCTGGGAAGTCTGTACCACACCGGGCAGGAAGGCAGGAATCAAGCTAAGCCACGGGATGTTTTGCTCTCAAGAAACCTGTGCAAACAGCTCAGCTGGGGGCGTTGAGCCAAACTCTCTGGTTCCCAACAATTATGAATGGTTGTGAGCCAACATGTGTTTGCTGGGATTTGAACTCAGGACCTTCAGAAGAGCATTCAGTGCTCTTAACCACTGAACCATCTCTCCAACTCCTGGATGGTGTGTTTTAAGAGACTAAATGCATGCCGAACAGTGGAGGCAGGCAGATTACTGAGTTCAAGGCTAGTCTGGTCTACAAAGTGCGTTCCAGGACAGCCAGGGCTACACAGAGAAACCCTGTCTTGAAAAATGAAAACAAAAACAAAACAAAACAAACAAAAGAGCCTAAATGCCTGAGCATCTATTTTGTTCCTAACTTGGAATCAAGTTCTTGGCTTGTATTTAATTACTCTTGTCCGCATGAGTGAGGAGCCTGGTGCCCTGTGGGTCTGGGATCTCCTCACTGCTCCGTGGTTCTCCCAGGCTCTCCCTTCCCTCTCACCTGGTACCCCACATTGCCTTGGGGTGAAGTCTTGTCCTACAGAAGCTCGGCTTGCTTCAGACCTTTCTTTTCCCATGGGCTCCACAGGCTGCTACCCATGGGCCAGATCCTTGCAACAGAGTATAATATTAACAAAACAGACTTATTGATACATTCAGGCCCGGAGTGAAGGAGGAAGGGGGGCAGGGGTGTGGTTTCATATCCCCCCTCCCTTCTGGGACGCCTTAGGGTGAGGCTGACCTCATGAAATTCTCAGAGCTCCGTCTGTGAGTGTGTGTGGGAAGGTTTCCCCTATGGGTGGGGCTTCTAAGGTTTTTTCCCTGCTGGTCTACTTCTAGTAGAAGGACTCATTCCCGTGTCCCTCACATCAGGGCCTGAATGAAAGCAAAGAGGACTGTGGGGAACTCAGCCTGGAACATGGAAGGATCATGGGAAGGACCCCGAGGAACGTAGGCCTGAATACGGAGTGGTCGGAGAGATGAAAACATGGTCTTGAGGTGTCAGGGGAGGGACGGAGACCCTGGGGATTCGGCTCTGCGGACACACTGTGTGCTGTCGCTGGGCGGGGTCTGGCAGGCACTGTTTCAGATGACGAGGACTCTGAGATGACGAGGGCTTGTGGGCTGCCTGCTTATCTTTCAGGAAGTTGCTTCTGAAAGGAGAGGGGGAGACCGAGTAGAGTTACTTCTCTGTGATGGGGGCTGAGGGTCTGGGAGAGATCAGTCGCTGGCAGCACCAAGCTGGCAGCCAAACCAGCACTTGAGAAGTAGACCACACCTACCCAACTCACAGCCTGGGGATGAGGCCCGAGGACCAATAATCAGGCTTCTTTGTGGCGTTGGAAAGGCCCTGGTAGCACCTGCCGTGTACCTGGATCTGCCATTGGCTGAGCCTTAAGACTTGGCCGTCTTTATTTCCTTTAGGGAGGTGGAGGGGATGGAAGTTAGCCTCCTGGGCTTTGTCCCGTTGCTGTTCTTTGCTATGTGGAGGCTCTGCTGGAACAAACTTCTGTTCCTGCACAGACACAACTGCCAGCATGGCCGCTTTGCAGGGTGGGAGGAGCTTTTGTACATATCACACCTTGAGGGTGACGGGCGCTTGCCAGCAGCAGCCCTGAGACAGGGTGAGTCCGGGAGAACTACCATGTTATGTTCTCACTGAGGGCTCCACCAACAGGGACCCAAGAGGCTGGGCCTGTAGGAACATGGCCGTCTGGACTGGGCGAGGTTGGCTGGCTCTTCACCTTCGCAGATGAGCTGCTCTGTGTGGGTGTCGAGTGCTGAGGCAGGAGAGCCCCCTTCCCACAGTGCCTCACTCTGCTCTCACAGATGCTGGGCACAGAACCCTGGAGGTCTGACAATCTGAATCCCTGCCCTCTTCAGGTAGGAACTGGCTAGAAGAAGCCATGGTCAGAGGAGGAAGACCAAACAATGGAAGCAAGTGCCTTGTTTATGTATTTGTTTGTTTATTTAATTTTTCCTGGCTAGGCCGCTCCAAAGCAGGTATCACTTTCTCCTCAAGGTTTGTCCCTGATGTCAGGGGTACTTGGCTAGGGTCGGTGACAGGTTGCAGAGCCCTACGGGGAAGCGTACAGAGGAGGAATCCCACCCACCCAGAAGCGGGGGTGGGGGGGGGTGGGTGGGGGGTGGGGGGGGGAGGGCGTTTGAGTGCCACAGGAAGGGTGCTGGGGCAGTTGGGCTGGAGGGAGGTAAGCTCTGCTGGAACAAGGCACAGGGACTGCGGGCAGAGGGGCTCAGTGGTACTGGTTGGGGGCACACGGAGGGGCTGGGGGGATGTAAGCTTTGCTGAAACGGGGCCTGCGGGCAGAGGGGCTCAGTGGTACTGGTTGGGGGCACACGGAATCTTGCGGTTGCTGTAGGACATGTCTTCATACACTACGCACGGAGAGGCCTTATTCTCCGAGGCACACAGTTTCTTGATCTGAAACGACAGATGTTGTCACCCAAGCAGTGTCCAGCATGGTGACCTGGGCAGAGTACCCCTGTCTCCAAGTAACCCCCTTTTTTCAACAACATGCAGGTTTTTCAGACCTGGTGGACAGATTAGTTTCCATCAGCACCTGGCAGAATCAACTGCAGGCAGGGTCCAGGGCAAACAGTGATCAGGGGAGCTCACCATTGTCAAGACCTTCCTCACACAGCATATGGTGACTCAAAGACATTAACCCATCTCTCAGAGGCTCTGCATATCCAACACTCATACAGTGCCATGCACACACACACACACACACACACACACACTCTATCGCATCTTGGGGCCTGGTTAGAAGCCCCACACTCTCCCTCTAGGTCTCACTCTTCCATTCTGTATCCCTGAGAGACGCCTCGCCCACATGGCATCTTCAGCATCTTATCACGTGCGTCCTGACCAATCTCAGCCTTAAGCCCCTGAGAAGGGCCAGCTTGCTGATAGCAGCCATAGGCTCACACTGACCTGTGTCTTCCTCAGCATGCTGCACAACAACCCCAGGATCAGCCCGGTGAGGAAGAAGCCTACGGCAATGGCAGCTGGGAGGAAAACCGATGTCTGCAGAGGTTCCTGGGATCTGTATGTTTCTTGGGATAGTTTTTCTTGGAAAATGAACAAAAAGTCACTGGTAGGAGAGGACATAAGCAGGTGTGGTGAGGATCCCCACTGGAGGCCTTAGGGTTCAAGCCAGCTATGGGTACCATTAGGACGTTTCCAGGAAGAAATAGGCTCTGAGCAGACAGCTCCAGTGAGAGCAAAGAAGGGTCCTAACAGCCCGCAGAGCCGGGGCCTGGCCAGCAGTCAGATGGGCCCATCCTTACCTCTCACCACAACCATGGTGAACAAGCCACGGACACTGACTTTCCTGATAGCCTCGCAGGTGTAGGCTCCAGTGTCTGCCAACTGGAGGAAGCGCATGGTGATGGTCAGGTTCTTCTGGGAACCGGAGAGGTCAATTCGGCCCGAGAAGGTCTCGTCTACTGTGGGCTCCTGCCCGTCTTCAAAGTAAATCACATTGGAATCCTGAGGCCAGATCCGCTTCACTAAGATCCCTTCCAAGTGCCCTCTGGTAGAGCAGGTGATGTTGATGGAATCGCCCTCGGAGGCAATCACGACTCCGGGGGCCTGGTGTACCTCTGTGAAGGACCAGCCACTGTTAGCACTGAGCTGGCACAATACACATGGTGACCCAAACACGTTAACACATATCTCAGAGACTCCTCGACTCCACATATCCTATATTCATATATGTCCTTGCACATGCATCTCTCACAGCACACACACACACACTTTCTCACTTTGCTGTGCGCAGGGGGCTCGGTCAGAAGCTGCACAGTCTACACCTCCAGGCTTGACTCTCCCATTTTGAATGCCTGCGAGATGCCTCCTTGATCACACCCCTCTCTGCAGGAATGCTGTAGGGACTTGGGTGCCAGGCTTGTGGTCAATCCTGGGCTAACACAGCACTTTAGATGCTATGGGGATGTTGGAGTAGCTCTAGGTTCTAATACCCCATGACCATGCTTAAGCCTGAGCAGCTCTTGGTCCTCAGGGAGGGCTCTCTGCAACTTTGTCGCATCCCAGCACAAGGACTTCTTCCCTTCTGACTACTCCCTGCCCTGGCTGGACACTTTCTTTCTCTTTTAAGTGAGTCACTCCCAGACAGCCATTGTCCTATCTCCTCTTTGCCTTCTCTTTCCAATGCTGGTTAGTTACCTCATCACCCTCTTCCTCCATCATTTTTAGACATCCAGAGCCTGTGACTCTGCAAGGGGCGCATGTTGGCTTGTTCATGGGATACTTACTCTTTCAGATTCCAGCCCCGTCTGGCACCCACGCCACCCATTTTCCTGTGCACACAAGACTAAGTACAAACCTCAGCATCTCACAGACTGAACACTAAGCTGGTTTTGCACAAGAGTTGTGCCCGAGAGCCGGAGCCTCCCATAATCTTATTGTAGATCTTTTACACCTTACCACAAGACTTCCCACAGACAGCTGCTCTGAAACGGAACTGAAGAACAAGGTTCTCACAGGCACCAAGAGTGAGTCTTAATCCTGTTAAGATCATTCAAGCCTCGGCTTTTCCACAGAGCTGGGACGACTTCAGGACTAAGACTCAGCTAAGTCAAGCCAGGGCCAACCCTCCCCCAGGCAAGGGTGTGAGATGCCCCCCTCCCCCAGCCCTGCTGTGGGGGTGGGGGCTTACCTTGGGCATCCAGGGGGCCAGGCAGGATTCCGGCCAGTGTAAGAAGCAAAGCCAGCACTGCCTGCTGAGTCATGACGCCCAAATCCAGGTGATCAGAACCAGATCAACCCCTCTGGCTGTTACACATCACTGAGCACTGTGAAAGATCATACCAAAAACCCAGAGAAGAAGAAACAGGGGCGTGGTAGTTCAACATGATTGGTGGTGAAGCACAGAGGGAGGGCTTCCTGGAGGTGAGGGGTGGAGGTTGGCGGGCAGGAAGCACTGCTAGCCAGGTGGAGGAAGCCACCTGACCCCAGGTGTCCTCCCTGGCTGGTTGGCTAGCCCACCTCTTTATCATCCCTAACCAAGAGCCTCCCCAGGAGACATGGAGAGGGAGAAGACATAAGGACTAGTCCTGTGACCTGGAAGAAAAAGTAGGGTGACTTAAAGGGTTAGAGGCCAGGAGGGAGTTGAAGTCTCCTCTGGTCTGTGGTGTCATTTTCTGCGGGGACATGTGCAGGTCTGTGGTCTCGCCTGTTGTCTGGACTCACTGACACAGCATACCCGCTAGCCTTGGCTATGGTTGCCTTGGCAGCCTGGGTGATCCTTCCTTAGGAGCAGGATTGAGTCAGACCTGCTAGGAGCCCCTTCAACAGCAACCTGCCTTCTGGGACAAAACCGAGGGCCCATGTCCCGGCTCCCGGGTCAAGGAGAGCTAGGACTCCTGCCAACTGTGAGTTTTACTGCTGGTGCCAGAGCCAGTGTGTCACACTGAGGGGTGTGTTTCCGTGTATACAGTGTCACATAGGGATCTAAAGCCAATTCCTCTGTGGGTCCTACTCTAAGTGGCTGGAAGGTTTCCCCATGTGGGTGGATTTGGAATGCTGTGGTGTAGACGGGGGTTGGGGATGAGGGGTGGGAGGTAGGGGGTAGGGGAGTGCATGTGCGGTACTCGAGGGCATGTGGGAGAGGGACTCAGGTAAAGGAAGGTCAAAGTTGAAGGTTTTAGGAACAAAGGGTTAGGAAGGGACAGGTTACCTGTGTGCAACAGAGGGACTGCAGATATGGAAGCGTGCAACTGGAGAATATAGGAGAGAAACGTCAGGGGAGCTGGGTCAGGTAGGCAGGAGGGGAATTGTTGCCCAGCCAAAGGAGAAGTACATGGGAAGGCAGATGCTACAGGGAATTAAGAATTGTCAAGGACCTTGTCCTAGTCTCCTTCCTAGGATTCCCATGGCCACACTAGGGGTGCATGGGCTGGACTGCTGCCACCTCCGCAGGGCTGGCCTGGATGTGGTCTTCATGCATGGACACCTTTGACTGTTTGAGGCAGCATGCCTCAAGTTTCAGAGATTATAGACATACATGGCCTATGGGCTGTGCCTAAGTGTGACCCAGGGCTCCAGGAGGAGACGATGGCCCCAAACCCCAGTGGACTTTATTTTAGTTAAAGAGACACAGAGTCCTGTGCACCTGGGTATTGGGCCATAGCCTCGGATGCACCGTTGTTGTGGCTCTGGGGGTCACTGTCAGCAGGCAGGGTCTTCACCCCTGGGCCATCTCTCCAGCGAACCAGGCAGTGTTGTCTTTACCTCAGGGTTTCATTTTCAGGTCTCAGCTCAACAGTAGTTTTTGTTGTTTTGCGAGATAGGGTTTCTCTGTGTAGCCCAGGCCGTCCTGGAACTCTCTTTGTAGACCAGGCTGGCCTCAAACTCTGAGATTCACCTGCCTTTACCTAAAAGTACCAGCCAGGCTCAGCAAGTATTTTGTAGTGTTTCTCACAATACTATTATCCAGAAGATGATTGTTTCTTATATCCATTGGTTTACTGTTCTAGTTCAACAGAATCACAGATGCTTGTCTGAGGACCAGGTTACAGGGTATGTGGGAGGTAAAATCACCCAAGTTTGGATTGCAATAAGACAAGGAATAGGCCCAAGAGAAACAGGGTGGAGATGCAGGTGAGGAAGCTTGGGGAATCTGTAAAGAGAGGTCCCTGGGGAGATTGATCCCTGTAGGGCAGGTCAACTCTGCCCCCTTGTGGTGAGAGGCAGCCAACCTATCGTAGACTTCTCAAGTGTCCTGGGAACCTGACAGCTGGGTCCCCAGAGTTTATTACTGTGAGTAATAAAATGTCCTGAAGCAAAGCTGGTGTCATGTGCAGGCACTGCAGACTACTAGGGAGTGCAGAGGCTCTGAGATGACAGAGTCAGCTGAAGGATAATGCCCAGCTGTGGTTTTTCTCTTCCTCTCCTCCCTCCCTCCCTCCTTTTCTACTCCTCCCCCTTTCTCCGTTTCTCTTTCCATAGTCTCACTGTATCACCCAGACTAGAACAGAACTCCTTATGTAGATCAAGCTGCCTTGGACTTACAGAGATCCCCCTGCCTCTGCCTTCCAAGTGCTGGGATTTAAAGGTGTGTCAGCCACTACTTAGAAATGGCAGAGACAGTGGACCCTGAAGGTCAAGTGAGGTGAGGAGCAAAACCTTAGGGTTTTCAGGGCTTGTATTTCCTGAGGTCTTTCTTTCTTTTTCTTTCTTTCTTTCTTTCCTTCCTTCCTTCCTTCCTTCCTTCCTTCCTTCCTTCCTTCCTTCCTTCCTTCCTTCCTTCCTTCCTTCCTTCCTTCCTTCCTTCCTTCCTTCCTTCCTTCCTTTCTTTCTTTCTTTCTTTCTTTCTTTCTTTCTTTCTTTCTTTCTTTCTTTCTGTTTTTTAAAGCAGCAGCTGACTTACCGCAAGGGCTGGGTGAAGTCTATCTCTTGTTTACTGTGGCTTCATTCTAATGTGTGTCTTTGCTCTGTGAGCTCCTTTTTCTCTGAATTTTGCTGTGTGTGAAAATGCATGGCCACACACAGGTCCAGTCATAGATGTTGTCCAATGTCCTTGAGCAAAGCACTGCATAGCTATTTCCTCGGAACCTAAATGAAACTTTCCCTCCTTGAGTGGGGAGGGAGGTTCACAAGGCTCCGGAAGCTAAGCAAGAAGCTCAGAAAGTGGTAAGATTCAGAAGGCTCCCCTCCAAAGTTACAGAAGCAGCAAAAAACAGCTATGGAAAAGACTCTAGTCAGGCATCGGTAGCACAAGCCTTTAATCCCAGCACTTGGGAGGCAGAGGCAAATGGATCTCTGAATTGAGGTCAGCCTGGTTTACAGATGGAGAGTTCTCATGGCCACCTTTTCCTGTGTGGTATAGGATGGATGGTCTGGCTTTGTTGTGTGGTATTGGTGGTGGTTGCACGCACATTGTGGTAGGTGGTAATGAGCCCCCTGAGAATGGAGTATCTGTGGGGGGAATCCCACAGTAGCTGTCTTCCTTTGTGTGGTATGCAGTTGCATGGCCCTGATGAATCACAGGATGCTCCCTGGGATGGTTAGCGCTAACTGCCAACTTGAAAGAATTGAGAATGACCTAGGAGATGGGCATCGGGTTATGCCTGTGAAGGGTTAGCTTGATGATATCAATCACTATGGGAGTGCCCCTCTTAACTCTGGGCAGGGCCATTCCCTGGTCTAAAAAAATAAATAAATAAATCAAAATGAAATAAAAAGATGAAGGAAAATTGATCACATGGAGTTTTCATTTTCTGCTTCCTATCTCTGAGTATGAGGAGACCACTGCTTCAAGTTTCTGCTTCCTCAACTTCCCCGCCATGAAGGAGTCTTTGTTGACGGCTGTGCAGGGTCATCCTGAGATAAACTGCCACAGTCTTAACGAGTTCACCTGGGCCCACTCCCAAGTGACTGTAACAGCTGAGTTTGTTGACTGTCGGTGTCTCCTCACAGAAGGAGGGGTGGGAAGGGTTGGGTTTCCTAACCCACGTCCAGATGTGAGTGTGGCACACCTGAGTAGAATCTTGGGTTTGGCCATGGTTCACAGTTGATGTGAGAATAAACAGCTCAGTGCATATGGGAGTCCTAGGCTACTGGGCTCGAGGCTCGTAGAGCGGTGTATGTGCATTATATACCAGGACAAGGGTTTCAGGCTGCCCAGTGCATACTTAGAAATGAGGTGTGTGCAAGCCCAAACCAAGTGGTGTCCCAGGCCTGCCCGGTCCCTAGGGTATGTTTTTAAACCAGTGAGACTTTTGTTATCCTGTTATTTCTGTTCCCAGCCCCTTTAAGTCACTACCTTATCCTAAAGGGCCATGATTTCCTCAATGACACAATTCAACTCGACCTCTGCAGAAGACTTCTCTGGCTTTCCCCACCCTAGGCTCCCAATTATGCTGACCCGCTGACCTGTTACTCCATTCAAACGGACTGTCCTTGTTAGAATTTCTCTGGCTGTGTTGAAACATTGTAACCCAAAGCAAGTTGAGGAGGAAAGGGTTTAGTCTGTTTAAGCTTCCACATTGTCCTGTCTGTCTTTGAAGGAAGGCATGACAGGAACTCAAGCAGGGCAGGAACCTGGAGGCAGGAGCTAATGCTTCAGAGGGGAGCTGCTTACTGGCTTGCTCAGTCTACTTTATTGTAGATCCCAGGACCACCAGCCCAGAGATGGCTCCACCCACCATGGGCTGGGCCCACTCTCATCAATCACTAATTAAGAAAATGCCCTACAGGCCTGTCTATGGCCTGAACTTATGGGAGCATTTTGCAACTGAGGTTCCTTCCCTTGCCAGAATATGGACCTGATTAACAATCTCCCCCCACAAGCACTCTCAATGGAACCTCTATCTCACCAGAGTTTTTCCAAAGTTTTCATAGCAAAATATAAGTTCAAACTTCATATTCCCACTTTTTTCCTTTCTTGCAAGTCTTGTCAGATATTGGCCTTTTAATCCAGGGTCCACCTGTATTAAGGATACCAAGCATAGAGGGAGTTCATTCCTGGGGGTACTCATCATACAAAGACACCCTCCTATTACACAGGAAAAAAGAATCTGTCTTGTAAAAGAGAATACGGGTGTTGAGATATGAAGGGGGTGGTATTTTCTGTAATATATAAATCTCAAAATAAAATTTTAGTATCACAAAGACAGATTTTTTGCTTGATATTTTAGAATCTAGTACTCTGGAAGTCTCCACCCACCATTTCTGATCCAAATAGCTCTGGAAGATGTCCAGAGTCTAATCACCCTTTTTAAAAACATAAAGACAAAACTAATTTTTTTAAAAATCAGCACATCCTTGAGCCAGAAAAGCCCTTATTTTGATCTCTGTCCCAGAGGAATAATATAACCACAAAGTTCAACATCACACCCATCATAACAATCTAAACAATTTAAAACAAATGAAATAAACTAACTGTACCAGCTTAAACCCAGAGTTCTGGCATGGCACTGCCTTGAGTGTCTTGTTAAGACTTATTTTCCCCACCAGGGGTCCTCAGTGTTGAAGTATTCTGTCTCTCCTTTGTTCTAACTTGAGTCATGTGACCCAGTTTTAGTGTTCTGTAAATCTAAGATCCCTACAGAGAAACAGAGTTGCTTTTCAGTCTGTCTAACATCCAAACAATGTCCTCCGTCTAAGTCCAAAAACACTGAACAAGATACAAACCAACACAGAGAAAAACAATCACCACACAGACACCATGTCAGGGTCAGGAGTCTAGTTCCAAGAACACAAAGCAAGGACAATCAACACACAATTTGCCCCTAGATGGGCCCAGTTTCAGACACCAGGTGCTCCTGCAAATGCCACAGGAACCAGATAAATCAGATTTTAGCAAAACTCGGCTCCTGCCATTACTGTCTTGCCATTTACAGACGGAGAAGAGCCGTACCCAGCCCTCTCCAGGGCCTGAAGCATCCTCCATACACCCCGCAGTCTCAACTCTAGCATGTCTGCCAGTTGAACTCACTGCACCAGACAGGCTCTCCGAGCCCCCAGACGCTTGCAAGCAAAAGGGAAATTTCAGACAGGCTTACAGACTCAGATTTTGACAAACAGTGAAACAGACAGAAAACAAACCGTGGTACCTCCGATTCTTCTCCAATGGTTCCCACAGGAGGGTTCCCAGCCAATGCACCAAATGTAAGTGTCGACCAGTCTTACCTTACCAGACCCCCCTGAGTGGACTATGTGGAGACGGAATCGATGTAAAATGCATGAGGAATTTTTATTAAAAATCTAGCATGCTAGGGCTGCTTTGCATGTGGAGAGAGAGTGACCCTACGGCTTGTGCTGCGCTGGATTTTATACCCTCCTCAGGGCCGCTGCCATTCAGCACAATGTGATTGGCAGAACGGTGTTACATTCAAACTAATTTTTCGTTAGATGATGAGGTAGGTGGCCAACAGTCAGTCCTTCAGAATGTGTCCCCACCCTTAGGTCGGCCTCCCCCTCCCCCTCGTGGTCTGAGGAATGCAACCCAGCCCCTGACCTTTTTAAGGTTCCTGAGTTAACTCTTTCAGTCTCTCTCTGTCTCTGTCTCTCTCAGACACCCCTAATTTCAAGAGAGCATATAAACATATATAGGCATATAAACATATAACATATAAACATATATAGGTATGTAAACATATAACATATAAACATATATAGGCATGTAAACATATAACATATAAACATATATAGACATGTAAACATATAACATATAAACATATACAGGCATGTAAACATATAACATATAAACATATATAGGCATGTAAACATATAACATACAACATATAAACATATATAGGTATGTAAACATATAACATAAATATATAGGCATGTAAACATATAACATATAAACATATACACATATATAGGCATGTAAACATATAACATATAAACATATATAGGCATGTAAACATATAACATATAATAAACATATAAACATATAGGCATGTAAACATATAACATATAAACATATATAGGCATGTAAACATATAACACATAAACATATATAGACATGTAAACATATAACATATAAACATATACAGGCATGTAAACATATAACATATAAACATATATAGGCATGTAAACATATAACATACAACATATAAACATATATAGGCATGTAAACATATAACATAAATATATAGGCATGTAAACATATAACATATAAACATATACACATATATAGGCATGTAAACATATAACATATAAACATATATAGGCATGTAAACATATAACATATAATAAACATATAAACATATAGGCATGTAAACATATAACATATAAACATATATAGGCGTGTGCTTTCCACATGTCTGACAGACTCCAAAGAAATAAAACTTCAACACTCAATCTAGCTAGTCCTTAACTGTCCTGGTCTGCTTTCTATTGTTACAAAGATTATGACCAAAATCAACCCAGGGAGGAAAGAGTGTATTTGGCTCTCAGGTCCTGATCACAGCCCCTCACTGAGGGAAGCCAAGGCAGAAAAATCAAGACAGGAACTGAGGCTGTGCTCCCACAGGAATGCAGCTTTCTGGCTTGTTCCTTAGCTCACCCAGCTTGCCTTTTCACACAACTAAGGACCTCTGTCCAGGGTGGCACTGCCCACAGTGGGATGTGTTGAGTTTTATAAAAATGTAAAAGAAGCCAGAGATATATTTAGTGGAGGCACGGTATAGTGTGGAGAGGGGAGGGTGCCTCTGCGGGCCCATGCTGAGGCATCCCTTCTCCCTTAGTTTATTTAGGGCATGGGGAGGGGAGTTGAGGGAGTAGAAACAGAGAGAGAGGGGAGAGAGAGAGAGAGAGAGAGGTCATGAGAGGGGGAGGGGAATGAGAAGAGGAGGTACAGAGGAGGAAAAGGATAAGTGAGCAAGAGAAGAAGGAGGAGGGGACCTGCTACCCCTTTTACAGTGAGCCAGGCACACCTGGTTGTTGTCAGGTAACTGTGGGTGGGGCGGAACCTAGAAGAAATGCCATCTGGAAATGCCGGCCTTCTCACATCAATCATTAACCAAGGACACGCCCCCTCAAGTACCTGCAGACCAATCTAATAGAGACAGTTTTTTTCAGTTTGCGGGTTCCCTTTTCCCATCCTACTCTAGCTTGTGTCAAGTTGACCAAACAACTCATAGGCACACTACTTGTCCTGGCTTGTCAACTTGGCAAGATTGTATCTGTTCTCAAAAGGCCTTTCAAATCCCTATTCTGTCTAAAGAATAACAGTGAGTGCAATTGTGTTGGTTGAATGAGAATGAGCTCCTACACTCTGCAGCTGGTCAGAAAAAGACTCTCATGTCTGTCCTTGATTTGACCTTGCTCAAATTTGACTACTTGAATACTTAATTGATAGACTGGGAAATTTTAGGAGGTGTGGCCATGTCCCAGGAAGTGTCACTAGAGGCAGGCTTTGAGGTTTCAAGTGTGGAGTCATTCACAATGCGCTATTTGCTTCCTGCTTAGAAGACAGGCACTCTCACCTGCTGTTCCACCCTCCTGCTGCCGTGCCTTTACTAGCCCTCTGAAACCTCTGCCACGCCTTTCTAACCCTCTGAAACAAGACACCGAATTAAACTCTTTCTTGTCTCCTTGCTTATGGTATTTTGTCACAGCATTATAAACAAACCTAAGGTTAGGTCTCAAAGAACCCCAGGACAAACTGACTAACTGAATTACCTATTAACAAATCGAAGGGGAAGCTGGTCAGGCTCTCAGCAAGTATCTGTTACTCCTGACTTCTCAGCACTCCTTATCCCCCACCCCCACCTCCACTCTAACCCTCTCCAGCCCTTGAGCTTCCCTTCCAAAAGATTCTCTCTCTCTTTTTTAAAAGATTTGCTTATTTTATGTATATGAACACAACTGTAGCTGTCTTCAGACACACCAGAAGAGGGCATCAGATTCCATTACAAATAGTTGTAAGCCACCATGCGATTGCTGGAAATTGAATTCAGGGCATCTGGGAGAGTAGCCACTGCTCTTAACCTCTGAGCCATCTCTCCAGCCCAAGACTATCTTTTTCAATAAAACCCAGTCATTTTGGCTACACACTTTCTGGGCCTCTTGTCTTATTTTGGCTTCACTCCTGGACATCTCTCCATTCGTTTGCCCCCTCTCTCTCCTCTTCCTCCCTTCTTCCCCTCACCCACCACCAGCCATCTCTTCTCTTGGCCTTCCAGAACGGTCTCTGGCTGTTCTCTCCCTCATATCTATACTAACCCCTTCTCCTTAGGTCACAGCCTGAAGGGGCTGAGATAGCAGGATAAACTCCATTTTGAATTTAGGACTCCATTCTAAGTTAACTTGCCCTTAGAAAGACATGGCCTCTCACCCTTAAAGTCTGAGAAAAATCATGAAGTGTCCTTGGCAGTTACAAAATAGACACAGCAGCTGCAGCTAGCTGATAACAGAGTGGGCTAAGAAAACATGAGTCGTTCCCAGGTCAAGATGCTTCTTTTTGATGCAGGCTCCCTCCTCGTGGTTTAACCAGGTGCTGTAAAACAATTAGCCTAAAGACCGACATTCCTTTACCCTCTCATATAACGCCAAGACTTGAAAACCCCACTTTTGTTTTTTTTCCTTTATAAACCACCTTCCCCTAGACCTCGGGGCTCCTCTTCTTTCCTTTTACACTAAAAAGGTTTGTGCTCCCTAAATAAAGATTCTCATGTGTTTACATCAGAGTTATGGTTCCTGGTGGTCTCTTTGGGGTTTTCGCCATCTGGACACAATAGTCCAACCGATTCTAGGAAAATCAAACATCCTCAGCACCACAATCCCTCTATTTCAACCTCTCCCTGGGGTGATCTTGATTTCTAGGTATTTCTTTCATGCCCTGGCTTTTACTCTTGTTAAACTTACTAACCCTGGGCTGGAGAGTTGGCTTGGTGGTAAGAGTGCTTCCTGCTCTTGCAGAGAACTTGGTTTTGGTTTCCAGCACCTGTTTGCTTTTTTTATACTGCCCACGACCACCAGCTGAGAGGTGGCAGCATCTGTTGGGCATTGGTGAGCTTAGCTCAAGCTCCCAGCTGAGCTGTTTGCACAGGTTTCCTTAGAGCAGAACGTCCTGTGGCTTAACTTGATTTCTGTTTTCCTGTCTGGTGTGGTAGGGACTTCCCAGGTGCCTGACCTATGGCTATGATTTTTTTCCTTTTGTTTTTCACCCATGAAGGATTCAGCAGGATGATGAGGCTTAAAGGGGAGAGTATAGGTTAGGTGAGTGTGGCTAGGCGGCGTGGGGGAAGGTGTCCAGGCGGGCCCTTGCCTGGGCACCTCTGCCCCTGAGGGACCACACACACACAGACATGGTATAGAATAGAGTTTATTCAGAATAGGGGATGGGAATTAGTGGTAGAGAGAGAGGGGGAGAGAGAGAGAGAGAGGGAGAGTGGAGGCCGGCCATGACCACGTGGGGGGGGGGGAGAGCCCCAGGGACAGAGAGGTGAGAGTATGTGGGAGAGCGGTGAGCAAAGAGAGAGAGGAGGGGCAAGTAGCCCCTCTTATAGTGGGCCAGATCTCTGGGGCGGGGCATACCTGGCCATTGCCAGGTAGGTGTGGGGTGGAGCTTAGACAAAACCCCAACAACCCAGCCTCAAGTATAAATTGCTAGTCCCTCAGTAAAGCTTTGGCATTCTCCTCACCAGAATGACCTGAGTCTGTGTTTTTTGTCATTTCCCCCAGACCTACACCTGATACTCCATGGCAGCATGGATGCTGTCAAGTGGAGGTCCCACCGAGATGGGGAAAGATCACCTAACAGGATCACTCCAAAAAAGGCTGGTTGGCAAAGAGAGAGGAATGCATTGTGGAAAATAAGGTGCCAGGAACAAAGTGAAACTTCGATTATGGTAATGGAGAGACCAACTGAGAGACACTGACTTGGGTAGAGATCCACAGGAATGAAAAAAGTTACGTATCCGGCATGGTAAGCAACACAGAGCATTAATGTTAGCACTATAAATGACATCTTTTGAAGGCTGTTTTGCAGGGGTGCAAATGGGATATGGGATAGACTGAATCAGCGTAGGCCCTACACTGAGATCAGCTGGGGTGTGACAGTGGATTGGGATGGCAAATTTTATTAGGCAAATTGTCCACAGTCTAGAACTGCATCAGGTGAAAGGAATAGGGCATAAAATAAAATATAAAATAAAAAGAGTAAAAAACAAAAAACAAAAACAACAAATTTTAGAAACATGAGAGAGAAAGAGAGAAGAAAAATGGATTTCAACACTCTCCTAGGGACAAGGGGAAATCTAGAGATGTCCTGTTTCCTCTGTGGACCCTACTGCAGATATTCTTAGTATTGGTTACAACAAGTACTCTTCCCTCTCTATGTATTGCCTTTGGTGCACCAATTTGTCCTCATGTCAATTTGTGTCTGTTCTTGTTTCGTTGTTTGAATGATTGTTGTTCTATGTTTCATGTTGAAAAGAAAAAAATAGTAAAAACTTTTTATGCTGGTGATCCCTCTCTTTATCCGGTGTCAGTTTACACAGTGGAGGCTGATTTAAGCTGCCCACATTCAGCTAGGAGTCAAGCACAGCTGGAGAAAAAGCTGCTTTTAAAAGAGCCAGCAGCTTCTCAAGTTCTAGGGCAAGTAGGCTGATGGTTCTTTCTCCTAGAGAAATCTCTGCATTGTGATTATTTGGTCCAAAGTGCCTTTTCTCTTGAAATTACAGCTAGAAAAAAATTGTTTGGTTTAAATTTATAAGATTTGTGTAGTTGCTTCAATTTTGTTTTTGATTGGTCTTAAAGGTATAAATATGTTTTGCATGTCTCGACCATAGAGTATTGACTTATAAGTTATTGGGCATGATTGAAAATTATTACATCAGTAACAAAAAGTTAGTTTAAAACTGGTAACTCAGGGTTGGAGTTATCTTAAACATCAACACATGGCATGACCCAACCCAGGAAAAACAGGCCTCTAAAGATACTTCTAAATTGGCATAATATTTTATGTAATTCTTATCCTTTATAAGTCTAATTTCTAGGATAAGATTTAAAACAATGTCTCTTTAATGAGGTATTATAAGTTGCACTGTCATGCATTCAAACATAAGAACTTGCAGACAAACTTTGTAATGTGAAAGTAATGTGTTTGCCATTGATTTTTAAAGCGAATAGATCATTTAAAATTGAGTTTTGCTTTCCAAAGTTGTAGTTATGCTCTAATATTGCAAGAGAAAGTTAACAATTATGGTTAACAACTGCCAGTTTATCATTGACTGCAGTTTGCAGTCTGATCTAAGGCTCGTGATTAACTCACCCATATTTTGTAATTAAGATGATATAAAAGTTAAAATCAGCTGTGGCCAGTGTAGGCCTATTGCCACCTTTTCACAAGTTTTATTGGATATAGTGGTAGAAGCAAAATTTAAACCCCCCCCCCCAAGACTGAAAAGGAGATCTCAGTGGGAATTTATTTGGTATCAAACAGGCTCCTTTTGAACTGTTTCAAAAATTTGTAGATAAGACTACTAAAAACAGCTAGTAGAATTTTTCCAGGAACCCTCAAATTACATATTCCTTTTGTTATTTGACCCTCATACAGTGGGGTCTGGTTGCAGGCTACTGCCCTACAGGACAGGTGGGTATTGCGCCTGACCTTGGGCAATAGGCTCAGATTAGAAAATAATTTACATTTGAGTAAATGCAAAGCTCAGAGCTGCCTCAGTGGAGGCTTGTGAGGCACTGCTTTTGTCTTTGCAATTCCCACTTAGGAAGTTTCAGGCCAAAACCAGCATTATTGACCAATTTATCTAGGTGTGGTTCAAAATACAGTTCAAATTTAAGATCTATGAAAGGTTAGTAAGGCTATGGAAAACTTATGAAGGCGTTAAAATATGGCCTGCCTCCTCCATACAAAATTATTATGGAATCAGAAGGTTGTTTTTTGCTTTGCATCCTGATCATTGTAAAACAGTTTTTGGCTAAGACATTGCTCTAAGTGCACCACAGGAAGACTTAAACCTCTGTTCTCAAGGTGGATGCAAATTAACTGGCAAAAGACAAATAATTTTACAGATAGTAGAGACGGCTACTGCGATCCGTTGTTTATGTTATGTGTTCACAGCCGTTCCTTGGCAAAGGGAGCATTAGAGTCACCCTTTTTTATTTTCAAGTAAAGTTTTAACATCCTACTCTAAAGCTGTTGGTGTGTTGATAAAGTATTGGATAGAATCATGAAAGTATTTTGAAAAGAATGTCTAAAGAACCTGATGAAACATTTGTTCCTTGTTTCAATTGTAAGACCTCCAAAAACCAAGGGTGCCCCAGCACCCCACGCCTCAGAAGGTAACACCCAAATCACTCGCGAGAAACGGTCTCGATGCAATAACATGAGGATTTCTTTATTCCAGAATTCTGGGTTCCACGGCCGTGCATCGTGCAGGGCTAGAGGACTGTGGAGCCCGAGTGCCGAATTGCGACAGCTTTTATAAGTTTACAACAAAGCCCTCGAATCACAAACCAATCATTTCTTAGTATGGAGAGCCCGTGAAATTCGAGTCAATCGATTTGTACCACTCCATAGTTTTTAGGCCAATCAGTTTAAATTATCAGTGGACCAATTAGTTTCCTATTTTTTTGGAGTCTATAGCTGCGTGAACTCCTGAATAGGGGTAATGGCGTAAGCAGTTTACAGAAGCAAGATAAGCTTAGCTCATTTCCAGTTACCATGTGAGGCCAGGATCACCTATTCAAGGCCTTTCTGCCTAGCTCTGAACAAAGGGCGGGCTCTGGAATGTGAAGTGTTTGGGGCTCCTTAGAAGGCTGGAGTTAGGCTGTATTTTCCATTCTTTCACAATCACCTATCAAATTGGTCATTACAGAGTATTGATACTTGGACTATTACACGCCTTTTAGGCAAAATTGAAAATTGATATACAAAAGACCAGTTGTTAATTAGAGAATAGTTTGTTTTTTTAAAAAATAGTAATAGGAATTAGTTAGAGCTTCATTTTTATGGTTCCTGTCCTGTGCTTTGCAATGCTTCCTTGAATACTAAACCATGTGTTTTAGTCGCATCCTTTTCTGTAGTTTGAAAAGTCTCTAATGAACAGGAAGAAGACAAGAAATTTAATTCTAGCAGATTGTATGTATTAACAAATTGTTGAGAGTATGAAATGCTGCTGTGGTTGTGAGAATTCATGGAATTATGCCTATGCCTCTAAATGGAGACTCCCTGTCACCTGTATCACCGTAAGAGACACTTTGGCATTACTGCCGCCCCTGATTAAAGAATGGGCTGGGTCTATGGCAATAGGGCTTTTGGCTTGTGGAGCTGCCTGCATTTGGATTGTTCCTTCTAAACCATACGTGCAAACAACAAAACCAGTCCAGAGCAGTAACTGAACAAGTGCTTATGTCTTTGGCACAGATAATACATCTGCTCAAATTTGGCTCAGCCTATATTGTGAATAGTTAGTCTATGACGGGCAATTCCTTTGCAGTCCACACCAACCTAAGACAGGGGCTCTGGGACTGGCAGAGATTCCCAGAGACAGGTAATGGGAGTTGGATGGAAGGTGACCTAAGACAGACGCTATTCCTTTTTATAAAATAAAAAAGGAAGACCTGTTGGGCATTGGTGAGCTTAGCTCAATGCCCCCTGCTGAGCTGTTTGCACAGGTTTCCTGAGAGTGGAACATCCTGTGCCTTAGCTTGATTCCTGTTTTCCTGCCTGGTGTGGTAGGGACTTCCCAGGTGCCTGACCTATGGCTGTGATTGTTTTTTTCCTGTTTTTCAGACAGCCTCAAGTATAAACTGCTGGTCTCTCAGTAAAGCTTTGGCATGCTCCTCACCAGAATGACCCGAGTCTGTCTTTTCTGTCAATCCTACGCCTGATACTCTGTACCATGGCAGCATGTGTGCTATCCAAGCATCCTCAGTGAATAGGGCCCTCTGACATCAATTATCAATAAGGAAATGTGACAGAGGCTTTCCAGAATCTCTCTTGGTGAACCTTTGAAGCAGAGGACTCCAATAGTTAAATGTCTTTGTTTTGTGTTGTTTTCCATTGTTGCTTTGACTTGGTGCCTTGTCTTGTGGATGTGTCTGTTGGGATGACTGGATAGACTGATCTACTGCTCCAGAGGTCACTCCTGAAACTGGAGCTCTGGGGACATGGGATGTGGCAAGTCTGTGCAAAACCCTGTAGCCACTTACTGTGGTGGCTCTAAGATCCAGGTGGGCACCATAGTCCTCTGAGCATTGAATCCAGCAGCAGTGTCTACCAAGGTTTCCCCCAACCCTTGAAATGACAACACTGGAAGAGGTGAGGAAAGTTTTGTCTGTTTTGAATGTATGAATGTGTCCACTGCATGTCTGTTTCTGATCGTGTGGTAAAGTTTATTGTGTTCTGTGTTTTTTATTCATAGCTCAGCTGTTACTGTCACAGCCAATGATGGCCAGGAACTCAGAATTTATTTCACGGCTTTCTGGCCGCTGGAGCTAGTGAAAAAGGGATTCAAACATCATTTGTGTGTGGATAACAAAAACATCATTCATGTTCTGCTTTATGAAAAAGTTGTTTCTGGGAGCTGGTGAGATGGAGATGGCTCAGCAGTTAAGAGCACCAACTGCTCTTCCGAAGTTCCTGAGTTCAAATCCCAGCAACCACACGGTGGCTCACAACCATCCATAGGGAGATCTGATGCCCTCTTCTGAAGACAGCTACAGGCCTGAGTGAGCAGGGCCTGGAGCGAGAGGGGCCTAGAGTGAGAGCTGGAGAGTTGGGTCAGCTGTTAAGAGCACCGGCTGGGTCTGAGTTCAAATTCCAGCAACCACACTGTGGTTCTGCTGTGTCTGAAAAACAGCTACAGTGTAACACTATGTATAATAAATATAAATAAATCTTTTAAAAATGTTTCAAAGGTGAGAAAGCTGCATTGTCACCTGCTCACATACAAAAGCATTCCTTGCTGGCAAGCCAAGCTTTGCAACACAAGTCACCCAGGTGGTTTGGGTTTTAGAGACTTTGAATTGTTTGCACTCTTGAAGCTCGGGTCTGCCTCACAGATTGTGGTTGCGACCTGTGTCTTTCCTTGTGAAATAAGAAGGTATTTCAGTTTGATGTTGCAGGAACACATAATTGAGGGACATCAAGCATTTTTTTCCCCTTCAAGACAGAGTCTCACTATGTAGCCGTGGAATTCCCTCTGTAGACCAGGCTGGCCTCAGACTCACAGAGATCTGCCTGTATCTGGCTCCCAAGTGCCAGAATTCAAGGTGTGCACTACCACCACCCAACTGAGATTTTAAACTTCTTTAAGAAGAAATTTTGGAGTTTTATTTAAAAAATTAAAAGAGGAAAAAACTGGGTATTCTTTAAGCTTATGAGTATAGGGCATTTTAAATTTATAATGTACTTTATTATATCTTTATCAATATTTTATATTGATAAAAGACTAAAATTAGGGCTACAGATATGGGCACCAAACATTAAACACCAGAGACTGAGGTCCTATCTTTTGATAAAACAAGATAATTTAAACAGCCTGGTGAAGGGTCTCTCCTTATCTAAGGTCTACTCAGGCTAACAGATTGATTTAAGAATGTATATCCAATCTCTTTGTTTTTGCTAACATTGCTAGCTACAGTTGTTTTGGAAATCTGAGTCAAACAAGAAACTGTTAGTATTCTATAATGGTTTGCTAATATAAGGACCAGGAAAAAAAAGTTGCTAATCTTCTTATGGACTGTATTAATAAAAAAAACTTCAATTCAGAAATTGTTATTTTTATTAAACTGTTAAAGATGATTAAGCTGTAACAGGTTCAGAACTATACTAATATCCTTGCCAAGTACTAATTAATTACAGGAAAACTATAATTAGCCTCCCATACATGCTTTTAAGGTGTAGCCTAAAGCAAGTAACTAAAAATATAAACAAAGTTTGTTACTTAATAGCTAATGGTCCTTGTCAGAGATCTGCTAAATATGCAGTTTAAAATGTTTACTGTGACAGAGACACCCCAGCTCTTAGCAGTTATCCCCCCAAAATATCCAAGAAGATAATGAAGCATAACAATTATGCTGACTCCACCTAGATTGTGGTAACACTAAATTCTGGGCAAGACTTCCCAATGTCTCACATGCTGCCAGGACCCAGCCCAAACTGGGCAAGCAGAACTCTGGAGAGTTGCTTGCTTTTTGTTTTGCTTTGCTTGGACAAGGTAAGGTCGGTCCCCCGAAATTACTCCTCCACAGAAAAGTTGCTCATGTTCTGGGCCTACCCGCTCGAGGACTGATGTTACCCTGGTGCCTCTGTCCCAGGCGCCATGGGGACCACGGGAGCTTGGGATGACTAGGTAATGGACTGATCTGTCATTTTAATTGATACATAAGCCATTTGGATTATACTTCCTGCTATGATTTATCCTTTCAGGCCTCTGATGCGTTGACCACTAGGCTAACTGCAACTTTGTCAGCTTGTCAGCAGCAGGCAACCAGCTCTTTCCCCCAAGGCTGCAGCCACCTTGTTAATTAGTCAGCTCATTAGTTAAAGCGGCTCAATCTCTTGTTGAAAAAAGGCAGACAGACAGGTTTGCCTTGCCAATAGGCTTCATATTAAAGGATAAACAGATTTGCTTTGTAATGACTATTCTCAATAATAACTACTCAGGTCTCTGGTAAATAGATTTTTTTCAAAAAAGGCTTAAAGGTCCATGCAAGTTCTCGGGGGCTCAGAAAATGACTTAAAATGTATAAATGCAATTTCTGGTGGTATTAACTAATGATTATTAATAATTCTGCCTACAGGCATATAAATGATGGGAAATGTTTTAGATTCCTTCCTCCTCCCTCTGTGCCATACTAAGATTTCGAAGGTTCAGCATTTTGACATTGATCAGTCATGAGCTCAAGATTTTTAAATTTCCTTTGACTGTATAATTATAGACAGAAAGGTGCTTCTCATTCACATAAAAACATATGTCTGGCCCTCTAGACATAGAAAAGAAAATGTCCACGCTTTTAATCCCAAAGCGATAGTCTATTTCAGCTGTTTTACAGTGTGGACTTCAGTACAGATTAATTTTTTAAAAAGATTTATTTATTTAATTTAAGTATACTGTAGCTGTCTTCAGACACACCAGAAGAGGGTGTCAGATCTCATTACGGATGGTTGTGAGCCACCATGTGGTTGCTGGGGTTTGAACTCGGGACCTTCGGAAGAGCAGTCAGTGCTTTTAACTACTGAGCCATCTCTCCACCCCCTCCCAGATTAATTTTTAATATATTTAACACTTCTTTATCATTTTTGTAAACTAAAAATTCATGTTAGGGGGCCAAAGAAGTCATAAGACTTGAATGCACCTGTCATGTGTCAGGTCAATGGATTCCAGGTAAGTACAGCCCAAGTTTCCACACCTGTCTGTTCTGAGGGTGGGATTCCTCTTTCCCCAGGTCCTGGGACTCCACCCCTTCCCCAGTTACTTGCACTATAGGCCTGAAAGTTCCAAGCGTAAGATTTTTCCTTTAAGTTCCCAGTTGCTAACTTGAGTTCTAGTCTATATTTGTTTCCACAGATGTCCACTTGGCTGACAGACACCACCCAGGAATCAGCTGCAGGCTGCAAATGGCTGAGCCGGGGACCTGCTGAAAGCTGATATGACCCAGTCCAGCTGATGTGGTTGCTCCGTGTCTCTTCAGCTGTGTCAGCTAACCAGATGCTTCTGACGAGTTCCCCGTCGTCCAGCCTCTGACTAGCCATTCACCCTTCCTGGGCCCTGACAATGACGGCCTAGTTTCAGCTGGAAGTAGTTAGAAAATTGAACATGACATCCCTGGTCCCCTAAAAGGCTGAAATGTTAAGTCAAAAGAAAATTTCCTGTCATAGGGGACAACATGGCTACCCATAATGCCAACTGGCATACCTCGAAAGTGAGCTCAGGCTTATCACCAGGTTGATTCATTAATTGAAATAGTTCTACAATATGATCCGGCTCTTGGCCTGATTTATACAGAACAAAGAGGTATATTATATGGCTTTAAGAGGAAATTATTTCTACACAAGACATTCAAGATTATAATTTGAGTATACTCAAAGAATCATTACAAAATGGCACCTGAGATACCTGATCACACGGACACAGGGCACATGGGGGAGGGGCCTGCTGGAGGAGTTCAAAAGCCACCAAGAAACAGGGATCAAAGTACCAGGGAGGGGCAGCTCACGTGGGCATGGCACAAGGCTGGAGCCCTGTGACTAGAGGAGGGAGCCAGGGCGCCTGGGCAGTGTAGGGCAGCATTCAGTCTCAAGCAGAGAAAACCTGAAAAGAAGCCTACAGGGAAGAAGGAGAATCCAGGGCACCTACCCAGTTTCTTTTGTAAGATTCCTGTGGTGACTAAGCAGTCCCTTCTACTAGGACGAGGGGTCAGAGTTGACACCGGCTGTGACTTTTGTGTGGCAGCAGTCTTGACTGGTTTTAGGGAGTATGTAACAGGTTTCAGAAGCCCCAGATGCACGGGGTCCTATGAACTGTCTCCGATGTGACCCCAGGCACCAGAGGAGTTGGTGGGCTGGCTTGGCTTGAATTGGCCCAAACCCAGCATCATAACGACACTGCCCTTAGCTTAGACCACTAAGGTACCTGTCCCTGTGCACCTGGGTTCAGGGTCACCACCTCAAAGCTGCTATGGGCCTGATCTGGAGCAGGTCAAAGACAACCGGAAGCATCCTCAGCCTCTGCCTTGACCTTTAGGTTTCCATGCGTAGAGCTAACCAAGTGTTGTGTGGTTAAAAAATGTGTGCGCACTTGATTGTATGAATGTGCACCACATGCACGCAGGAGCCCGTGGAGGTGGAAGTGGTATTGCATCCGCTGGAACTGGAGTTACAGGTGGTCGTGAGCACCACATGGGGTGGGAACCAAACTGAGGTCCTCTGTAAGAGCGCCAAGTACTCTCAATCCCTGACCCATCTTTCCCGCCCTGTTTTTTTTTTTGGGTTTTATGTTTCTCAATAACACACGTACATCCTAGCAGACGTATGGCTTTATCAAACCATTGATTTACTATATTTAACAATTTGCATCATGAAGCTTTTTTTTCTGAAGCATGAATTATAGTATATATAAGATGAAACTATTCAAGTTGGTATTAGAATAAAGAAGATGAATGCGCCCAAGAGGAACAGTTGGTGAGGGTGGAGGTAGGTAGAGAGTCAGGAATTGGTTCTCCGGGAATTTGAGGGCCCAGCTGTTCCCAGAAAAGCAGTGCCCTCTAGCAGACCTCTGCCTGCTCAGCTCTTTGTCCCTGAGGGCTCCCTGCAGACAGGCACACACCACCCCCTTGTGGTAGGAGTGTGGTGATGCATCATTTTGGACCTGTAATTCTGGGGTAAGACTGTGGACCCTGACAGCAGGACCTGTGTGTGAAGCCAGCTATTGCTGTGAGTTAGAAGACACGATCTATGTGCCTGGAGCAAGGCTGCTACAGAATCTCTCACCAGCCCCTGCTGGCACCGGAGACCAAAGGGAAGCGCAGTGAGTTTAGCAGGGAAGGAGCTCAGGCCCCCTTTATAAAGTGGGGGTGGGGATGGGGGAAGGATAAACCCTGAGGGCCAAGGGCCTTGCTGCTTGGAATTTCCCTAATTTTGGGAAAAGTCGAGGAGCAGAGTAAGCAACTAGCGGTCACAGGGGAAAGGGTGTTGTTGAGAGACAGAGGCCCAGATCATCGCTTATCAGGTCTGTCCTGGTGAGCCAAAGTCCCTGTCTCTGCACAGGACATGCTGGGATCCCGTGTCTCTCCCCAGATGTGGGACAGGGGCTACTGTGCCTAGCAAATACAAGCAAGGTTCTTCCTCGCTGTTGCTGGTGGGTGATTCTATAGGTCCATAACGGGATGGGGGATGGGATGGGAAGTGGGGTGTAATGGGGGGAAGGGGGGCTTCAGGGGCTCCAAGTCCATGGTGTTGGCCTTGCTCTAGGTCCTCCAAGCATAAAAATCCCTTCTGCAGGGGGCTCCCCGCAGGCTCCAATCACCCAAAGGGCTCAGAGCCTCCTCATCTGGAGAAAGAGGGAGTCAGAGAAGGAGGAAGAAAGGAAAGGAGTGTGGAAGGAAGGGAAGCGGAGAGGGAGAAGTTGCCTGGGTTCCTGTCTTGGGCTGTGGGAGGCACAGACACTCCAGCGCAGATAGGTCACACAAACAGATAAACCACACTCTGAAATACTTGATGTCCCCCAAATCCTAACAGAGCCTACGTTTTGAGTACAGGAGGGGCTCGGTCAACTTCCAGGGCATCCTCAATTAAAAACTACAGCTCTGTCCTCAGTGAAAATTTTCTTGGAGTCTGGGGAGGAACCTGAAGAGTACAGACCCCATTCTGACCCATGGGTGTCCCAAGGTCAAAATGAGGGCTTGGGGACAGAGTTCCTGTGAGCTTGTCCCCAGTCAGGGCTTGGATTGTCAGCCATAGCCAGGTGAGGTTCTCTGTAGCCTGTTGTTTGTTGCTAATAAGGCGCCTTAAGTATCTTTTGGGGCAGGAATTGGAGGACTTTAGGACAGTGTCAGGTAGGGTCTACCAGGAAACTCATGACTCAGACTAGGTACTGGTCTGTGGAACTTCGGGGAATGGCATCGCTTGTACCAAGCAAACGCACTGATCCCTGTGATGATGATGATGATGGTGGTGGTGGTGATGATGACGATGAAGATAACTTCTGTCCTCTCTGCACTTAGGGACTCAGCATGGACCGGCAAGCTCTCTGGTTCCTGGTTGTCAGTGGCTAGACCTGGAGCAGAGGTATGAATGGGAATTGCTTTGCATAATGAATTCACTCTGGCATCTGCTCTGCCCTTGTGCCCCTCCCACCCCTCCGAGCTCCCACCATGGACTCCTCTAGAGGTGGGAAAGGCTGTGCAGAAGGTTGCGGGAGCTATGGGAGGGGTTCCAGGAATGGGGGCTATGTGGCCCGGGAGGGAACACTGTGAAGGGGATTGCAGAACGTGAACAGTTTCCAGCTCTTAGCTTCTTCCTGGCCTTGGGGTTCTACCAGAAACAACCGATCAGGTTTGGGGATAGCAGCTGTGATGTACCTCCAGGTTAGATCCGAAGGAATTCTGACGGCACCCTGTCTCCTACAGGCTCATATGGCTGTGTTGGGTTGAACTGGTGTGAGAGATCAGAGTGGAACCCAGAGGGACTATTTAGGGGAGGGGAGGCTGGGGAGGGCCGTCGGGGTTTAGATACGTAGGGTGCTTGTTTGTATGCAGAAGCAGGTGGCCTCCAGAGCTCCACTGCGAGGCTTCCTCTCTGCTTCTTCTTCCCTTCCTCACCCCACTCACTTCCTAGCAAACAACTCACCAGTAACATTCAGGGTGAAGTTTGTCAAAGTTTTCTGGAATCCACGCAGCGTCCACCAGTACTCCCCTGCGTGGATGCCCTGAGCATCTGTGATCACCAGCTGGGCCTGGCCTCCTTGAATCTGAAGCTGCCATGAATCATTAGAGTGGTTTCCTGGAGGCTTTTTATTAAAGATGGTTGTAGTCGTTCCATAGGCAGTCAAATTAATGGTGACCTCTCTGAAGATGGTGGAGACGTTACAGGCCATCACCACGCGGCCGCCTCTGTCTACAGACACCTCATGCTCAGTGCAACTGGGGCGGTCCCAGTCTGTGTAGAGAGCACACTCTTTAGGCTGCAGCCTCAGTCTTTGATACCCCTACTAATGCTCCGACACTGATCCCAGACACTATTACTATTCCATCATCAGTTACTCTCAGAGGTACATGGCTCGACTCAGCCTTCAACAGTTTCCACCATATTGGCTCTGTGAAGTCAAGGTCACTACTTGGGCCCGAATTTGGTCTGACCCGCCCACGGTGAGGCTAGAAAAACCCAGACTTACCTTTATTAGTGGCATTCAGGGAGGCTGCCAGTAGAAGGAGGGCCCAGAGCATTCTGGGAAACAGGCCAGAGGATGTTCCAGAGTAGGCCAGCATGGTTCATTCCTAGGATGGGCCTCAGGAGACAATTGCTCTGGTCAGCGTCTTTTTTTTTTTTTTTTTTTGACACTGTATAGAGGAAGGAAGGAAGAAGGGGTCAGAAGTCCCCAAAGCAACTGCAGACACCCACGAAAACACCACCAGTCTGAGAAGAACTTTGCAGCCCAGTGTCCTCCTGCCCACCCCTGCCCAGATTCCTGAGCCTATGCAGGGCTCTCAGCCGCCAGAGAAGCCCCTCGTCCTGTCCTCACATTTGATAGAGTGTGGGGCTGGCTGAGGTAACGTGAAGAGCAGACGGCAGACAGGAACACTGAACTGGCTGTTTGTCCACATTTTCTTCCGAGCTTTATGGCAAGCCAGGCGAACCACCCGAGCTGTACTTTGTACAGAAACAGGGTCATGTCACAGTTTCGACGCATTGGCTTGTGCTGTACCCTGAGTGGCCTCAGTCCGTGCACACCTCCTGCCTCTCAGAGCCGCCTTGCTCTCTCTAGTGGCGCTCTCTGCTGTTCTCACACCCTCCCCACCTGTCCTTATTCACTTGTTCAGCCTCCCCCACACTGAGCAGCTTAGCTTGTAGGATGTGGTCTGTGTAGTCCCACAATGGCTGTCTCGAACCAGAGAGGCCAAGGATCTGGGAGTTCTGTCTACTAGGCTCCGCAGTCCCAGTCTGGTGCTGAAGGCCTGGGGGATTGCCGCTTGTCTTCGGCCTGTGTTGAGATCCTGAAGAAGCAGGTTCTAATGTTGGTGAGAGACAGCAACGGCAGCAGGCTAGATGAACTTTCCAGTGAGAGCATGGGCAACCCAGCAAAAAACAGCTTGCTTTTCCCTTCCCGTTATCTGGTCACCAGGAGGTGCTGCTCGCATTTAGGGTGATTCTTCTTGCTTCAGATAATCTGAGGTCAAAAAAATCCCACACGGGAGTGCCCAGCAACTGTGTTTTAGTTGACTCCAGATGTAAGTCATGTTGACAACCAAGACTTGCCACCATGGTAATTTATGCCAGAAAAGGTGAGACGCTGTCAACCCTGCACTGCCTGCCAGCCAAGCAGCCTGCCCAGAGCCTTCTTGCTTAGACCCAAGCCCTGCCTACTTGCCTGATTGCATATTACTTTTGAACTATACACTTTTAAAGAATGAGTTGTTATGTTTCTTCTGTCTACCACATGCCAGGCTGCGTGCTGGTTTTAGCCAGTAGACCAGTTCTCCTTCACCTCAGAGTCAACCCAGCTGACTCTAATGGGAGAGGCAACTCCAGGTTCCTGGACATGCAAGCTGCATCTGATCCATCCTTCACAGCCTTGATGTGTAGTTCCCAGCACAGGATTTACACCCTCCTGCATATCCTTACCAGTGCAGCCTCTGTGGTATATATAGATCCTGCTCAAGCGGCCCTGGGACATTGACTGGCAATAAAAGAGAAGGCCCTATAAAACACTGACACCTCCCTTTAGGGACCTCATCTGCCAGAGAGCTCCCCAAAGATAGCATGATAGATACAACCTTACTTACAGTTTACTGCCTCTTCTGTAAATATGTGATAACCTGTTTTCCAGCTCCTCCTACCTCCCACCACCCTAAACACAAACACATGCATGCTCATATATGTACATACATGTGTACATGCATGTACATAAATATGTTGGAGGAGGGTGAGGACAGAGATGAGCAACCATGATGTCATCAGCTCTGTGATTCCCACAGGCCTGATACATGCTATACACATAGTAGGTACTCAAGCAAGTGTGTCTGGACCCATGTATGAAGGGACCCTGTCCAGCCTCTCTGAAGCCTCACAGACTTGGACATGGAGCATGGCTTTGCTCTCTGGGACATTAGCCAGTAGCCCTCAGGAAGGTGTGGTCATTGCCCGTGGGAGGCCTAGTCCATACTCCCACGCTGGAGCTAGGCCAGTCAAAGGTCAGTCTTGGTCCTTATCTGGACTCAGGTGACATGGAAAATTAGCAGCCTTAGCCCAGAGAGTGTTTACGTAACACCTGCTGATTCACGGTTGAAGTAAAGATCGGTACAAACCATGGAAAGTAAGAGACTGGCTGGGCTGGGCCTCGAGGCAGTGGGAGTGAGACCCAGCAGTCCTGGGAGGCTGGCGCTCCTTCCTCATCCTTCTGGACTCAGCACTCTGGGGGAGGCAGGAAGCTCTCAGCTTGCATTCCCTACAAGAGTCTCCCTGTTGGCTCTTAGGAAGCCTCTGAAAGAGTCAACCATACCTCACACCCCACATCCTAATCACAGCTGCTTCACCTGACTCACTATTTGAACCTGTCTTCCCGTTGGTTCGTCACTTCAGGAAATGCATCTGTGAAGTCCCCTCCAGTTGCCACAAAATATTCACGTTAGAAAGCATCTTGGCCTGAGGGTACCCTAAATCCTCCTGAAAAGCTGGAACTGACACTTCTGTGGTGGCCTCCATAGGAAGCTGAAATCTTTGTTTATCAAGCGTGCTGCCCAGGTCCCAGGATTCTTGATCGTCCAAGGCCAAGACCGTCCTCCGACTTCACACTCTCACCATCCACAGCTCCTTCCCATGCTATGATGTCATCACAGTGGGAGCCATGATGTCATCACAGTGGGAGCCATGATGTCATCACAGTGGGAGCCATGATGTCATCACAGTGGGAGCCATGAGGTCATCACAGTGGGAGCCATGAGGTCATCACAGTGGGAGCCATGAGGTCATCACAGTGGGAGCCCAGATGCTCTGATGCTCATCTCTCTCAGGTGCCTCTGCTTGGAGAGGTACTATGGCTTTGTTCTAGTCGCTATGGCACTGGCTAGGGACCACAATCAGGGTGAAAACCACAGCATAATGAAACCTTACAGTAGACCAAGATCCCTTCCCAGGAGGACTGAAGGTATGGGGGCCCGGCTGCTTGTTCCTGGCCTCCTTGAAGCTGGGCAGGTAGCCCTGACTTTAAGGTAGCCTTTGGTTTGCTCTGCACACAAATGCCAGGTGGACTGGGATTGGCTATCAGAGAAAATGCCTAGCATTGAGCTGTCCCTTGGGACACTTCCCAGCTCTCAAATCTGTTTCTGAAATTAGATAGCTATCCCCTCTTTCTCTCCCGTAGCCTAACTTTGCCTCTCTTGGTGACTCAGTTAGAAATGGATTTAGGAGCAGCCCAGCCAAGGGGGCATAAGAAACACATCAGTCCAGCAGTCTTTCCCTCTCTGAGCCCTGGGTCCTTCATACAGAGGAGTTTTGTCTTCACCAGAACTCCAGGCAACATTATGGTCTATGCCTCTCTTCTCTGGGTATTTGGGATTCTGTGTGAGAATCACAGGTGGATATTGTCTTTCCACCAGGTCAGACACATCCCCGGGACTCTAAGAGCCCTGCGTTCAAGCTCACCCTCCAGTGTGCATATTCCGCTGTTTGTTCCTTGTCAGGGACAAGACCAGCCCTGGCCACCTGAGAGTCTAGCCCGAGCTCAGCACAGAGAGTGTCCCCTGGATCCTGGATACAGATGTCAGTGATCAGGCAGGCCCTCTAGATTCTGAGAGCCGGCACACCCAGCAGACCACTGGGCCAAGTGACTCCAGTCCAGCCTGTGGCCATGTCCACCTCTAGTGCCATGTACTTCCCTTTCTGAGAAAGGGCAGAAAAACAGGGAAGCAATGGGGACTTGGGAAAGAAAAGGATGATTGAGAACTCTGGCATGGTTAACATTTTTTTGAAAGGTTACTTATATAGAGTCTATATTCCTTTATATAAAATATTTCCAAGTAAAAAATGTTAAAATGACTGGCTGTGGCAGTGGTACACAGTTTTAATCTCAATAGTTGGGACAAAGAAGCTGGCAGATCTCTGTAAGTTCAAAGCCAATTTGGTTTACATAACAAGGTCTAAGCCAGCCAAGGCTACACAGGGAGACCCTGCTTCCTAAAAACAAACAAAACCCCAAAACAAAACAACAAAACAAAAACTTAAAATAGCAATGAACATGCCCAAGGCCTGAGCTAAATATGTCTTTGGTGTAACTACCTGATACTTTCCAGGACTCAAACACAGAAGACTGTTGCCTTCTGTTTCCACTCACGGCACACGCTACCTTCCCGAACCTGTGATGCAGGAGTTACCTGTCCAGTGTCCCTCAGAAACACCATTGCAATCTCATTTAAATTTGTTTGTTCTTCAAGTCAAGGTTTCTCTGTGCAGTCCCGGCTATCCTGGAACTCACCCTGTAGACCAGGCTGTTGAACTCACAGATATCCACCTGCCTCTGCCTCCCAAGAACTAGGACCACAGCCAGCATCATTGAGTTAAGAGGATGACTTGTATTTTTACTTTTGGTTTATGAGTGTTTTGCCTGCATGTTTGTGCACCACACACAAGCCTGAAGGCCTCAGAGGGCAGAAAAGAAAGGAGAACTTGGAACTGGACTTATGGACAGTTGGGAGCAGCTGTGTGTGTGTCTTAGGAACCGAGTCTGCATCTGTAAGTACTCTTAACCTCTGAGCTACTGATCTAGTCCCAGCATTTAAATTTCTCAATAAGTCTTTGAAGGCAATCCCTTCAAAACACACCAAATTCCTATGCATGCCTATTTGAAATACAACAAAGTATTTAAGTTTCCTTTGAGAGTGGAACACCACCAGCTACTCCTTGGCCTCTTACCCTTAGGGGATGGCACGTGACTCTTGGGTGCATCTTACTCTTTTCTTGAAATTCTTTCTTTATATTAACCCCTGTCTTTGAATCAGTCTATGTTTAAAATGTCTTTTAAGGGATGGTGAGGTAAATTTAGGTAGCTGCCTCAAAATTATGAATGTCAGGGATCTACCCCCAGAAACCTCGTAAAGGCCTAAAGAGAAGACAGACTCCATGAAGTTGCTCTCTGACCTCCACATCGTGTACACATATATACATGCGCACACCTACACACGTAGCCATGCCCACGCCCACACATATTCTTACACACACACAATTTTAATGTCTTTTTTCTGGGTGTAGTTGCACCTGGCTTTAATCCCAGCACCGTGGAGGAACAGGCACCAGAAAAATATCAAAGAAAGAGAGGGCCAGCTGCCAAGCAGCTGAAAGCCCTTGATGCCAAGTCTAACCTCTGAGTTTGGTCCTCGGGACTGCGTAGCAGAAGAAGACAAACTTGAAGTTTGACTCTCCACAGCTAGTGTGGCTCTGACTTTTCTCCAAAGTCCTAACTGCTCCACGCCTAACATGAGAGTTAGGAAGAGAGCCTTCTTCTTCCAGCGGACTAGGGTCACATGCCACCCTGGTGAGGGTGAGATCTGCAAGGGGGAGAAGTTAGTATTGTTCCTCTTTCAGGTCTCTGCTTTGTCTGTGGCCCCAGACCCCGGCCACCTTGGCTCTCGGGCCCTGGGAACCTCTGGAGTTCTTCCCGCTGTAGCAGGACCTCTTCACCTACATCAGCAGAATGACCAGAAGCATGAGGAGCCTGTGTCCACCTCGTTGGTGTCTGTGTCCTTTCTGCTCCAGTTCATGCACAGCTCTGCACATAAGTATGGTAGTTACTCAAGGAGCATCTTCCCAACCTCCCCGAACGCCTCACGGCTGAAGAAACAAAGACGGGAGTCTCTGAAGCATCTGCTGGCTTCACAGTGTCTTGTTCCATATCCCCCCAAAATGCATGAAAAGTCTCTAGTCTTAATTTGCAGTGACCCGGGGTGTGTGTGTGTGTGGGGGGGGTCAGAATAACATTCGCACAGATCCTTTAACCCAGTCACCTCTTGGGAACCCCATTATCCCTCAGGAAGGACTCCTTGGTGGCACCCTACTCAATCAGAACTGAGACAGTGACCAACCAGCTACATTGTGACCAGGACTTCTAATGATCTAGACCCTTCTGACTCCTCGTCTTAAACCCAAAGCTCATGTTAGTACCTGAAAGATGGGTTGACAGATTTTGTTACCACTCTTGCCCAAGGACTGCATTGGGTAAGTTCCTTTCCTGCATTTTTATTTGCTTTCTTAGGGGTGTCAGCAGAACCCACATTTTGGAGCCCTCAGATTTGGATCTCTGTTTCAGGGCTCAGGTTACATAGCCAGCATGGTCTGTCACCTTTCTGACGCTCCCTTCCCAGTGCCTTTGCTGACTCTCCGGATGGGTCTGATGCCCTGGCCTGTGCCTACCAGGTGTGAGTGCTGGGCCACGGAGGAAGCAGCTCTGATCCTGTCTCGCACAGCACAGTGGCCTCCAGCTCAGCATCAACCTGGGAGTTGCATGCATGGAGCCTCCAGGATTTTGGAGAAGAAAGTCACAAGAAGAACCTTCAACCCCACAAGCAGAAGTTGGCCTCTACTCACATTAAGATGAGACCCAAACAACGGGACCCACAGGGTCCCTGACCGAGCATAACATAGACTCCTGATTCCCTGAGTGGCCAGCCTCAGAAGTTGACACATTGGCCGCAGCTTACCTGTGTGCACCAACTCCCTCCCCTGTAGGCCTGGGCACTGACCCACGGTCAGATGACAAGAAAGCGTTCTATTTTCTTCTTCCTACTTAGTACACACCAAAGCACCCAGCTGCAGCCTCGGCTATCTCCTGGAGCTTACTGTGAGGCGCCTGGAGAGACACAGATCTCTGCTTCCAATGTCCAGGGCGCCTGGACACTCCCTCAGCCTCACCTTTACTCAGGACAAATCCTCAAGACGGAGGCATCCAGTGAAGAGAGGGTCCCAGGGAGGCTGCAGCCAGGGACATCCTGCCTTGAGCTTTCACCCCACAGGCTTTAGAATCCCAACACTCTGGGTGCCGCGTCCCCTCAAGTCTCACCTGTGTGGGTGCTCCAGCTTCGTACCTGCTCCTCAGGCAGTGAACTCTGGTGTAGCCCTTACTGAGCTCATCCTGACCTGAGGGCGTGGCTGAGAGGAGGCGGTCCAAGTACCACCCACTTTCATACACAACAGACGCATTAATCGAGGAAGAAAGCAAACTCTGGGAAACAGTGTCACTTTCAGGAACTACCCTGAGTACACAGGACAGTGACGCCTTCATTAAAATATTTTAATTGGAAGCGGCTTTTAGCCGCTTGTCTTAAGAACACAGGAAGAAAGTCTAGGCTTTTTCCTAGAAAAGTCCTGGCTGAGGTCAATGTTTGATTCAGGGCACAGGGGCTGCTCATTTAGGGGAACTTGTTTCCCTGCATGGGACATCACAGGCAAGATTACTCTGGGCCATCATGCAGGGAAAGGCAGGAGCTTTAGAATCGACCTAAGGAAGGCAGGAGCCTAGTGCCCACAGTGGACACAGTCTGTGGGTTCCATGTTCACAGGGTTCCCAGATACCCCTTGTGCCAACACATGTTAGAAAGAGGGTCAGATAACCACGATCCCACTATTGTATCCTTCCCGGCAAGGCTTTGGCTACCAGACCAGAGGTAGGTGGGGGTCCTCCGTATGGTGGGGCAAGAATGTCCCTTGATAAGGAATCTTGAAGGGCAGCTGAAGGTTCTCAGTGTCTCACCCACACTGTGAAAGTGAAACTAGATTGTTTGTTTTGAAACTACAACGCTCGGACAAGAACATTACGGTCTTCCCCAGTGACAGTCCCAACTCTAATGCGATACATGCTTAGCGTACATCTGGAGAGTCTGTGTGTAAAAAACACCTACCCTGGTGTGAATGCAGTCCTGCTGCTTGTGTCCTGCTCCACTAGGAGTCACCTTCTGTGCATTCTCTGATCAGAAACTCCTCTGCCAGGAGTTGTGACATCTCTTGACTCATCCATAGATTTTTTTCAGATTTATGCTCCAAGGTCACTTTCAATTTACTCAGCAGGATCTGCTGAGGATTTAGGAGTGCTGGGTATCTATTTCCTGTTGTCCTCCATGGCTTGATCCTGTTTTTAATCTCTCTCTCTCTCTCTCTCTCTCTCTCTCTGTCTCTCTCTCTTCCTAGCTCCCTCCCCTTCCCTCCCTCTCCCCCCTCTCTCTTCCTAGCTCCCTCCCTCCTTCCCTCCCTCTCCCCTCTCTCTCTCTCTCTCTCTCTCTGTGTGTGTGTGTGTGTGTATGTCCTACCTTAGGTGCTATCCACATTTTTGAAACAGGGTCTTTCGTTGGCCTGGGTTTCATCAGGTATACTAATGAGTCTGCGAGATCACTACCTTCTCAGTGCTGGGATTATAACTGTGCACATCATACTTGGCTTTTAATTTTTTTTTAACATGGATTCTGGGAATCAAACTTGGGTCCTCATTTTTGCAAAGCTGACACTTTACCAACTGAGACATCTCTTCAATCCATCCTTTTGTCTTCCATGCATTTGGGGTTTGCATGCACGACTTCATGGTCTCACACACAGTGTCATCTGTAGATATGGCTCATGTCCTTGGGCCATGTGTGTGCTCTCTTCTCGGGAAGCTGAGTTTTACCTGTGTCTCCATATCCAGGCAGCCGATACCGTGGGTTACTCACTACCTATTTGGACTGACTTGAGCCAACAGTGACAGGGAGGGGGAAGGGGAAATGGAATGAGTTGGGTGTTAGTGAAGCCTTGGGGATGGAGCAGGAAGAAAGATGTGCATATGGCGGGGGCAGGGGTCAGATTGCAGTTTAGGTTTCTGTTGTCAGGAGCTTGGTCTTGAAGGTCATTTTCCTTTGGGGTCTGAATCGTGTCCTCACATCTGTAAAATATCACCTGAGGTAAAACACTAGCTTGATTGAGAAGACCTGGTTTTGGCCCTGAAGAAGAGAGACTCAGGCTGTGACTAACCTGGAAGCACAACAGAGGCAGTTTATCTGGACCAATGGACAGCCAGGAAGACACCACAGAGTGGTTCTTCTCCTAGGGTGCAAGTGACAGGTTTGTGTCCAAACCCAGAATCAAAGACCCTGCAGACCCTGACCCCCCAGGACAGCAGGTAGAGCATGCACTGTCCTGGAGTCTCCTGTGAGCTTCTCATGCTAATGACAGAGTCGATGTGCATCACTGCGCGAGGTGATCTCCTGTGCACACGCAAACCATGCACATCATACAGGGACGCATGGCCCAGAGCACGTTCCTGCTGGAGCGGCAGAATTGTTCCCTGTGCTGGTGGTGGGTCTGAGGTCCCATGACACAGATAGCAGTACAGTGTAGGTGCAGACGAGTCTCTTGGGACTAGCTTCCTATTCTATGAAGACAAACCTGTTCGAGGGCAGACAGCATCTGTCCAGGTGTCCTTTGAAGGTTCCTACAAGAATTCTCTGCCCTGAAGGACTTCTGTCTTTGACCTTGACAGAGAACCGGGACAGGGAGCACAGTGGAACTGGCATTCACTCAATCCTCGACAAACAAAACCTAAAGAGACAGAAGCCATGGGGACCAGAACAGTTAGAGAAGCCTCTGACTCAGTTTCCCTCTGGGATTCCTGTAGCTGCAGGGGACGAGGGACTTCGTGGACCTGGAAGTCTCCCCCTTTCAGTAGAGGTTCAAATAATGGCTTTTAATGTAGCTTCATGCGTCAGCATTTGTGACTGGTTTAGAAAACTCATGACAAGCTTCAAGGGCCCTGAGCTGCTAAGTGAGAGGAGACCCAGGAGCTGAGGGGCTGCAACAAGACCTGTGGCCGTTATCATTTGATTTGATTACATTTAGAATGAATCACTTCTCCATATGTCTATGGCAGTATTCCCAGAAGTTTAACTGAGGAGGATGTGGGTAGCATCACTCTAGGGGCTGGGATTGGAATTCCAGATTGAACAGCAAGCCTTTAATCCCAGCACTTAGGAGGCAGAGGCAGTTGGATCTCTGTGAATTCAAGGCCAGCCTGATACACTGTGAGTTCCAGGACGCCAGGGTTACACAGAGAAACCCTGTCTTGAAAAAATGGAAAAAGAAAAGAGACAGCAAACTGGGCACCAGCAGTGGGTTTTTCTGTCTCCTGAGGGAACACAATGTTTTTCAGCTGCTTCAAGGTTTTGCAACCATGCCTTCCCCACAGATAGACTGTGTCCTCAAACTGAGACAAAATAGCCGTTTCTTCCCTAAACTGCATGTTTCAATTATTTTGTTTCAACAATAAAAGTAATTGACATGGTTTCACAAGCCTGGCACTGAAGTGTATGAGTCACCTTACTTTGACCTGACAGTCTTTCTGCATCTGGTCACAGGCTGCAGCCTCAGAGACACCACGAGTCTGACTCTGGAGGACGTAGGCAATAGGCAGCATCGCTGGCCTCAGCGTTCAGGTACCAGTGTGTGATGTTTCTGGTAGATTTTTATGTTTTCCACTAACAACTATTTCCCAGCTGATCTGATGATCTCATCATTGGCTGATTACATTTATTTAAAGATCAGTATCCAGGATACAGCACAGCACATCTAGTGTTCAGTGGCAGAGATCAGCAGGTAAAAGCATTTGCCTGATGACCTGAATTTGATTTTTGGAATCTGTGTAAAAGCCAGATGTAGTGAGCACACATATCTGTCATCTGGGCACTCTTAGCCCTGGTGAGATAGAGACTGGAGAACTGTGTGGATGCTCGTGGGCTAGCTAGACTGCCACATATACTACAGTAGCAGAGTCAGGAGAGAATCTGCCTCAAAACAAGCGCAAAGGCAGTGACTCACTCCCAAATGTTGTCCTCTGCCCTCCACAATGCACTCTGGCATGTCCATATCCACAATCATACACAACAACAATAATGATAATAAAATAATAATAATAAATAAAAGTAAATAAAGCATGAAATTTCTATCAAAAATCATTTAATTGTAAGAAAAAATAACATTGTAACCAGAACAAAAGGTCAGAAAAGAACAGCCGGTGGTGGCTATGAGTCAGGAAGCTGGGTCTCCAGGGTCTCCTGAGGAGAGGCCCCCAGGGAATCCCAAGACTCCGTGCTCCTCAGGAGAGCAATGCCTGCCAACCAACACCTATACCTTTTCATAGACTCCTGTCCCTGACAGCACTCTGCCCTACAGGGGCCGGCGTGGGGAGATGATTCCTCTTAAAGTCCTATCTCCCTACTCTGGCCCCTGGAACCTGATGTCTGGGTTTCCCAAACTCCTTTCTGTTGTGAGTCAGGAATCAGGTATGTCCCACGTTCTACAGGTAGCAAATCTTTGTGCAGCATCGGGCTTACACTGGAGATCTTTGGGTAGTGGAGGGTTGCTGACCACAGAGGTTCAGCAGAAGAAAAGGAGGCCATCATGTGCAGCTTGGGAAGTCCCAATTTGGGGAAGAGTGGAGCAGCAGATCAGAGGACTGAAGACCATAGTCAGGAGGCTGTACACGTGACCGAAAGATCTCCTAAACTGTTTTCCAGCTTCCAAGGTCCTTTTTCAGTGAGTCGCTGTCCCCTCTTCCACACAGAATGAAGGGTTCCGTTACCTTCAGGGAAAGGTCTTTTGTGCCCAGCAAACCGAACAAAGCCTTTTGCTCTGCCAAGCGTGTAATGGTGATCCCATGGTGTCTGGGGTTTCAGAGGTCTCCAAGGGCCAAGAACACGATAAGCCCATGCTGGTGGCCTCGCTCTGGATCAACTCTGCAGGAAGCTCCCTTCAGCTTCCTCCGGCCGCAGACTTGGAACCTTTTTACCTAGACAGAGAGGGATGAGAGGAGAGGGAGAGGGGGTGAACTCCTGAACTGAGACCTGTCTACAGACAGGCACAGGAATTCACAGATGACCTAGCATCTCAAACACTGCATATACGAATGGTCATGCCACCTAGCTGAGAGCACTCAATGCTCATTCTTACATGCCTCCTCCCGGCAGAGCCTGGGGCAGAGTCTACGATGGACTTACTTCCAAGGGATCCTACCTGGATCACCCTGGATCAGAAACACAATTTCCCAAGAGTCCTGAGAGGATGCTGATGACTACAGACTCCACACTGCTCTCCAAAGAATTCCAGGGTCAAAATAAAGCTTGAGAACAGATGATCCTGGCAGGCCTAATTCAGGGCTGATATTCTTAGCTATATCAGGCTAAAGGAAAGTTCTTGGGGTGGACCCTGCCATCTTGGTCCTGTGTGGCCTCTATGATCCGTCTTACCCCCTGGGACTTCTAGGAACGACGGTGCCTGTAGTAGATAAATACAAGGAATCCGGTGACTCCCAAGATGAAGACAATGATGACTCCCACAAGGGTCCCAGGCTTGTCCTGTAGCTGAGAGCTCTCGGCTGGATCTAAAGTGGGTCAGGAACAATCGGGGGTGAGGGTTTCCACCACTGGTTCTTCATCCCTCACTGGTTATCTGCCACCTGCTGGCCCCACACCCTCCCGGGCAGTGACATCTGCCGGCCAAGTACAAGGAGAGCTAAGGGTGAAGGGTCCCAGGTGGGCAGCACTGGCTCCACGGCATCAGGAGCGGCTGGAATGCATAGCCTGGAGACAGGGGCATGACACCTACCTGGGAGGGGTGTGAAGAGCCTTGTGCCTGTGACCTTGTCTTCCTTTGAAGGCTCTGCCAGAGACATACCATCAGTTATGTGAATTTGCCCACCCCAATGCCAGCTGCAAGAGTCCTGCTGGCTGGTTTCAGGAAGAACAAATGTCAGGCTCGCCTTTAATTATGACAGATTGAACTGGTGTGGGGAGGGTGGCAGTTGGATGGAGCCTGAGGGCAGGATGCTTTACAGGGACAGAAAGGGCGGACTGGGCAGTGAGTGTCAGGCTGGGAGGGACCCATTTCTAGGTGTGGTAAGGATGGGTGGGCTTACAGTACATCAGGGGGTATGCTGGCTTCTAAAGGGATGGCACAGAGGGGTGTCAGAAGAACAGAAGTCTTCTGCACGTATTTGCACTTTGTGAATAAATCGAAACACTAGGAGAGTGGGTCTAGATAGCCTTGGATGCCAACGTGACACAGCCTAGAACCACCTGAGAAGGAAGTCTTAGTTGAGGGGCTGCCTGGATCAGAGAGACCTTGGACATGTCTGTGGGGATTGTCTTGATTGTTAACTGATGTAGGCGGGTTCAGCCTTCTGTAGATGGCACCATTCCCTGAGCAGGTGGTCCTGATTTAGATAAGAAAGCTAGCAAAGGTGGCATTCACTTTGAATTCCAGCATTTAGAAGGCAGGAGGCAGAGGCAGGTGGATTTCTGTGAATCTAGGTCAGGGATACACAGTGTGTGTGTGTGTGTGTGTGTGTGTGCGCGCGCAAGCGTGTGCGTGTCTGTGTGTGTGTATGTATGTATATGTGTGTGTGTGTGTGTGTGTGTGTGTGTGTGTGAGAGAGAGAGAGAGAGAGAGAGAGAGATGGGGGTTGGGGTGGGAAGGAAGGGAAGGGAAGGAAGAATGGAATGAGAAAAAGAAAAAGAGAGAAGGAAGAGGAAGGAGGGAGACGCGGGTTAGACAGCTAGCCAGGGAGTATCCTCCTCAGGTTTTCGCTTGAGTTCCTGCCCTGACTTCCCTCAGTGACAGACATTGCTCACACACTGGAATGCTCCTAAGTTGCTTTTGGTCATGGACGTTGCCATAGCAACAGAACTAAGCTGGAACTTGGTAGGATGTGTGGCTGGAGTAGAGAGGAGGGTTCTGGGAGATGGTTCAGGTACAGACAGGATGGCTATCACAGGGAAAGGTGGTGTCCTGGAGAGACTTTGCTCTTTAGGTATTATTTGGAGATGAGGTCTGACCCTGAGCTCATGATTGTCTGCCTTACAGCCTCACAAGTGCTGGAATCGCATCTCACTTGGCTAAACTTGCTTTCCTTAAGGTGCTCAAAGTCTGGGGCAGCCGTCCCTGGTGGGAGTGTCTTGGGGAGGGCAGTGGGCTCAAGGCAGTGTGGGTACTGCTGGAACTGGAGCCAACCTCAGTTAAGAGGGCCGTGCTGGGGACCTCTGTGTGACCTCAGTAGTAGGCCTGGTGCGAGTGTCCTCTACCAGACGGTGGCTGGGTTTTGCTGGAAACTCTCAGGACATAGAGAATTGGGGTGCGATTTCACTCCCACAGCTGATGTGTGAGAGGCTTGGGGCTGGCAGAGAGAGATAGCGTTAGCGGCTTCTGCTCGTCTAGGAACTCTTTTCTACACCTCAGGGCAGATTAAGTTCCTCTGAGAGATCAAAATCTTTGCCTTCCCCTCTGCCGCCTTCGGGTCTTTGAGTGACCATCTGTCTCTGCCACATTCCACACACTGGCCCTTCTTATCCCCCTATCTCCTCCTCCACAGCACTTGCCTCACCTGAAATATTCAGGGTGACGTTTCTGTAATATCTCTGGCATCCGCGCAGCTGCCACAGGTACATCCCCGCATGGTCGTCCTGGACGTCTTTGATCACAAGCTGGGCCTGTCCCCCTTGAACCTGAAGCTCCCACCCACTCCAAGAGAAGTTTCCTTGGGGCTTTTTATTGAAGATGGTCCTGTCCTTTCCACGGGCAGACAGCTGGATGGTGACTTCAGTGAAGGTGTTAGCGATGTTACAGGTCAACACTGCAGTATTGCCTCGAGGCACAGACACGGCGCCCTCGGTGCAGACAGGTCTGTCCCAGCCTGTGTGGAGAGGATGGTCACATATGGGCAAGGCAGGGCTGTGTGGGGGACAGTAGCCAGCTATTCTTGCAGGCCATGGGCAGAGGCAGGTGACAGGACTCCTGAGAGACGGAAAGAGATATTTCGCACTGATTGGACAGGATGAGATATTTCACACTGACGAGGCCAAAAGTAGGCACACGCTATGTGGAAGGAACAAAATAGCGCTGATGTCACTGGGGAGTTTTGATCTGAAGAGCTGTGTTGGGGGGACTCCCCGGGACTCGTTTTCTACACCTACTCTGACTGTCCTGAGTGTAAGCTGCTGAGGCATCATCTGGACAAGGCTGGATGTATGCAGAGGCGGTGAGCAGGCCCTCAGATATGCGGTGCCCGCATTGCTTGGCAAAGGCACCCGCTTTCCCTTGCGGTCTGGGTGTAGTTTTGGGAAGTCCCACTGGTGATCTAACATCAGCTCCAAGCATCACTGGTCCTTTGTTGTCAGCCACCCTCAGAGGTACGCAGTTCACACTTCTGTAGCCCAGGGGACACCAGTCCTCCTGCCCATCCTTGGTACCGAGTCTGCTAGGTGGTGGTAATCACCTGGATCTAACCTTGGTTCGTCCTTCCTAACCTGTCTGGATCCTGTATCCTTCCCTCTGGCACAAGACCCAGACCTACTTTTATTCTGAGCATTCAGGGAGACCGCCAGGAGCAGGGTGCTGAAAAGCTGGAGGGTAGGGATAGTGAACACCAAAGGGCAGGTCAGCATGGCCAGCTGGTGGGACGGGAGGCCTTAGGAGACTGCTGTCCTCTCCGGCTGTCTGGGAATACTCCCTAAAAGGAAAGCACAGAGGTCAGAGGCCCATTGAGGCTGCTGCAGAGTCTGGTGGGAGTGGTCCTAGCCTGGCCGGGTGTGCAGCCCAGGGTCCCTGAGCTTTTGACTAGCCCTGCCCCAATACCTGAGCTTCTGTGGCACTATGAGCTGCCAGTGCCCACCCTCCTGACCAGTACTTGGTGAGGTGTCACTGACTGTGGTAAAGCAATGAGGCACACTTGAAATGAGGAGCAAGTAGCGCCACGCTCATCGCATATTGTGCAATTCTCCCGTAGAGCTTTCCATGGAACTAGCAGCCGCCGGGACTGCGTTTAAGGGAACGGAGTCATGGCTGAGAGAACATGTTAAGTCACTTGTTAGCTAGTTGGACAGTATCAGTACTATGTCGCTTGGGATGACCTTAATTTGCTATCTCCTTGCCTCAACCTCCCAAGCTCTGGGATTATAGGCAGGTATCACCACACCTGAGTGATTTATAGAAAGAAATATTGACCAGAAAGCACAAAGGATTTCCATATACCCCCATTTTACTCAACATCTAATTTTTCTTGTTGCTTGCTGATTTCTTTTCTATCTTTTCTCTCTTTTCTTCTCTCTCTCTCTCTTTCTCTCTCTTTTTGAGATGAAGCTCTGGCTGGCTTGGAACTTGCTCTGAATGTTGGGACTAGAGGTATGTCCACTCTGAGACCTTTTTTTATTTCTAATTGTTGCAATAAGGCCTTAAATCACTAAATTTCTCATGTTGCTCCTTCAAGAACAACCTGTGACAGAAGAGCAGGAGACAAGCCAGTCATGGTGGCTCACGCCTGTTATTCCAACACTGGGATGCTGGGGCAGAAGATTTCCATGTGTCTGAGGCCAGCCTGAGGTACAGCTTGAGACCGTCTCACTACGACCAAAGTTCTCTCCACCTCTTTCCCAAAGAAAAAGCAAGGAAAGGTAACTGATAGAGACTGCCAGAGAGACATAGCTGAGGGAAGCCAGGGGAATGCAAAGATGTCCTTTCGTGTGTATCCTGTACACACACACACACACACACACACACACACACACGATGAGATCATTTTATGTAAGGCTTAGATACACCATCTCCCTCTGTCCTTTGTCTCTCCCTGTCATACCATTTGTCCCTCAAGAAACTTGTCTACTGAGTGACTGTGACTTTATTTGGCGTTAAGCCACTACAGTGTAGCTAGTCAGGACGAGGTCGCACTGGATCTGGTGAGTCATAGCCAGTAGGACGGATATCTTAGGAGAGGGAATTTAGGCACACAGGCCCAGAGATGAAGGCCATCATCCACTGAGGCAGAGATGAGACTGGTGCAGCCACAATACCTAGTCTCCCAGAGCCTCAGGACAGAAACCGACCCTCCCAAGCCTGTGTGGACATTGTGGACATGATTGCAGCCTCCATTTCTGGCTCCCAGGATTGTGAGAGAGTAAATTCCTGCAGTTGTGAGCTGTGCGAATTTGTGGTCACTTGAAGACCGGGTACTCTGACACTGGGTCAGGAATTTAACTTAGTGGTAGAGTATTTGTCCAGCGAGGGCAAGGGCCTGGGTTTGGACTTGCCCTAGCCCCTCCTCAATCCATGCAGCCTCAGTCTAGTGACCATAGACTCCAGGCTTTGGCCAGCTGGTGTTATCACACACAGATGACAGACACACAAAGAGGGTTTGAGAATCTCCTGCCCCGACTGCCCTCCTTCTTGGACTCTGTCCGTCCATTCTACTCTCCACTGTTTCCCTTCACACCATGTCTGTGGACTCACAGCACAGGGAGCACGGAGAGCACGGCGAGCAGGGAGCAAGAGGAGCACCAGTAGCACGGGGAGCACAGGGGAACACGGGGAGCTAGTGCTCTTCTCCCAGGACTTCTTGCTCCTGGAGGGTTTCTATTTTGCACACTGCCCTTGCTAAGCCTTGCCTGCTTCTCATGAGGTTATCTGACTTCCGACTGGTTTATGAAACATTTGTGTTTAGAGAAGAACATTGTCTTCCTTATACAAACGCTTATTCCTTTTTTGGTTACTCTCTCTCTCTCTCTCTCTCTCTCTCTCTCTCTCTCTCTCTCTCTCTCTCTCTCTCTCTCTCTCTCTCTCTCTTTCATCGCTTTCCCTTAGTAACCAGAAGCTCTATACACAGATACTTTCCTTGTCTGTTTTCTCTTTCAAAGCTTCAAGTTTTAGTTTTAAAATGTTTACCAGAGGCTGAAGAAAGAGCTCAGCTGGTAAAGTGCTAAGCAAGAAAACATGAATTTGACACTTAGAACCTACATTAAAAAGTCAGGTATTGTGAGTTCAAGGACAGCCTGGTCTACAGAGTGAGAGTGAGTTCCAGGACTGCCAGGGCTACACAGAGAAACCCTGTCTTGACTCCCTTCACACACCCACACACCCAAAAGTCAGATATTAGCCAGGCATGGTGGTACACACCTTTAATTCCAGCACTCTGAAGGCGGAGGCAGGTGAATCTATGAGTTTGAGGCCAGCCTGGTCTACAAAGGCAGTTCCAGGACAGAAAAACCCTGTCTCCAAAAATAAAACAACAGAAAGTCAGGCATGAGGGCTGAAGTGGTGGCCCAGCAGTTAAGAACACATGTTGCTCTTCCAGAGGACCCGGGTTTGATTCCCAGTACACACGTGCCGACTTACATGTCTGTATCTTTAGTCCCAGAGGATCCAATGGGCTCTCCTGGCTTCAAGGGCACCAGACACCCACATGCATAATACATATCCACACATAAATGCAGGTAAAACAGCCATGTAGGAGGTAGGCCCAGTTCTTCCTGCCGGCCCCATGCTCCCAGAAATAAGACTCAGACTCAATATATATTTACAGATACCTTGGCCCTATAGCCAGGCTCTTCTCTGACTAGATCAGAATTAAAATAACCCACTTATTCTAACCTGCACTGTGCCATGTGGGTGGTCACCTGTGCGCAGCTGCCACGCATTTGCCTCCTCATGTCTTCCTGGGTGGATCTCCCCCCAGGCTCTATCCCAGAATTCTTTCTGCCAGATGTCCCACAGCCTATTCTGCCCTTTCCTACAGGCCATAGGTTTGTTTTTTAATTGATTGGCGACCATACGATACACAAGATATTCTCTCTCTACACCCATATAGGAAGATAAATATTTTAATTAGAAATAAAAGGTCAGACACCTGGCACGTATTCATCATCAGCTTGCCAGTGGGAAGTAGCCAGCCCAGCCAACTTGGTAGGCTCCCGGAAGAAAGCATGTCTCGGAAATGCAACGTGGACAGCATCCGAGGAGCGACACCTTCCACAAGTGTGTACATGCATCCACCTGCACTTGTGCATCCTTACACACACATGTGTGTACATCACATGTGTGTGTACATCACATGTGTGTACACATGTGCACACACACAGGACTCTTTCTGCCAAGTTCTCAAATCTGCCCCGAAGTCATGTTGAAAACTGCCAGTGGGAGAGTCCTCTCTGTGTGGCCGTTATGCTGGGCAAGCAGGACTGCACCACGAGCCCCGACACCAGGCATCTGTGGCCTTGCTTTGGGCATCCACCTTTACCTTACAGGCTTCAGCAAGCAGCTTTGGCACCTGACTCAGCACCTGGCCAAACAATCTCCCCTTTATCTTCCTCTGGATCGGTTTCCAGCCAGAACTGTGCCTTACTCTGTAACTCCTCTCCTTGGAGTCAGGAGTTTACCAGAACCTACTTCGCACCTACAAACTCAGCATTTTGTGCTTCCCACCCCTGCCCATCACCGGGATTCACATAACCAGTTCTCCAGCATTCTGGGAACCTGCATGGGTGGAAGCATCTAGAAAGGCGTGGCAGCTCTCTTGAGGGGGCTTTCCATCTCTGATAAGATCCACTCAACACTTTCCCTGAGACAGTGTTGTGAAACACTTTCTCCAATTCGAACGTTCCTGTCAGGGCACAATCTCAGAAGAGATGGCTTCACTGGCTCCCCAGGATCCCCCTCTGCTCTCAGAACTGTGTCTGCTGAAGAGTGGTCCCTGGCTGGGATGCTGTCCCCCTCCCCAAACTGGGCTATGTATGGGACCAAATCTCATCTTAACCTTTATCTGCTTTGCCTCTCCGTCCAGAGGGAGACTTGGCCACTTCTGGGTCTTTTTTCCCACGTGTCTCCTCTTCAGTAGACAACACCTCAGAGCTAGAATTGGCAGTGGGGCAGGGGTAGCACTGGGTTTCTTTCGCTGTAGGATCTCACTGGATCACTCAGGTTCAGCATCACTGTATAATCTGCCTGGGAGCCTTAGCAAGTCATCTAAAGTCAACCCCAGCCTGGGCAAAGCTACCGTCTTGTCACAGAGGTCTGTTCTGTGGTGGCCTAAGCCTTTTCAGGTCTCTTCTGGAGACCACTGAAGAATTTCTGGCCTCAGAGACACCACCTTGGTTCTCGGTATCAGTAGGCGTCTGTCTCCTGGACCACAGGCTCTTTCTTCCCTGCCTGAGGATGTCCTTTCAGAGACGGGCTATACCCCAGTTCCCCAACCTAGTTCCAGGCACAGCAGGCAGAAGATAGACTAAGATCTTTCCTGCTTAGAAATATGTAAGGGCACAATCCCAAGGGCCCACTGACGTGGCCACAGGTCCTGTCCCAGTCCCTTGGGAGAAGCCAAAGCTCAGCAGTGTCACAGACCCAGTGAAGCATCAGCCTCCAGGACGTGAGGTCAGAAGCTGGAGGTCATATCTGGCCTTCCACAGCACAGCACCCAGCTCAGTCAGAGGCACAGCGGACCCTGGCTCAGACCCTGTCTGAAGGATGGCAGTCAGCACGTCCTTCATGTTAGCGGCCTGTTGTGTATGTCCCCTCCGTGCCAAGCCCCCATGGAGTTTATGTCCTAGCACGTGGCTGGGAAGGGTAGCTGATGCGGAAAGCCTCCACCTTTGCTGGGGACAGATACTCCCCTTGGCAAGAACCCAAGAACTTTCAGAGCCTTACTTTGCAGAAACACGTCATTGCTGCCCAAGGGAATCAGCTCAGCCTGGGCTTCTTGGCTACAACTCTTATACCCAAGACAGATAACTTGTTTTTCAAACTACAGATATCAACTTAAAGGCAGGAGGTATTTTGAGTGATGTATTCAAAGGAAAAAATCAAAGGGAGAATGGGAAGGAGCACGCTGGTATCTGGCCTGAAGCGTGTGTGTGTGTGTGTGTGTGTGTGTGTGTGTACGCGCATGCATGTGCATGTGCATGTATGTATGTGCATGTATATGTGTGTATGTGTGTATGTATGTGTGTGCATGTGTACATGTGTAAGTGTGCGTGTGTATGTGTACATGTGTAAGTGTGCATGTGTATGTGTACATGTGTAAGTGTGCATGTGTATGTGTGTGTATGTGCGTGTATGTGTGTGCATATATATGTATGTATGTGTGTGCATATATATGTATGTATGTGTATGTGTGTGCATGTGTATGTGTACATGTATAAGTATGCATGTGTATGTGTGTGTATGTGTGTGTATGTGTGTGCATGTGTGTGTTTGTGTATGTGTGCTTGTGTATGTGTGTGTGCGTGTGCGTGTGCTATGGGTGCTCGTGGGCATGTGTGAGTGTCCAGGATGTGGGTATGAGAAAGGGTAAAGACTCAGGATCCTACAGAAAGGTGTGCATGCACAGCTGTCAGTGATGAGATGCTGCAGGAACCTGTGCTACCAGACAAGCATTCTATTGTCCTCCCTTCCTTCGAGTCCTCTACATTCATGTTGAGAGGGCAGAGAGGACATGCCACTTGTCCTGCTCCTTGAATGCTGAAGAACTATGACTTGCCTCTACCCCTCCAAAGCCACACCTGAGACACCTGAAACACACAGGTCCTGCTGTATGCAGTTCATAACCCTGACTGTCTGTCTCCTGTGTTTCCTGAATCCCAACACAGGGATGGCTGTGGCTGTGGCTCAGCTCCACCTTGGCCCATCCCTTATCTGAGGCAGCCATCCCCACCCCACAGACCCCTCGACCCTCAGAGCACCTGGGTGCCCACAAGTCCTCGCTTCCTGCACACCCAGCCTCTCACCTGTTCCTTCTGCAGCAAGTTCTCCAGTGTTACTGCCACTGCTGCCACTGGATGACTGAACTTGTGAAAGCCAGTGGGAAACTGAAAGTTGGAGGGAGGGGCTAGACGAGGCAGCCTGTCCTGTTCCTTGCCAGGCACTCAATAGTCAGGAACTTCTCTGAGTTAATGTTCCAGTGTTAACCTTACAGTTCCGGCGGGAGAACCTTAACCCTAAGATGTTTGCTGTATAAGCGATGAACCCTGGAGGGACTGGACAGCCAGCACCTTATGATGCAGGGCTCAGGGGCTGCTCTTTTGGGAGCTGTGTGGGTTTGCTTTCCTGCAGGGGGTCAGGTCAGAATGTGCCTTGGGGTTGAGCTATGGAAGACAGCTTGGTCCATCTGGTCACCCTTGGGGTGTATGACGGGTAAGATGGAGTGGGCAGGAGTGACAGCCTTTGTCAACCCCGCTGTAAAACGCCAGAGCAGAGAGCTTGCCAATCTGCACTAGGGTCCAACGTGTTGTAAACAAACCCTGGAGGACACCCTGGCCCCATGTGAGATTGCAGGCATTTGACAACTGCTCTTTGCAAAGACTTTTTGCAGCAAGGATTACATTTGAGAGACCTCACGGTGAGAAGCGGGGACTGCTGTCTGCCACTGCTAGAGGAAGGAAGGGCTGCTGTGGGCCCAGTCTGCTCAGCTCCAGCAGCCTGGTGCCTTAGTGGGGCTGTGGGGTCAGCTCAGTCCCCGCACTGTGAATCTTCTTGTGGACAGTGGAAAGAGGAGTCTGTGGCCATAGATGCAATGAGGGAGCCTGTGGGTGACATGCTTGTGGGGGAGGAGATAGATTGTGAGACCCTGAAGAGGGCTGGTTTACATCTCGAGTGACTTTGTGAGCTGTGGTGCGGCATTTATGAAGTCTATGTCCACATGAGTACAGTGGACACTAGAGCAAGACTTCAGGCCCCACGGAGATGCTGCAGGGTGTCTGTGGCCTTGTGTAGATCCGGCGGGAGAACCCTAAGATGTCTGCTTTATGGGTGATGAGCCCTGGATGGTGTGGACAGCTCGCATCCTTTGGCACATCGGGCCTTAACTTGACATGCTGGCACGGGGACAAACAGAGATCTCTGGAGACTAAGAAAAGGCCCTACATCCTCCAGACACATGGCAACCAAGCCTCAAAGAAAGTTACTGTTGGATAGTTGGATGTGATGCCTCCCTGCCCCATCCTCTGCCCAATTACAGAAAGAAAGGGAAGAAAAATAAGCTGACTGCAACTCTGGAGGCCTGCCACTGTGGGGGTGAGCAGGAGGGACCAGATGGACCTGATACGGAACCCAGCTGTCCATGGGTGACATATCTAGACCATCCCAGGCATTCAGGAGGTGAGACGGGCCAGGGACACACTGGGCCTGGAAGAATGGCCAGCGGCCCAGAGTACAGGGCTGACCACGGAGAGCAATGTCTTCTGTGCTCTTCAAAGCAGTAAGTCACTGCAAGCTGTCAGACAGAAACAAAAAGCTTACAGCCTCAAGAAAAACAGGACCACCCCCCAAAAAATCACAAAAAAACAAAGAGAGAAAGAGAGGGGGAAGGAAGGAAGAAAGAGAAAGAAAGAAAGAAAGAAAGAAAGAAAAAAGCAAGCAAGCAAGAAAGAAAGAAAGAAAGAAAGAAAGAAAGAAAGAAAAAAGCAAGAAAAGAAAGAAAGAAAGAAAGAAAGAAAGAAAGAAAGAAAGAAAGGAAGGAAGGAAGAAAGGAAGGAAGAAAGGAAGAAAGAAAGGAAGGAAGGAAGGAAGAAAGGAAGAAAGAAAGAAGAAAGGAAAACAACCATAGGATCATATGAGTGTAGAACCCAGCTGCTTCATGGGACCCTGAGGATGGGCAGAAGTCTCACAGGTTCTCCAGGGACCACCCTGCCATCATATTTCACATGGGAGAGAAATTCCAACAACCATGACCTCACATCCTTTCTACCCTTACCCCTGTCCCTGAGACTGCAATTCCAAGTTTCTATTGACTTTTTCTTGCTCTGGATGCATCTCTCAGGAAGGCCTAGCGAGGTCTTTGTATGTCTGAAGGGGCCTCTGGCCTATAGGGCAAAGTTTCTGATGGTGACGGGCTAAGGGATGGCTGAAGGAACCAGTGTCCACAGAGATGCCCTTCACAGTTAAGTAAAGTTTGTTTCCTCCTAAAACGCCCACACACCATGAAAGTGAAACCAGTTTGTGTCTTTTGAAAGTAATAAGGAAAAAGAGAAGAGTAAGCAGGGTAGAACAATCCCAGCTGTACAGTGACGGCTACACCAGCGTCCCTTTCATTTCTCTTTCTCCACTTCTCTTTCAGTGGTGAACATGCTCTCAAGCCCAGCATCCCTGGTTCTCCTTCATTATTCACAGTCCTGTTCCATCACACCGGTGGAGAGGGGCCATGTGTGTCCCGCCCCTTTCCTCCAGGATTCATCCTTGGCATGGCTCCTGACCGATATCTTCTCTACCAGGGGACTCTGTCATCTTGTATATCACCCTTGGGGTTTTCAGGGCATTATGGTTTTTTTATTTTTTTTTGAGACCATTTAAAATTTATTCAGTAGCATTTGAGAATTTCAGAAGTGCCCAGTGTTTATCTCCTGTTGTCTCCTGTGGCTTTATGCTAAAGTGTGGCTTGGCTTGCTCCGTAAGTTCTTTCTGAAGCTTGCTGGTAGCTTTTGTGACTTCTTGGTCACACAGAGGACCATCACTGGACATGTCCTGTGGTGTTCTTTATTATTTAGTAGCTGGTTTGGACTGAAGAGAGCCCTTTCTGATGGAGAGAAGTGTGTTGCAGTCTGTTCCTTCTAACAATCTGCAAATGCACCAGGATTCTTTTATTATTTTGTTTTGAGATAGGGTCTCATGTAGTCCAGGCTAGTCTGGGACTCAATGAATAAATGAGAAGTCCTCTGCCCCCATCTCCAAAATGCTGGTATTGTAGGTATGTAGCCCTACACCCAGAAATGCTGGAATTATTACTTATTTGGAGACCAGGTCTCACTATGTAGCCCTCGCTAGCCTAGGGCTCAGTATGTAGACCAGGCTGGCTTTGAACTCACAGAAATCTGCCTGCCTCTGCTTCCCAGCTTCTAGGAATGTTGGGATCATTATACCACAAAATAGACTTTTAGGACTAGTCAATACTACACAAAGTTAGAATTTATCTAAAAAAAAGAATTTGGGACCATGTCAATGGCTCAGTCAGTGAGTGAGTACTTTCTGTGTAAGAGACTCTCCAGCACTCACATAAAGAGCAGGCACAACAGCACAGACTTGTAATGCCAGCCTCGGGGAGACAGAGACAGGAGGACCTGTGGGGCCTGCTGGGCAGCCAGTTTAGCCCATGAGCCCCCGGTTCAGTGAGAGATCCAGTTTCAGAAAAATAATGTGGAAGGGCTCAAGTGATGACTCCATGGGTAAGGACACTCGCTGTGTGAGCAAGAGGACCTAAGTTTAATCCCCAGCGCCCTGTAAAAAGCTCGACGTGGCTGTGTGCCACTGTGATCCCAGTGGTAGGGCGATCACGGGAGCTGGCTGGCTAACCAGGCAGCCTAGCCAAGAGCCAGCAAGCTTCATGCTCTGAGAGACATCCCAGCTCAGGAGAACAGGGAGTGAGAGAGCTGGATGGCCGCCATGCACAAGGAGACACGTTCTTAGGTGGAGAAATGATTGGATGATTAAAAATGCCCAGTGTTGAACTTTGGCCTCCATGAGCACTCTCTCTCTCTGTCTCTCTCTCTTTCACACACACACACACACACACACACACACACACACACACACACACACAGAGAGAGAGAGAGAGAGAGAGAGAGAGGAGTTTCAATATAGATTTAATTGTGGGAGAGGGAGAGAGGGATTTTCTTTTTAAAGTTTTCTATTTTTATTTATCTTGTGGGGGGCATATGTGCCATATTATGTGTGTGGAAGTGAGAGGACAACGTCACGGAGTCTCTTCTCCGATACCATGAAGGTTCTGGAGATAGAATACAGGTTGTCTGGCTTGCTGGTAAGTATGTATACACAACTGAGCCATCTTGAGAGAGTCTAAAGGTCAACCAGCACCCTAGAACATCATGAACTTCTCAGGTTAATCCTAAGGATAGCTATATGCATGGATTTAGTGGTTTCTGCAGTCACGTTGTTCAAAGGTTTTTAAGATTAAATGTCAGTGTTTTGGTATACTTATGTTGATCTAAGGAGTTTGTTGAATGAGATCATAGGGTGGGTTCTCTCCAGTGCACTGGGCAGTTACAGGTGGATAAAATAGAAACATGTGAAAATGTCAGATAAATAATTGGCATACTAAGACGTCAGGAATTCAGTGTGTGTTTTGACTGTGAACAGGGCTCATTATCTTGCTTTAGATAATTACGGACCTATGGACCAGAAAGGAATAAAGCTAAATTCAAAGGTTGTATATGTTAGGCTATAAATACGATTCACTGATACTTTAACATCCTGTTTGAATTATATCTATAAAAAGATTTCTAGGGAACATGGTGGCTTACGCCTGTAATTCTAGCATTTTGGAGGCTAGAGCAGGAAAATTGCCACAAATTTTAGGTCAGCCTTGACTACAGAGTGGAAAAATAGCAATGGGTTCTTTAGGCATTCCTCAGAATTAATTTCCTTAGGAAGAAATCTTAACTCTGAGCTGGGCGAGGGGCTCATTGTTTCTTCCCATATCCTAGAACTTTCCAGTCAGCCTCACTCTGCTGCTGTTGGCTTGTAAATGTAGGTTGCCAAATGATTATAAAGGGTGAAAGAAGTGACAGCACTCAAGGAAGATTTGCTGGAGGGGGGAGCTAATACGGTGCACAGTCACTACAATTGGTTAGACAACCAGGCATCCAGGGGTCTGCGAGGTGGCAGGGAGCTTGGAACTGCTCTTCTGGCTACGTGGTGGGTTCCTTTATCTTCACCCTTCTCCTACCCTCGTCTCCCACCCTTTTAACCCCCTAACACTAGGAGAGAAAAAAGGATAGAGAAGAATGGGGGTGACAACATTGTTACACTATTTCCTGCTAATTAGGGGCATCGAGTTCCTTGGGGCAAGTTTGATCTTCGCCACCAGGATATCTAATTTACTCCTCTTGTCCCTTTGCGCACAACTACTTGACAGACCATAACAAATTGCATCCAACCACTAACCGGGCAATCAGCCCTTTATCTTGGGGCTCTAGCATTTATATATCCTCATAAAAGTCCCCCAGAACTTAAAAGAAAAAAATTACACACTCACAAATACTGTCTGTAGTTGGCAAAATCAAGCCCTGCTGGAGCATGAACCAAATCATATCATGGTCGGCTACTGTGGACAATCTGAAGTCGCCCCATATCCTATACCTGTGTTTTTAAACAAACCCAAGTTCTCACTACAGGTGCTTATCCCCAAGACCGACAACCTGATAACCCGAGTCAAATTCCTGCAGACCTTGTGGTGGGTGAGAGGACTGTGACTTCAACATGAACATCATAGAGCTTGTATTTACACACACACACACACACACACACACACACACACACACACACACACAAATAATAAAGACGATGATGATAAGATAAGGCTTTCACTGAGGCTCAGGATGGTAAGTCACCCCAATGCTCTGTAGCAAGTAACGAAGACAGTCTGCCTTTACCAGCTGAACCCGCTCACCAGCCTTAAAAGACATTTTAAATACAGATTTTAAACATGAGGGTTGAGAAGAAAAGAGGCACTTGAGAAGGTGAGCCATATCCCAAACACTGGCCACGCATAGCCAAGATTAGAGTCTGAGCGAGTTTGAGTGAGCCTCAGAGGGTTGCTGATGAGATGATCACTGTGTGCTTCCGGAGCCGCATGTGGCGGGGTTACTACAACAGAGTTAAAGTCCAGATATCGCAGGAACGGAGGAAGGCTGGACATTGTTCCTGTACACAAAGCTAATTGTCGTGCATTGTATCAATGCACAGGGAAAGGTGTAGCACCTGACCAGAGACCACTTACACCGAGTCCTTCTGTCTGGTTGCTTAATTATTTTATTTATTCTCCAGGTTTAAAAAACTCTAAGACTTTTCTATTTTCAAAACCTGAAGATTCAGTAAGATGGCCCAGCAAGGAAAGGCGCTTGCCAGTTGGCCTAACAAACTCAGTTTGATCCTGGGGACCCACATGGTGGAGGAAAAATACCAATTCCTGCTATTTGTGTACACACGTACTCATGCATGCACACACGTGTGCGCTCGCACACACATGTAAAAAAAAAACCAAACAAGCCAACAATTTTGGGGGAAGACAGGTTCTCACTATATAGCCCTTGCTGGCCTAGAACTTACCACACAGACTAGGGTAGCTTCAAACTCACAGAAATCTGCCTGTTTCTCCCTCCTAAGTGCTAGGATTAAAGATATGCACCTCCACGGCCTGCCCAATTTCTTTTTAAATTGGGAATGGTTAGGCACTGTGGCACACGCCTGTGGTTCCAGCACTTGGGAGGTGGGGGGGGGGGGGGAGTATCAGGAGTTCAAGGCCAGCCTGAGCTACATCATACTGTGTCTCCACAACAACACAAAACATTGAGAATGCTTTTTCTGTGAGAATGTACAGCCCTTACCCCATTTCCCCAGTCTATACCCTCCACCAACCTCGGTTTCTTTCAGTGAGGGCGACAGAAGCATCTCTAGATGAGCGCGTGTGTGAGTCCAACCATGCTGATCTCACGCACAGCATGTCTGTCCCTCATGCCACTGCTGATAATGGATGGGTGCTGGCATCTGTCTTGGCTCTTGGACTCCAACTAGAGCCAAACACTGCTTGTTAAAATGGAATCGCCTGGGGGCAGGCACGGCCAGAAGCCACTGCTCCACAGAAGAGGGAGTAACACGGAACGAAGCTGATTTCCCAGAACTCAGCTCCTCAGCATTTAGCTGTAGCTCCAATTTAGAATCCACTGTGCTGGGGTGAAGGGGCTGGCAGAAGAGGCTATGCCAGGGAAAACTGGCAAAGGGGCAGCCACTGAGGGAGAGCATCTCTTAGGAAAGAAGGCTGACTGAACAAAGTTGGGGGTGGGAGGATGGGAAGTTGAGGTAGGGGGTGGGGTGGGGCTGGGGCATGGGAAGAAATCATGGGGCATGCTAGCATCTGGACCACAGGACGAAAATAAAAATAAAGGATGTGGTGGCCAGCAGCATATCAGTTACAGAGAGATCCTTTCTGTCTTAACCATGCTTTAAAAACAAACAAACAAAAAACAAAACAAAAAACAAAAATAACTCCTCTGTGGTGTGTGTGTGTGTCTCCAGTATCACACCCAGGATTTTGTGCATTTAAGCAAGGGTTCTACTACTGAGCTACATTCCAGTCCCTGCGTGCTCCCCAGATCCTGTGCCCCTCCCACCCCTGCACACCCCCCTCAGGCCCTGCGTGCCCCCAACACCTGCGCACCCCCTCCAGCCCTTACACACCCACCAGTTCCTGTGCGAACCCACCAGCACCTGTGCACCCCTCCCCCCCTTTTACTGTTATTTTTCAGAAATGATCTCAGGTAGCCTAACTTGCCTTGAATTGCTGAGTGGCTCCTGAATTGATCCTCCTGCTTCAGACTCTCAAGCGCTGAAATTACAGATATTATCTTAGTACCGGGTGGATTTTCCCAAGGTGATAAGATATGAGGCAGTAAGTGTATCCTGCATATTGTTGACAAAGAATAAAACAACAAGCAGGTAGCAAACTATAGGTGAAGGGCGTGCCCACACTGATATTTTCAGTGAACTTTGGCAGGACTGGGAGCTAGTTCAGTAGGCAGCGTAGATGCTATTTAAGACTGAAGACTCGGATTTGAACCCTAGAACCCAAGCAGAGGATCTGGATTCAGTTCCCAGCCACCCATATGAGGGCTCACAACCACTTGTAACTCCAGTCTGAGGATATTGCGCGGTCCTCTGGCCACTGGGAGGTGGGGGGGTGGCGTGGAGGGAATGACCAGGAGGACCAGGCACACACGGTGTGTACACATAAATGCAGACAAAATGTTACTCATACAAGAAAAATTAAATTAAATACATCGTTTTTATGCGAGGTGTAGTGGTTTGATCCTATAATCCCAATGATGACGAGGTGGAGACATGGGCCTACCCTACTTAGTAAACTCAAAGCCATCATGAGACCCTGTCTCAAAACAAGGTGGGCAGTTCTGAGCTACATTCATGTGCACAGGCATGTACACACACACACACACAAAGAGAAAAAAATTGTCTCTCATATCAGCTGGGTATCATCCCAATATCTGTGGGATGGAGGCAGGAAGTTCAAAAGTTCCAGGCCAATCTCAGCTACTCAAAACCCTGCTTCCAAAAACCCAAAATAACAAAAACAAAAAAGAAAGCTGGCTGTTTGTGCCAGAATAGCCCTGAGAGGTATTTTCCTAACATCCCCAGGCCCGGTTAACCACTGCGTTTTGCATGAAAGGGCAGAGCAGTAGCCTCTCTCTCCAAAGCCTCCGCCTCACACCCACACAGGCACCACTGTTTCTGTTTGTTTAGCATCAGCCATTCCTTGCTACTTTGTTCTGGTAGCTTTCTAAGTTCTTTTGTGAAAACTTTCTTACTTAAAACAAAGAATAACAGAAAGTCGGACATTCAGTTCTTGCCAACAAGATCAGACTTGTAGCACCTTTCTTCTGCTGACTTAGCGCTGCTGTGACTGGAATCAGGTTCCTGACTCAGGAATCAGCAGAAGGAAATGCATGTAGTTGCAGTTTGAGTCAGCAGGAGGGGAAAGCTTCCAGTTTCTTTTCATTTTTTCCTGTAGCAATGTTAAGCGCTGTTGTGTAGGAGAGTGAAATGAAGTCAGGAAATACATACATGAGATCCAAGGTAAGGGATCAGAGCTGAGTTAACCCTCTCCTGGGAGTAAGCTGTCAAGTCCTTTTTTAGGCCACTCTCAGCCAGGACGTAGGATGTCCTGCAGGAATTTAAATTCATTCTCTCCCCACCTCCTCCACCACTTTCTTGAGAAAGGGTCTTATGTATACCCGGACTGGCCTCAGACTGTTCTACAGCTAAGGATGACCCTGAACATTGACCCCTGCCTCCAGCTCCCGTGTTCCTGGCATAGACTTGTGCTACAGTGTTTGGCTCATTGGATGCTGGGGTCAAACCCAGGGCTTCATGCCTGCCAGGCAAGTAGTCTACCAGCTGAGCTGCACTGGTCTAATCTGGCCTGTACGCGCATCACTGAGGGAGATAAAATGCCAGTCACCAAGTACATCGCTACTGAGCGTGCACCCAAGGTGTTCCATATTCTACCACAGAGACTTACTTATCCATGCTTATAGCTGGTCTACTCACCCCAGCAGGGAAATGGAGGCAGTGCAGATGTCAGTCGATAGAGGAATAGATAATGGAAACACGGTACAGTCACAAAAGGGAATATTATTCGGCTGTGAAGAAAAATGGAACTATGGAATTTGCATAAAGATGGACGACCTGAAAAGTATCTATCAGGGTGACCCAAACTCAAATAAGAACCAGACCTCCCTCATATGCAGCCCCTAGCCAACAGGATACACATGCAAGCAGGCATAAGTGTGGATACAGTTTAAATTTTAGACAGGACATCAAGGAAGGGTAGTACTAGGTGATAATCAAGAATGCACGACACCCAAATCATGAAAAAGGATGTGAAACTAAAAATTTCACCTAGTTTGGATGTAGGAGAAATTTGAAGTAATAAAATTGATGCTATGAAAAGGTTCTTAATAAATTTGCTTAGGAAATGCTAAGTTACACACAGAGAACTTAGCTAAAGGAATGCTGCCTGCTCTAAGACTGGAAGACAAAGCCAGGCAGTGGTGGCACACGGGCGGTGGTGGAACACACCTTTAATCCCAGCACTTGGGAGGCAGAGGCAGGTGGATTTCTGAATTCGAGGCCACCCTGGTCTACAGAGTGAGTTCCAGGGCAGCCAGGACTACACAGAGAAACCCTGTCTCTAAAACAAACAAACAAACAAAAAACAAAAGACTGGAAGACAAGCAGTGTACTGACCAGGCTTGTTAGAAACTTTTTACTGTAGTTGAAGTTTAAGGATCACTGGAAAAGTTCTAGTTGGTGTTTGCTCGACAAGGTCGACCCTAGTTAGGCTGTGTTCCTATGACAAAAGGAACCATGGTCTCCTAACAAAATCCTCACTTAAAACTGGCTACATTAAAGACCTTGACTCTAACCCCAGCTTGTGGGGCAGGACAGGGTGACACCTGTATTGATTCCTCTTCTGCCAATACATCTTGGTTCCAGGAAAGGAATAATTCTGTCAGGCAAGCAAGACAATCCTGTATAACAACTTTTTGAGAACAACACTGGTGCACTTATGAAGTAGTTCTGGCCATATCTTTGCTGGGTAAATCTCCCATCTGCCCAAGTGACCAGACTGTCTCCTGTTTCTGTTTACATTATTCAAAACTTGAAAAAGGATGACATGGTAGGCAGAATATTTAAACCTAAGACTTATAGAAACTGGTAATGTTTCTATTCAAGGCTGGTTCTCTTCTATGTGTTAGCCAGTTAGTGCTGTTATTATTAAAGTGTTTTTATTATAGTGTCATTACTAAAGAGTATTTCCTTTTATTGATTAATTAGAAAGCGATTTCTAACTGTGGAGTGACTTTTCACTGGAAAAACATTAATTCTATAACACTTTGACTCCCTTCCTATTATTACTACTATTATTTTGTGGTAGATCCATGAATTCAATTTTTGGGAGATTGAAATACTAAGAACCATTTTTTTTTCTTTGCATTCCAAAAGAATACGGCATGTACTATTTCTTTCAGGCAAGGATTATGAAAGACAGGCTTATTAAGAAATTCCGTCGGCCATCTGTGTCTAGTCCCTACGGATGTTTGTCACATTGACTCAGAAAAAGTTATTTAAAAAATTGTTTCCGGGGGAGATTTTTGTTGTTGTTGTTGGTGGTGGTGGTTTTTGAGACAGAGTTCTTCTGTCTAACAGTTCTGGCTGTCCTAGAACTTGCTTTTAGACCAGGTTGGTTTCGAACTCAGGGAGATCTACCTCCTCTGCCTCTGGAGTGCTGGGACTAAAGGCATGTGCCACCTTGCCTGGCTCAGGGGAAGTTTTTGTAGCCTAAAACATCTTCCTCTTCTCTTCTGTTTATATCAGATTATTCTATTAATATGTAAATTGAACTGCTATTTGTAAAATAGAATATAGCTTTTGGTTAAAAAAATAAAAGGCCAAAGACCCAATTTTACCTGAGTTGAAGTCCCTCAAAGGTTAAGGCGACTCCTCAGGCTGCTGTAGGTGACAGGGAGGTCTTGTCTCCATCCCTCTGGTCACCAACAGGAGGGGAAGCTAGAGTTTCCTGGAATTCCTGACTTAAGCGTGAAGGTGGGGGTGGGATCTCACCCACCCACCCAGGGAACACATTTCAGTCCTCTCAGTCTCCACACAGTATCTTCCACCAGTGCAGCTTCAGATGTCACCCTCCCGAGTGGATCTCACGCCTCTGCTATGCTGGGTCCGCTGATTCTCTGGTCACACAGCGGGCGCATGCGCAGCAGACCCACGCAGTGCCGCACAGGCAGCCCCCTTCTCATCTCCCTGAGTGAGTTGTTGGTTTTGTGAGACGCGGGCGGGCGTCTATGATGTTTACCGGGCTATCCTCCCTCTTTCCTGCCACCAAGCACGTGAAGAGCAGCCTGGTTCCAGGCTGTGGGCTCTCTCTGCCTTTGGGCATGCGCACAGGCCTATGGAGCCTGGACTTGGGAGGCAAGGCTCCTGGACTGGGCTCTCCTCGCTCTCAGCGGACAGACGAATGAAGTCCTGTCACCTCCAAGTCCAGCAACCCACCAAACCCAGCTGCCTCTGGCCAGGGGTGATTAGGTCTCCAGAGGGCTAGCCCCTGCTTTGTCCTGGGCCCTGTGAGCTCAGATGGAACAATCCACACCCCTGATAGACCTTTTTCCTGGAAACCCGATAATATGTAAGAATCTTCATCACTCCTGGGGCGGTGACACACAGGCTCTAGGGAGGGCTGCAGGAGGCGGCTTCCTTGCCAAGAGCTGGAGCTCAAGATGGGGAAAGGAGGGGTTTCTCAGGGCCTCAGGGACAGTAGGAAACTAAAACACATGGCTCTGTTCCACTTAGGGGACCTGTCTTCAGGTCCCAGCTGTTTAAGCCCCCCCCCCGGGGGGGGGCACTTAGCTCTGGGGAGTACTTAGCTCTGAGGAAGCACTTAGCTCTGAGGAAGCACTTAGCTCTAGGGAACACTGTGAGAACTAGTGTTGGCTGTCAGCAGGCCTGCTGGCTCTGATCAGTAGAGCCAGAAGTGGTGCTCAGCATACAGAAAGGCCAGCGGAGTCCCATCCTGTTCGGTTGGCTGCCTGCTTCCTCTTCCCAGAACTGTCCTTGAACCAGGATGCTGGTCCTTGGAGATAAGAGAGGACAGTGGGTTAACAGACAGCCAGGCCTCAATCCCTAGAGGCTCAGGCCATGGGTCACGGCCTCGGGATGCTGCTGTTCTCTGGGAGGAAGACAGTGTTCAAGCTGTACCTCATAACCAGCCTTGTACTCCTGTTGCTGGGGACAAGGTGTTGACAAGGACCCAAGTGCCCTGTCCCCCACTTCCTGCTCCCAGTCCCAGTCGAGGCTTCATTAAGTACTGGAGGATAGGCGAGGACAGAGTCTTGCTGGGCGCCAGGTAGCTGTTCGTCTGGGCCCCACTTCTAGGCTGGACGGTGGTGAATCCTCCACCACCAGGCAGGATGAGGAGGTGTTTCTAGAAGAGAAGCACGAGGGCCAGAGATGTTCTGAGGGGTGCCTCCCTCCCCAGAGCAGCAAACCTGGCTGGCACTCTCCAAGCGTCAGAGAGGGGGCTGCAAGAATGCAGACACCACAGCTAGGCCTTTTAGCTGCCACAGCGCCCCGCAAGCCACCTTCCTCATGTGCCCTATTTGACTACACTCAGCGCCCGGCAGTCTGTGGCAGGAGGATTGCCATGAATTTGAGGCCAGTCCGGGATTCATAGTAAGACCATGTTAAAAAGTCAAAATATTAATAATAATCAAGAATAAATAATAAGGATAAAAGATAAATGGCGACAAGATGACTCAGGGGTAAAGGCACTTGCCAGCAATCCCAGTGACCCACACTGTGGACAGAAAGAGCCAACTCTGGTCTCTGCACCCACGCTGTGGCACAAGTGCTCACACACATAGGCACACATATTAACACATGTAATATATTTTCTGTATATGTTTTTATATGCATGTGAATGTATGTCACATATAAAAGCACATGACCAAGGAGGCCAGAGGAAGACGCTAGAGTGATAGGAGCTCGTGGGCCAACCAGCATGGCTGCTCGCAACCAAACTTGAGTCCTTTGGAAGAACAGTGAGTACTCTTAACGGCTGAGCCATTTCTCCAACTCCGAGAATAATAAAAAAAAAAATGATATAAAACATTTTCCAAACTCGGCTCCTTTAAGCATTCCCACATCAGAGGCTAGAGGGTGAGAACAAAGGTCCGTTTTGCAGACTGTTTGGAAAGTTCTGACAGACCACGACGTCCCAGGATTAACATGCGATTTCCTCCCAAACTCAGTCAGGAGACTTTCTTTACTCAAATTAAGATGAAGACCTTCGCTGGGCGGTGGTGGCACATGCCTTTGATCCCAGCATTTGGGAGGCAGAGGCAGATGGATTTCTGAGTTCGAGACCAGCCTGGTCTACAGAGTGAGTTCCAGGACAGCCAGGGCTACACAGAGAAACCCTGTCTCAAAAAAACCAAAAAAAAAAAAAAAAAAAAAAAAAAAAGATGAAGACCTCCCTGAATTCCCTGCCCCCCATCTTTGCACAGTGCTTGACAACTGCTTAGACATCTCATCTTAATGTTAAGCTGGATGGGAAGTTCTGAAGTAAGAATGAGAAACTTCATACAAGCTCATGGGCTACAGGGCGACCTGACCTGACGGCACCACATCCACTCACGCTCCTCCTGACCTGGCTCACTAGTAGGCATGGAGTACTGAGTCTAGCAGACTGGGCGGAGGTCATTCTATTTGGAGGCCCATACGATTGGAGATGGGCGGTGGACAAAAGGTCCCTCAAGCAGCCCCACTGGAGAGAGAGCTCAGGCATGTAGGAAGAGAAGAGCAAAGTGCCGACCAGGGTGTGGGCGGTGGTCAGCTGAGTTCCCGTTCTTTCGTTTCAGGAACTGCTGTTAGTAGCCTGCCATTTCCTTGCAGCTTCTGCGTAAGCCCAGCTCGGAGTTCTTTTCCTAGAAGGACTGACTCAATCCCCTTACCAGATTCCTCTATCCATATATGTCCTGACGGTCCTATTCCGTGACCCACATTTGTGCCCCACTTTAAAGAAGCCTTTCTGGGAACCAGGGTTGGGCTGACGGATATCCACAGCCCTCGCCCTTAAACTTGGGGTGAAGAACATTGGGGTTTGCTCTGGCCAGATGTTCTGATGTATAGGCCACAGGTGGGAACAGGGGTCATCTGGGGAGGGTACCGTTTACCATTCGGCTCCCTGTTGGCAGGTCTGAGTCAGCTTGCTCAGGAGTTGGGCCAAGATGCCCAGGGCATCCCAGGCTGCCAGCACACACTCTGCCTGGGGTGGGGCTGGGGACGGCTATAGAGAGCCACGTGTAGCCTGAAAGTGGTGGGGGCTGTTCAACGTGGTCGTGGTCGGTATCCCTGTGATAACTAAAGGTTAGAGAGCTCCAGCCAACCCTCCAGGAGGAATCCCCGTGTCAGGTTTCAAACCTGGGGCACAGAAAGGGCTGAGGTGCTGATTTGGACACTGGTCACCAGGTTCTTTCTGCATCCTCAGTCCTTACCTGTTACAGGTAAGGCTGGCACTTCCTACCCACTAACCGGACCTCTCTAGCCTAGGGCACTGGGCTGCTTTTCCCTATATAATCCAACCATTTTGCTTACCTGCTCTCTTTGTACTTTTGGGCCTCCTGCCTGTTGTAACTGATTCCCCTCTCTCGCCTGACCCTCCTCTACCTCCCCTCACCTGTCAGTCCCGTCATGCCCCAGCCTCTGCCTATGCTCTTCCACACATCTAGAGTAAGCCCTCTCCTCCAGCATACATACCTAGGAGCAGTCATCGATCGTTCTTTTTTTTTTTTCTGTTCACCCAGAGCTATTCAGAAACACTTCACCTCTGCTCAGCCTCAGGGAACCTTCACAGTACAGCCTGACAGTCCTCATTCCCAGGACTGAGATACCACACTGCACCCAGTTCATTGCGGGAGTCCGGGTGCTAGTTCACAAACCCCACTTCTCCTGGGACCCTGGGCGGGTAGGAGGGAGATGATTTGTTTTAGGGCTACAAGAGAGGAACTCATGCTAGCTCTCACCACACCAGGCTAGAGCTTGAGACTGTTAAGCCCTTGAGTCGGGGAATGGGGGACAGGAGCAGCCTGTGGCTCCACCCTAGCTCTTTGGCCACAGAGCGCGTCCCACATAAAACAGTGTCGCTTGTATCCTTGGAGTCCTAGCTAGCACCTGGAGTTGCCTCTTGACACCAAAGTCCAAGCAAGTTTTTCCCAGGGTTCTCAGAGCAGATATTCATGCTTATTTATCCCTTTTGTTTGCCTTTATCTAAAGAGCTTTGAGAACTGGAGGTCTTAGTTGGAGCACAAGTCCCACTGCACATTGGTGACAGATGACCTCAGGGATCACTTTGGGTGGTATTTGAAAGGCTGGGGTTTCTGAAGCCCCATGATACTTCTCTCTCTGATTTGGTGTCTTGGCTTCAGGTCACCCAGATGTGCCGGGATTCCATTTGGCTCTGCTGGGCCACAGTCTGGTCAAATCTGGGTCCTTAAGAATTCTCTATGTTCTGGCCCAGATCTCTATCCCACTTACTCACAGCCCCTGGCTTTTCCTCCCCCCAGGATGAACATTTCCTCAGGGTCTCCAGCCTCAGGGAGGCACAATTTACCTTAAACTCCAGTTACTGAAACTGACCTGGCTAGTATCTGCTGAGACATTTCAGTCACAACGGCACATGCTGTTCTTGTGGAGGACTCTAGTTCACTTCCCAGCACCCGTGTTGGGAAGATCACAACTTTAAGGAAGTTTGGGGTGGCAGAGCTATCCAGAGGCTCTGTAGCTTTGTCCCCATCATGCACACAGTAGGATGCATTTCTAGTGACCTCAGCTGAAGTAAGACCCACAGACAACTATAATCCCAAAAGGCTTTCATAGGATAACAGCTCGTTAAGTCAAGGAAAAAAAGTGGTTTTAGGGAACTGGGGAAATGGTTAAATAGGTAATATGTTTGATGTGAAAGTGTGAGGTCTAGGGTTTGGATACTCAGCACCCAAATACCTGGGAAGCCCATGTGTAATCACAATGTTTAAGAAGAAAAAATGGGATCCCTGAGGCAGACTGGTTAGCCAGAGTCAAATCGGTGAGTTCTAGATACATTAAAAAACAAAACAAAGCCAGGCAGTAGTGGCGCATGCCTTTAATTCCAGCACTTGGGAGGCAGAGGCAGGCAGATTTTTGAGTTTGAGGCCACCCTGGTCTACAGAGTGAGTTCCAGGACAGCCATGGCTATACAGAGAAACCCTGTCTCAAAAAAACTAAAAACCAAACCAACCAAACAAAAACAGCCTCAGTAAATAATGTGGCCAGTGATTGAGGCAAACACCAAGAATTAACCACACACACACACACACACACACACACACACACACACACACACACATAGGCTGGAGGCTCCTGAGGAACAGCACCCAAGGTTGCCTTTAGCCGCCTCTGTGTTCGTGTGTTCCCTGTGCACATGAGCCAACAAACAGCAGTAAAAGTGGGTTTTATCGTTCTCATGAGATAGCACAGAGGCAGAGATCAAAAGACACTTTGAAACTTGCGTGGGCTGCATCTCCCATGTCACATTTGAGGTCAAGAAGTAAATTACCAGCCAGAGAGGAGGGCAGGCAGGAAGTAAAGGGTCAGAGGTTCTGGGTCAGGGGTCAGGGGTCAGGGGTTGGGGGTCGGGGCTCAGGGGTGGGTTACAGGGTATGCCATGGCTGGTGCTGTGTGCTAGTCACCAACAGAGGAGCCCGCTCTGCCTGGCAGGTGGGGGTTGCTGTCCATAAGGGCTTCGTGTGCTGGAATTCCAGCCTTTCGGCTGAAGCTCTCTGACCAGAGCTATGGGGGAGGTGATTGTTTTGCATAGCTCCTGGGCCTTTGCACATCTTTGTGTGTGTGTGTATGTGTGTGTGTGTGTGCCAGTGTGCACTGCACAACCAAAGGGTATGGATTAGCATGTGAAAGTCATTGTGTGTGAGTTATGGGAAAGGGAATGTGTGTGTGTGCGTGCGCGCGCATTTCAGGGACACTGTGGCCATGCAGCAGGCTTCCCCTATCAGGAAGAAGGGCCTGGAGATCCAGTGTGATGTCTAAAGGAATAAACTGGTTTTGGCAGCCCCTGGGACAAACCTTAATATATCTGTCTTCTCAAAAAATGATAAATTGGAGGGAATTCTGCACTGAGCTCTGTTAGTGCAGGTCCTGGAACTGGCCCTGGGTGAGTCACTCCTCAGAGTTACTAGTCTCTGCCCAGAACCTCCCGGTAACAGTAGGTGAGCAGGACTGGATATTGTCTCAGAGAGGCCACTGAAGAACACAGCAGGAAGGACCAGGTCTGGTGTCCTTTGGCCACCTCCCCCACCTCCCGATAGGACAGGCATCATTATCCAACCCACACATTCACACCGGGTTAGAAGCTTATCAGGGACAATGGTTCCTTGTCCTGGGATCAAAGTGTAAACGAAACTAGGATAGTTCTAGCTTTGGGACTGGTCAGGGGAACATTTTGTGTTTTTCTCACACTGTAGCTCAGAACACCCGGAACTCACTCTGTAGTCCAGGCTGGGCTTGAACACAGAGCAGTCATCCTACCCTAGCTCCCTAAGTGATGGGATTTTTGGCATGTCACTATGCTCAGCGGGTCTGTCTTTCCTCCTACTCGGTAAACTTGCTGACTCTGCTTAATATTGGCTAGTCCTGAAATTCTTTTCTCCAGTGTAGGTCTAGAATTCTGGTGTACTGCTGGGGATGTAGCTCTCTGGTTGCCTAGCATGCATGAGGCCCTAGGTTCAATTCCCAGCAATACCAACACTCCTCCAAAAGGTTCTTAAGTATTAGATACCCTCGTCTGAGTGGCTGATCAGAGAGTTCCCAGAGTTGTCCCCAAATAATAGTCTACTGCCACTCCTCTTGGTAACATGGGATGGCTTTGTTTGGTTGATTGGTTGTTTTGTTTTCTGAGACAGGATTTCTCTGTGTGTAGCTCTGGCTGTCCTGAAACTCATTCTGTAGACTGCTGGCCTCAGACTCAAAGAGATATGTTTGCCTCTGCCTCCCCAGTGCTGGAATTAAAGGCATATACCACCACTACCCAGGAACAGAACAAGATGTTAAAGACACAGCGTACTTTGTTTGTAGGACATAAAAAGAAAAGTCTGTAACTGATCTAGAAGCTTCTTCCCTACTGGCTAGCTTTCACAGTGCTGGGGTGTGCTATACAGGTTGCTAGGGGAGAGAAATCAGCAGCCGTCTTATGTAATGCACCTTTCAAGCTACAATACCGCCTTGCCAGTTAAGATACACCCAGTGATACAATAATAGTGCGGCTGTTGTGGGCTGCCAAAACCAGTTTATTCCTTTAGACATCACACTGGATCTCCAGGCCCAAGTACTTCCTGGTCGGATCTGAGATACATTCATTCCACAGGAGGAAATTCACATCTAGCACTATAACCCTGGTCAAAAGCCCATGGCAGGGGAGGCCATCAATCCCATGGAGGAGTCTACTACTCTTGTTTTGTTAAATAGACATGGTGTCTAACTACCTTTAAAATATTTATGCTACATTCATAGATTTGTGTTGCTTTCAGCCGTGGTCAAAGCAGTTTCTCATTGCATCGCCAGTCACCACAGAGATCTGCGGCTGGCCAGGGTGCTGGGGATAAATGACGTCTGTGCACTCTGTCCTAAACAGGGCATCAATATCGCCTCCTCAGAGGCTCAGAGAACTGTTGTAGATGAGGGAGAAGAAAGGATATAAGAGCCAGAGGAGGGGAGGAGTGCAGCCAGAAGCCATCTTTTGGGCATGACAACCGTTGTACCCATGAACTCAGCAGCTGTGATTATCTACAAAGTCCTAACGTAAAATGGCACCAACACTCCCACTATAAATGGGGAGGGACTGAGCCGTTGACAGTTAGTGGGTGATATGGAGGGCGATTGTCTTCAGTGGCATAGACATTAGTAAGGTCTCCATGCTCCAGTAAAAACCCCTTCCCGAGCTCATGTAGGCACCCATGATTAATAAACATGGGACAGGGGAGTAGGCAGGAGCTCACTTGGAAGGGAGAAGGGGTTCAGCAATAACTGGGGAGAAAGAAGATAGGGTATAATAATAATAAAATAATAAAAACAAATAATTTATTATATATGAAGTTTCTAAAAGTTCTGGCTCACAATCCAAGGATACAATTCATGATAATGAGAAGTCGAGGCAATGGAATCTTGAAGTCACTGGTCACACTGTATCCAGTCAGCAAGTCAACATCTGTTGCTCAGTTCTCTTTCTCCACTTAAGCAGTGTAGGGTCCTTAGCAGGGAGTGGGGCTGGTCTTCTCACCTCAATTATTTCAATCTAGATAAGGTCCCGCCCAGATACTGGTCTCCTAGGTGATTCTTGGCTCTGTCTAGTTGACAGCTAACACTACCATCACAGTGGCTCATTCTTTAGATCCCTGGCTGGGGACTGGCTGGGGACAGGAGAGATGGCTTGTCTGCTAAGACCACTTGTTCTTGCAGAGGAACTGGATCTGTTTTTCAGCAGCACATGGTGACTTGAAACCATCTATAATTCATAGTTCCTGGGGATCTGCTGTCTTCTTCTGGCCTCATCAGGTGATGTCATTGGCTGGACATGCATACATGCGGTGAAATATTCATATACGTAAAAAAAAATTTTTAAAGCGGTTTAGGGAAATTTTTTGAAAAAAGAAAGATCTCTCAGGTTTACGTAGTCTTAATTTTTCCTTTAGAGAAAAAGGATTGCATGTATGCATACACATTTCTATATATGTTCTCCTAGAACTCACTCTGTAGACCAGGCTGCCCTGACTGCCTCTGCCTCCCAAAGCTGGGTTTAAAGTTGAGCATCAGCTCCACCCGGCTGAGAAAGTACACATTTTTACTTAGTCTGTGTTTTTACTCTCATTCTGATTTGTGTTATATTCATAGTAAGCTGGAATCCATTTGTAATTCGCCAGTAAGCAGGCTTTATGCTTTCTTTAAACTGCGGTTAACGGGCCATTGCAAATGAAGGCTTTGAATATCGGCATTTTCCTCCTGGCCTCACGTGCCAGTTCTTAGCATTTTTGAATGCTCTCATTCTTTTTTTTTTTTTGGATTTGGTTTTTTCGAGACAAGGTTTCTCTGTGTAGCCCTGGCTATCCTGGAACTCACTCTGTAGACCAGGCTGGCCTCAAACTCAGAAATCTGCCTGCCTCTGCTTCCCAGAGTGCTGGGATTACAGGCGTGCGCCACCACTGCCCAGCAAATGCTCTCATTCTTGTTCATGAACAAATAACACTTTTGAAAAACAATTTTCTTAAAATCCTGTCACCCAGAACACAATGAGGTGCTACCCAAATATTGCAACAGCTTACCCCCGCTCTCTGAAGCAGGCTTTTCTTTTCCACTTCATAAACAGGCTGTGAAAGAAGAAGCCATGTGTGGCTTCTTTCTGTACCGTGGACCAGCACTTAGGAGGCAGGCACAGGTGAATAGCTGTGAGTTCCAGCCTGGAGGCCAGCCTGGTCTACATACACAGGTCCAGACCAGACAGGGCTACATAGGGAGACCTTGTTTAAACAACCAAAGAACAACAACAAAAAAACAACAACAACCGTGTGGGGGTGGGTGGGGTGGGGTGGGGAGAGCCCTGTCACTTCTAAGAAGCAGTTCCTGAGGCTTAGAAGGGAAACTCTTCAGGTTGTATCTGGCAATATTGGCTGTGGTTCCTACTGCTGGTGACACCCTGTCTCCATAGTACTTGCTTTTACAGCACTTGGAAGAGTCCACCACCAGCTGTGCTATGCAAGGACTTCTGTAGTATGTTTCCCATAATCCTGAAGTCACCAGGCAGAGCTGGTGTCTGTCAGCCCACAGCATGGTGGAAAGCCTCTAGGGGTCCCTGGCTCTCATATCTTCTCTTTCTTCAATGCCAGATCCTTGTGCTCAAACAGAGACCCAACTCCCAGTGCATGTGCAGAGGTCAACACAACACAGGCCTCAAGATTTTTCTCCATCTCCTTCTCGTTGAACTCAACCTCCTCCACTGCTGGTAGGAATTCCTGAACGTGCTTATTCTTTGTCATCCACTGAACCAACCCCCCCATCCTTCAACCCCTGCGTGCTCACACGCATCTAAAGAACAGACCATGACAGTGAAGTTGGCCCTCCAGTGAAACTCCGCTTGGAGCTTGTCTTAGTCAGGGTTGTACTCCTGCGCCAAACATCATGGCCAAGTAGCAAGTTGAGGAGAAAGGGGTTTATTCAGCTTACACTTCCACACTGCTGTTCATCACCAAAGGAAGTCAGGACAGGAACTCACACAGGCCAGAAACTTGGAGGCAGGAGTTGATGCAGAGTCCAAGGTGGGTATTTCTTACTGACTTGCTTCCTCTGGCTTGCTCAACTTGCTCTCTTTTAGAACCAGGCCAGGTTCTTACCAGCCCAGGGATGGCACCACCCACCATGGGCCCTCCCACCTTCATCACTAATTAAGAAAATGCCTTACAGCTGGATCTCATGGAAGCATTTCCTCAAGGGAGGCTCCTTTCTCTGTGATAACTCCTTTCTGTGTCAGGTTGACACAAAAACCCAGCCAGTACAGAGCCTGAACTGACAAGAAGCCACCATCCATTCAAGACAACACCGTGAGCCAGTTCGGGCCTATTCCTCCATATTGATCTCCCATGGACCTCCCCTTTCCCACCAGAGACTCAGAAAGAAGCATGAATGTTGAACTGCAGGCACATAGGAGGGCATAAAATACCTACTCTGATCCAATTTTCAAACATTGGAAAGATTTGGGGGTGGGGATGCCACAGCTCCCTCTGTGACTCCGCCTCCATCTGTGTCATTATTAGGCACTGTCCAGTGTCTCTTCTCTCTTGCTCACCCTTTCCAGTGGCCGGTGTTGCCGGGTCTTCTCTGAGAGGCTTCCCTGCACGGTGAGTGGGGTCCGTGCCCATCCTGCTCTGAAGCGGTGAGACAGATGGCAGAAAGCTCCACCGGGCTTGGGATCCCAAAGGAAAGCTCTCACGGGGTTGACTGATTCAGACAGACTTACTATGTAGCCTTGGTTATCTCAAACTTGCTATGAAACCCAGGCTGGCCTTGAACTCAAACTTCTACTGCCTCTGCTTTCTGAGTTGAGAGTTAGCAGGGGTTATCAGATTACAGGCCAGCTCTGTAGATTTTATTTATTATGAGAAAGGTCAAGCATCAACTCAGACAGAGAGCATAAAACAGCAACCACGGTCACCCACAGCCCAGTTTCAAGAATTATCAACAGGGAGCCTCTTCTCCCTGAAACTTCCTGGCCCTCACCCCATTTCCTGACACTTGGAGAGCACATGCTTGCTTCCTAGAGTTGCCAGCAGCTCAGATGGGGAGGTGCCCATACATTTGATAGAGTGGACACGCTAGTTGCATGCACAACTGAGAGAAGTACTCTCCTTTTACATTCTGGAGCATGGACAGCCCCTGGGAGCAGAGTCTATAGCTGTGCTGAGATTATAAGGGGTGGAGGTCTCCTGTGTGCTATACGGCTTCTGTTGGAGACCTGCCAGGCCTCAGGGACACTTTCCCACATTATTTTTGTCTTTTAAAAGCTTGGGTGTTGCCCAGTTGGTGCTTTAAGTAGTGCCAAAATGACTCTAGGGTCAATTATTTCAGAGTAACACAGGCGTCTTGTCTATGTCCTTGGGTTGCCTACAACACTGCCAGCATCCCAAGTCAATCTTGAGGACCCCACCACAGGGCATATCCAGTTTTCAGGACCAGAGCAGGCTGCAAGCCTTTGGATGTCTGGCCCCTGGGCCTGATTCGGGACCTTGTGTTAACCCTGGCCCAGGCTTGGGATAGGGTTAGTCAACACTGTCCATCCTGAAACTATTTGTTAGAGAAATCAGTTCTATAGCTAAACGTGACGGCCTCCTCAGCCAGCCACCTACCACACCAGCAGGGTATGTGTGTGAGTATGAGTGTATGCATGTGTGTGTATATGTGAGTGTGTGTATATGTGCATGTGTGTGTGAGTGTGTGTGTATATGTGAGTGTGTGTGCATGTGTGTGTATATGTGCATGTGTGTGTGAATATGTGTGTGTATATGTGAGTGTGTGTGCATGTGTGTGAGTGTGTGCATGTGTGTGTGAGTGTATATGTGTGTGTGCAAGTGTGTATGTGTGTGAGTGTGTGTGCAAGTGTGTATGCAAGTGTATATGTGTGTGAGTGTGTGTGTATGTGTGTGCAAGTGTGTATGTGTGTGAGTTTGTGTATTTGAGTATGTATGTGAATGTCTGTGAGTGTGAGTGTGTGTGTGTGTGTGTGTGTATGTCTGTATGAGTATGTGTCTGTGTGAGTGTGTGTGTGTGTGTGTGTGTGTGAGTGTGTGTGAGTGTGTGTGTGTGAGTGTGTGTGTGTGAGTGTATTTCACTGCTGGCATATAGGGGAGACTCTCCTTTGTCACAGAAGAAAGGCAGAAGGAAAGGTCAAGCAGTTCAGGAAGGAAAGTAAGGGACAGTCTCTGCTGATGGCGCCGAGCTTGGAGCTTTGCACCCATCCTGGTTAGATGGCTCAACTCTACCCTGATTTCCTGAGCTGTCCTGTGTCATCCTCACAAAGCCCCTGCCTCAGCCACAATGTGGGACAGCCACATTGTGGGAGGAACAGACCTTGGAAATCTTGGATGCCTGTCATGCCTCAGCCCAGCTGGATTGCAGATGAGGCCTGTCAACCACGTGGGGAGGTACAGAGAAACCCTGTCTTGGAAACAAAACAAAACAAAACCAAAAAAGAAAAAGAAAAAACAAAGAAATAAAGGAAGGAAGGAAGAAACAAACTGTGGTGGGTGTAAGTGGAATGGCCCGCACAAGCTCATGCGTTTGTCTGCTGGGCACATGGGGAGTGGCACTGTTAGGAGGTGTGGCTTGCTGGAGGAAGTGTGACACTGTGGAGGTGGTTTTGAGATCTCAGCTCAAGTCATTTCTCTCCATGAGGCCCGTGGATCAGGATGTAGAACTTTCAGCTCCTTCTCCAGAGCCACGTTGGCCTGCACGCTGCCATGTTTCTTGCTATAATCGTAATGGACTCAAACTTTGAACTGGAAGTCAGTCCCCAATTAAATGTTTTCCTTTTTATAAAGAGTTGCAGTAGCCGTGGTGTCTTTTCACAGCAATAGAAACCATAAGACAGACAAGATGGAAGGAAGGAAGGAAGCGAGGGAGGGAGGAAAGGAAGGAAGAACATTCCTGAGACAAGGAGTAGGCTAGCCCATAAACGCTGGGTTACATAGAACACGATCCTTTACGTAACACGTACACAGCACCTGCCGCTTTCACATTTGCATGCCCAAGGCTTTTCTTGTGCATGCTGTTTATGTAGCAGGCCTGATGTAAACGGGCCTGAACGTGCTCAGTTGTTGCATGAAGCCCTTGGGGAAATTTCCAGTCTCTCCCTGCAAACTGGCTTTTTTCATATGTTAATCTTGATATTTCAGTCTCTAGTGCCAGCTCCCTTGCTGAAGTGGAGTGGGTTAGAGGGGCGGGAAGTCTCATGGTAGGATGCCTTAGATAAGGTCCCTTTTCTTAGGTCCAGCCTACCCATTAGAATTAGCCATAAAAGTACCAAGGCTACAACAAGTCAAACCATCTCAGGACCAAAATCAAGGGCAGAGGTCTAGAGGTCACAGGAATTTTTAAGAGATAGACAATTGATTCTCATTTCTTCCTAAGAGACAGACTAGGGACAGAGCCTAGAAGACCTAGGGAATAGCAGACACACTAGAGCTTGATCAGCCTGAAGTGACCACCAGGCTGTGCCATTGGCAAGCAGAAAGGTTCAAGGAGGTCTTTCCTGAAAAAGGCCCAGTAGCAGGAGTGGGAGGGCATGGGCTTCTGGGCGATATCAAAGATCCCAGGATTCCAGGTACCTGTTCCAAGGCCATGGTGGGGGTGGGGTAGCCAAGTGCTCCCGGGAGCAGTACATTTCCATAATCTTTTCTCTACCAGATGTTGGGATGGACTCAGTCCTGACTCTGGGGGGCTGTGTTCTCTAACTGTGCATATTTAATGCAGACACCCAGCACAGTGGGATTTGGGAATGAGTTTTGGCCCAAGTCTGTCATGTCCACATGCTTCCTAGGCACGGGGCTCTGTGCCCGAGCCAGGGAGTACATAGTCCTGTCTTCCCTGGAAAGGGACAGACAGCTGGACAAGACTCCTAGAAATCTGATCACTCACCAGAAGCAGTGATTGAAGAAGGATGTTTTGATAGCTTTTGGGGACCTTTTGTGTGTCCCTAGAGATCACTCATGGGTTCCCCAAGTGGGTCCCATACTGACTGGGACAGAGGGGACACCCCTAGGGTCTTGAGCTCTTAGAGCTGCCAGGATGCATTTCACCCTTCATCTTCCAAGGGGGAGGGGCTCACAGCCTGTAGACAGTAGGTATCCTTCAACAGCCTGTAGACAGTAGGTATCCTTCCACAGCCTGTAGACAGTAGGTATCCTTGCAGTCCCAACCACCCAGCTTATACTGTTGATTTTGCTTAAGGCTCAAAATAAGGAAGCTAAATAGAAATAGCTAAAGCTGTTTTCAACCCAAGCATATGTTATTCATCATGTGAGGTACTGTCAGTCACTGGAATGATGGACGACGGCATCCTCCCACAAGGGCAGACTGCCAGTAACTTGAGGGCAAGGCAACTGGCCTGAGTCTTATTTGCCCAGCATAGCTAATTCTTGAATGTTGTTTAGATTTTTTTTATCTTCTTAAGGCAATGATTGCCATTTTGGAGGGTGATGAAGAAGCCAAAAACAGCCCTGGCATTTAACTGGGTACCTAGAAGTACCTCTGCTGTAGGGGCCTGGGTGGGATAAGGTGGGTGGGTGGGTGGCTTCACTCATTGTCTCCGCCAGAGTCCAGGGCCAGCAGTACCTATTATTATAGGCTTGTAGCCAGTTGACACACGGGGGCCTGGATGTGGCTGTTGGTTACCAAGACAGGGCTTACCTCATCTCTGGCTTTGTGGTCTCCTGGGTGGAAAAGGCAAAAAAGGGTGGGAGGGAAAGAGCCTGTATTCTCCAAAGGTCAAGAGCCCTGGGATGTCAGAGAATGTTTCAGGACTCTAAACCCCAAAGGCATCAGACTTCCAGGGATCCCTACAAAGGTGGTTCTCAACATGTTGGTTGAGACCCCTTGGGGTCGAGATGGGTCGAACAACCCTTTCACAAGGGTCATATATCAGATATCCTGTATATCAGATATCCTGTATATCAGATATCCTGTATATCAGATATCCTGTATATCAGATATCCTGTATATCAGATATCCTGAATATCAAACATTTACACCATGATTCATAAACGTAGAAAAATTACAGTTATGAAGTAGCAACAAAAATATTTCTATGGTTGGGGGGGTCCCCCAACATATATTAAAGTGTCACAGCATTAGGAAAGTTGAGAACCAGGCTGGAGAAATGGCTCAGCGGTTAAGAGCACTGACTGCTCTTCTGGAGGGCCTGAGTTCAAATCTCAAAAACCACACGATGGCTCACAACCATCTATCTGTAATGAGATCCGATGCCCTGAAGACAGCTATAGTGTACTTACATATAATCAATCAATTAATCACTCTTTAAAAAAAAAAAAAGGAAAGTTGAGAACCACTTCTGCTCTAGAGAATAGCAAGTACCAGTGTATGCAGGGGAGTGAGTGTATATATGACACACAGCTCTGGATGGCTGTCAGACACTGTACAGATCAGGAGTTAGGTAAGGCGGGCCTGCTGAGTCACTCCTGTGTAGACTGAATTTCTTGTGAACTACATGGAAGCATCTCCTGTCAATAAACAAGTCTATGGCCAATAAGTTGAGGAAAGAAATAGGAGGTGGGAGTTCCGGCAGGGACAGAGAAAGGAATTCTGGGAAAGAGTCAGGCATGAGAGATTTGAAAGAGACAGTCGCACAAAACTGAGGAGAGGTAACCAACAATATGGAATACATAAAATAGAATAAACAGATAAATAAGTTACAAGCTGGTCAGGTAACAATACAAAGCTTATGGCCTGAGCACTTACACATAACTCCAGCACCATCCCCAGATAGTCCATTCCATTTTGTGGGGCTGCTCAGAGATGCTCAAAGACCACTTTGTTGAAATTAGATTCTGGTTCTTCCTCCGAGCCCCATGCTCCCAGAAATAAGACTCAGACTCAAAATATATTTACAAATACCTTGGCCGTAAAGCTAGGCTCTTCTCTGACTAGAATCCTAACAGGATAATCCATTTATTTTAGCCTACACTCTGCCATGTGGCTGGCTACCTATGCTCAGGCCCTCCGGGTGTGTGCCTCCTTACATCTTCCCCAAGCTGATCCCCTGCTTGGCTCTAACCCAGAATTCTTTTTGCCTTCAGGATGCCCCATCTTCTATTTCCCCTCCTAAGCCATAGACCATCAGATTTGTTATTGGGTGCCACATCCAAACACACCTTTCTACGCCATTTCTTGCCAAATGCGGTGTCACACACCTGAAATCCCCAGGCTTGGAGAGCTGAAGCAAGAGGATTGCTCGGAATTTAAGGCTAGCTGAGACTACAAGAGTGATACCTTGGGGCTGGAGAGATGGCTCAGCAGTTTGAGTGTATATTGTTCTTGTAGAGGACCCAAGCTCAGGGATCCAACCCACAGCAGGCAGCTCACAACTTCCTGTAACTTCAGCTCTCAGGGTTTCCAGCAATCTCTTTGATCTCCTCAGGCACCCATACTAGTGTGTGTGTGTGTGTGTGTGTGTGTGTGTGTGAGAGAGAGAGAGAGAGAGAGAGAGAGAGAGAGAGTGTGTACACACACTCACACACTCACACATACCAATATATAAATATTAAAACAAATCTTTAGGACTTGACTGCAGGCTGAGAGACCCACAAGGGAAGTGATCATGGCAGGAGCCAGATCGTCTGACCTGGGACCCCCTTTGCGCCATGCCGTCTGAGAAGACCTTTGAACAAAGAGTGGAAGGTGTCTGGCTCATCCAGGAGCAGCACTCCACCAAGATCCTGGTGATTATAGCGTGATACAAGGGTGAGAAGCAGCTGCCCGTCCTGGATAAGACCAAGTTCCTTGTACCTGATCACATGAATATGAGCGAGTTCCTCATGATAATTGGAAGGCACTTGCAGCTCCATGCTGACCAAGCCTTCTTCCTCCTGGTGAGTGGGCACAGCATGGTGAGTGTGTCCACGCCCATCTCTGAGGTGTATGAGAGTGAGATGAATGCTAAGAGACATTCGGGACAGCACTCGCTGTGTAAGGCTGCAACGATGCCTGGTGGTTGTTAAGCCCTGGCCAAGGCAAAAAGGATGTTACCAGCTAATGCTGGTCAGTTCCCCACCCATGGATCAGAACCGAGGCACCCAAACAGGGTATTAGGAACTGTCCATCAGCCAGAGACTGAGCTCCATGTGAATGCGCTTGGCTTGGAAACTCATCTAAACCAGGCTGCCCCGTGTTCGGACTTTAGAAGTTTAAAAATAAAATATTTTGCATCATAAAAATAAAATAAAATAAAAATAAAACAAATTTTTAAAAGAACGGGATGTGGAAGGCTGGCTGAGTGGACGTGCCCAGGAACTCCTCTTGCAGAGGACCCAGGTTCCCAGCACCCACATCCAACCCTTCACAACAACCTGTAACTCCAGTTCTAGAGTTTCTCTGGAACTCTGGCTTCCTTGGGCACCTGAACAAATGATACATACGGTTTAGCAGCACATCAAAGGCCTATGTGAGTCCAGATCCAGGCCTGGCAGTGTGGGAACTTGAAAAGAAAAGCCCAGGAGGCCTGGGTGGTTCCTCTGCTTCTTCCTCAGGACTGACATCTGCAGAGATCCTTCAGGCTCAAGACTAATTGATGGATATGATCACCCTCAGAGCTTTCTCAGGGCTTTCTCTTGGCTGGATGACAGCTTTTGTTCTGTTTTGATAGTATTAATGCATGGAGACTACACTTTAACATTTTTTTCTCTTATAAAAGAGACATTTGTAAATGCCTATAGACCATGTATGTTGTCCTTGTAACTGTCAGACAGGCGACCAAGCAGAGAGCCTTCTTATTCTCCTTGGATCTGCTTTTTGATACATGAGAGGCTGGAGAGACGTCTCAGCATTAAGAGCTTGTTGTCCTTGCAGAGGACCTCAGGTTTGGTTTTTAACCCCCATATGTTATCTACAACTCCAGCTTCAGGGTGACCTGATGCCCTCTTCTGGTCTCTGTGGGCAGTACATGCACAGAGTGCACACACATACACACATACATACACACATATATACATACACACATACATACATGCACACATGCATATATATACACATACATATATGCACACATGCATATATATACACATACATATATACATACACACATACATATATACATATACACATACACATACACACATACACATATACATACACACATACATATATACATACACACATACATATACATAAAATAGAAATGCTTGAAAAATCGTGATCAGCCTTAGTAAGATTCTGCTTCAGAATGAAAAGATCAGGGGTACAACGTGGTGACAGCCCTGGCCTGGCACGCTTGAGGCTCTGAGTTCCATCTTCCATAAAACCAGCACACAGCTCTGCAGCTGTCAGCGACTACTGCTTAGTTATTTTTTATTGATATGCCAAAATACCACAGAAAATTCCAGAAGGATTTATTTAGGCATATGTTCCAGAAGGTAAGAGTCCTTCACGGCAGAAAGGCACTGCAGCAAGCAGCATGTTGGTTAGAACACAAACTGAGAATTCGTATCTTGACTTGTGACAGGAGGCAGAGAGAGAGAGAGAGAGAGAGAGAGAGAGTCGTTTCACTCTAAAAGCCTGCCACCCATGACATGCTTTGTCAGTATCATGCCATGCCTCCTAAGCAGACCACCAGTGCCAGCAACTGGGGGCCAAGCCTTGAAATGCTGAAAACGTTGGCAGACATCCTGTTCAAACTATCACATTGCAGTTTCAGAGGACCAAGAGCCAGGTGGCTCACAAGTGGCACACATACACACAGACACACACACAAGTAAATAAAACAAGTGGAAATAAAATGACCATGTCAAAGTACATGATTGATTAATCCATGACCACTTAGGGGTGCTAATCAGCACGCATGAATTGCAAGAGATGACAAAACCACACAGATGAGCCTTTGGGTGACAGCTTCCAGGACCCTCGGGGGGGGGGGGGGGGGGTCATAAAGCTCAGTGGGTGGCCAAAGCAGAGCTACTGCAAGGGCTCCACACCATGTTCCCCATCCCACAACACAGGGACCATTAATGTAGGACCCCAGATTAGATTCGTGTACTCAACCCAGGACAGTAACAAATGATTACTTCTCCCCTGAGACATGACTAAGTCCAGACCTAACAGGTGGGTATTTTAAGACACTAACCCTAATGCTGGACTTGTACCAACCCTAGCCCTACCCCAAACCTGTACATATGACCCAAGCACTTGAGAAGCTGAGGAAGACAGCCAGCCAAACGTTCCAGACTCGGACTTCGCCGTGAGACCTCATCTTAGAAAACAAAGCACAAGGCATGCGCTTCAGAAGTCCTGGCCCAGCAAACAGCAGGCAGTGGTTGACTCTGTTATTAGGAACAACAAACAAAAAGCCAAAAAACAAACAAACAAACAAACCAAGCAAGCAAAAAAGCACTTTGATTTTTTTGTTTTGTTTGAGAGTGGTTACCTGTTTCAAACTCAGTATGTTGATGAAGATGACCTTAAGCTTCTAATGCTCCTTCTGGGATTACAAATCCAGGCTATCTCCTGTCTGCGAGATAAGATACTACACACACACACACACTAGCCCCGTGCATTCCAGTTATGAAGATGTGACTGATACACTTCAGGCAAGTAAACAGACTAGAACCCTCCCTTCACCAGCTCTGAGGATCTTTAGCCAATGAACTTCTCACCCATCGGAACTCAATCAAGAGACTGCAAACCACTTCTATGAAAACAATGATAACTTTATTAAAACAGAAACATACACAGGGCAGAACTGAACAAGTAGCACAAGCAGCCAACTCTGAATCCAGGGCTCACAGGCCCCTCAGAAAACGCCAAGTGCAGAGAATAGCGTGGTCAACCAAGTCTTGGTACCACACTTCTAGTGTCCCCACCTGCAACAAGGGCAGAACTGGGTAAGGACCAGTTACCCATCCCCTGTAATACCTGATACACAAGTCTTCCCCTGCACACGAAGCTAGGCCCAACCTTCCAAACACTGAACAGTCAACCAGGGACAACTAACCCAGGCTTCCCTGAGGCCCCAACCCCAGGCTGATCCAGATCTTCCCCTCAAGATGACGGACGTCTTCCGGGACATGTGGCAGAGAGGCAAGCTCTGGCTCTTAAGTCCCTGGAGTCCTAGGGGTAGTACACGCCTTAGTCCCTTAGTTGTGTGGTTCAGGGGAGGGGGAACGGAAGCAAGGCAACTCCCTCAGAGATACGAGGTCTACGACAAGGAGCCTCTCCCCTGGTTCCCTGCTCCAGGCCTCTGGGGTGCTACTGTGCCAGGGCAGATAAGAGTGCACCTTGAAGCCTCCCTTTCGCAGGCTGCAGTCAGCAGGCACCAGCTCCACCCCCAGCTCTGAGGACTCTAGGATGCTCAGCTTCCAGCGGTGCAGGTCCTGCTGTTCAGGTGCATTCTGCAACTGGGCCACTCTCACCTCACCAGGGTCCAGCAACACCTGCCAGCGCTGGACACGGGTTCTCACAGCCCAGCAGGGAGTCATGGACAGCATGTAGCAAATGGCATCGAAGCCACCCAAAAGGAAAACGAACTTCAGGTCTACCAACCAAGCTTCTGCTTCCAACGGGTCCATGGGCCAGGCGGGGCTCAACTCCAACAACACAGGTTGCCCGGGAGATGGACTTACATTGAAAATATCCCACCAGGACAGAGGAGGGATGAGCCAGTGGGAGCAGGGAGAAAGGCCATCAAATCTCCAGGGAAGGGCCTGGGTCCACTCAGCATCCTCAGGACCCAGATCCAGGGGTACAACTTCCTGAGGCCCCAGCTCAGTGGGCACAGGCTGGGCTCCCAGTGCTATCCCCTCTGTCCCTACAAGGCCTGGTGCCAGAGCCCCAGAACCTGCAGAGGCAGAGATGGCATGTGGCAGGTGACCTTGGCCCTCTCCCCAGCTAAGCCCAGGCCATTCCTCGGGCTCAGATCCTGCCTCTGAGAGATCCATGGGCTCAGAATCCCACACTTCCTCTTCCCAGTCTCCCATTTCCAGCATGTTCTTAACGACCAGGAAGGCTGCCTTGAAGCAGGCAAAACAGATCTTCATATGTTCTCCATGGACAAGCTGGTACAGCCAGGCACCATAGAGGCAGGACATGCCTTTGGCCCCATGGCGAACACTGACTGGGGGACACATGGCCAAGGAGTCTGTCTGCAGCTAAGTGTACACAAGGAGGAAGACTTGCTTGATGGTCTCAGGAGGTCAGACAAACAGAAAATGCTAGAAATAGGTGGAAAAGGCGAGAATGAGAGAAACGGGAGAAAACGGGGTACAGTAGGAAGTCTAGGGACTTTGGGGTTCCAAGGACACGGGGCAGTGGTACTAGAACTGGGTTCGAATTCGATGAATACCTCTCTCTGGAGAAGTAGACAGACTTGAGCTTCCAGAAACTTCTTCAGCTTCACACTTGCTCCACTGTCTGGGGAGCTGGTAAGGCAAAGGAAATGAGGTTGGCGCTCCCTGCTGGGCACGCTGCTGGGACCACCGAGGAGAGGGGCATTGGGGCTCTGGACCCCGGGCTCACTGCTCACTCTGCACAGCCTGGGGTGCTCTCGCCACACCCACAACTTCAGAGGCTTCCTCTGGGCTCAAGGCCCCAACCTCACACTTGGGCCCGGCTACCAACCAAGGGAGGGCGGGAAGCCTTAGCAGGACCTCGGCTCTGCCCACTGCGCTCCCAGGCGGCCCAGGCCCACCGCATCTGGCCAGGCCCAGCCCCGGGCTCTGGCCCCTGCCCATCCTCACCTCCCCGCTGAGCTCCCAGGCGGCCAGCTGATGGACTCCACACCCAGGCTCTCCTCGCTGAGCACTGCAGCCCGAGCACCCAGCAACGCGGCCTTATAAAGGGCCAAGGCCCATGATGCTCAGCTCATTTACATATCTCCCATGAGGCCCCAAAAACGCAGGAAGCGAAGGCGCTGAGTCACTCTGGCGCCCAAGGCGCACACGCGGCCTGGTGCCCCCTGCAGCACGCATGCGCTGCTCCCCTGCCCACGCCCCAGCGCCCGAGCTACCTGTGTGCTCTGGCGGTGCCCGATGTCCCCATCCCTGTTCCTTCGAGGGACTCGAGGGCCCGGGCCCGGATCTGGGCTCGCGGCGCATCTTGTTTGTAATACCTGATCTCTTCCTCCCTGTCTCTTCAGTAAAAGTTCTTTAAAACTTGGGAAACTGCTCACTCGGCTCTCAACTGAGCGTTAAACACAGTTCCCCCCCCCCGCCCCGCCCCCAGGTCTTTTTGTTCTTAAACAGACTTTTTAAAGGAATTCTTTGTAGAGTTTATCCTTAAAGGAGTCTGGGACTCGGGGAAAACCAAGCATAAGATACAAGGTTTCCAGCAGCCTCCCTCCAGAGCTCAGCCTTGAGCTCAACCTTGACCGCTCAGAGATTTGTTAAAATCTGACGCAGTCCAACCTGGACATCCCACGGGGCTGGACACCGGTGTGGTGACTTGCATCTGTCACCACAGGGCCAGTTTCCCTCTCTCTACAGACCCTCTGGGCTGCCCTCAGGGTCCTGCTCACCCCAGGCCCTGGACTCCACTTCTGCAACCATTTTGCCCTGTCGGGAATGTCACGTCTGGAAGGAAACGACTACAGTTTCCTTCCTCAGGAACATATGGCTTGGTTTCCTGGGTGCCCTGAGACACCAGGAAGAGAATTTCATTTAAGAGTTCTGTAATACTTCATTGAAAGCATATCCTGCTATCCACTCACTTCTTGAAGAATATCTGGTTGCTTTCTGGGGTTTGGTAATTTGGTATTTTAAAAAGCTATTACCAGCTTTGTGTTGGTTTTCTAAAGTTAAACTTTTGTCTTCTTTGAATACACAGAAGGACAAAAGCTGCATTGTGTGGTGAGCTAGTTGTATGAGAACTGGCACATTTTCCTAGAAGCTCTTCCTTCAGGACCAAATGGTGTCTGAAGCCCCATGAATTCCAAGTCCTGAAAAACGGTAGTTGTGATAAAAAACAATGAACATTAAATAAATGGACATGCCCGCGAAAAACTGATTTATTGCAGTCAGAAACTGAAAGGACCCAAGCTTGAGTGCAGAGTTGTGTTATGCTGAGCTATCCTCTTGCTTCAATCTCCTTTTTGTCTGAAAGGAAGCAGGGTTCCTGAGGAATCTTTTTTAAAAGATATTATAGAGTGAGTTCCAGGAGAGCTAGAGCTACACAGAGAAACCCTGTCTTGAAAAAACCAAAAATAGGCTGGGCGGTGTTGGCGCATGCCTTTAATCCCAGCACTTGGGAGGCAGAGGCAGGCAGATTTCTAAGTTCGAGGCCAGCCTGGTCTACTGAGTGAGTTCCAGGACAGCCGGGGCTACACAGAGAAACCCTGTCTCAAAAACAAAACAAAACAAAAAAAAAAAAAAACGAAAAAAAGAAAAAGAAAAAAATGAAAAAAAGAAAAAGAAAAACCAAAACAAACAAACAAATAAATATTGCTACATCACAGTTAGAAATGTACTCACCATTTGCTAAGCAATCATATATATGAGCCTATGTTGGCCATTCTTATTCAAAACAGTCTTGTACTGGAGAGGTACAAGCTTTACTTTAAGCTTTAGCCCCAGGGGATTGGATATTCTCTTCTTTTCTTCAGGCACGTGTAGTACACTCACCCCCCCCCATTACAAATAAAAATAAAACTTAAAAAAAAAGAATTATTGGGGTTGGAGAGATGGTTCAGTGGTTAAGAGCACTGACTGTGTTTCCAAAGGACCTGGGTTCAAGTCCCAGCAACCACATGGCAGCTCACAGCTAACTGTAGCTTTAGGATCTGACATCTTCACATAGACAAACAGGCAGGCAAAACACTGATGCACATAAATAATAATAAAATAAATAAATTTTAAAAAATAGAAAAGAATTATCTTTGGAGCCCCATATTTGGGCACTAAACTGTCAGTGTTAAAAACAGAGCTCTCAAAAGAGACAAGGGACAGTTTATTTGGAAGCTATATATGAGTGTCTATGGCCCTAAAACATATATATCCAAAATTCCATGATCCAGCATGGTAATAGTTTCATCAAATATTCACAGTAACAGAAGAAAGAAAGCCATAAGTCAGAATACATTTCAAATACACTGGTGGGTTGCAGGAAAGTGGGAAAATCCCTACTGTGTGCCTCAGGTGCTAACTGCTGATGTTCTAAACTCCAGGGAATCCATGGGCCTTTGTAGAAAGAAGTATCAGTGTAGGTATGGCTTCCTCCTGGGAACATTACACAAAGCATAACTCTCCCTTCTTTCCAAGACACATTCTCTCTATGTAGTCCTGGCTAGCCTGGAATTTTCTATGTAAAGCCAGGTTAGCCTCAAACCAGTGATCTACCAGCTTATGCCTTCAAACTGATGTTTATTTTATTTTTATTTATTTATACTTTTTTTTCCTGAGACATGATTTGTCTGTGTAGCCCTGGCTGTCCTGGAACTCACTCTGCAGATCCAGCTGGCCTCCAACTCAGAGATCCTCTGCCTCTGTTTCCCAAGTGCTGAGATTAAAGGTGTGCACCACCACCACCTGGCTCTGATGTTCGTGTGTTTGTTTACACTGTTGCTCTCTTCAGACACACCAGAAGACGACATCAGATCCCATTAAGAATGGTTGCAAGCCACCATGTGGTGGCTGGGAATTGAACTCAGGACCTCTGGAAGAGCAGCCGGCGCTCTTAACCCTGAGGCCATCTCTCCAGCCCTCTGATGTTTATTTTTAATACAGAATATCTTAGTTTCATTTTCTGTTACTATGAGAAAATACCCTGACAAAAGCAACTTGAGGAAAGAACGGCTTATTTTAGCTCACAGTTTAAATCACAGTCCATCAGGGCGGAGAGGTCAAGGTAGCCGGAGCCTGAAGTATTTGGTCATATAACATCTGCGGTCCGAAAACAGCTACAAAACTGTGCTGCTCTCGCCTTGCTTTCTCCACATCATTTTAGGTTTATTTATTATTAAATTTAATTCATTATGTATGATAGAGTGTCCTGGTTGTAAAAAATGAAATTCTTAGGAAGTAATACTGGAATAACTGGCTGCTCAAACCACTATCAGCCCGTCTCGGTGGAGTAGATATTACAAAGAGAAACTTCAGGCTTGCACGGAGTCTCAGAATTTACATTTAGCTTCTCACTCTCCAAAACTCCTCTAAAGACTCCAAATATCCCCTTCCCCGTCACAGGCACTCCTTTCCTGCTGAAGAGTATCAGCCCCTCACCATTAAAATAAAGTTTCACCTGCTGGAGTCAGGCTGGCTGGCTGCCTCTGTCTCTCTATGCTCCCTCAGAAATCTACCTGTGCATGTAAGCGATGTGCATATTCTGTGGGGCTCATGTGGAGATCAGAGGACAACCTGTGGGAGTCTGTTCTCTCCATCCACCACATAGGTTCCCATAATTGAACTCAAGTTGTTAGACTCAGCAGCCATTTTAGACTACAGAGTCCTCTTTCCTACTCCCACCCTCGTCCTGCTTGGTTTCTGCACTATATATAATGCACATCTTCCCATACCTAATAATGCAAGCAATAAAATTCCTCACAGCACCATATCTTTCATATAATGATTCTAAACTCTGACTGATGATAGACAGTAGCTACACAGAGTCTGGTCTAACACAAACTGGGCTAAAACTGTGATCTTCCTCTCTCCAACACCCAACCTTTCAGTCTTTCAAAGTCAACATCCTGGTGGCCTAAGCCTGTGGCATTAGTTTGCTGTGTTGTTTTCTCATTCCTAGGCGTTTTTGTTGGCTTGCTTCTTGTCTTAGTCTGCTTGGATGTTGTAAGCACAGCCGGGCAGATTAAAATGGCAGCAGGGAATTTTCTCATGTCTCTTTAGGATGGAATTCCAGGGTCAGGGAGCTAGGAGACAGATCAGAGGGACCCATGTTCCCTCTGGAGCAAGATTAAACACTACCAAATATTAGAATAAATACTTAAGTGTTGTTAGCTACTTTTAGACTTGTTCTCTGCAGAACTTTCCTTAATTCTTCATAAGCATATTTTTAAGTGCTTTCTGGGAGAACATAGGAAGCATTTGGCGAGGCCTTTCTTCTGCCTGTCAGGCTGGAGGAAGGACCTATCAGCCAAGCTGTATCTTGTTTATTTATTCTTTTATGTTTGAATTACTATTTATCCCAGGCCGTCCTCAGACATGTCCTCCTGCCTTAGCCTCCCAAATGCTGAGACTGTAGACATGCATCAGCCGATCTGATTTCCAAGAGGCATCAGCACTGACAGCGGGGCTTAACTGTCTTCCTGTCAGCCTAACTGTTGCGAATAGACCGTCTGCTTCAGAAGACCACTACGCAGACAGCTGAAAACATACTCCAGCCTTGGCCACCCTAAATAGCCTGTACCACTCAAAGAAAACCACATTCCAGCTAGACAAGCCTTGGTGACCTCCATGATTGTGCAGCCATTTTCAACCAGAGAAGGAGACATTTCTTCTTGTGGCCCCAGATAAGGCCTGGGATTGGTTAAACCACAGTCCCTTATCTAACACCCCCACCACACTCCTTCTGGCTGTAAAACCAGGCTGTCTGTTCATTTTTCCTGTCATCCAGGAAAGACATCTGTGCTGTGCCTAGTGTTAACAGCACAAGACCCAGTAAAAAGTTGTCTCCTGGTCTAGAGAGACGGCTCAGGGGTAAGAATGCTTTCTGAGCAAGGATGAGAGCCTGTGTTTGGAATCCCATGGGCTGGCTAGTTTTATGCCAGCTGTGCAAGCTATAGTTATCTAAGAGGAGGAAACCTTGATGGTGAAACTTGTCTCCAAAAAATTACGCTGTGGGCAAGCCCGTAGAGCATTTTCTTTCTTTCTTTTCTTTTTTTTTTTTTTTTTGGAATTTTTTTTTTTTTTTTCGAGACAGGGTTTCTCTGTGTAGCCCTGGCTGTCCTGGAACTCACTCTGTAGACCAGGCTGGCCTCGAACTCAGAAATCCGCCTGCCTCTGCCTCCCAGAGTGCTGGAATTACAGGCGTGCACCACCACCACCCGGAGCATTTTCTTAATAAGCAATTGTTGTAGGAGTGCCCGCCCCATTATGGGTGGGGCCACTGCTGAAGTGGTAGTTGGTGAGGAACTGCAAAGACTAGGGGCAGTCCAGGGCTTGAGGAAAGGAACCAATTCAAGCTGAATCAGAAGTAAAAAAAGGTATGTTTACTGAGAGGCAGCTCTCAGTCAGACGAGTTCACTGATCTCAGTCATGGTGCTGGTGGAGCTGAGCGTTCTACATTTGAAGGCAGCCAGAAGGAGGCTATCTTCCACAGGCAGCCAGGAAGAGGGTCTCTTCAATGCTGGGCAGAGTTTGAGTACCAGAAGACTTCAAAGTCCACCTACACAGTGACATACTTCCTCCAAGGCCACACCTCCTAAAAGTGCCACTTCCCACAGGCCATGCATATTCAAACCGCCACAACCAATAAATGTCTTTTACAAAGACTCATCAGGTAACTCAACCCTCTTTTCCAAACTCCTATCCAGTCACACCTGAGAAGGCTGTTCTACCCCATCTGAGAGTGTTCCCGGAGAGAAAGTCTCTGGTGGTCAGTGGCTGATGCAGACAGAACAGACTCAGGGGGAAGGAGACAACATTAATCTCACAAATTCAACAGCAAATGTCCTTGCAACAATTGTCCCTGGCTTCTTTCTGTACTTAAACTTTTCTGCCTGCCTGCCCACCCCCCCCCCCCCACCAGCACTGCTTCAGATCTACAGAGCATATCCTGAGACTTATCACTAGCACCCTCCAGTGGCCATAGGAATCTATCCATTGTCCAGACAGGCTGTGCCTAAGGGTGGTCTTCATCAAGAGGACAGAGGGTAACAAACTCATGCCTTGGTGGAGAGAGCAGGACACACAGCGTCATCCGGTTATCGTTGTCTGAAACCATCATGGGAAACAAACTTCACAGAGACACCCCCTCCCCCCGCACCCCTACCAAGAAGACATCCAGGGTTATGTGACATCAGACAAGGACAGAGCTCAGGCAGAGGGAGCTGACGTGATATGGGGGCTGCAGAATGAGGTGAGCTCACCTCGGTTTCAGTAACGCCCTGGCTTTTATTTGTGAGAACATGAGTACCTACCTCTTTGGACTACTGCTAGGACAGAATGACCTCATGTGTGGCCTGCCATTATAACCAGCTGCCACACATGATAGCAGAGCTTGTGGCTATTGTCATTTATATGCCTATTGTCTCTTATCATTTATTTGTCTATAATTTATCTGGAGTAGAAATTTTTTCAGGGAAAAATATGTTATATAGATTGTCTTTTGAAATCTGTGTTTAAACTCTGAAAAATTCTTTTTCCTTGGGAGCATTGGAGAATCTCAATGCCCATGTTGTAACAAGTGGTAAACACAGCAGGACGACTCAGTCAGCTACACCCTCTGGTCTGGGGTTCTACTTCTAATCAGTATAAGCCAGGTGGTGGATGTCGGTTCTTGATTTTGTTATTTCACGGGCACATACTTCATTGCATATTGGTAAAAGGGTTTTATATATTTATAGACGTATAAATATATAAACATTTACTATTATGTATTTATTATTCGGGGATCAGATCTATGGCCCAGCAGTTAAGAGCACTTGCTACTCTTGCAGAGGACCTGGTTAGTGTCCAGCATCCACATTGCCTCTCACAAGTCCCATAACTTGTGTTCCAGATAATCTGCTTCTTCTTCTAGCTTCATTGGGCACAGGCACACACATGGTACATATACATAAACGCAGGGAAAATATAAAATACACAAAATAACAATTTTAATAAATTGAGACAGGATCTCACCACGTAGCCCTGGCTGGCCTGAAACTCACTAGGTAGACAGACTAGCCTAGAAGTCACAGAGATTCGTCTGCCTCTGCCTTCCCAGTGCTGGGATTACAGGTGTGCACCACTGTGGTCAGTATAAAGTCATCTTTCCAAGGGACTAAGAAGTGCCTGGCTCTCAAGGTGGTCAGTCTCTCCTCTCTCTTTTACACATCTGTCATTCCTACAACTTCTAGCAAAGAGAATAATCTCCATTCACCCACCCACCCATCTACCTATCTGCCCATCCACTCTCCCACCCATTCATCCATCCACCAATCTACCCACCCACCTATCCATCCATCCACCCACCCATTCATCTATCCACCCATCCATCCACACAACTACCATCCATCCATCTATCCATTCATCTATCCACCCACCCACCTATCTAACCATCCATCCATCCATCCATCCATCCATCCATCCATTCACCCACCCACCCATCTACTCACCCATCCAACTACATATCCATCCATCCACCCACCCACTCAGCCACCCATCTACCTATCCATCCATCCACCCACCCACCCACCCACCCACCCACCCACCCATCTACCCATCCATCCATTCACCCATCAATGCATTCATATGTCCAGTGATCCAGCCATCTACTCATCCATCTATTTCACCAACCCATCCATCCATTCTTCTGCCCACCCGTCTATTCATCCATCCACCCACCCACCCATCCACCCACCCACCCATCCATCCACCCACCCACCCATCCACCCACCCACCCACCCATCCATCGATCATTTACTCACCTACTCACCATTTTGCTTTCATCCATTCATTTGATAGTGTCCTGAGTACCTGTGAAAGCTATATTTTAGTAGAGAGAGGCTATGATGATTTCACTAGTAAATCAACACCGCAATTTCATATGTCAGCAAGTGCTAGGAAGAAAATCAAAGGACACAATAATGAAGGATGTGGTTACCCACAGAACGGAGTCTCTACTGGAGACTTGATAACAAGGAACAATTTTCATCACTGTCTTTCCCAGGAAACCTCCTGAAGCTTGCTCTGGCCTCGTTGTAGAAGGATGTCCTTTGAGATACCACCTATCTATGGTTGCTGAGGGTGGAAAGGATGATGGGGTGGATCCTGAAGGAGAGTGAAGGAGTTGGATGTCGAAGTGACCAATAGCCATTTCACTCCTTTGTATGAAGGAGAAGGTGAAGAAATGATGGAGAAACTGAGGTAGATGACCCATGTGAGTTTAAATTTTAAATGGTAAATACAAAACAAACTAGATGAAGACAATTACACAGACAATATACATGTAATTCAAAAAAGAAAATCCAAGGTACTTCTATTTTGCAAATTTATTACAACATTCAAATTTTAAAATCCCCAGAGAAGTATGTGCCTCTGAGGGGACTTACAATGCAGCTTGGGGACAGCTGATGTGACCGTGGTCACGCCCCAGATGGGGAGGCAGAAGCAGTGGCCGTGTAAATTAGTGTACAGTAAACTTGTGACCAGCTGATGTGACCGTGGTCACGCCCCAGATGGGGAGGCAGAAGCAGTGGCCGTGTAAATTAGTGTACAGTAAACTTGTGACCAGCTGATGTGACCGTGGTCATGCCCCAGATGGGGAGGAAGAAGCAGTGGCCATGTAAGTTATTGTACAGTAAACTTGTGACCCTTTTTTTTTTTTAAACTTTTAAGGCTTTCTGGAATATTATCAGTGCCATCTGGTCAGAGAATTATTGTGTGTCATTGTCTTTGCGGCTGGCTTTTTATTCCTTTTGAAAACATAACTCTAATTTTATTAGGCAAGTCAGTTAAAAAAAAAATAGAATCCATCATGCCAAAAGTCAGAAAACAGGCAACTTTTCAGAACACATCTGTTTGCCACATCCAAGGGTGTGCCCCATCTTGGCCACCAGCTTGCCTGTTTTCACACTGAAAAGCCTTCTTGGGCATCCACAGGCAGCGTCTCTCTCTAAGGAGTTCTCTGCCATGAATTTATGCACAAAAGATATAAAACTGCTCATCTCCTTCTTTACTATCCATGTGAAGGAATGACAAAAAAAAAAAAAAGCCAATAAAAAAGCAATTGCATCTGCTACTGAAATGCTTTGTGCAAATGCCGAGACTGCGTCTGGGAGCCAATCTTGGCTGTGAACTGTTCAGAACAAACAAATGATTGATCAGAATCAAAGCTGCAGCATTCACTATCTTCTCCCCTGGTTTCAATTATTGTAGTAGATTTCAAGAATGTTCTTTGTTTTTGATGAAACACGCAATGGTCTAACACACTTTTTTTTTTCTGTTGGGGTTTGGTTCCAGCTGGACCATCATCCCTCATAGGTCTTGAAGGCTTTGTGGCTTGGATGGTTCCTCTGGGTGCCACTAGTCATGCTTAGGTCAGCTTCCCGGATGAACTGGGAAAGGCACCAGCCTAGGGTGGCTCTGAGCCCTATCCCAGGAACACAGCTGGTCAGCTGCTGGGATGGCCGTGGCTGGGAGGCAGCTCAGAAGTATATTTGCTTGTGTCTGCTGTACCTGGAGTAGCTGGGGCCCCTTGAAGGCCAGTATCCATGTCTTAATCCTCTTGGCTTGCCCAGACTTGTCCTCTCAGATATGATGCGTATTTTCTGCTTTCTCCTCTCTCCATTTCTCCAGGTTGCAACCCTGTGGAGGTAGAGTGCTAAAAGGTATAAAGAATGGACTCTGTCTGGGTCCTACAGACTCCTGGCCTTGATCCTACAGAAGCCATGTTGTACTAATGGGTGGTCTCCTTAGCCTGACTCTTCTCTTAGTGTGTCCTCCACCAGCCTTTGAGCAGGGGGTGGGGGGTCCAAACCTCCAGGCTAGCCACCATCTCTCAGCCTTTGAAGACTTGGCCCATTGTTCTCCAAAGAACAATGCAGCTTTCTGTGTTAAGCTGCTAGCCAACCCCTGATGCTAGCCTGGGGCAGAGTGCTGGGATCAAGGTGAAGTCTGTTGATCTGCCAGACCTACAGTTTCCTGTATCAAGCAGGCCACCTGCTGAGCAGTGTGGAACTGTGGAGCCGACACACGCTGAGCAGACTCTCGACTTTCGAAGGAAGTGACTGGCCCCCAAAACCCTTAAATTGTGAGACCCCAAATAAAGTTTTAGTCTTGAGCAAGAAATCAAGCCTTGACTCCACGTGTTTCTCTTGTCATCCTGTTTCTTCTCCCCAGCTCTTCTTCCAGAGAACCCCTGTAAACTGTCTGAATGTAGCAGCAGGTGGCTACATCTTAGAAATACAGGTCTTGGGTCCCCTGTATTTGACCCCCTGGTGCCTACCTACCCAGTCTCTGCCCAACCCCAAGACAAGCTGTTCAATCTTCTATTTCCAGTTTCTCAGGAACAACTAATGAGGGGTGCTTATCCTAGAACCTATGGTTGGGGTATGTTTCAAGTAATAAGTGGTATTATGAGTTCAGTGGATGAACTATCTGCAGAGACCCTTCTGGGGCTATTGTAAGACCCCAAAAAACGAGGGTGTCCCAGCACCCCACACCCCAGAAGGTGACACCCAAATCACTCAAGAGAAACAGTCTCGATGCAATAGCATGAGGATTTCTTTATTTCCAGAATTCTGGGTTCCATAGCCGTGCACCACGCAGGGTCAGAGGACTATGGACCCCAAGTGCCGAATTGAGACAGCTTTTATAAGTTTACGACAAAGCCCACAAATCACAAACCAATCGTTTCTTAGCATGGAGAGCCCGCGAAATTCGAGCCAATTGATTTGTACCATTCCATAGTTTTTAGGCCAATCAGTTTAAATTATCGGAGCCCGCGCTCAGTGGACCAATTAGTTTTCTATAATGTCTACAGTTGCGTGAACTCCTGCTTAGGGGTAATGGCGTAAGTTTAGAGAAGCAAGATAAGCTTAGCCCATTTCCAGTTACCCTATGGGGCCAGGATCACCTATTCAAGGCCTTTCTGCTAGGTCTAAACAAAGGGTGGGCTCTGGAATGTGACCTTTTACCTAGTTTCTAACAAAGCGAGATAGCATTTTAAACTCCTGATTTCTTGAGGTCATTAGAGTTAGGCTGTATTATTTTCTATCACTTGGCAGGAATATGACTAGCCTAGGACAAGGAAACGGGCTTCAAGCAGGAATCTGACAGTAGATCATAGCAAGGAAGTTCAGGCAAGAATCTAACTTTAGGCTATAATAGGGAAATTGGTTAAGGCAGGAATTTTAATCTTAGAGTGAAAATGAAAGAAGTAGGCTTCAGGCAGGATTTTGGACTTGGACAAGAACTGGGCTCAGGTATTTTGGTCATTCTGACACACCCTTGGAAACAACTGTCATGGGACTTTGCTTATTGCCTTGTTGTTACTTGACTATTTATGTTTATTATCTTGCTTGTGTAAGACCCCAAAAAGCCGAGGGTGCCTCAGCACCCCACGCCCCGGAAGGCAACACCCAAATCACTCACGAGAAACGGTCTCGATGCAATAACATGAGGATTTCTTTATTCCAGAATTCTGGGTTCCACAGCTGTACACTGTGCAGGGTTAGAGGACTGTGGACCACGAGTGCCGAATTGAGACAGCTTTTATAAGTTTACGACAAAGCCCACAAATCACAAACCAATCATTTCTTAGCATGGAGAGCCCGCGAAATGCGAGCCAATTGATTTGTACCACTCCATTTTAGGCCAATCAGTTTAAATTATCGGAGCCCCCGTTCAGTGGACCAATTAGTTTCCTATTTTCTTGAATGTCTATAGCTGCATGAGCTCTTCCTGCATAGGGATAATGGCGTAAGCAATTTACAGAAGCAAGATAAGCTTAGCCCATTTCCAGTTACCCTATGGGGCCAGGATCACCTATTCAAGGCCTTTCTGCTAGCTCTAAACAAAGGGTGGGCTCTGGAATGTGACCTTTTACCTAGTTTCTAACAAAGCGAGATAGCATTTTAAACTTCTGACTTCTTGGGGTCATTAGAGTTAGGCTATATTATTTCTATCCTTTCACTTGTTCCTCATTGTACTACTATTGCCCTTAATACTTGCATGTCATTGAAATGGTATAAAAGCAGATTGGAAAAAAATTAAACTTGCCTCAGTCTCAGAATTGACTGGGAGGTCATGCTACAATGCTGTCTAATCATCTTTTTTCGTTTTAATCCTCGATCATGCACTGGCAACCTGTTGACTGACAGAGTGGGCTTGGTCGTATGGTGCCCACTACTGTGCCTTCCCCTCCCAGCCCTTGAATGGGAATTCCAGACCTGTGTTAGCCATAATACACACACACACACACACACACACACACACACATACACACACACACACACACACACACACACACACACACCTGCTAGGGTGGAGTGCTCAGACCAAGGTGAAGTTCATTGTTCCTCCAGAACTACAAATTCCTGAATTAAGCAGGTGACCCAGCCAGGCGGTGGTGACGCACACCTTTAATCCCAGCACTGGGGAGGCAGAGGCAGGCAGATTTCTGAGTTCGAGACCACCCTGGTCTACAAAGTGTGTTCCAGGACAGCCAGGGCTACACAGAAAAACCCTGTCTCGAAAAATACCAAAAAACAAAAACAAAAAAAAAAAAATAAAAAGCAGGTGACCCACCCAGCCGCCTGAGCAGTGGAACCAATGCCCACTGAGCAGTCAGACCAGTTCTCCTGAACACACCCTAAAATTTGGGGAGGGGGTCTCGCCTGAAACTTTAAATTCTGAATCCTCCTTTAAACCTTGGGACCTTGATCAGCAACCGTTGTCTTGGTCTCGTTCTTCTCTTGCCACCTTCCCACACATCCCCAGCTTCCCTTCCAGGTAACCCGTTCCATGTAAATGTGGGCAGTTACAGATTGGTGCCCAAACGTGTGACTGGACACGGGAAGGTCTCCTGAGGGACCCTGTCTTGACAGAACTTCACAGAAAATGGAAAAATACGGTATCCTGCACGGTGAGCAACTACAACACTAAATACTAGTGCTAGTCTTAAATGCCATCTTTCTGAAGCTGTTGTTGTTGGTGCAGAGGGATACGGGCTAGGTGGGACAGTGTTGACCCAACACTGAGCTCACTTAGGTGTTGGCAGTGGAAAATGGGACAGGAAACTTCTAAACAGGTGTTTGTCCGCAGCCTTCAAGAGCTGCTTCAGGCAAGAGGAGTAGGGTGTGAAGAACAATGGTTAGAAGACCTTTTAGATCAGATAGATTCTTGTAGCCCATGGATCTGAGAAAAAAGAACTTTAGATAAGTATTATGGTGAGGATTGGCCTCCTAGCGTATCTTCTGCTCCACCTATGGCCTCCACTGTACGAGATGATACCCAGATGGGTATGCAACTACCTAAATTGGAGTTTGAAATTAATAATGAGAAATTGATAATGAGCTACAGGATCTAAAAAGGGTATCAAGTGCAGGAAGGAGCAGTGATTCTGAGATGCACCAATCGCCACTAGAAAGATATGTGAGTCAGGCTCGAGGGAAAGGACGGGCTATCTCCGACATGCTGGCCTTCCTCGACATTGAGATCACAGACCAATGGAGTCAGACAATATCAGACCATGGAGTTCAAAGTGATAAAAGAATTAAAAACAGCTGTGGCACAGCATGGCCCTACGGCTCCTTTTCCACAAGCTTTGTTGGATACTGTGATGGAGTTAAATTTAACCCCACTAGACTGGAAGACTCTATGTAGGGCTACTTTGTCAGGAGGAGACTTCTTGCTTTGCAGCTCTGAATGGTGTGAAGCTAGTAAGAGAACTGCCGTGATGAATGCTCAGGCAGGTAATCCAGATGGAATGCTAACATGCTACTGGGAGAAGGTCAATACGAAGGCAATGCTAATCAGATTGGGTTTCCTGTTGGAGTGTGTGTGCAGGTTGCAATGGCTGCCCACTGCGAGTGGAATCAATTACTGACTAAAGGGGAATCTCAGCGAAAGTTTAGCTAGCATTAGACAGGCTCCTGATGAACTTTTTCAGGATTTTGTGGATAGGCTACTGAAATCAGGAAAAAAACGAAACAAAACAAAACAAAACCAAAAAAACCAGTCTCTCTGTTGATTCTCAAAGCCACTTCCCCCACTCTGGGAAGCCAGGCTTTGTGTCTGATAGTTGCTAATTTGCAAGTGAATTGGATACCGGGGTTCATCTGCAGACAGGTTAATCCTGTTTTGCTTCTAACTTCTGACCTTGTATTTTAAGCAGGCTGGCTGTTCTCACCCAGGCTCACCTGGCTCAGCAACTCACCATGACAATTCTCCTGAGTGCACATATTTAGGTCCATGTGGCTTTGGTCTGATTTTGGGAAAAAGCTGTGCTATGAAGGCCTGCAAGCCAGAGACGGGTAAATGAAATTCTATGACCTTTCGTCAACCTAAGACAGGAGCTTGTGCCTTTAGGCCACGTTTATTTATAGTAAATGCTAAAGGCCGTACTTGTGCAAATAAATACAAACAAGCTGCACATGCTTTTCCAAAGATGGGTGAGAGAAAGTCTAGGATTCTGACCAGAGACAGGCAAGGCCGCCTGCCACCATAATTCCCATAAGAAAATCTGGAGCATAAGAAAATCTTTTGTCCCACTCCAGTTAATTTTTAATAAATCAAAAGGGAGGAATTATGCCTTCCCCTCCTAGCTCTATGACTGAGAATTCCAGACCTGTGTTAGCCATAATCCCTGCACCAAGCTGGGGTGGTGCACTCAGACCAAGGTAAAGTTCATTGTTCCTCCAGGTCTACAGATTCCTGAATTAAGCAGGTGACCTGCCCAGCCACCTGAACAGTGGAGCCAATACCCACTGAGTAGTCAGTCAGACCAGTTCTCTTGAACAGACCTTGGAATTTGGGGGAGAGGTCTTGCCTGAAACTTTACATTCTTTTTATTTTTAAGATTTATTTATTTATTTATTTATTTATTTATTTATTATATGTAAGTACACTGTAGCTGTCTTCAGACACACCAGAAGAGGGCATTAGAACTCAGATCTCATTACGGATGGTTGTGAGCTATCATATGGTTGCTGGGATTTGAACTCAGGACCTTTGGAAGAACAGTCAGTGCTCTTAACCTCTGAGCCATCTCTCCAGCCTAAATTAAATTTGGAGTCCTCCATTAAACCTTGGGACCTTGATCAGCAACTGTTGTCTTAGTCTCGTTCTTCTCTAGCCGCCTTCCCATACATCCCCAGCTTCCCTTCCAGGTAACCCTTTCAATGTAACTGCGGGCAGTTACATACTACCCTTCTGAAGAAGTTTAGCAAGAGGCAAGAGCCAGCCATGATGGCAACCTGAAAGGAAAGGACCTTTAGATCTGAAGAAATAAATGGAATTCCTGATTCCTATAGGTTTGGGGTATATTCCTGTATCACATGAGCTAGCCTATGTGCCAGGACCATGGAGGAAGATGCTAGATAATATATCAGAAAAGTGGGAGCTGGAGACTAAAACATAAAAATTACATATAAAAAAGAGGGTAGAGAATTACCTCAATAGTTAAGAGCAACTGGTTCTTGCAGAGGACCAGGGTTCAGTTCCCAGAACCTTCATGAAGCCGAAAAACCATCTGTAACTCCAGTCCCTGGAGATTCAATGCTGTCTTCTGACCTCCATGGGTACCAGGCATGCACACACTGAGTTCAAATCCCAGCAACCACATAGTGGCTCACAACCATCTGTAATGAGATCTGGTTCCCTCTTCTGAAGTGTCTGAAGACAACTTACAGTGTACTCACATATAATAAATAAATAAATCTTTTTTTTTTAAAAAGATAGCTCTAAAAAGACTGAACCACAGAAAATACAAATCAGAACAGACCAATTGAGAACTCTTAATGATTTTCAAAATGTTTGCCCACAATTGGATTAACTACTCAAAAGCTAAGTAATTTATTTCAAACCTCACAAGGTAAAAACAAGACAAAACAAAACATAAATAGTCCAAGAAAATTATCAGTTGAGGCTGAAAAAGAATTGGCTCTGGTAGAAAATAAATTACAAGATGCATATATAGATAGTTTTGATCCAAAGATGGCTTCTACTCATTCTCGTACAGGAATTCTCATTCAGAGTGAAGAAAATGTCTTAGAATAGATGCTTTAGCACAGAGTAAAAAATTAAAGACCTGGCAAGCAGTGGTGGCACATGCCTTTAATCCCAGCACTTGGGAGGCAGAGGCAGGCATATTTCTGAGTTCGAGGCCAGCCTGGTCTACAGAGTGAGTTCCAAGACAGTCAGGGATACACAGAGAAACCCTGTTTCAAAAAAAATATTAAAGACCTTTATAGAAAAGATTTCTGAATTGATTCTGAAATGAAAAAAGGAACTTCCTGTCAATTAGTAGGAATAGATCCAACAGAAATTGTGGTGCCTCTTACTAAAACAGAAATTGCCTCATTATGGGCATAAAATAAACATTGGCAGCCTGGTCTACAGAGTGAGTTTCAGGACAGCCAGGACTACACAGAGAAACCCTGTCTCGAAAAAAACCAAAAAAAAAAAAAAAAAAAAAAAAAAAACATTGGTAAAGGGCTATTAGTTATTTTTTGGAAGAAATTAACAACAAATACCCCAAAAGCAAGCGACTTCAGTTTATAAAAAGAACTAATTGGATTCTCCCTCATATAATAAAAGGGAATTCCATATTCTTGAGCCTCTACATTCTATACTGATGCACATCAGTCAGGAAAGGGAGATTATAAGGCAGAGAAGATATATAAGGTGACTCAGAGCCCTTATAATTCAGTTAGACAATCAGAGCTATACGCCATTCTTATGGTATTATTAGATTTCCCAGAAATACTGACTCTCAATATGCAGATAAAGTAGTTTTCCATATAGGAGCTGCTGAACTTATTCCACATGATTTAGAATTTATTTTATTGTTTATTTAACTACAATGAGTGATCAGAAATAAAAATATTCCATTGTATATAACACATAGCAGATCCCATACAGGTCTACCAGGCCTTCTAGCACAAAGTAATAATGCAACTGATCAGCTATTAGTAGGAATTGTGCTAGAAGCTTCAGAATTCATTTAAAAACACCATGTTATCAGCAAAAGTTTAAAGAAAGTTTTGTTTCTATCACTTGGCAACAAACCAAGGAAATTATAAGGAAATGTTCTACCTATTCTTTGTATAAGCAAATGCCATTACCTGTAGGAAGCAACCTGAAAAAATGAAATTTGGCAAATGGATGTGTTTAATTTTTCAGAGTTTGGAAAATTAAAATATGCACACCATACCATAGACACTTATTCAGGATTTCAGCGGGCAACTGCTTTTAGCTCTGAAAAGGCTGGTTCAGTAATTACACATTTATTAAAAGTTATGGCAATTATGGGAATATCTGCACAAATTCAGATTGACAATGCTCCAGCATATGTCTCCAGTAAAATGAAACAACTTTTACATATTATAATATAAAGCATATTACGGGTTTACCACACAGTCCTACAGGACAAGCAGTTGTAGAGAACTCTAATCATACTTTAATGGAGATGCTAAACAAACAGAAAGAGGTAACAAAGACCCCAGATATATATTACCTAGTGCTTTATTAACTTTAAGTTTTTTAAATACTAATGAACAAAAACCAGTAGCTGTTGAGAGACATTAGATTATGGTGGGAAAACCTGCTTAACCAAATCAACCTGTTTATATTAATCATGTCTTAACTTCAAAATGGAGGGAAGAAAATATGTTACACTGTGGGAGAGGCTTTCTATATGTTTCCACAGGAAAAGAAAAGCTGTGGATTCCTCCCAATTTGACAAATTGAGACCCCCCCTGAAGATCTTGGCTGCAAACAGAAAGAAAGAAATCATGAAGACCAACAAAATGGGTGTAATGATTTGCATATTCTCAGTCCAGGGAGTGGCACTATTTGGAGGTGTGGCCTTGTTGCAGTAGGTATGTCATTGTGGGGGTGGGCTTTAAGATCCTATTCTTAGCTACCTAGAAGTCAGTCTTCTATCAGCATTCTTTTGAAGATGTAGAACTCTCAGCTCCTCCTGCACCATGTCTGCCTGGACACTGCCATGCTCCCACCTTGATGATAATGGTGAACCTCTGAACCTGTAAGCCAGCCCCAATTAAATGTTGTCCTTATAAGAGTTGCCTTGTCATGGTGTCTGTTCATAGCAGTAAAACCCTAACTAAGACAATGGGTACCTTGTATTGATGATTCCTCTACTTGGGAACAGCTCTGAGACTGGCTCAGACATGAAAATGTCTCCATTTAAAACTTCAGCTATGCACAGCCAATAAATCTCACTGGTGCAAAATCCTCTGGATTTATCATGACAGGCTTTCAAATGGCATAGTTAAAAATGTATATTACAGAGCCGGGCGTGGTGGCGCACGCCTGTAATCCCAGCACTTGGGAGGCGGAGGCAAGCAGATTTCTGAGTTCGAGGCCAGCCTGGTCTACAGAGTGAGTTCCAGGACAGCCACGGCTACACAGAGAAACCCTGTCTCAAAAAACCAAAAAAAAAAAAAAATGTATATTACAGTTTGGTTATACAATCCAAACCAACTTACAAAGGAAGACAGATGTCTTACCTGCTTGGACAGAGAGCAGAGAAGCATCTTTAACTGATTTGTGCACAGTGTGCATTCCATACATGTGTTAATGCACAAATGTATATTACTTGTGAAAGTTTATATGTTTACAGACACCAATAAATTCCAAGCAGCCTGACAAGACTCACTGAAGCAGATGCTGAGAAGCTGAGACATATTTATTCCAACCTTCTGCTTGACCCTTCCTCAGACTGGCTCAAGGTTATTTCTTCAAAGCTCTGTCTCTGGGACAACTTCTAACCAGGTATCTAAATCATCCAGCATCGCAGGACTGTTCCAGACAGGACTTCATTTAAACCCTGAGCTTTCTCGGCACACGGAGACTGGACAATGAGTGTTATAGCTAGCTTTCTTAAGACTAACCAATATCCCAGGTTTCTTAGCCCCCCCCCCCCCAAATGAAAACAATGAAGCCAGAGAGCAGGAAGCAATTTTAAGAGAACAACACCCCGTTCCCAAGAGGTGGGGTCAACAGTTTCTGGTCATTTTATGGATGATGGATGTTTGTTATCATTTAAGGGGGTGTGGTTATAAGTTGTTATGGTCTTGGACTCAGAGGAAACAAAATAAGGGAGGTTAGATTGAAGGGTTTCTTTACCAAGGACCAGCCTCAGCTTGGAGGGGGCTCTGAGAGAAGGATTGCTCGAGAATGTGAAACAAAGGACTCGAAGTCAAGTCGTGGATCCAGCCTGACAGTCTATGTTCTGCTCAAGACAGCTTTCCAGATTGTTCTATGCTTTCTCTGGAGATCTCCCCCTCCCTCTCCCTTCCCCTCCCTCTCCCCCTCTCCCTTTCTCTTTGTTCTGCTCTGCTGAAGACAGTTCTCCAAGCAGCTAGCTCTCTCTCACTATAGATCATTCTCTTTCAGATCATTAATCCAGACTTTCATATTATTTTGTATATCAATTCAGACATTTACTCCAGGTTCCCTTTTGAGTACCCTATGACTCAGCATTTATTGACCCCAGCCCTTTGATTCTTAAGAGACAGAAAGCACACTTTTTTTTTAACATTGCAAAAGAATTCAGAGATCTGCCTATCTCTGTTAAGCACAGACAATAAACTAGCTGGGAGAGACCCTGTCCTTAAAATATCATTTCTACCATGGCTGGACTTAACCTTGCTCTGTCCCAGGCTGATCCTGAACTCAGGAATCTACCTGCCCTTGTCTCTGCCTGCCTTTGTATCTTTCTGACAAACTGGCTCCTTAATGCAGTTGCCTCTGCTACTCCAGGTCTGTGAAACTCCTCATACAATTCAGACTGCACCTCTGTATTTTTCATAGTAGAGGAATTAGATATTTTTGAACTCATTTTAGAGTGCTGTTCCACAGCCTTAAGGATTGTCCTGAAGGTCCTAGTGTTTACCATGTCACTGAGACATTAGCCACATGTTTACTTTCCAGATACATGCTGCCTCTAATTATCATGGAGGAATGTAATGTGTGTGTATGTGTGTATGTATATATATATGTGTGTGTATGTGTGTATATGTGTGTGTATATATATGTGTGTGTATGTATGTATATGTGTGTGTATATATATATATGTATGTGTGTGTATATATGTGTGTGTGTGTATGTATATATATGTGTGTGTGTATATATGTGTGTGTGTATGTGTGTGTATATATATGTGTGTGTGTATATATGTGTGTATGTGTGTGTATATATATGTGTGTGTGTATGTGTGTATATATGTGTGTGTGTGTATGTGTGTGTGTGTGTGTGTGTGTGTGTGTATATATGTGTGTGTGTGTATGTGTGTGTGTGTGTGTGTGTGTGTGTGTGTGTACTACAAGCAAGCCTTACACCACAGCAGTCACTCACATTCTTGGAGGCCTATGCCTGTTGGCCCTGTCCCAGGGGTAGCATGTCTTTTTACCCGTACCCGGTATTTTTTTCTTTTTCTTTGCTCTATTCTCCTTTCCCTTTTATCTAGTGTTAGGGTGGAAAGAAGGGAGTAGGGATGAAAAGAAAAAAAGGGGAATAGGAGTAATAGAAATAAAGGGTAGATTATTGATTCTACTCTTAAACTATAGAGCTAAAGACCTTACATTAATATAGATCTTTGTGTATTGATACAGATTAATGTTATATTTTTGTCACAACAGACTATGTGTATATGTTTCAATTCTTATTTAAGGTACTGTACCTATGCAATTCTTAAAAACACAATGCTGAATTCTAGTCCTTTTGAAAGCTGCTATTTCAAACTATTTAGGATAATTTAAAAAATGTAAGTTTTTTAAACGAATCAACCAAACTTATGGTCATGTCAGATGCTAGTTAATTACAGAAAGATGCTTCCTAAGTTGAACAGATAGTAAATAGAGAGAAACAAACAATTCAGATATACTATAGATAGATGGATGGTCTTCAAAAACCTCAGAAATCTTCAGAAAAGGGCATTTAGAGATGCTTTCTTAATAAAAGGTCTTTTTTTTGGCAGTGAGACATGTCAACTCTGGGCAACACCTCATTTTACTTCAAGGAAGATGATCAGCACTGAGGAACCTCCTTGCAGAGTCCGCCTCAAAAGTGCCATGCTATCCACTGGGCAAGAGACTGCCCTTGCCTCAGCTGCTGACAGTATGCTGTCCAAACTTGACAAATGAAACACAGCGAAGTCAACTGCCAAGCTTTACCAAGACAAGGCAAACAGTCCTTCATAATTCCCCCGCTTCACAGAAAAGTCTGTCAGATGTTCTAGGCCAGAGGCTAAAGATGGATGAAATCTTGGGTCGCTGTCCAGGCCGCCAGGTCCTGTATCATGGCTATAGTTTAAAAAGCTGCTTTCTCTGCACTTCCTGCATACCCGGATAATATGTCTTCCTTCTCAGGCCTCTGGTGGAATTGAAAGAGTTATAGTCTCATGATTAAGTTTAAATTGTTTATGATTTAGGAGAGTGTTTTAAGGTCCAAGAAGATGTTTTTAGGTTGGTAAAACAAGAAAAGCCGCAGCTATACCTGTATATTTGCAGTGCACACAAATATACTCAGGCACACACACACACACACACACACTAAATATTTTTTTAACAATATAAAACAATATATAAAAGAAATAAGTTTGCAGAGAAAGATGAGAAGCCATTCCCTGCCTGGGCTTTATATAATTAACAGAGCATGCTCAGGTAAAGTCCAGGTTATGAACTTGGGAGAAGTTGGTTCTATGGAAATGTTCAGTAAAGGGCTATGCATATCATAGCCCAGAGCTTCTTGGGCTTTCTCCTCAGCTCACTAGCCCACATCCACTCTTGGCAGTGCCTTTTCTTTAACAAACTAGGAATGAGAATTTCTGAAAAGAAGCTGTGGTGACAACAGCTGTTTGACATAGGATTTCAGCAAGGTAGAACATTTGAAATGTTGTAAGTTCAGAGCCAAATTATCTCAAGCCATCTTTAGCTTCCTTTTTAATTTTTTTATTTCCTGGTTTTTCCAGACCAGGTTTCTCTGTGCAGCCCTGGCTGTCCTGGAACTCACTCTGTAGACCAGGCTGGCCTCGAACTCAGAAATCTGCCTGCCTCTGTCTCCCAAGTGCTGGGATTACAGGCGTGTGCCACCGCTGTCTGGCAGTATTTTTAGCTTCCTTTATAGCTATCATTGCTCTCCTTTATATGTAACCATTAGATAAATACATGCAAACAAACGACTAGTCTCTACCACCCAAGTGGCAAAGGGTACAGTCAGACAGCACCTGAAGCCTACGGCTCAGATCTCTCCAGGTTTACCCACCAACGTACTGAAACGCACCTTGACTTGTGATTTTTGTTGTTGTTCTGTTACTATAAAAAATTCATTGAACTGTTACCAAATTGAAATATGGGATCCCCGCACATGTGGTCCTTCACCCGGGGCTCTAGATCATGCCTTATCCTCTTGTTGATCAGAGCCATGTTCTAACCGTACAGTTTCTATCTTGTTTGTTTGTTTGTTTTTCAAGACAAAGAGTTTCTCTTCGTAATCCTGTAGTTCTGGGTGTAACAGTTTTTATTTTTATTTCTAGGTGGGTGTTCCTGATGAAATTCTTTGATCTGGGACACAGGAGACTGGGATGGGATGTCCTCTGACTCAGGCCCTCAGCTAAGCACCGAGAATGTTCTTCTTTCTCCCCTTCTTTTATCTCGTTTTTTTCAGATACTGGCCAAGAGCCTGAGTATGCGTTCCCTGTCACTCTGGGCTTTCTTACTCATTTACTGAAGCCTCCACAACGGTCTGACAACCTTCACTGAACAGCGAGCGTGCCAGCTTCCTCTGGACCCTAACTCGAAATGGCATTCCTTTGTCTAAACTTCCCCTTCCTCATCTCCCTCTTTGTGGGAGTCGCTAGGACTTACAGCTTGCCTGCCCTGTTGATTTTCGCTAAAAATAAATAAATAAATAAATAAATAATTTAAAAAAGGAAGCCATATGCTTCCTTTGAGTCTGCCTTTTCATCCATCCTTTTACTAAGAACCCAAAAGGGGGCACCGGGCTCACTGAGAACAGTGAGAGTAGAGTTATGAAGTTACCGTGGGCGGGCGCGGGGCTTGCTCACTCCTGGAGCAGGGCCGGAAGGGCCACAGCACGGTTTGCTTATGAGGCCTGTCTGGAGGGAGAGTGCAGGGGGAGGTGGCTTGATTTGGGAGAGAGCAGGAGCACAGAGCTCTAGAGAGCGTGTGAGCTGTTAGCAGGAGGGTTCTGTGGCCCGAGGAGGCAGAGAATGGGCTCCCATCCCCTGCCACTTTCTCTGGAGGCTCAGCCTTGTCCTTACGGCCTTCACTCCTGCCACGAAACGCCCTTGATCCAACTTATCAAAGCCCAGCAACTCTCTGATTTTGAAAAGGGTGGTGGTGTGGGGGGGGGTTCGTTTATGTCCACATCCCTTGGATTACAAAAGCAATAAAAATGCCGGGCAGTGGTGGCGCACCTGTAATCACAGCACTTGGGAGACAGAGGCAGGCAGATTTCTGAGTTCGAGGCCAGCCTGGTCTACAGAATGAGTTCCAGGACAGCCAGGGCTACACAGAGAAACCCTGTCTCGAAAAACCAAATCCAAAAAAAAAAAAAAAAAAAAAAAAAAAAAAAAAAAAAAGCAATAAAAATGGAGTCAAATGCACAGTTGTAATTTATAAACGCAACACCCAGCAGCCACACCAGTCTACTTGTAGCCGCTTCGTTGCTCTCAAAGCTGGTCTCTTTCATAAACGGCCTTGTCAAATTCTACCAGAAGACCTGCCAGGACTCCGAGCAATGCGCATGTCTTTCCAATAGCCCGTCTTCCCAGAGAAGGTGGGAGAACACCCTTCCATTGACTTAGGACCCTTCCGTTGTCTTAATAGTTCTTAAATCAGCTCCCACAAAGGTCTTAAACAAAAGTCTTGCCTCCAGCACCTCAGCCCCCAAGTTTTACAGCGGACTCAGCTCAACAGGCTTCAGGCTTATCAGCAATGAAGCTATGGGGATAGCTTAGAGGATCCAGCAAAGAGCGAGGCTGAGTCTGGGTCGCCTTACACATAACCCTGCTGGGCCAGGGCTTGAGAGCCGAGACCTTCCTTGTTCAGCCCCAGACACAGAGGTTGGATCATCATGGGCAAAGAGATTGTTCAGTGAGGTTGCAAAGCCAGAGGCTGCCCCTAAAGATACTGGGCATCACCTTATTGTCCAGCAAAGGCTGCCGCTCTCTTAGCTGCGCACAGTCATCCATTCCACACCCTCCCTGGCTAAGAATCCCTCCAAGATCTGATGGCATTCCCAGGAGCTGAGTATCAAGTGCCTCTGCTTGTCCCACCTTTCTGAAGTGTACTCTTCTCCAGCGGTCACGGCCACATCTGCTCTATGCCTCCCGCGTCCCACAGATGTGCGAGCCGGAGGATTTTCCATGCAGAAGTTAACATTATGCAGGGCTACACCCAACAGAACCTTCTGGTTTACAGATATGGCTTGAAGCTTCGGCCTCCACCTTGACCGAAACGGTTCTGGTTCTGGTTCTGGTTCTAACCGTCCACAGCATTTCACCAGCTACATTTTGCTTATTGATGTGTTTGGTCCAAACTTAATTAGTTTTTTCTGGTGGGGGGGGCAAATCTACTTTTTCTTCTAAATTCATCAGAATGTGCTTTACTGAACAACCCACCTTTCCACACAGGTTCCTCTTGGACTGGGAAATGGCAGTCAGAAACAGAGGTTGTTACTCCAGCTGTCCTCCTGGTGTGGCTGAGCATTGGCCTTACCCTTGTGTACTGCCTCTGTGAATATTGGTTGGTGTGAGAGGTCGGACATTTGCTGTCTTACCTATCAGCTCTCATGCATTTTCCGTCCTGTTTAACAGCTGGGCTTTATTATTATTATTATTATTATTATTATTATTATTAAATATATCTAAGTACACTGTAGCTGTTTTCAGACACACCAGAAGAGGGTGTCAGATCTCATTATGGATAGTGTGAGCCACCATGTGGTTGTTGGAATTTGAACTCGGGACCTTTGGAAGAACAGTCAGTGCTCTTAACCACTGAGCCAACTTGCCAGCCCAGCTAAAAACTTTTAAAAAAAATTATCTGTTTGTTATTTTATGTATATGTGTGCACACAGAACCCTGAACATTTGATCCTCCTGTCTCTACTTCCCAATTTACTGACTGTTTGATTTTACAAAGCAGTCTTGCTGAAATTTCTTTTCCAACTGAGGTAGGGGAGGCTCTCCTGACAGCTTGCATCCTGCCCCTGTGAAAACTTGAATCACTTAAAATGGAAGAAGGAAAGGAGATGGTTTGAAGCCCTGCTGAGGGTACAGGAAATATCTCTCATGTAAAATATCTCAGTAGACTAAAAAACTGTAAGATGAGAAGACACCTATGGCCCGATGAAGAGAAACACAGCCTCACTGCCACAGACCATGTGCCTTGCTGGGTTTTTGCACCAGGCCTAGCTGTGCACGGGTTTCTACATCTGGCTCAGTGGTTGCCAACTGCAAACACCAGTGAACTGGCTTTCAGAATCCCTCGCAGGAGAGTGACTTGTGTAGGATCCTCTAGGTGTTCGACAGAATAGCCACAAGCACCTAAATTTCCCAGCCTGTTGCAGGCAAACCTCTGCTAGCTCAGAAAGCCTAAGTTGCTAGATCTTTTTTTACATCTGAGTACACTGTTGCTCTCATCAGACACACCAGAAGAGGGCACAGGATGCCCACTACAGATGGTTGTGAGCCATCATGTGGTTGCTGGGATTTGAACTCAGGACTTTCAGAAGAACAGTCAGTACTCCTAACCACTGACCCATCTCACCAGATCAATTTATGGCCATTTCAAATGTTATCCCCCTCCCAGTTTCCCCTCCACAACTCCCTATCCCCTCCCCTGTCTGACTCTATGAGGATGCTCCCCCACCCACCCACCCACCCACTCCTGCCTCAGCACTCTAGCGTTCCCTACCCTGGATCATCGAACTTCCACAGGACCAAGGGGCTCCCCTCCCAGTGATGCCCAATAAGGCAATCCTCTCCTACATATCTAGCTATAGCCATGGGTCCCCCCCATGTGTACTCTTTGGTTGGCGATTTAGTCCCTGGGAGCTCTGAGGGGGTGGGGAGGTCTGGTTAGTTGATATTGTTCTTCCTATGGGGTTGCAGATTTTTTTTTTTTTTTTTTTTTGTCTTACTATGTAGCCCTGGCTGGCTTGGGACTCACTGTGTAGCTCAGGCTGGCCTTGAACTCACAGAGATCTGCCTGCCTCATTGTTCAAGTTCTGAAATCAAAGGCATGTGTCACCACATCCCATAATTTTAGATCTAGTTAGAAGGTGAAAACAAAGCCAGGCAGTGATGGCGCAGCCTGTAATCCCAGCTCTCTGGGAAGCAGAGGCAGGCGGATTTCTGAGTTCAAGGCCAGCCTGGTCTACAGAGTGAGATCTAGGACAGCCAGGGCTATACAGGGAAACCCTGTCTCGGAAAAAAAAAAAAAATCCAAAAAAAAAATAAAAAAAAAAAATAAAAAAAGAAGAAGAAGGTGAAAACAAGGGCTGAAGAGATGGCTCAGTGGTTAAGAGCACTGACTGCTCTTCCAGAGGTCCTGAGTTCAATTCCCAACAACCCCATGGTGGCTCACAATCATCTGTAATAGGATCTGATGCCCTCTTCTAGTGTGTCTAAAGACAGCTACACTGTGCTTACATACCTAAGATAAATAAATCTTAAAAAAAGATTAAAACCAATATGAAAATGAGACCAGTAAGGCACCCATACATATATAATAAAATTAATAATAAAAATAGTAGGAGCAGATTAGAGAGACTGCTCAGCAGTTCGAAACACTTGCTGCTCTTCCAGAGAACCAGGGTTCTATTTCCAGCATCCACATAGAGGTTTATAACTGTTTATAACTCCAGTTCTAGGGGATCCTACCGTTTCTTCTGGCCTACCTTGTCATGAGGCACTGATATACATACAGTCAGAACACCCATACACATAAAATAAAATTTAGCCAGGCAGTGGTGGCACACACCTTGAATCTCAACACTCAGAGGCAGAAGCAGGCAAATCTCTGAGTTCAAGGCCAGCCTGGTCTACAGATGGAGTTCCAGAACAGCCAGGGATGCACAGGGAAACCCTGTCTCAAAAGTAAAATAAAATAAAATAATAAAATAAAATAAATAAAAATTTAAATTAAAAAATGGTCCATTTGGGGAGTAGAGAGATGGCTCAGGGATTAAGAGCACTGACTACTCTTCCAAAGTTCCTGAGTTTAATTCCCAGCAACCACATGGTGGCTCACAACCATCTGTAATGAGATCTGACACCCCCTTTCTTCTGGTGCATCTGAAGACAGCTACAGTGTACTTAGATGTAACAATAAATAAATCTTTGAACCGGGGAGAATGAGGCTGACCAGAGCAAGCAGAGGTCCTGAGTTCAAATCCCCAGCAACCACATGGTGGCTCACAACCATCAGTACAGCTACAGTGTACTCATATACATAAAATAAATAAATCTTTAAAAAAAGAAAGAAAGAAAGAAATCAAATGTAAATTGCAGATAAGGTGTTAAGACTATCGCTTCCTCCTGTCTCAGCCAAAGAGGAAAGTAGGGAAGAGACCTACATGCAGGGTTATAAAATCTGTGCTCTGCCTTTTACTGCTGTCCCTACATTTTAATCCCTGTTGCGTCACCTGCCTTGCAAGGTTATAAAATAAACTGCCTCAATTTCACTACTCTGCTGCGTCTTACACGCTTTTTCATTCCCCACCCCGGGAGCTAGAGGTTGGATCACAGGGAAGGAAAGACGCCTTTAACTCAGGCCTGGTCAGGTGTGTGGCTGACCCTGAAGGCACAAACAACACAAAGGGAGGACTCAGAGCCATGGGAGTCCAGCACACCCCTTCCCACCAAGGACGCATCTGAAACTGATTCCTGATGGGAGCCTGTTATGGGTCAGAACTTTCCTGACCCATGACAGACCCAAGTACAGAAACCACTAAAGTCTTCCTAAACCATGAGTTACTTGTAGGAGTATGCCCAAGGGAGGGATCTATCCAATGCCTGCTGCTTTTAATATCTGATAACATAACAAGCACTTACAGAGAACTCTGCACATAACAATTTTAATATTGGTTAACAATGCTTAATAGTATTGACCAATGTTTGACAAGGTTTAATTCTGCCCCAGTGCCCCAGGGGAGGCAGGTCCCTCTGATCTGTCTTACAGCATCCTGACCTTGAACTTCTGGATAGCAGAGCTGTAAAAAATGCATCTCTGTCCTTTAGGCTGCCAAGTCTTAATTCTTTTGTTCTTATAGCCAGGCAGACTAAGACAAGAAGCAAGTTAATGAAAATACCTAAGAATGAGGGGTATAGTTTAGCTGGTAGAGTGTCTAGTGTGCATGATGTCCTGAGTCCATCTCCAGCACTAAATAACTGGGCACAATGGTGTGTGCTTATAATATTTCAGGAGAGGGAGGCAAGGGAATCAGGAATTTAAGGTCTACATAGTGTATTGGAAGCCAGCCTGGGTTACATAAGAGTTTATCTAAAAAAAAAAAAATCTAAGAATGAAGAGAATATAAAGAAAATTAACACAGTGAACTGTGAACTTAAGGTGCCCACACAGATAATGGAGACCTATCTCTCCCTGAAGAACTGGGCAAGGTGTTAAACATTGTCAAACAAAAAACAAACAACAAAAACTCACTGTTAGTGTTAATGACAGATTTGTCAAGCCCATTACTGTAAGCTATGCTTGTGATGTTTGTTGGGTTGGAGGTGGAAGCCAAGAAAACTCTCTTTAGAGACAGAAGCTTACAAAGGAAAGCTTCTGCCGGGCGGTGGTGGCACATGCCTGTAATCCCAGCCCTCTGGGAGGCAGAGGCAGGCAGATTTCTGAGTTCGAGGCCAGCCTGGTCTACAGAGTGAGTTCCAGGACAGCCAGGGCTACACAGAGAAACCCTGTCTGGAAAAAAACAAATCCAAACAACAACAAAAAAAAGAATATAACCAGCAATTGTTTATATATTTTTACAACTTAGGCACCTTGGTTTAGATAACAGCAGCATCTATATTCTTTACCAGTTAACAGACAATTAAGAAAACATTTGGAGGCGTGGGATAGGTGTTTAACCCTGCCAGAAAGATGGAGAGGTTGTCCTTGATATGGCTGGACTCAGACAACTGTTTCCTTACGAGTTGTCCCTGGGACGTCTGAACTCAGACAACAACAGAAGCTTCTTGGCCACAGGGACCCCAGAGCCTGGGACCCTGAGTTTAGTTTCTACCTATGATTAAATGGAGTCTGAAAACAAAACGGTAATACTTAGAATAAGTTTCTTTTGCTTGTTCCAAACAATGTTAATTTTCCTAAATAAGTGAATATGCTGGGGTGGGGTGGGCAGTTTCACTCCCTAATTGGCAGCTATTGGATTCTGGCTGCTTTGGGCAAAAGGGCTGTCAGTCAAATAGATAGCCAAGCCACCCTTAGGACAGAATAAATACCTTGAAAAGTCAGTGTGATGATGGGTCATAGCTTCAGAGGACTTGTGGGATTACAAGCCTTAGTGAGTGCTACATGACCCTGTAATGGTTTCTGCCCAGGCCAGAGGAGAAGCAGTTCCTCCAATGGGCTAGCAGAGGAACTGCTATGATTTGTACCAAATGGCAAAGGATGTGACTGGTGAAAACACAAACCCTTATTTGCATGCTGAGGTGTGCTGTGATTAGTCCAAATAGCCTTCTCTGGCTTTATAAACAGGTTGCTCAAGCTTATGTGATGAGTTAGCTGAGTATCCCCTGCTGTTTGCTTTATTTTTAATTTGCAGTATTGGTATGAACAAATGTGCTCTCTGTCTCTGTCTCTCTCTCCTTTCTGAGACTGAGTCTCACCATGTAGTCTTGGTTGACCTGAAACTAGCTATATAGCAATGTAGACAAGAGTTGGCTCAAAGTGACAGACCTGACTCCCAAGTGCATGAACTGCCACACCCAGCTTTCTCTATTTTTTAAATTTTATTTGTTGTCTATGTGTGGTTGTATGTTCATGTGCTTGTGTGTATGTGTGTTCACACTTTCGTGGCTGGAAGTCAACATCAGGTGTCTTCACTATTCTTCACGTTTGTTCTGAGACACAGACTCTATGTGAGCATGGTCCTTGCTGACTCAGGCAGACACGAACCCAGAGATCCTCTGCCTCGCACCTGTATCTCATAGCACTGGGATTACAAGCACTTGCTACCATACTCAATTTTGGTTTTTGTTTTGTTTTGTTGTTGTTTTGCATGGGTGCTTGGGACCGATTCCTGCAGAGCAAATGCTTTGCCAGCTGAGCCCCCTCCCCAACTTTTTCAAAGTTTCTTGCAAATGATCCTTTTTTTAATTGATTTTCAGTAGCGCGGAGCCGAGCTGGTAACAGGAAAGTGGTGGAAAGCCAGCAGTGGTGTAACTTGTTGTTGCTGTGATAATATCTGAACAAAGCAACTTGCAGAAGAAAAATCTTCCTTTGGTTAATGGTTCCCAATGGATAGACCATAATGGCAGAAAAGGCAACAGGGGGCCAGGACAGGAAGGTGAGAGATGACTTCTCTAACCACAAACATGAGGATGAGAGCAGATTGGAGGTAGGTGAGGCTATGAACTCTCAAAGGCTACTCCCAGCGGCGCCTCCTCCAGTCAGCCTAAACCACCCAAAGGTCCCCAAGGCAGCCCCAGGGACCAGAAGCCAGTATTCAAATGCCCAGTCCTATGCGGATGGGGGGGGGGCAGTGCACATTTCAACGCACAGATGTTGGCAATTGAACTCTAAGGTCAATAGGCAAAAGAGTCAGGAGAGACATCCGGCTAGTTACAGCTGAAGAGGAGACAGCTGAGCAGATCAAGAGCACACAGACACAAGGCTGAAGGTAAGGGTGGAGAGGTGGAGGATAAAGGATAGAGAACTACACAGGGCCAGTGAAGACTCCAGGGAACTGCTAAGCTCTCAACTGTACGTAGCCCCTTCACTCATTAAAAACCCCAGAGAGCAATCAGATACTCTTCATAAGGTGAGCGGATAAAGGGATATAGTCTTTTAATGGAGTGTTGATAAACTCTGAAGTGAAACTTCTTTCCTGCTGTCCCAGGGCACCCAGCAAACCTAACCTAGTCATATGTTTCTGAGGAAGGAAACCTTGGTCGTTTATTTATTTTTATTTTTATTTTTATTTTTTGGATTTGGTTTTTTCGAGACAGGTTTTCTCTGCATAGCCCTGGCTGTCCTGGAACTCACTCTGTAGACCAGGCTGGCCTCGAACTCAGAAATCTGCCTGCCTCTGCCTCCCAGAGTGCTGGGATTACAGGCGTGCGCCACAACCGCCGCCTGCTTGAGGCCAGACGTGACATTCCGGACAGGGCAAAATGGTTGCAGAAGTCGAGTCCAGGGCCTGGGGAGAGAAGGACCCTGAGGGCAGCCCAGAGGGTACAGAGAGGGAAACTGGCCCTGTGGTGACAGATGCACATCACCACACTGGGTGTCCAGCCCCGTGGGATGTCCAGAGTGGACTGCAATGCTGCTCACTGATTTTATCAAATATATCTTTGTGTGCTCAAGGCTGAGCTCCAGAAGTCTGGAGACTTTCTATCTTCTGCTTGGGTTTTCTCTCCAAACTCCTTTAAGGATAAACTCTTCAAAGAATTATTCTTATTAGTTTTTTTTAAAGCTTTATTTATTTTATTTATGTGAGTTCACTGTAGCTGTCTTCAGACACACCATAAGAGGGCATTGGATCCCATTACAGATGGTTGTGAGCCACCATGTGGTTCCTGAGATTTGAACTCCAGACCTTTGGAAGAGCACTCAGTGCTCTTAACAGATGAGCCGTCTCTCCAGCCCCTACAAAGTTATTCTTTAGCCTGTTTAAGAACAAAAAGACCCAGAGAGGGGGAACTGTGTTTAACGCTCAGTTGAGAGCCGAGTGAGCAGTTTCCCAAGTTTTAAAGAACTTTTACTGAAGAGACAGGGAGGAAGGGATCGGGTATTACAAACAAGATGCGCCGCGAGCCCAGATCCGGGCCCGGGCCCTCGAGTCCCTCGAAGGAACAGGGATGGGGACATCGGGCACCGCCAGAGCACACAGGAAGCTCGGGCGCTGGGGCGTGGGCAGGGGAGCAGCGCATGCGTGCTGCAGGGGGCACCAGGCCGCGTGTGCGCCTTGGGCGCCAGAGTGACTCAGCGCCTTCGCTTCCTGCGTTTTTGGGGCCTCATGGGAGATATGTAAATGAGCAGAGCATCATGGGCCTTGGCCCTTTATAAGGCCGCGTTGCTGGGTGCTCGGGCTGCAGTGCTCAGCGAGGAGAGCCTGGGTGTGGAGCCCATCAGCTAGCCGCTTGGGAGCTCAGCGGGGAGGTGAGGATGGGCAGGGGCCAGAGCCCGGGGCTGGGCCTGGCCAGATGCGGTGGGCCTGGGCCGCCTGGGAGCGCAGTGGGCAGAGCCGAGGTCCTGCTAAGGCTTCCCGCCCTCCCTTGGTTGGTAGCCGGGTCCAAGTGTGAGGTTGGGGCCTTGAGCCCAGAGGAAGCCTCTGAAGTTGTGGGTGTGGCGAGAGCACCCCAGGCTGTGCAGAGTGAGCAGTGAGCCCGGGGTCCAGAGCCCCAATGCCCCTCTCCTCGGTGGTCCCAGCAGCGTGCCCAGCAGGGAGCGCCAACCTCATTTCCTTTGCCTTACCAGCTCCCCAGACAGTGGAGCAAGTGTGAAGCTGAAGAAGTTTCTGGAAGCTCAAGTCTGTCTACTTCTCCAGAGAGAGGTATTCATCGAATTCGAACCCAGTTCTAGTACCACTGCCCCGTGTCCTTGGAACCCCAAAGTCCCTAGACCTCCTACTGTACCCCGTTTTCTCCCGTTTCTCTCATTCTCACTTTTCCCACCTATTTCTAGCATCTATCGTCCTGTTGACCTAACCTCCTGAGACCATCGAGTAAGTCTTCCTCCTTGTGTCCACTTAGCTGCAGACAGACTCCTTGGCCATGTGTCCCCCAGTCAGTGTTCGCCATGGGGCCAGGGGCATGTCCTGCCTCTATGGAGCCTGGCTGTACCAGCTTGTCCATGGAGAACATATGAAGATCTGTTTTGCTTGCTTCAAGGCAGCCTTCCTGCTGAATAAACTCTACCTGGAGATGGGAGACTGGCAAGAGGAAGAGGAGGAGGAAGAGGACGTGGGGAATGCTGGGCTCATGGAGCACTTGTCAGAGTCAGACTTAGAGTCAGATTCTGAGCAGGAGTTAGGGTCTGCAGAGGATGCATGGCGGGGGCTGGGGCCCCTTTATGTGCCACAGAGTGTCTCTGAAGGGTCTGGGGTCCTGGTGCCAACCCCTGTGTGGACACATGGAGTATTCTTCTTTATTTCTGTGCCCACTGAGCTCTTGCCTCAGCAAGTTGTGCCTCTGGATCTTGGCCTCGAGGTTGCAGAGTGGACCCAGGCCCTTCCCTGGAGATTTGATGGGCTTTTCCCCTGCTCGCACCAGCTGGTCCCTCCTCTGTCTTGGTGGGATCTTTTCGATGTGATGCCATCTCTTGGGCAACCTGTGTTGTTAGAGTTGAGGTCCGCCTGCCCCTTAGACCAGACGGTAGCACAGTCCTGGTTGCAAGACCAGAAGTTCGTCCTCCTGTTGGACAACACCCACTTTATGTGTCACCTACTGTCATTGCATGTCCGCTGGGCTGTGAGAACTCAGGTCCAGCACTGGCAGGTGTTGCTGGACCCTGGCGAGATGTGGGTGGCCCATCTGCGGAGGGTATTTAGATGGCGCGGCCTGAACCATCAGAACCGGTGCCCATGGGGTCTGAACATCCTGAAGGCTTCAGAAATGGGAATGGAGTTACTGCCTGCTGCCTGCTACCTGCGGAAGAAAGGCTTCTGGGTAGGCTCCTTCTTGCCCTGGCACTGTAGCATGCCAGAGACCTGGAGCCGGGAGCCAGGGGAGAGGCTGTTTGTCACAGATGCTACTATTTGTGCCACTGACAGCCACCTTGCTCAGTCCTTCCTCCCTTGATGTCCCCCTCTCCTGGGAGCTGTGAACCTCGGAGGGAGGTCTGGCATGCGCTTGTCAGTGTTCAGTGTTTGGGAGAGAGGCCTAGCTGTATGTTAGGGTGGAGTGTTGTGTAGTGGGTGTTGTGGGGGCTTCTGTCACCAAGCTTGCGTATGTATGGTCTCTGAGGCACTAGTTGACTTGGCATGTTATACTGTCTTAGGGGTTAGGATACCTGACTTTGGGGTTAACTGTTTAGAGTGTTTATGTTCTTTGTTTTGCTTGTCCTCCTTTTGAAGGCTTGTTGAATAAAGTTGATGTTTTAAATGTTACTCTTTAATGTGTATGGTTTTGCCTCTACAATACTGTCTTCATACCTGATACTCAGCAGCCAGTAGAGGGCATCAGACCTCCTGAAGCCAAAGTTACTGACAGTTTTGAACACTATTTGGGTGCTTTAAATTGAGTGTGGATCCTCTAGAAGAGTAACCAGTGCTTATAACTGCTGAGCTATCTTTGTAGCCTCAGTTTTCAGTGTTTATTGGAGGCCCTGTGCAGTTTTCCTAAGTAAGTCTTGATGGAGTAACCTCCCCAACTTCTGGGTCAGGGGGACAGGGGGGATTGTGGGACTCTAGCCCTACAGAGCTGGGAACATGGCACAGTGAATTTCGCTCTTTTCTGAGTCACGTGGGGGAGTTTGTAGTATCTCCTGTGACAGTCTTCATAACCAGCAAGTGTGTAAGGGTTTAAAATAAGAAAGAGCTCTGTGTTGAAGTTGTGTGTCATCTAGTTGACACAAGTGTGTGCCCTAGAAGTTGGAAGGGATCTGTGGACCAATCCATATGTCAGATCTACCAGTGTGAGACAGAGTCACACCTCAGCACTGGCTGGGCCTGCAGATGGAAGGAAACAGGAAGAGGGTAAGGTGCCATGCACCTCATCAGTGGACACTGAGTGCCCATTTAGAAATATCTGCCGTTCTGTGGGCGTCCCTGGCTGGGGTCACCTTCTGGTCGTTCAGTTAAAAGTTGTTCAGATAAAAGACACAAGGGTTCCAATCCTGGGGTCATCTTGCTGGTCAGTTAACCACATGATAGGATCTGATTATAGGTTTTCTTAGTTTTTTTGTTTTGTTTTGTTTTGTTTTGTTTTGTTTTAAAACAAGGTCTTACTATATAGTCCAGGCTAACCTCCTGCAACAGACTACTGAATACAGGGATTACAGGTATTTGTCAAACCCTCACCTCAAACATTGCTCTCTTACTAACTTTGATGTCTTCCAGAGGTGTCTTAATCCTTAAGTCACTTAGGGTTCTGACGCTCATTCCTGGAGAGATGGCGGTCAGCGTGTTGTGTAAAGGACACGGTAAGGAGGCAGCCTTGGTATTCTGTCTCCTTCAGGTACCTGGAGCCTGTGGGTCAATGGATAACCTAACTCTCTTCCCTAACAAAGTGGGCTTTTCCCTTCTGTGGTCCCTCCTCTTTCTCCTTCCTGGTTAAGGTTTGGTTTTTTGGTTTTTTGGTTTTTTTTCTTTTGAGGGGAGGTTGAGACATGGTTTCTCTGGAAACAGCCTTGGCTGTCCCGGAACTCACTTTGTAGATCATGCTGGCCTTGAACTCACAGAAATCTGCCTGCCTCTGCCTCCCCAGTACTGGGATTAAAGCTGTGAGACACCAGGGTCTGGCTTGCTTGTATGTTTCCAGATGGATTTGTGTCTCTGACTATATGTGTGCACAAAGCCCAGAATAAGGGACCAGGTGTCCTCTAGCCTATCCCTGCCTGTCCCTGAGATAGGATCTCTAGAACCTGGATCTTGTGTTTTTCTCAACTAGGCTGGAAGCCAAGACCCAGGCATCTGCCTGTCTCCACCTATTTCCCTCAGAGCTGGGGTTGCTGGCATGAGTTAGACATGTGCTTTGTTGCATGGTGCTAGGATCCAAACCAGTACTTACAGGTGCACAGTAAGCTGAACCATCTCTCCAGCCTTCAGGCTTTTAATAAGTTAATTACATTTATTTATTGTGGGGGGTTCAGGGAGGGATGGTTGTGAGTACACTGCATCACAGCATAAAGTTGAGGTGACATTCGCACAACAATAATAGCACTCAACACAGAGGGTCGTTCTGTCTTTCACCATGTGTGTCTATGAGATTGACCTCAGACTGTCAGTCTTGGAAGCAAATCTTTACCTGCTGAGCCATCTCACTGGCTTCCAGACTTCTCTTTTAGATAATCTCACTGTAGTGTGATATTCTGGGGGTGGGGGTGGGGAGTTGTCAGGCCATCCAGGAGATCCCCAGTTCTGTTCAGTGAGTTTGTACTGACTGCTCATTTCTTCTCATCTAAAAATAAAGAGAAAGAAAATTCGACCCAGAATAAACTCCAGAAGAATCATGCACAGGTATATTGATGCTTCTAGTAGTATCACTCACAATAGTAAAAATTAGAAGCTCGATGCCCAACAAGACACGAGCAGATAAATCGTGGGGATCCATACACAGGAATATTAGTGACAAAAAGACAGCAGGGCTTCCTTCTTACACATGGTGAGACCCCCCAAAGCGTCATGTAAGTGAACGAGGACTGTCAAAAGCACATGCTGGGGCCTGAGTTTATATATGACATCCAGAGCAGACCAGTCCTTAGGGACAGTAGGTGGAGAGGCGACTGGGGCCTGGGTGGGGTGGCTGAATGGGTATAGGCATTTTCAAGAGTGACAGAAATGTTCTAGAATCAGGTGTAGTGGGGTTGGCTGTGCACACTGTGAACTCATTAAGTGCCAGTGAATTTTTCATATCAAGTCATTTTGTTGTATAAATGTCACCTCAGCTTAATTGGATGTTGCAGTTCCAGGGTGCCAGCCAGATAAGGAATCACCACCCTTTCCCCAGAGCACCTGTGTGGGACACCAAACCAGATGCACATCTAAGAGCAGCTGTGTATCTACTGCCTATGGAAAGGCTGGCCTCTGCTTCCTCAATCCTGTCACTCCCGCAAGCCAAGCCCTGTCACTCCCTTCTGCGTTCTCAGCTTGCCAGTCTCGTAAGGTTTGTTGTTCCAAACATTAAACAATTATTTGTGGTTGACTTGAAATTCAAATTTAATTGAGTTCTGTATTGTTTTTATCAGACAGTGCTGCCTGGCTATGCATCTGTAGGGGACTGGGCCTCTGAGCAAAACAGAAAGCAGGACGTATAGACAGGTATGGGGCACCAGAGCAGTTTATCCTCAGTGGCTGTTACCAGAGTTTCAGGAGTCAGTGCCAGGGCCCTGGTAGCCCTGGGAGCTTTGGCTGGGCCACCTGTCTTCCACAGGTCAATTAAACAAGTAATAATGAAAAGCAGAAAAAGAGTTTTTAACTTTAATTTTTTTCAAATGCTATTTCTAATGATGGTTCTTAAATGATTTAACCTTCCTTGTAACCCACCACCCACCAGAGGTAGTGGAAAAGAAAGGATAAGGGGAGGATGGTTGCCAGGGGGAAGTGGACCTGTTTAGAAAGGTTTTTTTGAAGCAACCCCCGTCTGTGTTGTCTGGAAACCGGCAGTTCAGTTCACAGGTTAGCAGGCCATGGCAACTTGATCCACTCACAAACTCCTCTCGGATACACCAGCACTCCAGGTCAGTAATGTCAGGTTAGCAACAACGGTGATGTGACCTGACAGAGACAGCTAGGCCTTAGTCTCAGTCAGCAGGAGAGACCAACAGGAACACCAAGAAAAGTTCTCAGCTGTGCCTCTCTCAGGGAAGTGAAGATCAACGAAGATTCGAGTACAAGCAAGCTACGCTCTGTCTCCGTCACTCTGCGAAATCTGATTTCTACCCTCCACACAACACGTGTCTTGCCTCAATTCGTGTCTTGCCTCATCACATGCATCCAATCAGCCCGAGTCCTTGGAAGAGGCAAGAAACTGCAGCACACCACCAGAAGTTTTTTGGTGCAGTTTCTCTCTGTGGCATCCCAACAAATGCAGCTGAACCACGCATTGTAAGGCGGGCCAATACATGCGTGTCGTTAGCAAAGAATCCTTCATCACGTGTCCTTTCACATGCTTGCTTTAGCAGAACATTCTCTCTCCTGTGTCTGCTTCAGCGAAATATTCCTTCAGGAGTCTGCCTCAGCCTTTCACACCTGCGTCTACTTCTACAAAGCATTCCTTTACGTGCCTGCCCCAGCAAAACACCATCCAACTGACTTTCCAAAGAAAGTCAGTTTCCTTAAGTTTCCACTTCAAGAGTTATTCAACATAGTCATGTTAAATGAAGGATGATTCAGATATTAAACTGATAAGAACAGATACTATATTTGATCTTAGCCAAGAAGCCCAAAAGTAACAATGTTATCACACTAGGAAAAGTTAAAAAAAAAAAAAAAAGACCCAGTGACCCTCAAGTCTGTCCACCGGGTTCTAACATGAGGTTTAAAGAGAAGGCAGGGTGTATACATAGCTAACTAGTCCAACCCTCTCCCCCTCTCAGCTCAGACCCTACTGCAGGGTGATCTGTCCAGTTGTCAGAGCTGTGTGGAGTCTCTTTGTGGGGCACACATTCCACTATGGCTGGCAGCAGACATGCCCTTCCTTCCCAGAAGCCTGAGATTCCTGGGGAAATACCACGTCTCTGGGTTCCATTGTTTCCCACAGTAAGATAGTCAAATAGAGAGAGGCCCGAGTATCTTTATAATCCTAATTTTCATTCCTGCCAGGATGCTTACACTGTGGCTCCCATTCCAGAAACATCTACTGAGAGTCTGCCACATGTCAGGAGAACACCAAATCCCAGGAGGAGGCCCAAAGTGACCACCTTGGGTGGCGGCTCCTCCTACTGGTGCTGGCTGGTTCCTGTCTGTTCTCTAGATGTCCTTTGTCCTTGAGACATCCAGATTCCCCAGTTCTCTGTGTTCTGTGCCATCAGGCAACATCAAGACAAAAGGCTCCACTGCTGACCACAACCGTATCTGGTCCCCATCTTACCCCTACTGCTCTTAGAGTGTCCTAGGTCTGGACACCCTGCCCATAGGGAATCTATCTATAGATTAGATTACCCCTCTTGGGGTTGGGGAGGAGCCTCTTGGGGTGGAGATGCTCCCATTCCTCGAATGGTGACTAAACTCTAATGGCCAGACCCTGGACAGTTGGTAGAAATGAATTCCAGATCCTGACTCTTCAAAATGAAGTAACCGCAGAAGAGGAATTGGGGTTCTGTATCCAGGAACGTGAATGATGGCGATGAAGACCAGGAATAATGCCCTGCTTACTCTGGTGTTGATATTTCCGTCAACTTGATACAATATAGAACTTGTGTGGAAAGAGGAACCTCAACTGAGAAAACGTCTCCCTCAGGTTGCCCATAGCGTGTCGATAGTGCAGTCGATAGTGCATTCTCTCCATTAATGATTGATGTGGGGGGGCCCAGGAACTGGGGGGAGGGGTGACACCTCTGGGCAAACAGTCCTGAGCAAACAGTCCTTGCTTGGCCTGAGAAAGCAGGCCAAGCAAGCCATGTGAGCAGTGCTCCTCCGCGGCCTCTGCTTCACTTCTGCCTGCCTTGAGTTCCTGCCCTGACTTTCTTTCCTGCTGGACTATAACTGTAACCTAGAAAAACTCTGTCCTCTACAAGCAGTCTTTGGTCATGGTGTTTATCACAGCAGTAGAAACCCAAGACCACCAAATCAGTCCCATTCTGCAATTTCTTTGCATTGGTTTTAAGTCCAACTTCAGAAGGCTTTAGTCCCAGGAACTTGCAGGAAATTCAGCTGGGTGGTGACATAAGACACCAAGGGTGTGTATCTTGCAGGGACCCTGGAGAGGCCACAACACACCCACACACACCCCCCACAAGCTCTGGCCCCGTGTTTAGGAATAGAGTGCCAGGTTACCCCATGTTTGTCTCCTCCCAAACAGTGATATGGACCAAACCCTCCTGAAACTTGGGACTAAGGGTAACATATATAAGGGCCTGAAACCACATGGACACGTCCCCAAGGCTACTCCCTTAGGCTGATGTGTTCTGAGAAAGGGAGGAAGCCCTGTTGGCGGGGAATATCATGGAGGGATTGTTGGGAATTCCCTGTAGAAGGTAGGAGGTATAGGTGTGCTGGCCTGCATGTCTTTCTGCAACTAAGTTTGAGCCTCTCACACATCAGCAGTCCTGGGACCACTATACCATGTTTCTGATCTCAGGCAAAATTCCAGCTTTACACAGACCAAGGACACTATCTCCTCTGTTGCCACAAGGAAGGGACAGATTGAGTGGTACTAACAGCTTGAGATTGGGGTCTCCTTGTCATATTCAGTGTGCCATGGGGGCTGCTGGTTTCATAATCTCCTCTTGTCACATCCTGGCCCAGAACAGTGGTATCACCCTCCCCACCCCAGTCCTTCCTCCAAGATCCCCCTAAGCAGCCCACGATACCTTCCCCACACTCAGCCAGAGCCAGAGGCTGCACAGACCCTTAGACATTCTGGATGGCTACATGAGCCTGGTGGTTCCTCCCACAGACCACAACCTCCTTGAAAGGTAAAACTGTGATGTCACCTTTCCCTAACCAGCATGGTTGCCAAATATCACCTAGAGCCCCAGCCTTGTGCCACCGCTTCACGATAAAGACTCGCCGAACTCCCACAATACCCTGAAAGGCTAGCTACATCTGAGTTGCATTTCACAGATGGGGAAACTGAGGTACAGAAGGATGCTGCAGCCGCAGCCCTGGCTTCTTAGATTGTATGTCTGACCCAGAACCTGTGATGGACACGTGTTCCTGGGAACCCTGGAAACCTACCAAGGTGTGCCTGGGAGGGTGTAGAGCTAGTCAGAGTGGCACGTGAATTCCTGTCAGCCATTCCTGTCAGCCGAGTGAAAAGAAAACAGAAGCAGGGCGGTGGTGGCGCACACCTTAAATCCCAGCACTTGGGAGGCAGAGGCAGGCGGATTTCTGTAGACCAGCCTGGTCTACAGAGTGAGTTCCAGGACAGCCAGGGCTACACAGAGAAACCCTGTCTCAAAAAAACAAAAAAAGAAAAAAGAAAAAAAGAAAGAAAACGAAGAAAATGGTAAGTGCACTATGGTGTCATTTGTGACAAAATTTAAATACATTATTAACTACATATGGGAAAGCCACATGTGGTCCAAAACCAAAACAAACAACCAAACAAAAAAACGGGAGGCAGAGGAGTTCTGCTTAAACATCAGTCTGAAGTAACTACGAGAAACGCTGTCACTTCATGCCACCTCCAGACGGAGGAGGTGTGTCTTTTGCTCACTCCATGAATGAAAAACAATGGTGATGATTATGATCCTACTGATGATGATGGCGGTGATAGAGATGATGTTGATAATGGTTGATGGTGGTGGTGAAGACAAAGATGGTGGTGATTCTGATGATTGATGACAATAATAGTAAGGATAGTGAAGAAAGCTCCTGAGAAGTGACCTAGAGAAACAAGGGTCCCGCCTCAGACTCTGGCTGTCCCAGAGGCTCCTCTGTGGGTTTCGGGGTGAAGGCACTGCCGCTGCTGTTAGACATGGATGAGCCTTCTTGTCAATGCTCAGCAGGAAGGAGGAAATGGCCTTGCTGACAGAAGAGTGGTTTTGAAGTTAGACAGTCACAGAATCAGCGGGTTTCCCTGGGGCGTTTGAAGGACATATAGCTTTGGTATACTTCTGGCAAGAAGTACACCCCACCTTTGCAGTACCCAGAAAGTCCCCTTCCCCCGTTCGTGGCTCTATGTGCAATCCTGTGACCCAGGATGTAAGGTGTTTGTAGATCCTGGACTGGGACCTTTTTCCAAAGGTCACAGCCTTGTGGGACCAGAAGGCTGAAGCTTTGGGACTCCTATCTCTCTCTACAGCAGGAAGCCCCTAGGGCTGATTCTCAGGGAACCTAGGGTATTAGATATTTTTTTTTCTCTCTTTTCAGCTTTCAATGGCCTAGGCATTCTCAGTCAGGAAGTGCGTGCATCCAGCCCCCCTGCCAGCTTCAGAGTGTCCATCATTCCTGATTACTGAAATGTCTGAGGCTGCTCTCTAATCACTCGTCTCTGTCCCCAGCTGCGGACTGTTACAGGTTTTAATTGATTTCATCGTGACTGTCATATCTCCAGCTGTGTCTAGGTGGGGGCGGGGCATCAGGCCTGGAAGCAGGAACTGCACCGCCTGAGACAGGAAGTAGGGGAACATTCTCTGTACAAAAAGAAGCCCCTTCTGGAACCATGGAGTGGTCTCATGCTGTGGGGTGCTCTAGCAGACGCGAGTGTAGAGTGAACCCCAGCTGCAGGTTGTCTGGTATATCCACAGCACCCTAGGAAGTACCCCAGCCATTGGACATGAGTGGGCTTCAAGAACCATATCAGCACAGGACAGTTTTGGTTCCTGGGGCCTGGCTACAGTGTCAGGAGTGCATTGAAGCCCAGGCTGCCCCACTCTCAGCCTCCCTTACTGCTCCCAACATTTTCCATAACAAATTGCTACTCTTGTGGACCAGAATGATAAAGAGAGGGACCTGTGGTCTTTGAGCATCTAGTGAACTACTTAGAAAGCATTGCACTCTTTTAATAAGTAAAAAAATCACGCCTGTACGTAGGCTGAATGTGCACCGGGGAAGAGATCCCCCCCAAACTGGCTCCTACCCACAGAGCCTCTTTTTTTTTTTTTTTAAAAGAATGCAGTAATACAATTGGAAATTAGTTCTTTAAGAATGAAATTATCATTCTCAAATGTAATGAAGCCATTATAGGCAGAACAAAGCTTTTAAAAAGATATTTATTTATTTATTTATTTATTTTTATGTATATGAGTACATCATAGCTGTCCTCAGACACACACCAGAGGAGTGCATCAGATCCAATTACAGATGGTTGTGAGCTACCATGTGGTTGCTAGGAATTGAACTCAGGACCTCTGGAAGAGCAGTCAGTGCTCTTAACTGCTGAGCTATCTCTCCAGCCCAGAACAGAGCTTTACACGTCACTTTAGTGGAAGTGCAAACCGTGTGACCAGAATGGATGCCTTAATGGTCCAAGAAGCAACTCACTCACCGGCAGTGTGCTTCTTCACAGAGCATAATAGACGTGGGAGCGCTTGCCTTTGGACAGCCCAGTTGTGTGTGAGCACCTGGGCTCCCATGGACACTCAGGCTCCCCTCCACTAGGCCGAGTCTGAGGCTATCTGTGCAGCTCAGAAAAGGGTTCTCAGATGACCTCTCATTTCTCCCCCTGAAGTCTCTCTTTGACCCCTTCCTGTGCTCTCAGCCCTGCTAACCCTCCTTGGGATGACCAACAGCTCCCGTGTCCAAGGGTTTGTCCAGTATCCATATTAGCTAGGCATCTGCCCTTCAGAAAATGGCTCTGCAGGTCCAAGAGATGAGAGGCTGTGCTGGGATTCAGCTGAGCGGCGGAATGCCTGCCTAGCTGGGCTAGAAGGGGGCCTGACATCAGGAGAAAGGGACTCTAGCTGCTGCCAGAAGCACAGAGAACCAGGGAGCAGCTTGGTCATCCATTTATCTGGCCTGTGGCCCTTTGGGCTCAGTGGCATGGACAGCTTCCCCTAGGTAGGCCAATGGCTTCTAGGGGCCTCTCTCTGAACTCTGGGCTCTCATCAGGCCAGAGTATTGGCAGAGCCGAATGAGGCTCTGGTTCTTCTAGTGTAAGGAGAGTGCAGACGGGACCGACCGCCGGCCCACTATTTAGGACCTTTCCAGACGCCAGAGGTCCCTTTCTACCTATGACACAGACATGGGGTAAAAGGGGAGTCCAGTGCCTCTGTACCCAGAAACGTGCCTACCAGAAGGCCTTGTACCTCCCCTGGCTGAAAATACTGAGCCCGAGGTGGGAACCAGGATTTTAAGGGATAAAAATCAGACTGCTTTGAATGCAAGGTGGCCCAGAGGAGGACTACGACTCAAGCAGAGGTGAGGCCTGAAGTAGAGGAGTCTGAGCAGAGCCTATGTGCTGGTCTCCACCTCAGGCTTCCCTTCAGACCCCACCTCTGAGCTCCACATAGGAAGTGGAACCCCACAGGGTCATTTCTCTGGACTCATTTCTCTGCATTGTTTTTTGTGAAGGTCTGCCTCCCTGTCTCAGAGCCACGAGGGATCCGCTTTTATTCAGCATACAACCAGCGTGGCCCAGTCCTTCTGAGAGCTACCCATTGGACATGTCGGCTGGGATCAGCTACTTCTCCGGTGCCTTTATCAGGGTCTCTGCCACAGATAGGGGCGGAGGGAGAGAGTGCCCTATATCCCAAGTTTGCCTCTACGGTCTCCCAGAAGGCTGAGCCAGCTGAGAGGGTGAAGGCAGCCACATCATTTGATGTCAGCAACGATAAGACATCAGGGCTGCTACCCAAACCCAAGCTCCTGTTACTTTCAGAATAATGAATGAATCATGGTCCCGGGGTTCTTTCCCTCCTCACACTACCTGGGCCATCAGCACAGGCCTCTGTAGTTACAAGAGGCATGGAGGGGATGAGCCCCCAGCATACACAGACGTCCTTCCCGCTCCCAAGCCGGGCAAACCCCTCTGTGGCCGCTACCTCGACCCGGATCTGGCGCCTGTCTCTGCTGAGGAGACCTCGCCAGGGCCCGCGTGGCCGGTTATTAATACCCAGACCGGCACATTCCCAGCTGGCAGTAGGACAGGTGGCGGGGCGGCAGCGCAGGAGCGGGCGCGGGGTGTGACTCTAGGGAGGCCGGCGGACCGCGACCACTCCGTGTGCCCAGAGCCCGAGTAGGCTCAGAACCTCGCTCCGCGCTGCCCCAGCTGGGGGAACGAGCGCTCGGGGACCTTCCCGCAGCACAGCTTTCTGCGCGTGACATTAGCCAACCTGAGCGCAGCGATGGCCACCGAGTGACAGGACTCCGCGCGTCTTTTAAGCCCCGGGCTGGGAGTCAGCCGATGACTTCGTGACAGAGGTGAGCGCACGTTCACGGGTTGCACAACCCGGGACGCATGGCCCAGGGCTTGCGGGGCGTCCGGGGACCCCGAACCCAGCTTGCACCTCTTGATCTCCAAGGGTGCGGCCACAAGGGCTCCGGAGTGCCGGGGAGCGCCACGCCGCCTGTGAGCCTGTGAGCGCGGTTTGGCCGGCTTCGCGGCAGCGCCTGGCACTGAAAACTTTCACCTTCCCTGACTGGTGACTTGAAGGCAGTGGCTTCTGCGTCCTTCCGCCTTCCTAGTGGGACAGGAGGACTCAGCACCTCTGGAGCTGACCTGTGAGGTGAGACAGCAGCGGGCGAGGGCTTCGGAACAGATGAAGCTAGGAGCTGTAACCATGGGGACCTGAGGATGTCTCCTCACCCTGGACCTGCCCGGATTCTTCAGCTTTGAGTAAGGGGAAAGATGACTTCTAGAGGCATCCTCCCTGGGCCTGGATGTTGGAAAAGCCTGTGCAAAGAGGTCTTCTTTACTCCCTCTCAGAAAGTCTACCCTTTAGGGCTTTCTTTTTCTTGTGAGGCTAACCTAATTGAGTCAGCAGGAGTCGTAAGTATACGAAGTTTAGAGGTTTTTTTTGTTTGTTTGTTTGTTTGTTTGGTCAGTTTGGTTGAGATGGTCTCTCTGTGTAGCAGCCCTGACTGTCCTGGAACTCGAACTGGAGATGTAGACTAGGCCGGCCTCAAACCCAGAGATCTGCTTGCCTCTGCCTCCTGATTGCTGGCATTAAAGATGTGTGCCACCACTGCCTGGCTGAAGCTTAGAGTTTTGGGGGTTGGGGTGGGGGAGTTGTTATTGTTTTGTTTACGTGGTCACCTGTGTGACCCCTGCAGGGGCAGGGAATGTGCATAATCTGCTCCAAGAGATGTCCAGTGTTCCACATACACATGAATATACATGCTGCACAGTGTGCACAACACACGCGCACACACACACACACCACACACACCACACACAGTGTGCCTATAACCAGAAATATCAATGCACCTATTGCTGAGTTAAGGGAGAGAGGATGGGAAAGAACTAGAACTTTCTGTTCCTGCAGTTGAGTAGAATGTGAAACCTACGGCAGCTTTGGAAAAGTTTGGCTTTGCAATGAAGAGGAAGCAGGCGTGTACCGTGCCACCAGTGATCCCACTCACACAGAACACAGAGCCCGAAGAACAGCAGCTTTATGGTTAATGAGTCTGAAATGACCCAAGTAACCATAAATAGCAGCAGCAGTAGCAGGGAGACGGTAGCAGGGAAAAGCAAGGAAGAGACTTGCTGCTGCGTGAGGCAGTCTGAAGGGCAGAAGCAGGCAGGAGTTCAAGTGTGGCTCCCTCTGAGATGAGTTCAGTAACTGACAAGGTTACAGGAGGCCAAAGCAGTGGTGTGTGTGCTCTTGTTACAGTTTCTTTATGATTTTGATTTACATTTCTCTGATGGCAGAAAGCGGTGTAACATTGTTTCACTAGTTTCTATCCTGGGGGATTTTCTTTTAGATATGCCTGTTCAGCTTGCCTTCCCATCCTTCGAAAAGCTAATCAGCCTTTTCTTTATTGATTTACAGTTCGTGTGTGTGTGTGTGTGTGTGTGTGTGTATCATTCCTTAGTCCATTGATCTGATGTATCTTTGCTCATAATTTCTCATCTCACTTTTATTTGTTTAGTGAAGTTCTAGTTTTGAATTTTTGGATTTTGAACATTTTTTAAAAATCAGAAAACAAAACAAACAAAAAACCAAAAACCTAGGTGGGTATGGTGGCCCAGGCCTTTAATTCCAGCATTTGGGAGGTAGAGGCAAGTAGATCTTCGTGAGTGTGAGGCCAGTCTGGTCTACAAAGCAAATCCAGGACAGCCAGGGCTATTACACAGAGGAAACCCTATTAAAAATCTTATTTTTGTTAACATGTATGAGTGTTTTAATATGAATGTATGTATGTATTCCATATGTGTGTCTGGTGCCTGAGGAGTTCAGAGGGTAGTGTCAGATTCCCAGGAGCTGGAATTACAGACAGTTAAGTAACTGCTATGTGGTTGCTATGAATCAAACCCAATTCCTCTGCAAGAGCAGCAAGGAATCTCTCCACCTCTAATGAGGCTTGTTTTTTTTAAGTAATCTTTACCTGAGCTAGAGAGATCGCTCAGTGGTTAAGAGCACCTGATGCTATTGCAGAGGACCTGAATGTGGTTCGCAGCGACCACATGGTAGCTTTCAGCCATCTGTAACTCCAATTACAATATTGTCTGATATTCTCTTCTGGCCCCAGAGGCTACCAGGCATGTATGAGGTGCACATGCATTTGTGAATTCAAAACACTCATACATATTAAATAAATAAATATGAGAGAGAGAGAGAGAGAGAGAGAGAGAGAGAGAGAGAGAGAGAGAGAGCACAGTTGCTGAAACTATTAAAATAAATAGAACCGTCACGTTCCTGTGCTTGCGCCTCTGCCTCAGTGGCCTGGCCAGCCATGCACTAGCAGGCAATGGCTAAACTGTTTTTATCTCATGGAGACTCTCTGGCTCAGAGCTCCCAAAAAACGTCTCCACCCAGCTTGCTAGGTTCCCACTGGCGGGTTGCTACCACGCCAGCCTTGTGCTTCAAATCCCCCATGGCCTTTGTGGAGCTCCTCAGGCAAACCCAGGCTTTGCCGCTGTACCTTTCCCTCTTGACCCCAGATGAGCCGCCTTGTAAAGGAAAACCCAACACAAACTTAGTTAAGAAACAATGGTAACTCAATTGCTAGGCACAACTAAATCCTAATCTTGTAAGCCTTATTAAATCTAAATCCCCTGGTTGCAAATCCTGATGGATCTGCCATTGAAACTGGGAGACACTTCTAACTACATCTTGTCCTCAGGCTGTCCCCATCCAAAGAGACCTAACTCTCTCCTGCTTCCTCTCTTCCCATCTCCAACCCCCAAGTCCCACCTACTCGCCCAGTGATTGGCTCTTTACACATTAGGGGATTGGTTCACAAGAAGTCACCTCAGTTTGACTCACTCCTTATCTATTTTTCTATCTTAACTTTTAAGCTCAGTCTAGCTATCAACTTTATGATTAGAAGAAATCATTTTTTAAAAACCATGCGCATAACATAAAATGGGACGTGGATTCTATCTGAGGTTGCAGCGCCAGAACTTAGGAGCCTCATCTTTGCCCACTCTGACACACTCTTCGCTGTGACCAACTTTTCAGAGAATGCATTTGGGTGTGACTTGGAGTTCTGCTGGGGAGCATGCTGGGAGACACTGGGTCCCAGTGGCTCTATGGTCCTCCTGTGAGGCTGGGGAGATGACACAAAAGAGATTCTTCTGAGGGTTCTGACAGGAGACAGGACTTGGTGAGCCTTTGTCTCTCTGCAGAGGGACAGTGACTGTGTCCATCATAGAGGCTGTTAGGGCATGGAAGTACGTTGCTGCTTTGAACCTCTGACGCAACCCTTCTCCCACAGGACAAGTTCCCCACAGACTCTCCTCACTGAGCAGTGGTCCTCCCCCTAGAAGCCTGGTGTGAGGACAGAGATGGCTCTGAACCTGGAGTCCCCAACAAGCTTTCCCATGCTTGCTGTGTCTGAAAGCACTGTGTCTGAGCTGCCTGGTGGCTCCAACATGTCCCTCAACAGCTCCTGGACTGGCCTAACAGATTACAGCTCCCTGCAAGACCTCGTGGCCACGGGTGTCATCGGGGCAGTGCTCTCAGCCATGGGTGTGGTGGGCGTGGTGGGAAATGTGTACACCCTGGTGGTCATGTGCCGATTTCTGCGTGCCTCGGCCTCCATGTATGCCTATGTGGTCAACCTGGCACTGGCCGACCTGCTGTACCTGCTGAGCATCCCCTTTATCGTAACCACCTACGTCACTAAGGACTGGCACTTTGGGGATGTGGGCTGCCGAGTTCTCTTTAGCCTGGACTTCCTGACAATGCACGCCAGCATCTTCACCTTGACCATAATGAGCAGCGAACGCTATGCTGCGGTACTGAGGCCTCTGGACACGGTCCGGCGCTCTAAGGGTTACCGTAAGCTGCTGGCGCTGGGCACCTGGTTGCTGGCGCTGCTGCTGACCCTACCCATGATGCTTGCCATCCGGCTTGTCCGTAGAGGCTCTAAGAGCCTCTGCCTGCCGGCCTGGGGCCCTCATGCCCACCGTACTTACCTGACGCTGCTCTTTGGGACCAGCATTGTGGGGCCTGGCCTGGTCATCGGGCTGCTCTACGTGCGTCTGGCCAGGGCCTACTGGCTATCTCAGCGAGCTTCTTTCAAGCAGACACGGCGGCTGCCCAACCCCAGGGTGCTCTACCTCATCCTCAGTATCGTCCTTCTCTTCTGGGCCTGCTTCCTACCCTTCTGGCTGTGGCAGCTGCTGGCCCAGTACCACGAGGCCATGCCACTGACGCCTGAGACTGCGCGCATTGTCAACTACCTGACAGCCTGCCTCACTTACGGCAACAGTTGCATCAATCCCTTCCTCTACACGCTGCTCACCAACAACTACCGTGAGTACCTGCGTGGCCGCCAGCGGTCACTGGGTAGCGGCTGCCGTGGCCCAGGGAGTGCCAGCAGCTTCCTGCCCAGCCGAGTGCACCTCCTGCAGGGCTCAGGCCGCTCACTCTCCTCCAGCAGTCAACAGGCTACAGAGACCCTCATGCTGTCTCCAGTTCCCCCTAACAGGGCCTTCGTCTGAGAGAGCTCTGTGCGATCCTGCGGGGAGGAAAGGACCCAAAGGCAGGCCACTTGGGCGCCCATTCCCAGAACCCCCTAAGCAAACCTAACTCGCCTGTCTGTCTTCTTCAGTTCTCTTCTGGAAAGTTCTCTGTTCTTCCTTTGTTGTTCTCTTCAGCTCTATCAGCACCTTCCTTACGATGCTAATACATTCCTGCTCCAGACCAGTCTCTGAGGGGCTTAAGAAGCTGTGACCCAGACCCTCTTCTGAAGACCCCGATGAGCTGAGTCAGCTAATTACCCAGAGCAGCTAGCACCGGGCTACAAGTCTGACCCTTGATGGAAGCCCTCCCAGCCCTGAGGACCCTCCCCCATTGGTTGGCAAGGGGCCTTCAGGCATCTCTACCCTCTCCATATCCGTCCCATGGTGGCTTCTTGCTTCCATATGCACGTGGAACAATAAATCCTGTACTCTGGAATGTGTCCTGCCTCAGTATTGGGGTGGAAGTTGTGGTGGGGTGGGGGGTCCTGCAGGGGTCCATCCCCAGCATGAGTGCTTGCTGAGGTTGCCAAGCCTTAGTCTGTGGATGTCCCTACATGGAAGTCCTCCCCTTTACCTAGGGTAGGAAGGAGGGCAGGTAGCTGAGAGATATGAGGGGCTGGGGTGGGGTGGTATGACTGGGAGACACTGCCTGGCTAACGCCGAAGGAGACCCCACCCACAGGCCGAAGCTTTCATAGGAGGCAGCACAAGCCACTTGTGGCTCATTCGACAGCAGTGAGGCCTTGCTTCACTGATCCTGGAGGAACTGTTTCCTCAGGACATCTTTTCCCTGGCTGACCATTTCTCCTACCATGGGGAGAAGACAGCCACCCACCCTTTTCCGGTGACCATCAGAGGCTGGGACAGCACCTTGGTCTGGCAGTACTCTTGCTGAATGTCAGGTACTCTATGGTGGCAGGACACAGAGCACAGGTCTCTGCAGTGATAAAATGGTCCAGAAGTCGATTCTGATGTCTGAAGCTTTTTGTGTTTTGCTATTTAAAAAAAAAAAAAATGAGCAGCAGGGTAGTGGTGGTGCATGCCTCTAATCCCAGTACTTAGGAGGCAGAGGCAGGCAGATTTCTGAGTTCGAGGACAGCCTGGTCTACAAAGTGGGTTCCAGGACAGCCAGGGCTACAATTGGAAGAGTCCAGCCTGTAATCCCAGGAGTTGGGGAGGCTTGAGGTCAGCCTGTGCTACCTATCAAAGACTTTGTCTCTAAATTAAAGAAATAAATTTTTTTTGAGACAGGGTCTCACTATGCAACCTCAGCTGGCCTCAGACTCACTATATAGACCAGGATGGCCTCAGACTCACTATATAGACCAGGCTGGCCTTGAGCTCACAGAGATCTACCTGCTTCTGCATTCAGAGTGCTAGGATTAAAGGCATGTGCCACAATGCCCAACTCCAAATAAACAAAAATTTTAAAGGCCTGGAAATATAGCTCAGTGTCAGAGCGCTTGCCCAACATGAGAGAGGCCCTAGGTTCCACCACCAGCTCTGCAGAACATGACAAGACAAAACAAAAACAGCAAGAGACTAGCAAATTCACTAGGGGACTTTGTGGGTGGTGGAGCCCCGTCCCTGGGCTCCCCCTCTTTTACCCCAAGCCTCACTGTCTCTGATTCTGGGCTTCAGCTTTAGAAAGCTCCTTTCTTCCTGTCGAAGTCCAGTCCTGGTCTTGTACTAAGGACTCAGAGCCGGGCCTCTCATTAGGGAGCCAGGTCGGCACCACCCTTGCTTGGCATTCATGTTGTGTCCTCAGCCCTGGGCAAGGGTGGCCCACATTCCAGACCCCCACTTCTCTAGGAGGCATCTTTATTCCCCACAGCTCAGATGATCCTGAGAAGGGAGTTTATGCAACATTATATGTCCATGTAGGAGATTGGACCCAGAGTCAGCACACAACTCAAGGGAATAGAGAGGGCCACACCTTCCACCCCTCAAGACTATCCTAGAGTACTGGATGGGGTGTCCATGAACTGGAAAAGCTTGAGAGACTTGGAGTGTAGCTTCATCTCCAGGGCCAACATCAGGGAGGTGACCTAGTGAAGTCCCCACCCAGAGAGACCTCATATCCCAGATGTCCCTACCAAGTCTTAAAGCAGAACTTCTAATTCTAGGTGTGCATGGTTTCTATGTAAGTACCATGTGCTGGAAGAGCCTGGGTGAATAGGCAGCAGTTCTGTGACATCACTGTCTTAGTCTTTGGCACCTGCTAATCTAGCCTCAGGGCCTCTTGGGACCAGCACTGACAGACAGAGGTTGGTGTCAGAACAATGATATACACATATGTACATGTGCGTGTGCACACACACACACACACACACACACACCAAACATGCCACATGTAATAAATGCAGTAAGTACATATACACACGCACACACACATGTATTCCACCATACCACATCCACAATAAATGCATAAAATATTTACCTCACAAATTCACTCCCATACCATATCAAACATAATGTCCATCAGACACAGGAACCTCAGAATAGCTAGAGGGCATCAGCAGTCTTTGTGGCTAGTAGCATAGGCTCTAGGTGTAGACAGGCCTTCGTTTGAACCCTGAATCTCATTGCCCATGGCTTAGTGATCTTGGACACTTGGTTTGTGTGCCTGAGTACTATCATCCATGAAATGGAAGGGCCATGTGTTAACAAACCACAGACACAGCATATAATATATGCAAAAATATGACATATAGAAACACACTAAACACACACAGCACACTCTGCCATCATCCAGAGATGCTGCCTGTGACAAGCTAACAACGGAGGCAACATGTCAGCTTTTAACACGGGTGACCCCACGCCTGGATTCCAAGTCCCTGTCTTTCTGGGAATCAAGAGAGGTGAGGCTGGTGGGTTGGTCAAAGCCACCATCGCAGAGTCCCCTCCTCTGTCCTCCTTTGGCACACAGATTCCACGTCCTTCCTGTGTCCATGGCCTGCCTGCCCTCAAGTCTAGCTGGGAGCTGGAGCTGACCTCCACTGAGACATTCCTGTCATCTCCAGCACAGACTGAAAGCTCTGCTCAAAAACTCCAATAGTGTATGCAGGATCTTACTGCTCTGTCAGTTTGTCCATCACTGACCTGGGCCTGCTCAGCCACAAGATTTGGGGGCCAATGCCCTCCTGGAGCCGTGATTGTCAGCTAACATCATAATTTACCCTCTTCTGTCCTCAGGGAACTTTTCGCTGCCTGCCCTGTTTTAAATAAGGAAAGGAAACATGTTTGGAGAAAATGCATGCAGGAAGACTTGGACAGAAGTCCTGCTGATTGGTATCCATGGCTCTCTAAGACACGGGCCTTTCCAGAGTAGCCTTCAAGCTATCATAACAGAAAAGAGGAAAGGTGATCTACTAAGGGCCCAAGCCTGGGCAAGGTCAAGATATCAAGTCTGGAACTTGGAATATATTCAAGGAAAGTTGTGATAGAGAGTCCCGTGCTGCTCTGGCCAGCCAGGAGGAAAGGAGAGGATTGTGATCGTCGGTGATCACTGGGAAGGGAAGGTGTCAGGAGAAGTGGGAGGGAAACAGAGAGGTGGCATGGCCATGTTCCTCCGGCTGCATCTGGGTCTCAGGAAGCTGATGGAATCCCCATCAGCATCTAGGCGTGCCCTCCCATGCAGTGGTAGCCAGTGGCTGGGGAGGGGTAACTGCTGACCTGTGTGACTGATGAGCCCACAGAGGCTGAGGGACACAGGGTAATAGATCAAGTTCTTTAGCTTTTAAATGCCATCGCCCAACATTTAAAGTCTAGACAAGAAAAAAACAAAACAAGCTGCAATGCCTGTATGGTGCAAACTGAGCACGGTGTCCAGATGAGAGTTAGAGTAAGGTGGAACTGTCCTGTATTTCCCAGGCCTCTGAGCTGTTTCAGGATAAGCTGTCTCCTTGGGACACCTAAGTGCCAGGATATATTCCAGGCTCTTGTACCCTTGTGATGTCAGGTCCTGTCACCCTGGCTCTACCTGGAGGGAAAGCTTCCTACTCTGGGTTTCTTTCTACCCATCATCCTGCCCTGGGCTCTGGCTTTGTCATACATCCAACCTGGGCAGGAGCGGCTAGGCAGTTCAGCCTGGCTGTGGATGCCTGTATCTGAGGCCAGGGGTTTTGAGTGGAGAGTCAGAGAACCTGCTTCTGATCAAGACACAGTGTGGGCAATGACCAGGAGAGCAGAGGCTACAAAGCCTTGGTGCCACTTCCCTCCAAGGTGCTAAACATCCTAACACAGTAGCCTTCCAGTGGGGCAGCTTGGCCCAGAAGATTCTGGAGACAGGAGATTTGCTTTAGGTAGATGGGACACACCCCACCAGGCAGATGGCTATGTCCCTCAAGCAAAGTAAAGCTTTGTAAGAAAGTAAACATTCATGTCAAATATAAAATCATAAAAGAATGAAGGAGAAAGGTAAGAGCTCAGATTTCTAAAATGAGGAAAAGGAAGTCTGACTGACCCGGTGGGCAGGGGAGGCGCACACCTTTAGTCCTGGTGCCTGGGAAGCAGAGGCAGCTGCATTTCTGAGAGATTGAGGCCAGCCTGGTCAACATACCAAGTTCTAGTTACACAGTGAGACCCTGTCTAATTAAAAAAAAAAAAAAGAAAGAAAAAAAAGAAAAAGGCAGGGTGTGGGGGGGAGCCTGGCCCAGAACCCAGAGCTCTCCTGGAAGAGGGAAAGCTCTGGTTACATAAGTCACTTAGAATTAGATGCGGGAAAACATACTGCAAGCTTAAGTACAGATTCTGTAGTAACAAAACAAAACAAGCCTGGAACAACAACAACAACAACAACAACAAAAAATGACATTTCTTCTTAAGAGCCCTTCAGGTGGTAGAAACTTTACCTAAAAGGCATGAGGGACTGTGCTCCAGCACCACAGACAAATAGGTAGGTAGGTGGGTAGGTAGGTGGGTAGGTGGGTAGGTGGGTATGTAGGTAGGTACGTGAGTAGGTGGGTAGGTGGGTAGGTGGGTAGGTAGGTAGGTGACTGGGTAGGTAAGTGGGTAGGTGGGTAGGTAGGTGGGTAGGTGGGTAGGTAGGTAGGTAGGTGGCTGGGTAGGTAGGTGGGTATGTAGGTGGGTAAGTAAGTAGGTAGATAGGTAGGTGGCTGGGTAGGTAGGTGGGTAGGTAGGTGGGTAGGTGGGTAGGTGGGTAGGTAGGTGGTTGAGTAGGTAGGTAGGTAGGTGGCTGGGTAGGTAGGTGGGTAGGTAGGTGGGTAGGTAGGTGGGTAGGTAGGTGGGTAAGTAAGTAGGTAGATAGGTAGGTGGCTGGGTAGGTAGGTAGGTAGGTGGGTAGGTGGGTAGGTGGGTAGGTAGGTGGGTAGGTAGGCAGGCAGGCAGGTAGGTAGGTAGGTAGGTAGGTAGGTAAGTAGGTAGGTGGGTAGGTAAGTAGGTAGGTAGGTAGGTAGGTAGGCAGGCAGGTAGGTAGGTAGGTGAGTAGGTAGGTAGGTAGGTGGGTAGGTAGGTAGGTAGTTGGTAAGTAGGTAGGTAGGTGGCTAGGTAGGTAGGTGAGTAGGTAGATAGGTGGGTAGGTAGGTGGGTGGGTAGGTGGGTAGGTAAGTAGGTAGGTAGGTAGGTAGGTAGGTGGGTGGGTAGGTAGGTGGGTGGGTATGTGGGTAGGTAAGTAGGTAGGTAGATATATAATGGCTATCATCAAGACACATTGTTTACATGTGTGAACATGTCAAAGAAGAAGTAAAAGATAACCTATTTTAAAATTCCAATGAATAAATTGAATCACACAAATGTTTATAACTATTTTTGGTTTTTCGAGACAGGGTTTCTCTGTGTAGCCCTGGCTGTCCTGGCACTCACTCTGTAGACTAGGCTGGCCTCTGACTCAGAAATCTGCCTGCCTCTGCCTCCCAAGTGCTGGGATCACAGGCGTGCGCCACCACAGCCCGGCTTGTTTATAATTCTTGTGTGAGCAATCAGGGTTTTATCCTGAAATCCAAATCTCAGGTGTGGATAAGGATTTATGTAGGAAGGAGCTGATCTCAGCATCGTTACGGAATGCCCCACAGCTGTTAACTAGGTTGTGGCATGGCGCCTTCCAAGAAGAGCAGTGTTCTGTGGGGTCAGAAATGGATGAACCTCCGGCACGGTGGTCATGGGGACAGAAAGCAGGACATAAAATTGCATGGAAAAAAAAATCTCCACAGAAACACCTTAAAGATCAACAGTTACCTCATGGTGGGAAAACTTTAGGGTTTGTTTTTTTGTTTGTTTTTGGTTTTTTTGAGGTTTGTCTTTTGTTGTTGTTGTTGGGTTTTTGTTGTCGTTGTTTGTTTAAGTTGTCCTAGAACTCGCTCTGTAGACCAGGCTCTCTAATACAGAGATCTGCTTGTGTGTGCCTACAGGGTTGTTGATTTAAAGTGTCCATCACCACTGACTGCCTAGTTGGGTTCTAGTGGTGGCGGTAGTGGTGGGGTTTTTGTTTTGTTTTTGTTTTTTTGTTTTTTATTTGTTTATTTATTTTTCTGAGACAGGGTTTCTCTGTGTAGCCCTGGCTGTCCTGGAACTCACTCTGTAGACCAGGCTGGCCTCAAACTCAGAAATCTGCCTGCCTCTGCCTCCCAAGTGCTAGGATTAAAGGCGTGCGACACCCCGCCTGGCTTGTTTTGTTTTTTTATCATATACTTTTCTAAATTTCCCCCCAGAGGATGTATGCCACTTTAAATCTGGGGATATTACTTAAGCATTCCAGTGCCAAAGGCTTCCACTATCACCCCAAGTTTAGGTGGATCAGAGCATTTCCAGAAGCCTGTACCTTCCCAGGTCCCATAGATTAGCACGCCTCTACACTAGGCCATTGTCAGTCATGGCACAGGGGAAGGAAATGGAGCCTTGGAATGGGTGAGGTCCAGACTATGCCGCCCAACCACCAGGAGTCCCCTCCCTCCCGAGGCCCCAGTTTACCTAAGCTTTTCTTGTCTTCAGTGTCCGCCCATTACTCAGGTCTGGTCCAGACGGGCCTCCAGCCCTAGGCCCTGGCTCCTGCACTCCTTTGTTTGTGAATCTTCATAGTCACGGCTCTCCTCTGTGAGGTGTACACAGAGTGGGGGGCTGTGGGTAAGGGAAATGGTTCCTACACACCAAGCAGCTGTCTACCCCAACCAGAAGAGTTCAGCAAGAGGCTTTTCTGTCCACAATAAGCAGCTGGTTCTAACCTGTTTGTGCAGATATTGCCTTTAAGACAGGACCTGGATGCGTGTCCACGAGCATCCCCAGCAACTTTGGCCCAAAGGTCCAGCGAGGCCCAGTCTCCTAGAGGCTGCTCCTGCTGCCCTCAGTCAGGTTTTGCTGGACAATGGTTCTCACCCTTGCTAATGCTGCCACCCTTTAATAAAGTTCCTCGTGTTGTGGTGACCCCTGACCATAAAATTATGTCATCGCTACTTCATAACTAATTTTGCTAGTTATGAATCGTAATATAAATGTCTGATATGTAGGGTGCCTGATATATGGCCTCTAAGTGGTCTTGACCCACAGGTTGAGAACTGCTGTTCTAGAACGTCACGGTGGGACCTCACGCCTGGTGGCCCTGTGTGTCTTCATCCTTTGGTTTGGACAGGTGCGTGCTATACAGTGGCCATCGCTCCCGCTCTGTGGCTTTGAGTAATCTGCGGATGGATGAGCCACAGTCTATAGGTCAATGTGTGGATTATACAGTGCAGGAATCAACAGGATTGCCAGGAACGTCCTGATATTTGAAGCCCACAGTAGGACCACCATGGAGCCGGTGCTTGTCCAGAGCAAACCCACAGTGGGGCCGCCACGGAGGAGCTGGTGCTTGTCTAGAGTAAAAGCCGAGTTCTGTTCTATTGGTTGGGCCTTGAGCGCTCACAGAGAGGCTGGGGCGTTCTGTTCTCAGCCTTTACCACTGATCCAAGGTATTTCACATGTGTTTGAGAACAAATTTCTTCTCACAGAATACTGGTGGGTGTTTCACTGGAAGACGATGACTAAATTGGGGTTGCGTTCTGTGAACAGCAGAGTTAAATGCTGAGGAGCAGAAGACTTGGGGCAGCAGATATGGGGCAAGAAGCTCATGGCAGGGTCTCCGGAGGCCCTGCAGCCAGATAGCCTGGCTGGACTGTGTGGCCATGTGCCTCAGGAGAGGACCACGGATAAAACAGATCTGTCCATACCTGAACCCTTACTCAGCTGCCTCGGGGCAGATCAAAACCAAAGAGCGGTGATAGGATCCTGACAAGCTGTCAGCCCCACAAGTGGGCCGGGGAGGCCTGGCACCGCCCCATTCCCCAGAAGTCTTCAGATCATCTTACCTCAGCTCAGAGTTAATGACACATCTCCAGGCTACATGTTTTTACAGCTCCAAGTTGAGAAGGTAGGGGCGCCTGCATGACCACATGGGGTACATCACTGAAGGTATATGTGATGATATCATGGTTCAGATCACTCCTACACCAGTGTGTCATTCATCAATGGAAAATTCCGTGCACCAAGGTTTCCTGCTTTCATAACCTTTCCAGGAATGAAATCCTTCGGTAAGTGTCACCTACAAGCAATAGCCTCTGCTTTCCTCCTGTGGATACCATCTCAATTAAAGGGAACCTCAGGGGCCCTACCTGGTCTATGGGGATGATGCTGGCAGTGCTGAAACACAAGGCAGTCCTGACCTGCAAGGACTTAAGGAGCCAATGATTGTCAGTGGTTTGTGAAGGCACTTTCTGCCCAGAACCTGCACCCAGCTGGGGCTGGGGTGAGGGGGCGTTGATCTCACTGAGCCACCAGTGCCAGCAGGGCAAGGGTAGCTAGCTTCTCAAATACCCTTGGGAATGTCCTCCGGAACTAGCCTTAGCCAGTCCTGGCATCTCCCCTCACCACATGCATGTTTTTCCATTCGAATTCCAGACAGATGACGGGGGAATGAAAGCCAGGCTGCAGGAGCCAATGGCAGGCACCTCCAGTCTCAGGCCATTTCTAGGCCAGTGAGAACGTTGTCCCATGTTGGGTCAGGAAGGCCAAGACCCTCAGGACTGACCTGGCCTGACTGGGATCCCTGTCCCTGTCCCCTACCTGTCCCTGTGTCCCACCCTACACAGGCTGGCAGTGGCCTAAGGCTGAACAGTGGTAGACTGCAGATTTGTCCTGCTGGAACCACATATGCTGAGGCTGAGTGGGCTGATGGTAAGGAAGGGCTGGAGAGCAGCACTGGGCACTCCGCAGCTGGGGCACCGCTGCCTGCCCTCCCTACCACCAGAGCCTGAGATACCTCCATGATCTCTGCCCAGCCCAGGATTCACCTTTGTGATGTCCCTTCCTCCCCTACCCAGCTTTTTTACCTGCAGTGCTCTCAATCTACACAGTCTGTCAGGTATTGCAGTAGCCTCCCTAGCTGTCCTGATGCTAGGCTATTTTTAAGTCCTCTTAGCTAAGGGACTAGGTGTTTGAGGGGCACCTGAGCTCTGCAGGAAAGGGACATGGAGAGGATATATGATCAGATGCTAAGCACCGATGTCTTCTTGCAGGGTTCTAGCAAAGACACTGCCCAGAAGCTGTGCTGGTGGGGCTTCCATCTACCCAGGTGGCCATGAGCCGGGAACACAGCCACTTTGGCTGGCCAACAGGGACACAGTGGTCCCTTCACAGCTTCTGGCAACTCACAGCATAATTGAAAGTCCAGATCCTGTGTCTCACTCCATAAATATGTAATCGGTGCAAGATTCAAAGGCACCACAGGTGTCCAGGGTGGCGCCCTGTGCATCGGTGCTCAGTGGTGGCTGGTGTGTGCCAAGAACTCTTATAGGGCTCGGACCTTGGACACAGTTGGGTCTGGGGCCTGATGGATGAATCAACATTCACATAGAGCCTGAAATACAGGCATCTATCAGGTCTGAGCTGAAGGCCTCCAAGAAGGGCTCAGAAGCATGGGGGACAGGCCCACCCTGCGTCTGCGTCCCAGAGAGATAGAGATGGGGAGGGTTCGTTGGTCTGGACCTATGCACTGCCAAGGCCTCCCACTTTGACTTCTTCAAGTCTCCCCTGTAGGTAAAAAGATACTTTGCCACCGAGAGTGAAAGGGTAGGGCAGGCCTGGGCTGAGGACCTAGGCACACTGGGGGAAGACAGGAGACTGAGGCAAGATGCATGAGGTTCAAGAAACTACACGGGTGCATGGAGATCCTAGGATACCTGTCTCCTTACATCTCAGGCCTTTTAAAGAGTCTATCAGCCAGAACTCTCTGTTCTTATCATAAAGTCATAGAAGGGGGCATTGGAGGAGTGACTGTGACCTCCCAACATGGCTCAGCTAGAGAGAATTCTGTGAGCTCTCGCCGGCCTTCTCGAGAATAGGGATACAGCCCTGAGTACCCCTTGTTCTGCCTCATCTAGGCCTCAGGAAGGGAGAGCAAACTAGAAGGGCAGATGGGGCTGAGTCAGAGCTGATGTCCTCTGTGCGGCTGGTGCACAGGCTGCAGACTCTTCCCTGCATGCGAGGGCCACAGTGTACTGACAGCTGCAGATACCAAGGGTGAGCATTGCACAGTAGGGCAACTGAGAGCCTCTGAGGGAACAAAGCGTGCTCCTTAACTCTTAATGGCCCAGACCTGCTCTCTCCCAGTTGGTGCTAACAGGAAGAAAATGAAAGCACAGAAACGATGCTCAGGTTAGGACCCATAGAAAGCCAGGCATGGTGGTGCACGCCTTTACTCCTAGCACTTGGGAAGTAGAGACAGGCAGACATCTCTAAGTTAGAGGTCGGTCTGGTTTACATACCCAGTTCCACCCCAGTCAGAGCCACACAGTGAGACTGTGAGACAGAAAAAGAAAGAGAGACAGAGCAGAGAGACAGAGACAGAGAGATCCACAGAGAGAGATAAAGAAGGCCTGATACCAAGCAGCTCACAGGGATGAAAACAGACATCCAAGAAACAGACAGAACCCTGATATTTACAGTGTCAGGTATCCTGGGAGAGACGGCTGAGAGGGGGCTGGACTGCAATTTATCGGAGAGCCTCTGGGGAAGTATATCTAGGTCTACCTTCTGCTTGAATCCAATCCACTGTTTCTAATGTGTTTGTCTTGCTGCTTTGAACTTTGGGTGATGTTCCCCCAGGTTATCTTGAAAATAATGTGTCAACTGAGCACAGGAAACACAAATAAACTTTGGCTGTTGCTTTGCTTGCCTCCTGCCTCAGAGCCAAGACCACGGAAGAGGCTCGCCTTCACTGAGTGGAGGCTTGACAGAAGTCCCAGAGGTTGATGGCACCGAGATTAAGCCTGCACAGAAGCTGGATGTGTAGGGTGGGTGAGGGGACATTTCTCAGACCTCTCTGGGCTTCCTCTGCAATCCCTGGGTGTAGAAAGTCATAGATGAAACTCACAGAGCACTGTGAGGAACTGGGATTAGGGTCACATGACTAGAGCTTTCCTGGGTACTCTGCCCATACCTCAGCTTGTAAGGTAGCCATCACCCCACACTGCCTGCCTCCCAGACCGGGCTTCCTTTCCAGAAGTCTTTCAGTGCTTTGCAAGGAAGCACCCATGCAACTGCTGTCTTAGGTCTGACCTCCATTTCACTGACAAGCAAGTGTCTTCATTTCTGTCTACGTGAGCGAGACCCCCAGAGCAGGACACAGTTCCGGCATCTTGTGGCTCTGGGTACAGATCAGCTGAGGTGACATGCTGTCTAGGACTCATATAGGATGGCCAGCTCTTGCCACACCCACCCTCAACTCGTACTCACTGGCTCTCTCCAGGCATGACACCAGGCGAAGACGCTGGCGCAGAAGCGGTGAACCGATGTCCTCCCTGGCTTCCGTGTGACTTGTCTTTGGCAATATCTCAATGACAACCACAGAGCTAATGGAGAAGGGCTATGGGGTCTCCTTGGTGATGTCTAGAAGGGCTCACACAGACTTGGCTGTGGAGTCGAAGGGAGGAAACTACACTTGGTCTGCACTTGCTCTGAAGGAACTTGTCAGGTAGTGTAATGTAGACTGGACCCATGTCTGAAGTGTCACCTCATAATGGCTGTTCAGGTGATGCTTGCTCAAAAACCTGTGGCTGTTCTCCTTGACTACTAGGACCTGTAGGGTCACCCTTGTTCTAGTCCTTCCCTCTGCCTTTTGCTGACACCTGACCCCAGCTTTGATCTGGCTAAGGAAAAGTTATTGGCCATGTGACCTTTCCAGAAACTTCTGGAGCTTCATTAAGACCTGTGGCCCATTCCCACTCAAGAATTACTTTTCACGCTGTGTCTGACTGACTTGGGACAAGATGGCCAGACCTCCTCACTAGGTAAGTACTGCCTAGTACTCCAGAAGCCACAGAGGATATCAGGGTTATGACTATGGAGGAAATACCAGACATGGCATGCTGCCTTAACTACAACCAGAGTTTTAAGGGCCAGAGACACAAAATGACAACCGCAGTGAGGCCTGACCACTGCCCTGACTGGACCGGCCCAGGAAGCAGCGGCCCTGCAAGGTCAGCCATATTATCCACCAGCCAGCAGTTTTATTGTCCAGCCCCCATGATCTACTCAGGATGACCAATAGGGGGCAGAAGAGGCCTCAGCGCTCCCCGCACTGTCTTGTCCCTGGTAAAACCTGCTAGGCCAATGAGGAGATGAGGCTGTGGAGATGAGGGACCCGCCTTGAGATGGGTAACCCTTGAGATGGGTAACCGAGTAAGCACTGCAGTGCAGACCAGGCTCCTCTACTTACAGATCTCCTCACACATCACAGATACTCATTCCCAGGATCTTGGAGTTCCTGAGGTGGGTGGGTTAGTTGATTGGTTTGTTTTAAATCGGGCTACAGGGCAGCAATGGCCAGAGCTGCCTGAACTTCCTTGGCCCACCACTGAGGGTGTACTTGTTGGGGTTTTTTTTTTTTGTGTGTGTGTGTGTGTGTCAACTTGACACAGGCTGGAGTTATCACAGAGAAAGGAGCTTCAGTTGGGGAAATGCCTCCATGAGATCCAGCTGTGGGGCATTTTCTCAATTAGTGATCAAGGAGGGGGAGGGCCCCTTGTGGGTGGTGCCATCCCTGGGCTGATAGTCTTGGGTACTATAAGAAAGCAAGCTGAGCAAGCCAGGGGAAGCAAGCCAGTAAGCAGTACCCCTCCACAGCCTCTTCATCAGCTCCTGCTTCTTGACCTGCTTGAGTTCCGGTCCTGACTTCCTTTGGTGATGATCAGCAGTGTGGAAGTAAGCTCAATAAACCCTTTCCTCCCCAACTTGCTTCTTGGTCATGGTGTTTGTGCAGGAATAGGAACCCTGACTAAGACAGAGGGTGCATAGGCTGTGGAGGTAATTTCAACAGCAGGGCCACCTGCCTCAGGGGTACATGGCCATGTACCATGTGCCACGCTGCCTGGACAGAAGAGGGATGACCCGGCAACTCTTCCCAGGTTATGTCAAGATAGCTGGAGGAGTCTGGTGGGGGGGGCAATCTTGGGATTCCATTTTTTTAATGTGTGTATGGGGGAGGGGCCAGCCTTCTCCTGGGGATCTGGCTTCAGGGAGCAACTGTGGCCCATGCTTGACCTGGCAGAGACTGGGCTGACGGAGCTGGAGCTGCCCCTGAGGCCCAGGCCTCCCCAGTGGCAGATTGGTTCCAGTTCCTCTGCCTGTTGCTGATGGGAAGAAGATGGTATCAGGATGAGAAGCAGACAAGCGCACTGTGCCTCACTGGGTAGGAAGTCCCAAGCACTGGGCGCAGGGATGTTGAGGGACCCTCCTTAGCAGGGACCTATGTGGATCCTGTACTTCAGGGAGATATTGCTGGAGACAGGCAGGGCCCAGCACAGCAACTGAACCTAGGCTGGGTCTCAGGTGTAGAATGTCAGTCTCCCCCTAAAATGCACAGAATTATCCTTCTGTTCTAAAATGGGCCACCTTCAGTGCGCTATGTGGGCTGGGGCAAGATGTCCAGCTCCACAAACGGATGGGTATTTCTTCCCCACATGGGGAGGCCTCCTGAAGAACGCAGCATGCCGGCTACCATGGGCAGCACCCCGAGCCCACACTCAGAGCTATCAGGCGACAGGCTCCTTCCTTGATTTACTCACAGATGAAAAGATTAAAACATCAGCAGGTCGAAACTCGGGATAATTCATAAGGCACTCTGAGCCGCAGCAATGGGCTGAAGGGGGAGAGATGAGCACACACTTAGCCCCCCTGGGAGCGCCTTCGCTGACAGGGCTGTATCACAACACCAGGGTGCCCTGAATGGCTTGTGGACAGGAACTTAGGGCCCAACCTAGCTGGTCACGTGAGTACTGGGTCCTCGATGCCGTGGTCTGGGTTGCAGGTGAAAGCGATAGTGATGGCGTAGCGGGTGCCCCAGAGGACTTTCTCCACTCGGTGCAAGTTCTCAGAGCCTGAGGTAAAGAATGAGACTCGACCTGGAGAGAGAAGAGAGAGGTGAGCCCCTAGGCCACAGCAACAAACACAGCAGTGCTGGACAAGATGGAGAAACCCTGACCAGCAGTGCTGGCTGCGTAATGGGAGAGGGGCGGCAGCCACACAGGGCACCTCAGTCTTCCTGGCTATAGGGATGATTCTCTGTGGTAGGAAGGACAGAGGCTTGCTGGTGGTCTACCAGGTCTGGCAGGTGGAAAATAAAGAAATAATCACAGGGGCTAGAGAGATGGTTCAGCGGTTCAGACGCTAGCTGCTCCTCCGGAGTCTCCTGCGTTTGACTGACAGCATCCATGAGGTGGCTCACAGATGGTTCTGACTCCAGCTCTATGGAATCTGACGCCCTTTCTGATTCCACAGGCACCGTGGTTTACAGACATATATGCTGACAAACCATCCGTACACAGGAAACAGGAATGAAAATTTTAAAATAAAAGAATCCATCATGGAGGATGGTAATGATGTCCTGGCAATTGGAAGTAGCATGTCAAATTAGACGGCCTGTGGAGACAGAAACAGCCCCTGCCTGCAGCTTTAGGGCCACCCCTGGTGAGACACCCTGGTCTGCGGAGTCCTTCCAAACCTCGACTCCAAGAGAATGTGTCCTTGTTTAAACATCTAACTGGCCTGGACGTACGTTCACCATAAGTGCTTCTGCTACTCAGCTCTGTGAACTTCTGGGGGATGCTGAAGGCGCAGCATCTGACATTCGGCGCAGATGCTCTACGCAGCGCTGGTTCCCTTCGGGCCACCACATTCCTTCCTATTGGGACTTGCCTCTAAACCTTCAAAAGGGGAGAAAAGTCTATCCAACTTGCACCGTATTCCGCTGGGGGGCTTACACAACCAAGATAAGGCAGAGCAGAGAAACCAGGTATTTCAGCCCCCTTGGCTGTCTGCCCTCCAGGTTCCTCCTTAATGACAGACGTACTTCTGTGTGGCAGCATTCAGTAAGAGTGGGGTCCTCACAGGTCCCAACATGTCTGAACATCTTACACACAGCCAAAGTATGGAGGATAACAGTGGATTCTGACCTTGGGATGAAATCATATGCTATCAGGTTTAGATGAGAATCACATTGGGATTTTAAAAAAAAAAGACTAAGAATCAGTGATCAACCTTTGCCCTAATGGGATGAAAAATTTTGGTTTTATATCCACATCCATAAAAAACTCCAAGGCAGAAAAAAATGCATATACATGAATGCTTCTGCACACCACAACCAAGCTGAAAACTTTGAAAAGAGCAGAAAAAACCCAAACAATATATACAAAAAACAGCAGCTGGCTTCTCCTCAGGAGCAGTAGGAACTGAAATAAAAAGTGGTTTTTGCTTGGGTGTCCCACACCTTTAACCCTTTAACTTGGGAGGCAAACAGGTAGATCTCTGAGTTCTAGGCCAGCCAGGGCTACACAGTGAATCCTTTTAAAAAAGAAACGTGCAAAAGATATTTTAACCCATTTGTTCCCACCCTCTTTGTCTCTTCCATGCTTCTTGTGATACTCTTTACCAAGATGCACTAACACAACAGGAACTTAGGGGCTTGGTTTGCTAAGAAGCTTACACTGCTCACTTGGACCCATGGGTAACTAAAGGTGGGATGAAAGCCGGGTACCTCTGCCTCCACGCTGTGTCAGACTGTGAGGTGGGAGGTGGAAGGTGGGGAGGTGGAGTGGGAGGTAGAGTGGGAGGTGGAAGTGTGAGGTGGAAATAGGCCAGCCAAACACCTTGGTATTTTGCTTTAATTACTCCACAGATTCAATGCTACTCAAAACAAAATTTCTGCAGAAATTAACAAGTGGAGTCTAAAATTCATTTGGAAATGAAGCAAAAAATAATTTGGCAACAAAAACAATGTTCAAAATGAAGAACAGGGACTAACAGCACCTGTTTTCTAGGTCATGGGGCTATTGTGGCCGAGACACTGCAGCAGAGGGCACAGTGCTCAGAACACAGCATCCAGAGCCAGAGCAGATGGACAGGGTCTGTGGATCTGTGACAGACACTCCAGCAGCTACTTCATGGTTAAGATGGTCTCCTCCACAAACGATGGAGAATCACCTGGAGACCCATGTACTAGGGAGCACTGCACTAGCCTCACATCACACGTCAATTTTAGTTCAGAAGTCTAAATACAGCTGGGTGGTGGTGGCACATGCCTTTAATCCCAGCACTTGGGAGGCAGAGGCAGGCAGATTTCTGAGTTTGAAGCCAGCCTGGTCTACAGAGTGAGTTCCAGGACAGCCAGGGCTACACAGAGAAACCCTGTCTCAAAAAAACAACAAAAAAAGAAGTGTAAATACAAACACCATAAAATCAACACAAATAAGCACAAGGAATGTTTCTTAGGCATTATCTTAAAGTATGGACACTAAAGAAGAAGGTCAGCAAGATGAACTCCAGGGCTTCAGCTTTGGCTTCCTTCTAGAGAAGAGGAAATAGAGGCGGGGCGGCAGAGCATGTCTGCAATCCCAGCACTTGGTAGGTGCTGGCAGAGGGTCAGAAGTTCAAGGCCAGCCTCGTGAGACTATCTCAAACACAGAGGTGGGTAGGAGGAAGAGGAGGACAGACACAAGGAAAGACAGTGTAAGCCAGGGAGACAAAAAGGTATTGAGCAGGAGCCTGCAGCAGAGTCTGGTGAGACCCTGCACACTAAGGTGACACCCCTGGGAGCCTGGCTCTGCCAGTCACCTGCAGGGACACTGGGCAACTGAGTTAACAAAGCTGACCTCTGGGTGTTATGACCAGCAGGTCGACTTAGACAAACTCAGACCCAAGCCCAAAAGATGTAGAGTAAGTGTTCTCCAAATGTAGTATCGCTTGGAGTAAAACCTGCCTCAGGCCTGTATCCCATACTCTGGGCAACCCACTAGCCTGTGTCCTACCAGCTCGGGGCTCCACTGTCTTGTTGGACCCTTCCTCCATGAACACGAAGCGCCCTCCACCGAAGTCCTCTAAGTAATCTGACAGGTACAGCAGCGAAGTGTAGTCAAAAGAGCCGTAGGTCACCTGTGGGGTGGAGCATGAGGGAGCGAGCGGGTCAGACTTCTCAATTCTTAAGGGAATAAGGTTCTTCTTTTAAAAAATTGTATTATTATATGTATATGTGTGCATGCGCACACACACACACACCTGCACCCATGTGTGCTTGCGTGTCAGATCCCCTGGAGCTCGCTTTATAGGCTGTTGTGAACCATTCTATGTGGGTCCCCTCTGCAAGGTCAGCAAGTGCTCTTAACCTTTGAACCGTCTCTCCATCCCCAGAAATGAGGCTCTGGACCCAGTTAAGCTCCAACAGAGCTACATGGAGGGCTGGTGAATGGAAGCTGGAACAACAGGCTTCTTCCTTGGCCATCTAGCAATGTGAACAGTACACAGAGTGCATAGAACAGTGTCTATAGAGAAGAGTGTGTCAGTTGTGGTCAGCTGTGGAACCGTCCAAACTTTCTGTAAATTAAGATAAAATATACACAGCCTGGAGTCTACTTTTGGCTGTGTTTCCAAGAACTATCAGCAGACTGGGCACACAGCTGTACAGCCGTTCTTACCTATGCTGGCCCCTGCATCATCCCAAACTGGGTGACTGTCACAGTGACCTTAGCTCCCACCCTGGTCCCTGGCACCCAGGATTCTGTGTTCTCTTTGGTGATGTGGCACCTCTAGGAACCTCATGGAGGCTCAGACAGTTGTCAGTGTGTGGTGAGCACACTGCACCAGGTGCAAGGACAAGCTCACTTGTTGTCCTGGCTGGCTCTGTGTGCCCCCATGAGACCCAGCTGTGAGGCATTTTCTCAATCAGTGATCAAGGAGGGAGGGCCCCTTGTGGGTGGTGCCATCCCTGGGCTGGTAGTCTTGGGTTCTATAAGAAAGCAGGCTGAGCAAGCCAGGGGAAGCAAGCCAGTAAGTAATATCCCTCCATGGCCTCTGAATCAGCTCCTGCTTCCTGACCTGCTTGAGTTCCAGTCCTGACTTCCTTTGGTGATGAACAGCAATGTGGAAGTGTAAGCTGAATAAACCCTTTCCTCCCCAACCTGCTTCTTGGTCATGAAGTAATAGAAACCCTGACTGAGACACTTGTGCTCACCCATGCTTCAGACCCTCATGTTCCTGGAGTGCCTGCAGCACAGAACGCTACCCTGAGGGTCATGATATGGGTCCCGAGGAAGCAGCAATGCTGCAGAGCAGCACCAGGGGCAGAGGACAGCAGAGCAGCACCAGGGGCAGAGGACAGCCTGCTCCCTCACTCTTTGGGACTGGGCTCCAGTTCAGGTATGATGAGCTGATGCTTCCTTAGGCCTTGTAGCCTGCTCCAGAGAAGAAGGAACACTAACCCCAGACTATGGAGGTGTGTACCCAGGATCCCCAGAGCCAGTGCTGAGGGCACAGGCTGCTTCCCCTCTGTCTCATACAGTCCCTCTGCAACCCTGGAACTCCTGGGCTGGCTCAGCATAACTGATCTCTTCCTATTGCTCCTAAATACATCTCTACAAGAGCTCCCCACACCAGTTCTTACTTAGGCTTTGCTCTGCTGAGCTTAAATTAAGACAGTTATCAAGAGAACAGAGTATCAAAACTCCAGCAGATATAGAATCTCTTGTATACCCTGGGAAAGTCTCACCTATCAAAAATCAATAAATAAAGCTGTTGGCCTATGAGCTCAGGCAGGAATTCTGTCAGGGATAGGGTCAGACATGGGAGGGGGTTGATTCACCCCAACTTGGAGGAAGACGGGTATGAAACTGAGGAGAGGTATCCAACCACATGGCAGGACTTAATAGAATAAATGGGATAAATGAGTTATGAACTAGTGGGAATGAGCCAAAGCTTTTGGCTTAGGCAATTACTTATAATAATTCATAATATTCATAATAATCTAGTTTTGGAGTTCAGGAACAAAGAAGCTTGGTGGAAAAGCCATGGTTACGAGCAGAATCAATACTCAATAATGTATCAGGAAATATGTTCTACATCAGAGCAGCATGAGTGTGGAAAAACCTACGACAGTGACAGCGACTTGAAACACAGAAGAGAGAGCTGTCCAACAGAGTAAGCCGTGCATGGCGATCTGTGCATGGCGATCTGTGCCTGTAACCACAGCTTGTGGGAAGCAGGTGCAAAGAGATCAAGAGTTCAAGGTCATCCTCAGAGACACTGCCTCAAATGAAACAAAACAATGCAAACAAAACCACATACATGCACATCTGTGTCAAGGGAGAGGGTTCAGGGTAACAACACTTGCTACACCAGTGTGAGAATCTGAAACTGAATCCCTAGCATTCACATAAAATGTTGGGTGTAACTGCACACATCTGAAACTTTAGCACTGTTGGGGGTGGGAACACGTGTCCTTCTCGGGCTTGCTGCTGCCGGTCTTGCTCCGGGTTCAGTCAGAGACCCTTTCTCACAGGAAATAAAGCAGAGGGCCATGGGGCAGGACACCCAACATCCTTCTTTGCCCTCCACACACGCGTGTGCACTACACACACACACACAGCACACACATATTCACATCGGGTGTGAAAGTATACGCTGTCCCGAAAAGTCCCACAGCAAATGCTCTGACGTTTAGGGGACCGGTCACTGAAGCAGGATCCATCGTGGGCATCGCTAGTACACTCCTGCAAGGCCTACCAGACACACTGGCACAGCACTGGGGAAAAGGCAAGGCTTAGAAATCAGTCAAGATTAGTCTGTTACAGGCTTTGTTACATAATTCACAGGACCAGAACCATCAAGACATCGGTTGTTGATACAGTTGTGACAAGATGAGATGGGGGCTGACAAGATGGTAGGTGAAGGCACTTGCCAGCAAGCCTGATATTGGAACCCACATGACACAAAGAACTGATTCCTGCAAGCTGTTGTGTGACCACCACACAACACCATGAGACACACACACACACACACACATACACACACCCCAAATAAATACAATGTAATCAAAATTTTAAACAGAAAAGAAAGCCAGGAGGTAGATACCTCAGTAGTTAAGAACACTACATGAACCTGGCGGTGGTGACACACGCCTTTAATCCCAGCACTCTGGGAAGCAGAGGCAAGCAGATTTCTGAGCTCAAGGCCAGCCTGGTCTACAGAGTGAGCTCCAGGACAGCCAGGGCTACAGAGAAACCCTGTCTCGAAAACAAAAAAACAAAAAACAAAAAACAAAAAAAAAAGAAAAGAAAAAAGAAAAAGAAAACATAGAAGAGAGAAACTCACATATGAATTTAAGGATAACTGGTAAACTGTGTGAGGGGTACCCCCAGATTAGTGTGGAAACCACAGCTGACTTTTAAAATGATCTCAGGGCAATTGATTCTCACACAGGAAAGGGATGGACCTTTGCCATCATTAGACACAACAATATTTACTTCTCCTAGTTCCAAACGTGTGAACGGCTAGAATGTAACAAGAAAAAAATTAGTAATATTAAAATGCTGTAATTCCAGCATGTAGGAGAAGGGTCACTGTGAGTTCAAGGACAGGCTGGGGTGCACAGTATAGACTGTAGCGTGAGAGTCTGTCTGAGAAATAGAAAGGAGGGGAGGAATGGTGGTGGGGGAAGAGAAGGGAAGGGGGGCTTATAGAACAATGGTGGGTTAGATTTTTGTTTGATTTGGTTTATTTTTTTGTTTGGTTTTTTTGGGGGGGTTTTGGTGTTTTTTTTGGGGGGGGTGGTATTTTTCAAAACAGGGTTTCTCTGTGTAGCCCTGGCTGTCCTGGAACTCACTTTGTAGACCAGGGTGGCCTCAAACTCACAGAGATGGGTCTGCCCCTGCCTCTTGAGTACTGGGACTAAAGGCATTATGTTACTACCACCCGGCTAGGAGCATGTTTTTAAAACCTCCTTAGGTGGGTAGGATTTCTAATCTAGATTTCAGAGCAGTCCCCTGTTCATCAGTACATACATATACACCCAAGAGACTAATCCCTACGCAGGAGGTCATGTCACGTCATATGCCCGTGTGTTCCATGAATACTGGACACAAAGGTCTGGTGATGGTGAGTGGAATGTGGCACAGTCATAAGTAGAGTAGTCTCTGCTGTTGACTATAGCAGATTAAAAGCTGTGTATTCTTCTAAGGTGACTGTGGTTGGTGAGAAGGGTGCTGGGAGGTGCTGGGAGGGTGCTGGGAGGTGCTGGGAGGGTGCTGGGAGGTGCTGGGAGGTGCTGGGAGGGTGCTGGGAGGGTGCTGGGAGGTGCTGGGAGGTGCTGGGAGGTGCTGGGAGGTGCTGGGGGTGCTGGGAGGTGCTGGGAGGTGCTGGGAGGGTGCTGGGAGGTGCTGGGAGGTGCTGGGAGGTGCTGGGAGGTGCTGGGAGGTGCTGGGAGGGTGCTATGTAGAAGGCGCTCTAGGGCAGTGAGATGGCCCAGTGAGTAAAGGCGCTTATGTGCAGGCCTGGTGCTTGAGTTCAATCCTGAGACCATGGAAAGGAGAAGAAGAGAATCACTTTTACAGAGTTGTCCTCTGACCTCCACACATATGCCCCCACACACACAATGGGCGATGTTTGAGTTCTGTCCTTGGAACTTGTACAGAGATAGAAGGAAAGAACCAACTCTGCAAAGTTATCTTCTGAATTCAGTGAACACCATGGAACATATATTCCAGTAATAGTGGATCCAAATAGTTTTTTAAAAAGAGCACTACAGGTGTAGACCTGCCAATAGCAGGGTTCTGTGGATGAAACCACTGACTCCAAGATCAAATTCACCATCAATTGTTTAACAGGAAAGTTTCAAAAAAATGTGATTCTCTACAAATGACAAAACAGAATTTTATGTCTTTGGTTTTTGTCTTAGGGTTTCTATTCCTACACAAACATCATGACTAAGAAGCAAGTTGGGGAGGAAAGGGTTTATTCAGCTTACACTTCCACATTGCTGTTTATCACCAAAGGAAGTCAGGACTGGAACTCAAACAGGTCAGGAAGCAGGAACTGATACAGAGGCCATGGAGGGATGTTACTTAATGGCTTGCTTCCCCTGGCTTGCTCAGCCTGCTGTCTTATAGAACCAAGGACCACCAGCCCAGGGATGGCACCACCCACAAGGGGCCCTCCCTCCCTGATCACTAATTAACAAAATGCCCCACAGCTGGGTCTCCTGGAGGCATTTCCCCAACTGAAGCTCCTTTCTCTGTGATAACTCCAGCCTGTGTCAAGTTGACACACAAAACCAGCCAGTACATTTTTGCATAAAAGTAGTTGGAGATCTCAGGAGGTGGTGGCACACACCTTTGATCCCAGCACCTGGGAGGCAAAGGTAGATAGCTCTCTGAGTTCAAGGTTACCCAGTTCTACAAAGCAGATTCCTGGACAGTTAGGGCTACATAGAAAAACCTTGTCTTGAAAAAAAAAAGTAGTTGGAGAAGGGACCCTAAAATCTGGCCATTGTGTTGATTTGGGCAACTGAGGGATTTCTGGGAAAGGGGGTTCTTGTCTTCTTACATTCTTTTCACTTTTGAACCTTGTAGGGTACATTCCTATTCAATTTTATAAACTGAAGCACATTGGCTAGAAGTCGTATGGCACGGAGCCCTGCAGAGCACTGTGGCGGTCACCCAAATTTCCACCTAGTTCTGTTTCACTGAAGCAATTTATGTTTCTAAGACAGGGTTCATTATGTAGCCCTGGCTGTCCTGGAACTGACTACGTAGACCAGGCTGGCCAAAGCAAACATCTAATCAGGAAAGACAAGCCTCATATGCTGCTTCTGTTCTCTGATAGACAGGTAGAATTTAGTCCTGGGCCACAGGGATCTTGGGAGTAATCATCCTCTGCCGGGCGGAGATGGAAACTTCACGGCTCGACTGAAACTGAGGAAAGACGGGCATGCTGGTACTAGCCTCTGATCCCAGCACTCCAGAGGTACAGGCAGCACCACTGTATGTGTGAGTGTGTGCAGGTAAGGACCATGAAAGACTGCAGGAGCCTTAGAGGCTGGAAGAGGAATTCAGTGTCAGTCTCAGCAGTACAGAAGTTTAAGGCTATCCTGGACTACACAAAAGCCCAAGCTCAAAACAAACAAACAAACAAACAAACAGAATTCTTTGATCTGAAAACCACACTGGATTGGATCCAGGATAGTAGGAGAAGGCATACACTCAGCCACTGAGCAGTAAACAGGAACTAGAAAAATAATGTTAAAGATTTTAAGAAGCACTTTAAGCTTCGAGTGGAGGGTCTGAAAGATGTGCAGTGGTGAAGAGTGCTTGCTGCTCTTGTAGAGAACCTGAGCTTGGTCTCCAGTGGTACCCACATGGGGTAGCTTACAACTGCAGGTAACTATGACCCCAGGAGACCAGAAGTCCTCTTCCAGGCTCCAAGGGCACCTCCGCTCTCTCATGTGTCCATACCTACACACACTTACATATTCACATAATTGAGAATAACAGTTAAAAAACTGGCCAGGTGGAGGTGGCACAGACCTCTGGAGGCCAGGTCAAGAGGATCTCTAAGTTTGAGGCCAGCCTGATCTACAAAGCAAGTTTCAAGAAAGCCATGGCTACACAGAGAAACCCTGTTTCAAAGCTGCAAAACAAAACACAAACAAAAAAATCTGCACATAGAGGCTGGAGAGGAGGCTCAGCAGCTAAGACTGCTCTTCCAGAGGACCCAAGCACAGCTCCCAGAACCCACCCGGCAGCTAACAACCACCTGTAACTCCAGTTCCAAGGAATCTGGTGTCTTCTTCTGACCTTCATTGGCACCAGGCACACATGTGGTATCTGTTCACACATACCAGTAAAATGCTCATACACATTTTTAAAAAACTGAAAACAAACAAACAAACAAAAAACCCAAAAACTTGCACATAGGGAGGCATCACTGAGAGTCTGGGGTGTAGCTCAGTGGAGCTACAGGGGCTTGGGAAGTGGCTCAGCAGGTAAAGGTGTTTGCTAACAAGTCTAAAGACCTGAGTTCAATTCCTGGGACCCACATGGTGGAAGACAAGACCAGACTCCAGCAGGTTGTCCTCCTGCCTCCGCACAAGGCACCATGGAATATGTAAGCACACACATGTATACATATAAGTGTATTTAAAAATAATTCTCAAAATAAGTGTAATTAAAAAGATATTATAGAGGGGGGGGGTTCACGCCTGTAATCCCAGCACTCTGGGTGGCAGGGGCAGGCGGATTTCTGAGTTCGAGGCCAGCCTGGTCTATAGAGTGAGTTCCAGGACAGCCAGGGCTACACAGAGAAACACTGTCTCGGGGGAAAAAAAAAAAAAAAAAAACAAAAAAAAAAAAAAACAAATCCAAAAAAAAAACAAAAAAAAAAAAAAATAAAAAAGATGTTATAAAAAAGCTTCACAAAGAGGAATTGTCCCTATATTTTAGAGAAATCTCTTTTAAAGATTTGCTCTATTTTTATCTGCGGGTACGTGCATGTGAATGCAGAGCTTCTGTAGAGCATTCTTACTGTGTGACACTAAGCAAATGACTTGACATCTCTGAGCCTTAGTTCCCTCTCAAAGAACAGGATGACAGACCAGAGGTCGGTGACACACACCTTTAATCCCAGCATCTGAGAGGCAGAGACAGGTGGATCTCTATGAGTTCGAGACTAGCCTGGTCTACATAGTCAGTTCTAGGCCAGCCAAGGCTACACAGTGAGACCTGTCCCAAAAAAAGGAGAAAAAAAAGATTGTACATGTTTTCTTAGACTGGTTCTGGTTAGTTCAGGAACTTGATAAGCAAAGCAAGATACTGTAGGCGGGAAAGCAAAACTCTCTCACGGGGATGGAGTTACAGGTGGAGAAGGTGTGAGGGTTTGCCTATGCTTGCCCCAGGGAGTGGCACTATTAGAAGGTGCGGCCCAGTTGCAGCAGGTGTGTCACAGTGGGTGTGGGCTTTAAGACCCTCATCCTAGCTGCCTGAAAGTCAGTTTTCAGCCTTCAAATGAAGATGTAGAATTCTCAGCTCCTCCTACACCATGCCTGACATGTTCCTGCCTTGATGATACTGGACTGAACCTCGAACCTGTAAGCCAGTCCCAATTATATGTTGTCCTTATAAGAGTTGCCTTGGTCAAGGTGTCTGTTCACAGCAATAAAACCCTAACTAAGACAGAAGGTCACATTGAACAGAGACAGATAGTGGTGCAGTAGCCATGGCCATCCCCAGGTTTGAAGAACACACCAGGAGTGAGAGCTATGATTCTAACAGCTAAGCTTCTAAAAGGGCAGATTCAGTGCAAGGTCAGAAGTTTCCCTGCTTTGTCAGTTCTATGCTGGTGCCTAGTATACGCAGGCATATATATTTATATATATATGTTCACTCACAGGCCCCTCAGTTCTTATTTCTTGAAATAAGAAGCAGGAGGTTCAAGATCCTACAAGAAGCACACCAGGCATGACAGACATTTCTGCTGGGCACCTACTTGCAGGATCCTCAGAACATCCTACAGATGGCAGGTGCTACAGGGAGTTTCCAGTGCCCTGCATTGCAGCCCGAAGAGTACACGCCTGCCTCATGCAGCAGAGAGAACACTCACAGATCAACATTTAGGTGATAAAGGTGGCTAGTGAGGTGCGCCACAAAGACAGTGCTGTGTGATGTGTACAGACTCTCAATCAAATTAGAACTCTGTCCAGCCTGATGAATCATCGAATTAGCAAGTCTGGGGTAAGAAATAAGAGTAATGAGACTCCCAGGCCCAGCTACAAACAATGAGCCACCACCACCTCCTGTGCCATCCCCACATCCTGTGCATCCTGAGTTTAAAGACAGAATCGAGTGATTAATCAGCCCTGTTGGCACTGTGGGAAAAGAGCACAAAGCCAATTCCTCCTGAGCAAGCCCAAACCCTGCTCTTCCCTGCTGCTTCTGTGCCTCAACCAATCACTGTAATGATAGTCATCTCCTAACAAGGAGTCCAGCAGTGAACAGCAAGCCCTCAAAGGTAAGCAGGCCAGTGAGGCCCGTAAGAATACTCCTGAAACTCAACAGGACACCATGCAAGACTGTGTGTGTGTGTCTCTGCTGGTTGACCTCATGAGCTGAATGCTCCCCAGCCCAGCATCCACCCTAGGCTAATACCCAAGTAACCTGAACCCTGCATGCAAGCCAACAGGGCATGACTCCAGTAGTTTCAGCAGTGAAACTCAAGTCAGAGAAAGCAAAGATAAATCACATCAAATGTCAAAAGATCCAGACAGGGCAGGCAGTACCAGTGAAGCAGGTGAGGGTACAGGATCCGTGCCCTGTTCTGACTCCTTAAAAACTGCAGCCCACCCTAACATCCTGCAAAGGAGCCTCCCAAATCACACAGTCGCCCGTTACCAATCTCAAAGGAAAAGGTATAGACTATGGCACAGAAGGGGTGACACTCCACTTTCTCATAGAATCTTGGCAGCCTCTACCCAGCATTACATTTGGAGAACTGGGTGATGGGTAAGAGCCCTCACCTGCTGTCCACAGTGTAGGGGGAAGGGACCTCCACAGAGTAGGTTCATGTTGGTGATTGGGTATAACTGACCTATGGGGCTGAGGAATCTCAACAGGGAAGAACTGAGCAAAGCGAGATAACTATTTAGAAAACCGTGGACACGAGAAGCCAAAGGCCTCCTCATTCTCTTGGCTCCGATATCCATTCCTTACAGGCTGACACCCCAGGTATTTTCATATTACTAATCAGGACACCTGAAAAAGAACTATACCCACTTTCCAAGAAACATCACGAATTATGACTGTTAAAATAGCTAATAATGTATGCCTTACGGTACCTGCTTACATGTGACTTACATACAAACAGAGAGCCATTTTAATGACTAGAGCTGTTTTCCTTTTTGTTGCTTTGAGACAGTATCATGTAGCCCAGACTGGACTCAACTCTAAAGAGCTGAAGGTGATCTTGAATTTGTGGCCCTCTGCTTCCATCTCCCAAGCGCTGTGGTTTCAAGTATGAGGCATCTTGTCTGTGTGATGCTGGGGATGGAATCCAGGACCTCGTGCATGTTGGCAAGTACTCCATGCCCAGCGTGGATGCTCTATTTCTAATAGTAGTTCCTTCTCCAGCAGCAAGACTGTACCTAAAATGGACTCTTCTTTAAGAACAAAAATCTGACCGGGTGGTGGTGGTGCACGCCTGTAATCCCAGACTAGGCAGAGGCAGGTGAATTTCTGAGTTCGAGGCCAGCCTGGTCTACAGAGTGAGTTCCAGGACAGCCAGGGCTATACAGAGAAACCCTGTCTCGAAAAAACCAAACTCTTAAAAAAAAAAAAAAAAAAAAAAAAAAAGAACAAAAATCTGTGAGTAAGAAAAAGTACGCCAGCAAAATCTTTCCCTAATGTCTAAACCGAGCTGCAGATCGAGCGGCCCCAAAGCTGCCAGGTCACATTTGTGGTGAGTGTGAGGCTCTTCCCTGTGCTCCTTTCCCAATACCCAGACCAGCTTGCCTCAGGTGCAGCTTGTCTGACCTCATCAATAAACTTTCTAACTTCTCTTCTGTGGCAGAGGTCAGGGACATGAGTGAACCTCTTGGCTATCCTGCTGCTGGTGACAAGGCCTTAGGGAAGGGATAAAGAGAAAAATAAAAACCAATAACCGTGATGCAGAGAGGACATCCTGTGGGGATCCAGAGACCTGGGCAGGGAAAGCAACGAAAGGGACTCTCTGCTTACACAGCCCAAACAGAAAGGTTGCATATGAATTTGGGAACAAGTATAACAAAGGACACCAGAAGGCCCATGCTGCTCCAGCAGCCGCCACACCTTCTGTTCTAGCCCGGACACCGTGACACAAATTCTATCTCCTCAGTCGCATCACCTAGCTGAGAGTGCACTGCAGAACCTCAGGAAGAAGAGGTCTAAAAGCCAATGGAACTGAAGAGCAGGTGCCTGGATTCCGGTCACAGACAAGAGCAAGCACCCACTTGCCAGACGCTTACCTTGTCCACGTGTGCGTGCCAGTACTCGTCGTGAGCTGTCTGGGCTTCTGTGCTGTTTATTCGGGAGAAGAATGTGGGCTTTGTCAGATACAACAGGGATGCGCTGATGCCGAAAGCTTCCGCGATGGTGAGCTGGACCTTCTGCCGAATGTCCCTGCAGAGAGCACAATGGGTCAGTCTGGTGCCTTTGTAAGTTTTGATTATTTCAAATGTTTTATAGAACATTCTTTTTCAATTTCCCTTCTAATTACAAATCTCTACTCCACTCTTAAAACCTAACAGAACATAGCAGGCCTTCGGATAAAAATCAGTATTTAGTGTTTTCCATCTCTAACTCTCTTATATATACGGTCTGCAGGTAGCAGTGTCTATAAGGAACATTGCTGTGGCTGGCAATGGTGCTCATGCTTGCTGTTGCAATAGTCTCCTTGCTGTCACCCAGAAACACAAGTTTCGTGTTCCCTCTGGGCTTTGTTTGAACAGTTGTTCAGTTCTGTCTGTGAGAGGAAGGCCTTGTTGAAGGTGCTATCTCTGCTCTGTGTAGTTCCAGGAGGTTTGTGTGTCCATGATGTCAAGAGGAATGGACGGCTCAGAAGTTAGGTGTGTGTGTGTGTGTGTATGTGTGTGTGTGTCTTATAAATTTATAAATTATGGAACTTCAAATGCCAACCTAACACAGAACAGTTTCTATTTAAGCCAGTGTATGTGTGTACTAGGAATAAACATCTTTCTTTTTTCCTTTTTTTTGTTTTGTTTTTGTTTTTTCGAGACAGGGTTTCTCTGTATAGCCCTGGCTGTCCTGGAACTCAAATCTGTAGACTAGGCTGGCCTCAAACTCAGAAATCCACCTGCCTCTGCCTCCCAAGTGCTAGGATTAAAGGCGTGCGCCACCTCTGCCCGGCAGGAATAAACATCAAGAACAAAATAAACTAGAAAGGCCTGGAGTACAAGCGGTCAGCTGGAGACAGTCGTTGGCTGGGTCCCAAGTCTTACGAATTTCAGAGTAGAGCTATATGCCAGGAGGCACTCTCGAAAGTCACTACGAAGCTCCTGACCACTCCATGTCACCTCAACGGTGGACTTAAAGAATCACACATGGGGCTGGAGAGATGGCTCAGCGGCTAAGAGCACTGACTGCTCTTTCGGAGGTCCTGAGTTCAAATCCCAGCAACCACAGGGTGCCTCACAATCATTCATAACAAGATCTGACACCCTCTTCTGGTATGTCTGAAGACAGCTACAGTGTACTTACATGTAACAATAAATAAATAAATCTTTGGGCCGGAGTGAGCAGGGCCTCATTGAGCAGGGCCTGATTGAATGGGGCCAGAGGGAACAGAGGTCTCGAGTTCAATTCCCAGCAACCATATGATGGCTCACAACCATCTGTACAGATACAGTGTACTCATTTACATAAAATAAATTAATTAATTAAAAAAAGCATCACACATGTAGTGCGTATTCAGTGGCACTCTCGGCTGCCACTGTCAGGCATGCAGCCTTAGTCAAGCCCTCCTTCCACCTGCTCTCTGGAGCAGAGGCCGAGGCTCTGATTAGCAGATGTTTCCCTGGGACCATACTGAAGGTGAAACGTCAGCTATGGTTCCAGGCAAGTGGCTGATCATCAGGGATGGGGGGCGTGGGGGTGCAAAGGGCAGCAGGGACTTGGTGCTCTGATGGCCTGTTCGGTGTCTTGGCTGACACAACACAATCTAGTAGGTCATGAAAATCACATGAAATTCACTACATACACGCTCACATCTGATTACAGGGAAAGCTTGGGACTCTGAAGAAGTTCAGAGTGCTTCACCAGGGGCATTCTGGGAAATGACATCATACTGCAGCCAGGTAATGCTAGTGACAGGACTAACTAAACAGAGTGTAAAACCTCCCTGGACTTTCACACACATCTTAGTGATGTCTTTTATTTTCATATTTTTGATTTTATGTTTTATGTATCTGAGTACTCTGCTTACACTTACACCTGCATGCCAGAAGAGGGCATCAGATCCCTTTATAGATAGTTACGAGCACTATGTGGGTGCTAGGACCTAAAATCACGACCTCTGGAAGAGCAGCCAGTACTTTAAACCATTGAGCTATCACTCTAGCCTCTTAATAATCTTTAGATAAATGCTTTAATTTAAAAAAAAATCCCCAGATAGGAAAGCTGCTCTGGGTAAGGACTACACAAGAGTCATGTGACAGATGCTGGCTGTAACCTATAGCCGGATATGTCTGCTACGGGACCAAGAGGGCTTAGAAAGTATTAGGGGAGCTGCCCACTCCCCAGAGACAAGCAGGGCTTCGTCTCCACCCACAGGTCTTGATCCCTGAGGCAGGAGCTATTGCCCTGGCCTGATGTATCAGGACATCATAGAACTGACCTCAGCCCCCTCTGTGTATGCCTGGCCATGCCCATCTCTTCTTGCCCTCCTTCTTTCTTACCTATATAACTGAAAGTCCTCCTCAGAGAAGATGTTTTGTATTTTATCCCCAAAGTATCTGTGAAATGATAAATAACATTAGCAGGTGTTACTAATCTTTTCCTTGCTTTTGTATTTGTGTTTTTGTTTTTTGAACTCAGGGTCTCACACTAGCTCATGTTGATCTTCAACTTGGGGCTCCGACCACAGGTATAAACTACCACACCCAGCCTCCTCCTTTCCTTTAATCTCTCTCCTCAAGCTAACCAACAGGTCTCCAAAAGTAGACCTGCCATATCATCTGGGAGTTATTCCATTCCTGTAATGATAACTATGTCATAGAGAGGGAAAAGGGGACAGAAAGTAAGGAGGGAGAAGAAGGAAGGTAGAGAGAGGAAGGGGGAAGGAGGGAAGGAAAGAGGGAGAGAGGGAAAGAAGGGATGAAGAGAGGAAGGGAGGGGAAGGGAGGGAAGAAGAGAGGAGGGAGGAAGAGGGAGGGAGGAAGAGAGGAGGAGGGAAGGAGCTAAATCAGCAGTTGACAGAATGATGGCAGGAGGCCGAGACCTCTCTAGCCCTAGAGGAACCCCACAGCTCTATGAAGCCCAGGCAGCTGCTGAACGCCTACCTGCACCCTACCTCTCCTACGTCTTTCAGCCTCTCACCTATACAGGTTCACAAAGTGTTTCCCAACAGACAGGGCTCCAGAGTGCAGGTCCAGGATAGACGCCTGAAAAAGATGAATGTGCGTAAAACGCGGTCACTTTAGTAGCCAAAGTTGAACCCCAGTTGCCACAATCCATTGTATAAACGCTTCTTCCTCTGACTTCATAAGACCCTGCCTTGCGTACTGTCTGCCTGGACAAATATGACTCTCTCTGTTGTCCAAGGAGAAAGCCAAACTCTTTGGCCTAACATTTTCAGAAACAGACACAGCTGAGGGTGATTATGGCGAGTCACAGCCCACCCTATTGACTCCCTTTCTTTCCCTCCGCTAGGTCTGTAAAGGTAAGACTCAGACACATGGTCCTGCCCACGGGTGCAGTGTGCCCAGTCTCTGCCTAAGTGCACACTTCTGCACACACACTAACTACCACCCCTTCTGTGCTCCCATCTGCCTGCCCATCCTGAGCACTGAGGCTCTACTTTCTGAGGGAAGCTGCCTGCGCTCTGCTGAGGTGGAAGAATGGCAGACAGACCCTGGGATGTGCTTCTTTCCCTGGTATAACTCGAGTCGTTTCTCACAGCTGAGCACCGAGGCTATTCAGCGTACAGACATGTCAGACCCGCTGCCCTATCCCTGCCCTGTCTCTGCAACAGCCTTGTGTCCTGCTGTGCATACTGGCCACGGATGCCTGTGGTTAAACACTTCGTATAGAACCATGCACCAGTAACCTTAAGAAACTGCCAAATGTTTTCTAGCTTAACTGCCCGACTCTGAGTCTTTCCCTGGCTCAGGAAGAAAGCAGCCACCAATATGGACCATTTTACCCCATGCATAGCCAGCACTAACAGATAGCAGGCCCCTTTTCTTATTTCTACAATTACTTAGCTGAGGCATGGATCTGACATGGGCCTAATGTTTAATGAACGTAAAGGTATGAAGCCTGTTCCATGGGGGCTGAGTAGGAGACGAGTCATTCACAGAGAGTCCTTTAGTAACCAGCTCCCTGCACCCAAAAGAACATAAACGGAGTTCTGTTTTTAGAATTCTAAAGAGAGAGGTATGGGTGAGGTTGTGCAATCACAGAAAGCATTTGAAATTGTAACAAAGTCTGAAAGCCAACCTTCTGCAGACTTGATTTGGGCCTGCAGACTACAATTTGAAGCAGTTGCCAAAATATGCAGGGAGAGGAAACCCCTCCTCAGACGTTCCCTCACACCAAGCAGAGAGCAAGGTCGCGTTGACAACGCCCAGGTCCATTTAGAGAGGTGAGACTAGCCCCGTCTCTTGCTATCGTGGTGCAGGATGAGGACTTCCAGCTGCACAAGTTCATTCTCCCTCCCTGAGGCCAGAAGTCTAGAACCCGGGACGTGCAGGTGGTGCTGCTTGGTTTCTGGCCTAAGCTCCAGGGCATGGTCCTGCCTTGTCCTCCAGCATCAGAGACCCCGGGCTATCTTTGGTTTGTGGTCATAGAGCCCACTTCCCACCTCTACCTACACACAGGCTTTCTCCCCTCTTCAGGTTTCCCTCTGGCTCTCTCTTAAGCACACAGATGTCTGCCCTTGGACTGGAGGTCCCTGATAAGGACTTTCCTTCAATTACAACTACAAATCCCATTTCCAGATTACATCACAAGTCCCAGGTGCACCCGCCATCCTTTTCCTTGTAGGATCTACCCTTGTACAGAGGGTGACAGGCCTCTGTGGGCTGGCTGCAGGGGGAGCCATTTAAGCTTCTAAAGGAGCTTTATCTTTCCCAGCAGCCACCTGGCCACCAGGCTCCAGACTCCTTGGCTAGTTCCCTTCCTCTCTTCTCTTTCCACCCCTCCCCCATCCTTCCTATCCCTATCCAAAGTGTCTGAAGGGCCAGTGGGACCTGAATCCAGGCAGCGTGAAGAGATGGCCACGTGTGACTTTATACCTCTTCCCAAGAGGAATACATGTTGTGCCCACTAGGGAGAAAGAGTATCAGCCACTCTCTGAGAAACTCCATGAACATCCCAGGCCATGCCTCGAGTGGGGAACAGAGGGGACCCTGTGCATCCAACACTTTCCCTTTCCCTTCCAAGGAGAGCAAACTTAAAATGTATCAAGAAAATAGAACTGGGGCTGGAGAGATTGCTCAGTGGTTAAGAGCACCTACTGCTCTTCTGAAGGTCCTGAGTTCAAATCCCAGCAACCACATGGTGGCTCACAACCATCTATAACGAGATCTGACTCCCTCTTCTGGGGTGTCTGAAGACAGCTACTGTGTACTTACATATAATAAATAAATATATCTTTTTAAAAGAAAAGAAAAGAAGATAGAACCCTGCCTACTTACCCCTCCATCCGATCCACCCAGGGAGAGCCCTTTCTCTGCTATTCTGTGGGGGTGAAAAACAATTTTAAATCAAAATGTAGTTGACAGCATCACCCGTAAAGCACCTAGGCAAATCATCTACCAGTGTAACAGTGCCTTATCTATAGGTCCTGCTTGTCTGACGTTTATGATGTAAACAAACGGGAAGGCTCGAGCTGTAACTCTCAAGGGTGAGGATGCACTCGGCAGCACCCGCTCGCTCTCAGCACATGGCCTGCTTGGAAGCCACTGACCTGATCCCGAACGGTAGCGAAGGAACCTCTTAGTTTGTCTGGTGTCTGACGGCTCCCCAGTGGATGGGGATTTTGGTAATTACAGTTCAGACTGTCGGAGAGCCATTCCATCCCAGGGAGGACCGCCCAACTGAAGAGCAAGCAGCTTTGGCAAAGCTACCAAGGAACACTAAGCCCTCTGTAAAGCACTGATAATCCTCAGGTTAGTAGGTGTATAGGATCAGGGTGGAGAGCAGATACAGAGGACAGGCTTCCTGCTGGGCACCGTAGTGGGAATAGCATGAGGAGAGAGAAGAATGGGGCTTGTGGGTCAAATGAGGGGTCGCATACCGAGTCCTGAACAGCTGGTCAGAAAATGAAATCTTTCTTTTTCTTTTCTTTTTTTTTTTTTGGATTTGGTTTTTTCGAGACAGGGTTTCTCTGTATAGCCCTGGCTGTCCTCAAACTCAGAAATCTGCCTGTCTCTGCCTCCCAGAGTGCTGGGATTACAGGCATGCGCCACCACTGCCCGGCAAGATCTTGTCTTTTTAAATCCACACAGAGAAAACTACAGTATCAGCTGATCCCGAGCTGGCATTTATAAGCCACAGAGAGGTGAGATGTTACCTACTGGTTGTCAGCTAAGGCTGGAGGAGCCCTGTCTCCACAGCAGGGTGAGCATCCTGGGGAGGAGGCAGGGCTCCAGGCTGCTCAATCAGCAGACACATTGCTAAGGCCACAGCATTTCCTCAGAGGAAGCAGGAAGCAGGAAGCCTGCCCTCTGACTCCCCAAACCCTTGAAGATGGTCCACAAAACTGTGGGGGTTCTCTCAACTCACTCCCCATTCACTGCCTAACCCAACTCCCGGATGCAAAGGTGCATAGGTACCTGCGGATCTGCTCCGCCTCCTCCCTGGTGATGACCATGTCAGTGACACCTCTGCCACACTTCCTGGGGGTGCAGCCTGGAGGACGACAGCCAAGGAGAAATGTTAACTTCCAAAGCTATTGCCCCAGGATCATGGCCAAGCTGGCAAAGTCCTCTGCCATGACCGGGGGTGGGGTGGGGTGGGGTGGGGGGGCAGTTTGGCTAAAACACCTAGTTAAAAGTCAACTTCAGGGCCTGATGAGATGGCTCAGCAGTTAAAAGCACCAACTGTTCTTCTGAAGGTCCTGAGTTCAAATCCCAGCAACCTCATGGTGGCTCACAACCATCTGTAACAAGATCTGACACCCTCTTCTGGAGTGTCTGAAGACAGCTACAGTGTACTGACATATAACAATAACAATAAATAACAGATCTTATTTTTAAAAAAATGTTAACTTCAGATAAAAAGTAACTTTTCACTGGAATTTTGCCCTACACAGAACCTCAGTGCACATCTCCGTCCCGCCAGGTGTCCTGGGTTTCTCACATGGGCTGATCCTATCACTGCCCCAAAACCCTGGGAAAACAAGTAAGTCCCCAGACATTGCACTGACATTTTCGTTTTGCTTTGTCTTGTTTGTTAGAAACACAATCTCACTATATATTTCAGGCCGCCTCATATTTAAGAACTTCCTGTCTTAGCCTGCTGAGTTCTGAGATTACAGGCCCTTGCTAGCACTCTAACAGTCTGGCAACATTCCTGATCTCACTTGCTTGCTAAAATCCCACTGGGAAGTTCTGACACAGCCAAGCTGAGCCTGTCGTTCCAGTTACCCTCTGTCTCCAGGACCGCAGTTCCTGCCTACCGTGCGCCTTTCTGCATCTCCTTCACCCTGGCGTCATGCCAGAGGGCAGAAGTTGGAAGCAGCTTTGATGGCAGAGGGTGGATGTGATGATGTTCAGGGTTTGGGGAGGGCAGGATGGAGTAGGATATCAGCAGCAAACTCAGCAAACAACTGGTCCCTGTATTCTGCCATCCCCTCACCCTGAGTGAGCTGTGTGCTCTTACTGGTGAGACAGGGACTGTAAACTCTGAGGACCTTCCTGTAAGAAATAGCTGCCATTTATAATGTGTGTGTGTGTGTGTGTGTTGTAAATTAGGATATTCCAAGTAAACTCCTAGGATAAAGCATCCAACACAACAGAAACATGTTTATTTTATTGGCTGCAGTAGGAGAAAAGGATGTGTGCCCTTTGTCCTTGGTCACCCAGTCCACAAAGCACTCTCTGCCATCTCCCTTGTGCCCAAGGGCTAAGTTCTTGTGCATCCCAACAGCGCCCCTTTGTGGAAGAACATGAAACCTTTTGTCCATTCACATCCAAAACATTATTTTTAATAAAAAAATAAACCACCTTTGTAAAGCCAGGCCCAGATGCTACGTTTGAGGAACAGAATGCATCTGGATGGTATCGAATGTTCAAAAAACAGCAGCCCAAGGAGGCCTATACCCCACCCCGCCAATTCAGAGGTGTGTGCTCTCTAGGCTGCTGGCTGTCCTCACCTGGCACTGTGGCCCTGGCACTGGAGACCTGGCACTGCAGCTTCTCTCTATTTCCCCTGGGCCCAACCCCAGGGCTCTGGCTTATAACTAGCGTGTAGAGGTCGGAGAACTACAGGAGTTGGTTCTCTCCTGCTGTGTAGGTTCAGGATACTGACCTCAGGTCACCCGGTTTGTGGTATGTGCTTTAACAGCCAAGCCATCTCGATGACCCTTTCTCAGCTCCCTAATCCTGTTACCTCTCTGCAGGCAGCCTCTGGGCACAGAAGCTTGCTAAGGTGCTGCCTACACTGGAGTGGCATTGGAGGCCAACCCTAAAACATCTTTACTTTCCAACCAAGTGTGAGCTTGCCTATGTGGGAAGGCAAAGTTTGTCTCTGCCCACATATATTGTTTTAACTGTAGCAAAAGGCAATGTTGAGTTTCATTTCTGTCACTTCATGTACGTTATGGATACACATATACACATGATATACACATGATATACACATGATATACACATGACTGCAGGTGCCTGCAGAAGAAGTTGGATCTCCTGAAGGTGAAGTTACAGGCAGTTGTGAGCTGCTAGTCAAGGGTGTTAGGAACTGAACTCTGGTCCTATGGAAATGCAACAAGTGTTCTTGAATGCTGAGCCATCTCTCCAGCCCCTTAGCAGTCACTCTTTATTGAGAAGCCTGTGGCACGCACCTTCAAACCTTCGGTGACCATCATAGTCCTCAGAGCAGGGAACCTCAATGAACCTGCCATCTAGGACCTCACCACGACGGGCCACGACTTCACCAACATCATCTTCCATCCCCACACTACTCCAGAGCAGGAATGTGACCAGAGCAAGGCCGACCCCAAGGGCCACAATCCTTAGCCATGTTCTCTGTGCCTCCCGAGGCAGCCGGTCCTTCTTGGTACTGAAGATTGAGAACATAAACACAGGACGCAGCCATCACACTGTGCATGCCAATCAAAACCACAAGACGTTCACACTGCATGTCACCAGGCTTGGGCTGTGCCTACGGTGATCTCTGATCAGGATGGATGGTCAATCCTGAGATATTGCATGTACTCCTGGGTTAATTATGAAGCAGTGGGTGGGAAATACGACACCTGCTTCCATCCACAACCCACCATGCACCACCCCTCAGAAGAGCTTCCCAGGCAGTACATGGACCAGACAGGGCTGAATATGTGATTCAATGGGCAAACAAAACAAAACAAAAAATGTGGGTTAACCATAGGTAATTTCTGTCCAGCTCACAGAGCACCTGTTTGGAGGACTGCCAGGGCATGTGAGTCTCTAATCACATTCATGCATCCCTATATGATTGCCCTGTTCCAAGCATGTGTTCCTACATGAACATGTGTGTACTTAAACCAACTTACATGAATCATATTTGCTTAACTCAAATCATAAACCTGGGGCCAGAAAGAGCAAGAAATTATGACAGAAATGTGTGAAAGTACAACCCAGGCCTGTGTGGTTCAGTCCCTGATGAAACTGTGTCTGTGTCTCTACACATCTGTATGTATAATTAGAGTAGCTGAGCTCTGCTGTCCAGGAAAGGTCTCAGGAAAGTCTGGACATACATGCAGAATTGTCAGTTAGGGCCCTGTCCCGAAAGGCTCTGATTCTTAATTACCAATTCAGGCATGGGTGTGACAGGGGCTCACAAGGCCAGTTTTGGACAGGTGAGGTGTGACAGGTAACTAGCAGAGACGGGTGTGTGTGTGTGTGTGTGTGTCTGTGTGTCTGTGTGTCTGTGTGGACCATGCAGCAGAGGGGAGTCATAAAGGCTCAGAAATGGTCCTTATCGAGAGAAACCTGCTCATGTGACTGAATGCAGCTCTGTGGGTAGGACCTTCTGTGGGTAGGACCTCTGAGCAGAGCTTGGAGGTGAGCAGTCACGTGGACATTTTACTATAGAAGGGTAGAAGGGATGCCGCAGGATACACCAACCAAGCCACGCCCCCAACACGTCACGCCCTCTAAATCAAGCCTGCTCACCTCGCAATAGAGCTGGTCCCATCTGACAACCTTCACCCAGGAGCCCACCCAGACAGGTCAGACCCCTCCTTGCCATGACCACGCCCCACCCCTGTCAGGCTCCACCCCTGGGAAGGCCGCACTCTGCTCTGCCACAGACACCGCGATCCTGACCACGCCCCACCTCTCTCCGACCCCGCCCTCGGAATGGCCACGCCCACACACCAGTCAGGCTCCGCCCGCTGTTGCGCGCGGCCTCCTGGTCTCTAAGGATTCCGCTACCTGTTCGCGCGCCGGCGCTCTGCTGCACTACTTCCCTCCGGAACTCTGGGTGGTCCCCTCCGCTGAGGTGCCATCGGGCCAAGCCGTCGCAGAGCCAGGCGGGACAAGAGAGCCACCAAACTCGGGGCAATAGCTGCGACAGCGAAAGCAAAGCGTGAACGGTGCGGGGACGCAAGAGCGACGCGCTCGGTCCTCGGCCGGCTCGCGGCCAGACGTGAGCAATCGGAGGCCGAGCGGTGGTGGGGAGAGCAGGGGAGCGGGGGCGGGGCCTTCTCCGCCCTTGGCGCTGCTCCCTGGAGGCACCTGTGGAGTTCTGCATTCTCCGGGTGAGTCCAGCCCACAGCCACGGTTGGCCTGGACCAGGATGACCTGTCTCCTACACCCTCCCCCCACTACAAGAGCTGCATTGAGAATCCTATCAGGGACTTTGAGCTGCCTGAGAGTGGCGGGTCGGGGTTGGGGATTGAGGGTGTATGGGGGTGTGGTTCCTAAGGCTAGGGCTTTGAGTCCTTGCACAGGACGAGCCGGTGAAATCATGCAACTGGATGCACGACTCAGTAATTCTCTTTAATAATCGTTTGTGATTTTTACAAAAGGTAGGGAAACTGTTTCTTTAATATCCTGACTGCTTCAGTGTCATCCAGAAATGAACTATAATGGAAACTATAGTCAGCTCTGATATGTGTAGTGCTTATTCCCTTTCCAGATTATTGTTATTATTTGCAGTAGCTAGGGTGGACCCCAGGGCTCTTGGCATAATGAGCAAGTGCAGTACCATGGAGCTAGCCACCATCTCTCCACATTACCGTTGCCTTAATTGTTTTTCATTACTAGGAATGGAACCTAAGGCCTTATGCATGCTAGACAAGTGTACCACTAAGCTCTCCAGTCCTTATTTTACTTATTAGTCTGGAGACAGGGTCTTATTAAGTTGCAAAGGCTAGCCTTGACCTTCCTTTATAGCCCAGGCAAATCTCCTTCCTCAGCAGGGGGCGGGGTGGGAAGGGTGTTACGGGTGTGTGCCACTGCCATGCAGAGTTTTTTGTTGCTATAAATCATAATCTCACAAGGAAATAAATGGTTTCCTATTTCAGGGCAGTTCACAAATACTGTATTTCAATGTGGAAGTAAAGGGGAGAGCTGTGTCTGCTCCACTTTGTAACTTAAGTTCTCTCCACCAGGAAGAAGTCCCAGAGATCCTGTTATAGGAGTTTACAAAAAAAAAAAAAATGCCAACATGTCATCTTCCACGCCATTTAAGATGAGATTGGTTCATTTGGACCTTAAAGGAGCACCGCCAAAGGTTTCGTATCTCTCTGAGGTAAGGACTCTCTTTGCCTCCAGTGACCTTTCACTCCGTAGAAGCCAGCACTGGTGAAACAACTTCGAGGCCTTCTGGATCACGGTGGGGGCAGAGCACAGGTTTCTCATTTTCTTCCAGTTCCCCTCAGAACCAGACAGAACACCAGGGTGGCACAGGGAACAGAGGTGTCCATTGTCCATGACCTCTTTGTCGTGGTTGAGTTGCATCCACCAAAAAGATAAGTTCAAGTCTTGATGCTCTGGTGCCTGTCCATAGAATCTCACCTGGAACTAGTCCTTGGAGAATGACCAGTTAAGATGAGGTCACACTGGGTTTCTGCAGGCCTGAATAAGAAAAGTGGATTGATTGTGTTTGGGGGAGAGCACACTGTATGCTCTCCCATGTGTTCATGTGAAGATCAGAGGTCACCAACATATTAATTAATTAGTTAATTATTTGGGAGGCAGGATCTCTCCATGAACCTGGAACTCACCATTTCCGATAGTCAGAATGGCCAGTAAAAGCCTGGAGTCTGCCTGTCTTTACCCGAGCAATGCCGGGTTACAGGCATCACCACCACCCCTGGTTTTATCTGAGTGTTAGGCTTCCACACTCCGGTAAAAGAGGCAACTTTAGACAAAGTTGAGAGGACACATAAGTACGGACACCCTGGGACAACAGAAGCAGAGTGACACAGCCACAAATCAATGAACCAGAAGCAGGAAGAGGCAGGAAGGACTCTCCTGTGAGACCTTCTAAGAAAGCATGCCCTGCTGACTCCTCAACTGGAAGTCCTGGCCTCCAAAACTATAAAAGAAATCCTGTTATTTGAAGCCGTCTCATTTGTAGTCATTTCTAACAACAGACCTAGAGTCCCAATACATCCTTCAACATGAACACAGTGCACTCATCTGTAATCCCAGTACTTGGGAAGTAGAGGAGGGTAGTTCAGGAAATCAAGGCCAGCATCGATCCTATAGCAAATTCAAAACCATCCTGGTCTCAAAGAGGTGGTTAGTGGGAAACTGGTAAGATAGCTCAGTATTAAAAGTGCTTACCACCAGGTCTGATAACCTGAGTCCGAGTTTTAGGGACTTGAATTATGGAGGGCAAGAATCCTGCAGGTTGTCCTCTGACCTCCACATGTGCTTGGGATACACATATATACACACAATTAATTAATGAAAAAAGTAAGATTTGGGTGTTAGACAGCTCCATAGATTCAAAAACCGGAATAAGTACAGTCATATCCCAACAACCCCAAAGCCTGTGTGGGGTGAGTAGCATTAGCAGGAGGTGATAAAGCAACAAGAGAGGGGAATTGTAGCAATGCTGTGACTAAAGGACCTAGAGAATACTCCCAGATGAAGTTACCCACGTCCAGGAGGAATTGGGAGAAGTTGAGTGTATAAAATGCGTCAACAAAGTGCAGGGGCTCTGGAGAACCTTAAGACTCAAGAAACCAGAGACCCTCATAAGGACAGACTGTCAGGGGAAGGAGGCAGAGGCCAACAGTGGCCTCAGGAGTGGCCACCCTGAGTTGGAGTACCTAATGCCCATCAACAGAAGCCGAGCCTGGTCGGAGGCCCAGCTCCATGCCAACCACGCGTGCCTGTCCTTTAAAGTGAGCAAGCCTGGTAGGGCTAGTAGTGTAGTGAGTGCCAGCCTAACATCTGGAAGCCGTAAGTTCAGTCTGCAGTACCTCAGTGAATCAGTGGGCTCTGGTTAAACTCCATGTGAACACAGAAGAACACTGCAGAAAAAGATGACAGTGTTTTAATAGTACAAGCTTATCACAGGACATGGAGCAGAATAAAGCAAGATACTCAGATGAGATAAAAGCTGGAGGCTAGGAAAGAAGCTCAGAGGCAGAGGCAGAAGACGCTGATCTGGGAGGACTGGACAGGAGGATGTGACATTGCTGCCTGCAGAACTCAGGGATGAACTGAGAGGGAAAGTTCAGAAATAAATGGCACAGTCCAACGAGAAGAGGCGTGAGACACATGAGCTGTTCTGTAAGCAGCCCGAGATGATTTGTGAGAAAACTACAAAATACACAAATCAAGAGGATCATATCAGCCAGTCAAAGTGGTCCACTCCTTTAATGCCAGCACTTGGGAGGCAGAGGCAGGTGGATCTCTGAATTCGAGGCCAGCCTGGTCTACCAAAAAAAAAAAAAAAGTTCCAGAACAGCCAGGACTGTCACACAGAGAAAACCCTGTCCTGAAAAAAACCACTCACTGGCTGGAGAGATGGCTCAGGGGTTAAGAGCACTGACTGCTCTTCAAAAGGTCCTAAGTTCATATCCCAGCAACCACATGGTGGCTCACAACCATCCTTAACGAGATCTGATGCCCTCTTCTGGAGACAGCTACAGTGTACTTACATATAATAAATAAATAAATCTTAAAAAAAAAAAAAAAAAACCACTCACGTTTAGAAGCCGAGGAATTGCCCAAACTATCAAGAGTACAAGAGTATGCATACCTAAAGGGCAACCAAGAAAATGGCTTGGTGCAGAAAAGTACTGTTAAGTTCCCAGGGCCCATGTCAGGCCACTCACAGCCAGCTTCCTGTAGCTCCATCTCCAGGGAAGCCAGTGCTCTCTAGCCTCTGTGGGCACCTCCGTGCAGTCGGCGCAGTAAACTCACACAGGTGCACACACACACACACACACATAAAACAAATACAGTAAAAAAAATAAAGGGTCAGTGAGTTGGCTCACTGCGTAAAGGTGCTTGGTACCAAGCCTAAAGACTGAAGTAATCTCCAGGACCAGCATAGTGGAAGGAGAGACTTTACTCCCACAGTGTCTTCTGACCTACATACACACACACACACACACACACACACACACACACGCACGCACACACGCACACAAATACAACAAAGCTTCTGATTCAGGTCATCTTAAAGAAGCAGAGTGAACAGTAGGATCAATAAGTATGTCAAGGCCAAGTAGTGAGGGCATGCCTGGGTCAGTGACCCAAAAGGAGTACTAAGTCCTTGGTGCAGGTCCTTAAAACGCAGTACAAATGCCAGGCGGTCATGGCATAGTCCTGTAACTCCAGCACTCAGGAGGCAGAAGTAGGTGGATCAGAAGTAGGCTCCGAGGCCAGCCTGGCCTGCAGGGTGAGATCTAGGTCAGCCAGGGATACACAGAGATACCTGTCCTCCTAAGAAGCCTAGCAAGAGCTGAGCATGGCAGTGGTACATGCCTGTAGTCAGCACTTGGGAAGTGGCAGCAGGAGGGTTAGGAGTTTGAGGTCATCTTCAGCTACATAGCAAGTTCAAGGTCAGCTACCTGAGACCCTGTCTCAAAAAAAAGAAAATACAACAACACCAAGAGAGCAGTGCTGGACTTAGAAGGACTGTCTAGGCATTGATCATACCCCAGGGAGCACAGCACCTGAGATGCACAGCCTATGAACGAAGCCCATGAGGGGTTAACCATTGCATGAGCTCCCCTGCCACAGCTGGATGAGCCTCACAGAAAAGGACCACTTCATTCCGCAGCCAGAGGTGGCTGTGGAGGAAAATATGTTCCAAGGAAACTATAAAAAAAAAGGGGGACATTATGGAAAATGTATTATGGAAATACAAATAATACTAAGAAAAGAAAAAGTCTTGTTGGTGACTTAGACCAGCTACATAGTGACTTTAAGGCCAGGTGTGTTACACAAGAACCCCTATTTTGACATATATACATACCTCCTGCCCAAAAGAAGCAGGGGAAGTAGGGAAGAAAAAAAGGGAAGCTATCAGTAATTCTGTTTTTAAAACTTTTTTTAAAGATTTATTTATTTACTATATGTAAGTACACTGTAGCTGTCTTCAGACACTCCAGAAGAGGACATCAGATCTCATTACAGATGGTTGTGGGCCACCATGTGGTTGCTGGGATTTGAACTCAGGACCTCCGAAAGAGCAGTCAGTGCTCTTAACCAGTGAGCCATCTCTCCAGCCTCCAGTAGTTCTAATGAAACACTATCTACAGTAATTCAGGGCAGTACAACCTTGGGAAGAATCTGAATCAGCCTCTCAGATCCTGGGGTTCCATCAAATCCTAGAATTACAGGGTTTAAGAGGCTGGTACAGGAGAAGGCAAGTGAATTAAACACTGGGGTGCAGTGTCAAACCCTGTCTCAAAAAAAAAAAATAAAGATAGATAGATAGATAGATAGATAGATAGATAGATAGCTGGGAAGCAGAGGCAGGCAGATCTCTGTGAGTTCCAGGCCAGGCAGGTCTACATAGTGAGACCCCACCTCAGAATTAGCACAAGATACTGCTTTAAAGATCTGCTCAAGGGGAGTAAGGTTAAAGGTTCTGCCAGCCTGATGGTGTGTGTTTGTTCCCTGGATCCTGCATAAAGGAAAAAGAGAACCGCTTCCCAAATTCTCTGATTCTCACATAGGCACCATCTCCCTTCACAAACATACACACACACACACACTAAATGTTTTTAAAAAAATAACTTTTTATCTGCTCAAGGGGTTGGAGAGATGGCTTTTACCTATAATTTCAGCACTTGTGAAGTAGACTTCTGGCCTCTTAACACATGAAAATACATTAGCACACACAGGCAAACAAACAAACAGAAGATCTACTTAAAAATGTATAAATCTGACTCAAGCCACAGCTTTTTGAAACAGGAAAATTTGAGAATGAGGAATGTTAAGGGTTTACAAATAATTGGTTTGGTGGGATTAGGGTTATGGTTATTGTCTTAAGTTTAAACAGTTTGAAATTTAAATCAAAGCATTTGCAAGTGAAATGATGTCTGGGATTTGCTTTCTAGTATTCCAGACAAAAAGAAAAGTAAAAGTTAGCTTATGAGGTATATATATATATACAGCTTAGCAATGATAACCTCTGCTACCATCTAAACCATGAAAGGCCAGAGGACTCATGGCTGTGAGGTTCCAGTCTCTCTAGTCTCAGCCTCTCAGACGTCCCAGCCCCTGCAAGAGCTGCCCAGGAGGTATACGCAGGTGCCAGGGAGACAAGAACCCTGGGGGAGTAGATGCCACCATCGTTGCTTTGGTCTCTGTGGGCAACTGAGTCAGATGACCTCTCTCCATGGTCAGGCTGCCTCTGATTTGTACTCGCTTAATACCCGTTTTGTGAATCGCCTTAGCTGATTTTCAGTCACCAGCTGATTTCCTTGATTCAGCATTCTTCAGAACGATCCTGCACTTTAAGAAAGAAAACACGCCATACATCACAGAAAACATTTGGAGCCTTATTCGGAGATTGATAGATGTTTTAAATATAGTTAGAGGCCCCTTCATTAGTTCCTACATTGTGGTTTTTTTTTTTTTTCTTTTTAAATCCCTGGCCTTGCTGGGCAGTGGTGGCGCACGCCTGTAATCCCTGCACTTGGAGGCAGAGGCAAGCGGATTTCTGAGTTTGAGGCCAGCCCGGTCTACAGAGCCCAGGACAGCCAGGGCTACCCAGAGAAACCCTGTCTCGGAAAAAACAAACAAACAAACAAAAACAAATAAATCCCTGGCCTTGATCTCAGACCAATAAATCAATCAATTCCAGTTATTCTGTATAAAAGGCTTGAAGACAGGGAAATTCCTACCCTTAACATAAAGATAAGAAAGTGGTGAGAATGGGAGGAAGGGGCTCTGAGACTTTGAGCCCCACCCCTGCATGTGCGCATGCACAGATACTTCCTGCTGCCTCTGCACACATTCCCCCACCTGCTTTTCCTTCCTAGGAGCTGAAATCTCTCTTCAGGGCTGTTCGTGGTGCCCCGATGCTATGGCACCCAGGTTCTGGTGTGTTGGACCCTTCTGGCCTGGCTCCAGCATGACTCTCCCAGCTGGCCCAAGTCCCCTCTCCCCCGCTGAACCAGCAGCATTGTTTATTGCTATTCAATAACACATAACACTCCTGTGCAAGCACCAAATACACATTCTAGATTTAAAGTTTGCGAGTGAGAAATGCGAATATCAGCTCCCATCCTTCTGTTCAGATTGCCACTTTCCCAACACCCTCTGTCTCTGCACAGGTTTTTCCTTTGTTCCATGCACTTGGTGCAAATGGCCTCCTCATTGAGTACGAAGACATGTTTCCCTACGAGGGCCAGCTGAGGCTGCTGAGGGCCAAGCATGCATACAGGTATCAAAGCTAGCAGGATGCCAACCCGGGGCGGGCGAGGGGAGGGCCACCATCAAGGAAGGCCTGGGCATCACTGTGGGTGGACAATTGGAAACTAACAGTCTACATTCCGTTTTGTCTCTAAGTGCATGTCTTTATGTATATAACATTACAGAATTAAAACATGTAGTTACGTGTGGTGACTCACACCAGCATTTCAGAGGCCGAGTCAGGATGATTGTTGAAAGTTAAAAGGCCAGCCGGGCGGTGGTGGTGCACGCCTGTAATCCCAGCATTTGGGAGGCAGAGGCAGGCGGATTTCTGAGTTTGAGGCCAGCCTAGTTCACAGAGTGAGTTCCAGGGACAGCCAGGGCTACACAGAGAAACCCTGTCTCGGGGAAAAAAAAACAAAACAAAACAAAACAAAAACCACACTCCCTTCCCTCCCCCCCCACCCCTGCCAAAAAAAAAGAAAGTTAAAGGCCACTTTGGGCTGTAGATTGAAATCGTGTCTCAAAAAAACCAAACCAAACCAAAAACAAAAACAAAAAAAACCTAACCTGGCCTGGCCTTGGTGGCTCATGCCTTTAATCCCAAGCAGATCTCTGAGTCTGATGTCAGCCTGGTCTACAGCACCAGTTTCCAGGACACCCAGAGCTACACAGAGAAACCTTGTCTCAAAATCCAAAGAAACCTAAAACACTTAAAAAATAAAACATTGGGTTGGAGAGATGGCTCAGGTATTAGAAGCACTAACTTCCAGAGGACCCAGGTTCCAGTCCCAGCTCCCATGGGGTAGCTCACGAGGCAATGGGAAGCTACTAATACCTTAACATGTGAAGCTGACTTCACATGTTAAAAGTGTGGTATACAGACAAATGCAGGGAAAACATTCACACAATTTTTTTAAATTTATTATCCCTCATATATTACATCCTGACTGCAGTTTCCCCTCCCTTCTCTCCCCGTAGCTCTACGTCTACCTCTTGTCTCCCCTAGATCCACTCCTCTTCTGTTTCCCTTCAGAAAAGAAGAGGCCTCTCAGGGATACCAACCACTCCTGGCATAATAACTTACAATAAGACCATGCATATACCCTTACATCAAGGTTGGACGAGGCAGCCAATAGGGGGAAAGAGGTCCCAAAAGCAGACAAGAGTTAGACACAGCCTCTGCTCCCACCGGTAGGAGTCACACAAGAGCACCAAGCTTCACAATGATGCATACACGGAGGGCCTAGCTCAGACCCACACAGGCTCTGATTGTTGGCTGTCCCTACGAGCCCTAGGCAGTTGATTCTGTGGGCCATGTCCTGTGGTATCCTTGACCCTCTGGCTCCTACAGTCCTTCCTCCTGCTCTGAGTAAAATACTGTAGGGGCTCCAGAGGTTCCTTAGTGCTGTGGAGCACTTAAGCTTCTACAGAAGGTCTGGGTTTGGTTCCCAGGGCTCACAGAGTGGCTCACAACCACCTGCTACTCCAGGGCCATAGTCAGTACCCTCCAGGTTCCTGCACATACCTGGTACACATACACACACTTAGCACACACACATGCAGAATATATTTTTAAGTAAAACATGTACATTAAAGGTAATCAGGAAACATTTGAAAGAGAAATATCCATTCTGGCCCTATAAGGAAGAATAAGAAGTCATGGGGCAGCTGGGACTGAGTTGTGTTTATGGCCACAATTGGATATTTTCCCTCGTGTGTGTGTGTGTGTGTGTGTGTGTGTGTGTGTGTGTGTGTTATATTTACATGTGTATGCATGCACATGTGTGGAAGCCTGAAGTTGACATCCCAAGTCTTTATCACTCTCCATTTTTTTTTTAACTAAAGCAGCATCTTTGGTTGAATCCAGAACATACCATCTTTGCTACTCCGGCAAGCCAGCTTCCTCTGGTATCCTGTTTGTGCCTTCTGAGCACCGGAAGTAGAGATAGTCCACCATGCCCACCCAGCATTTACCTGGGATCTGGGAATCTGAACTCTAGTCCTCTTGCTTATGCAACAGGCATTTCAACCACTGAATGATCTCCCCAGCTCCTCATAGTTTGATTTTAACCTTGGAATGTATAAGCAAGTGGGAAAATTCTAAATCTCTCATAGAAATCAAGATTGGGGTGGGGGGACGGTGCTGGAGAGATGGCTCAGGGGTTAAGGGCACTGATTGCTCTTCCAGAAGTCCTGTGTTCAATTTCCAGCAACCACATGGTGGCTCATAACCATCTGTAATGAGATTTGATGCCTTCTTCTGGTGTGTCTGAAGACAGCTACAGTGTACTCAAATAAATGAATCTTTTTTAAAAAGAAATCAAGGTTAACAACTATGCAGTGTATCATTTTAGCTGCTGAATCAGGGAGGCTGAGGATATAGCTCAGTGGTAAAGTGCTTACCTAGTGTACACAAGCAGGTCAGGGGAGTATAGATATGGTCCTTGCTGATTCTTTAGCTAGGCATGGTGGTAACTACCCATAATACCAGTGCTTGGATGGCTCAGACAAGCATATTCTACTATGCTAGAAGGTGGTTTGACTCTGGGGATCCCAGCTCTCCATTGCACCTGCTGCACCTGTGCATGCACCTGCTGCAATGCACCTGTGTGTGCACCTGCTACAATGCACCCGTGCGTGCACCTGCTGCAGGTTTGCCTGCTCCCTGCTCTGCTGTTTTCTGTTTTTTTGTGTGTTTGTTTGTTTGTTTGTTTTGTTTTTTCAAGACAGGGTTTCTCTGTGTAGCCCTGGCTGTCCTGGAACTCACTCTGTAGACCAGGCTGGCCTCAAACTCAGAAATCTGCCTGCCTCTGCCTCCCAGAGTGCTGGGATTACAGGAGTGCGCCACCACTGCCCGGCTGCTCTGCTGTTTTCTGACAGTGAATATCTGTTTGTCTTTCAAAGTTAATGGGATTCAGCGGGGGAGGGGGGCAGTGAAGGAACCCTTTCTTAGGTTAAGAGCTGTACACAAGCAGCTGAGGCATAAGTTTTGCCCTTGGGCCAGTCTGCCAACCTTGTTATGCAGGATGACTCTGTAGCGAGTTCGTGTATGATGCAAAGAGGCCAGAAAGGGCTGAGCTGGGCTGGGCAGCAGTGCTGCGCCACCCAGGCTGACACAAGCCTCTGTGTACTCTTACTACCCCAGCCCCTCCGAAGTCACAGAGATCCTGCGCCTTGCCAGACTCAGTGAGCTGGAAGTTGTACCCCTGGTGCAGACATTCGGACACATGGAGGTAAGCGTGAGGTTCAGAGACTGGGCCTGACGGGTAGGCAGCAGCTCAGTGCTGCCTCAACTCCTGTTCTCACAGCACCACTCAGAAGCAGCCAGAGAGCACAACTCTTGCTCAGAGCAGCTTCACTAAGACGGAAGGAAACCTTCTGCTTTTGCTATGTCTTTTTACCAGTATTTTATCCAGAATTACTTCTCATATGTAAGACGGACAACTGAGAGGCAAACACAGTATTGATTTAATGGCTTGTCGGATGCAGCCTTATTCACACCTCTAAAATTAAATTTAAAGGAAAAAAAAAGGACTGGAGTGGCAAGAGCTGTTAAGAGTGCTAGCTGTTCTTCCAGAGAACCCAAAATTGATTCCCAGCACCTACAAGGCAGCCCAAAACAGCTGGTTCTGAAGGATCAGATGCCCCCGTTCTGGCCTCTGGGCACTAGGCACATGTGGCGCACAGACCCCTAACCCTAACAAGGAATACCCATAGAAGTAAAAAGACAAGGCTGGAGATCTAGTTCTGTAAAATAACTCACTTGACATGTGCAAAACCCTGAGTTAAAGTACCAACACCACAGAGAGAGGGGCGGAGTTTGGGGGAAGAAGGAGAAAGAGGAGGAGGAGGGGGAGGGAAGTAAGGGAGGGATGAGGGCTGCTGAGGAACCAGCTAGAAGGCTCAGCTCAGGCAGAGTCTGAAGCTTGTCTCAGCTGCAGATGTCTGGAAGAGTCAGCAGTAACCTGTGCAGGCCGCCCAGCTGGCCCTCAGGTACACTGGGTGAAGCTGTGTAACTTGGAGTGCTCACCGAGGGCATGCAAAAACTGGGACCGTTAGGCACCAGCTTCCCTCTGTCCTCAGTTTGTGCTAAAGCATGCAGCATTTGCACATCTCCGTGAAGTGGCTCACTTCCCCAACACCCTGAACCCTCATGAGGCTGAGTCCCTGGCCTTGGTACAAGCCATGATCGACCAGATTCTGGAGCTCCATGGGGATGTCCGGTGGCTCCACATTGGCTGTGACGAGGTGAGTGCCTGTGGTCTCAGGGTGTGCAGCTGCCTTTCTTCACAATCATGAGCCACATATGGCTTCTTTCTTTTCTTTTTATACTTGTCTCTTTACTTACTTATTTTATGTGTATGGATGTTTTTCCTGCATGTATGTCTGTGTACAGTTGGTATGGGGTGACATGCAACACCCACAGGGAACAGAAGAGGGTGTCAGGATCACCTGGCTCTGCAGTTACTGTGAGCCACCTAGTGAGAGCTGAGAATCAACACTGTATCCTCTGGAAGAGCTTCTAGTGCCCTTAGCCTCTGAGCAATCTCTCCAGCCCCCTCTTTGTTTTCTTTTGATTTGGTTTGGTTTAACTTAATTTAAAAATTTTTTGAACTACAGTCTCATTACATTACCCAGGCTGGTTTGAACTATTGATCCTTCGCTCTCATCCTGCCAAACACTGAAATTACAGGTACGTGTCACCATGCCAGGCCCTAGGAATTCTTTTAAGTCGAGAATACTAAAGAATAAAGAATACTAAAGAATAAAGGCAGAGGTTGCCAAGGAGATAGGCCTGTTTAGGAGATGACATCTCTGGAGTGTTGACTGGCATAGGGCAGTCCTGCAGAGCCCAAGTAAGGTATCCTGTGTACCTGTGATGCTCCGATTCAGGGGCCAGGCTTCTTTACCTCCTACAGGAACAGAGCCAGCCGCAGCCATGAGCAAATGCATGTCCTTTTAGACAGTTGGAGCCAAAGACGTGCAGTGTGAAACAGTGTTGTTACACTTGGATCTTGAAGCACTGTTTGGGAGGAGTGTTCCTCTGGGCCATCTGTGGTTGTCCTCTTACCAAACCCATCCAATGGCTAGTCTCTACTCTGCTTCTCTGGCTTGAGTCCAGATTTGTGGGCAGGACTGGGGTAGGCTCTGGGACAAAGGCTTCTGCCTGGGTTTGTAGACATTCCACCCTGAGGTTTCCATTTTTAAAAGTAAATCAGAGCTGGATATGATGGCTGACATCTGTAATCCTAGCACTTGGAGGATTGTGGAGAGAATTGTCACAAACCTGAGACCAGCCTCAGCTTCATAGTGAGTTCTAGGTCATCTTGGGCCATGGTATCTCAAAATAAGGAAATCTGAAAGCAAGATGTGGTTACACACACCTGTGACCCAGCATAGAGAATTATAAGCCTGCCTGGGCTCCATGAAATCCTGTCTCAGAAAAGGGGGGATAGAGGGCTGCTGGAGAGGTGGCTCAGCAGTTAGGAGCATTGGCTATTCTTCCAGAGGACCTGGGTTCAATTCCCAGCACCCACATGACAGCTCACAACTGTCTATAACTTAAGTTTCTGGGTATCTGACATCTTCACACAGGCATATATGCATGCAAAAATCAATGCATCTAAAGTAAATAAAGTAAAAAGGAGGAGGAATAATAATACAACCTATAATGTTGTGTGGTCCTGTCTCAGAAAAAAAAAGTGTGTGTGTGTGTGTGTATGTATTTCACAGACACAATTACACTACATATTTCCTTCCATGTCTGGCCTCTTCACTGCCATTAGGAGTGTAGATCAAGGCTCATCAGCATTGTCACATGTCAGGGATAGCCATGGCACAGTGGGTCACACATTCACCCACTCTTCAGTGAGTTAACAAGGTCGTTCTGCCTCTTAGTGATCTAAGCAGAGCTGCTTTGAACCCAGAGAGGCCCTCAGTGAATCCAGTCTAAGAAAAGCAGTCTTCCTGTGGAGACCAGGGAAGCTAAGCCCCTTTCTAGTCTCCTCTACTTGCAGCCACCCCAAGATTCGGGACAGGTGTGAACCCTGGAGTCCTAAGGATGGCACCAGCTGCAATCCCATCCTGTTTCTTCCTCCTAGGTCTACTACTTGGGTGAGGGGGAGACCTCAAAACAGTGGCTACAGCAGGAACAGAACAGCCATGCGAAATTGTGCCTGAGCCACATGCAGGCAGTAGCCAGCCATGTGCTGACCCAGCACCCTGGCGTAACACCCTTGGTGTGGGATGACATGCTACGGGACATCCCTCAGGAGCAGCTAAAAGGTTGGCAGGGCCGGTATGAATGGGGGTTACATGTGGCTGCCCAAGACCTCAAGTTCCAGAGGCCTTGGAAGTGAACTCTTAATGTATGCTCTAGTGGAAGTGCTGGGTTCTGTCCCCTTTAAATCCCTGCACGACCTTGCAGGAGTGTGATTGGCATGGCTGCCAGCAGGCCCAGAGGGGCCATTGGTGTGTCCAGTGCTTCTGATAGCTTTAGTCCCATGTGTACTCTGTGTCCAGCCTTGAAGATGCCAGGGCCAAAAGTTTACTCCGGCCCAAAGCCTGGAGATGCGAGCTGAAGAGCCTTCCCCAGCCTGGAAGATCAGCGCGTAGACCACCACCCAGCTCCACTCAGCCCTGAGGCTCAGTGCAGAGAGACCCAGGGCCAGCTGAACCTGTGTTCTGTGAGACTAGTGTATGTTTTACATTAATGAGTTCAAGGTATACTCCAGTGCCCCGAGGCCGCAAGACAGGCAGCTTGGAGATGAGCTTAGGAATCCCTCCTCACAAAAGCAGGCGGCTACACACATCATTTGTGGCTCTGATGTGTATGGCCCAGAGCCTAGCACAGCTGCAAGCTGTACTTAAAACCCACTAGACCTGAGAAGATGGTTACGTTTAACTTTAACATTAAAGGGACGCACCAGAGATGAGCCTGGTGGCCCCCGACTGTACTCTCAGTACTTAAGAGGTCCAGACAGGAGGACTGGAGTTCAAGTCCAGCTTGGGCAGCACAGTGAGACCCCAATATCAAGCAGCAGGAGTAGTACCCGAGTGGTCCTTCCCACACTCATGGCCTTGCTCTGTTGGCAGCGTCTGGGGTGCCTCAGCTGGTGGAGCCTGTGCTCTGGGACTATGGCGCTGACCTGGATGTCCACGGCAAAAGTCAGTATGGGTTGTTCGTAATACATTCCTCGTGGTACACGTACCTGCATGACTGTTTCCCAGTCCTCCATAACCTTGTAACCTGAACTATTTAGCCTAGAAATATGGGCACCACATTAGCTTAGCTGACCAGCATGGAACAGAAAGGCTATGCAAAGCCTCCTGTCCTGGCATGGGATCCCCTGCTGGCTCCAGATCATCCCAGGTCCTTTCAAGCTCTTCCTGAAGTGTTTCTTTGTAATGAGTGATAAACCACAGGCATTGTGGGAAGGGTTGGTGTCTCCCCTCTGCTAGGATAGGCGTGGCTCTCAGCTGCTCTGATTAGGCTGCGTATCCAGGGCCTCTCTGTGAGAGCTACTCATCTGCTTGCTTTCTTGCCTAGTCTTCCTCATAGGAAAGTACCAGGAGTGTGGCTTCCAGAGGTTGTGGGCTGCCAGTGCCTTCAAGGGGGCCACAGGGGCAAGTCAAGCTCTGCCCCCTGTTGAGCACCACATCAGAAACCATGAGCTGTGGCTGCAGGTGGCAGGCAGTGGACCAGAGAATATTCTACAAGGAATCATCCTGACTGGCTGGCAGAGGTAAGCTCTCAGAGGCTGGGGCTAGGAAGTGGGGAACAGTTCCTATCACCCAACATGGCAGCTTGTCTAGTGTTGGTCTTGCCTCTTCCCAAATCGTGTTCTCCATGCCTCTGTGTTTGCCTCAGTAACTCTGCTGAGGAGACAACTTAGCGGCTGAGCCACAAGCATGCAGCCTCTGTGGTCTGCATATTCCATGAATGTTACTGTGTCTCGTGTGTAGTGGGGCATGAAGATTAGTCCCAGTTCTTTTAGGATGTCATATGCTTTGAAAAATGGGATGAACCCAGTCTATGGTTCTGGCAAAGTCCTAGACTGGTTGAAGCTGTCAGCTCCACCAGGAAGAGCTGAAAGATGTCCCCCTGGGGCCTTCACAGGTTCCAAAATATGCCTGCAGAGCAGGGTGCTCAGCCAACTGAGGCTGTCCAGTGTGGTTATGGAAGTTGCTTGTGGTTTCAGTAGACGCCCACCACTGGTTGGCCTCAGAGATGACTCTAGATGGCTCAAGAAGACTTACCAAGCATTTGCCATTCCAGTAGAGTATATTGAGATGTGAGTTAAACCAAGACTCTCACAGAAACTGAAAACCTTTCTATGCATTTGATAGTGGCCAGTGACTCACAGAGGTCAAGGAAAACTGATGGGAGTGATGTAATCACTGGCCCATCAACCTCACTTGAGGAGCAGCTCTCTAGCCCCTTACTGCTGAAGAAACAGGCCAGGCCAGGTGGAGGCACTCCAGGCCAGCCCTGGAGAGATCAGATGCCCACTCTAACCTGGGTCCTTGAGGGAAAACATGAGGTTGATAGATGGAATAGAGGCCACAGGAGAGGCCCTGGGAGGTGGACGAGTAACAGAAATGGGATAATAAAGGCTCTACAGAAGCCCCACAGCAAACATGCTGTGGAGCGCACCAGGTGCTTAGAGCCCATTTCCTCTGTACAGGCTCCTCCCCAGGGCATTTATAGCAGACCTAATGCAAAGCCCCCATGACATGAAACCCACTTCGGAAATCCTGAGCTAGGTAATGAGATACACCAGTCTGCCCACAGTGCATCCCAAATCAGGTGTCCTCATCAGGCTGAAATGGTTGAGGGCCATAGAACTGAATAGCCTTCTTCTCCGACATAGGTATGACCATTTCTCTGTGCTGTGTGAGCTGCTACCTGTGGGAATCCCATCCCTGGCTGCCTGTCTACAGTCACTTGTACACGGTATGTCCCAGCCGACAGTTCTAGCCCTCCTACCTGCTCTTAGCCAGACAGGAAGAAAGGAGCCAATTGCTGGTTTCTCCTGGTCCATTGCCCTGTTGTGTCTGGACTGTGGCCCTTCACGGAGCTGAAGAAGGATCATGTTTCTAGTCTGCACACTTGCTTAAATGCCAGCTTGTCCAGGACTGCCTATACTCAGATCCTCAGCCCGAGGCTCGGGTCGTTTGGGAAGTTAGAACGTACATGCCCCACAGATTCAGAGAACGTGTGTAAGAAATCCATGCTTCAGGTACAGACGCAGATTCTCTTTGGACTGTCAAGAACTAGATGCCCCCACTGCTACAGGAGCCTTTATCCCAGAGCTCTGACACCCAGATGGCCTGAAGAAACAACTGGTTCTGAAAACAGGCACGGGCACTGCTCAAAGCAGTAGGCCGTGCAGCCTCGGTGAACTGAACCATGCCCATGTAGACTATGTAGGAGTTTCCAGCACTCAAAGGGTGTCCACGTGTAGAGAAGGGTCCCCAAACAGTCAGCAGCTGTGGCCTGGAGGAAAGATGTAGATGTGGTCTTATTTTAGCTTTTTCTTTCCTGGCAGTTGTTCATTGTAAAGTGTCTAGAATGTGCAGACAAACAAGGAAATAATAAGCACAAACAGCCCTCGCCACCCTGAAGAGGCACTGATGTTAGTGCTGTTGGCTTTAGCCCTTCCTGGTTGTGAGGAGTGATTTTGCTGGGACACAGACCCCGCAGTGCAGAGCCAGGAACACTGTCAGTGGCTTCCTGAGACAGCCTTTTGTGCTGACTTGGAGGTGTCCTGGTCTCACACCGTTTCAGCTGCTCTAGAATACTCTGCCTTTGAGTGAGCCTGGATACTTGTACACAGACTGTGTGGTGAGGTCAGGGGCTCCTGCAGATTGTGCTGCTACCTACAGCGACCTATAACAAATATCTTCCACGTGTTCAATGAAAAGCAGCCAGCTGACCTGGCCAGGGCTCCCCAAGATGGTGTGCCTTTTGCCCGTAGCACCCAAAGGTCAGGGGTCTGTGTGACCACTCGTGCCTGTGGACGGTTACAGGAGGCTTTGCTGAGGATGTTAGGCTGAGAGTGGAATGCTTCCTTGGGGTGTCAAGCCTGGAAGTCACGGACACTGTAAGGTAACCCCACGGTCCCTCACATTGCCCCACCCCTCCCTCTGGGGGCCGCTGTTCTTACTGTGACTCTCGGCAGCGAGGGCGCTGGCTCCTTCCCTGGCAGTGACATCCATGCCCTCGTCACACAAGTTAGTCTGCACCTGCGCAGCTCTGTGGACACGCTTCTAGAAAGAAACAGGTAAGCGGCTCCCACATGTCCCTGCAATTGTTCTTTATAAAGGCTTTTCTAGAAAGACTTCTAAAAATTTCTACCAGATTCTTAAGCCAGCCACTTCTCCCCACTGCCCCCTAGTTATCCCCAAACCAGTACTGGTTCCACTGACACTGTCTGAATTTGCTCCAGGTTTGTCACTGGCTGGTTCAGCCCCTACCATCGAAGGCGGAAGCTCGTTCACCCAGTTATGGTCCAGCACATACAGCCGGAGGCTCTCAGGTAGCCACCGTCATATCCTCCTGCGTGTTCAGCCCCCTTTACACACAGTAGCGATGACTGTGGTTATCAGGGTCAGGACAAGACAAGCTCTCCAGGTCCTGCAGCTATAGATCCTGGATGAATTGATAGGCTACTGCTGAGTAACACTTGCCCTAATATTAGCAACAATCTAAGTGGCTCCTGGCCTAAGACAGCATCTACCTCACGCCCAGGCTGACCCAGGCTCATGTTTGGAATCAGGCCACCTGGGGTCCCTGTGGCTGTAGTCCCAGGCTGCCTGCACCGTCCTCTCCTGGTTCATGACTCTAAGCTAGGCTAGTAAGAGTACAGTTGTACTGAATGTAAGAAGCTACCAATAGCTTGCCCGTTCATGGTTGTGAGAACACTGCTGGGCAGTGATATCTTTTGATTGTTGAAATGTAACCACTCATTCATCTATTTTTGTCCCCATGTTAAATGGAGACATGGAATAATACTAGCACCAGGGACTGAGGACATGGGTTTATCTATGTAAACATAAGCCTTAGCAGGAACACTCAAGTCAAATCATGGCTGCTGTCTCCCTCAGCCTTCTAAGCAGGTGGACCAGCCTCGTGCAGCAATTGGAGGCAGCCCTGCAGCTGGCCTTCTACCCGGACGCCATAGAGGAGTGGCTGGAGGAGAATGTGCTCCCGAGTATGCAGCGACTGCAGGGTCTGCTGCAGGACCTGGGCGAGGCGGCTGCCGGACAGCTGCCACCCACCAGCTCAGGCTGGGATGCAGGTCAGAACCCCTGAGGGGCTGTTGGGGCCCCGTCTGTCAGCCTGGACACCTGCACAGACAGGTTCTCCGCTGAATAAACAGTGACCTCGGGCAAAGCAGAAAACAGAAAGGCACATGTGCAATTGGCATGTAGAGCTTTATTACCTCTGAAATAAAAAGACCAGTAGAAGTGGAAGTCCCACCAACAAAAACTTCAATCAGTTTTTTACCACCACAGAGAATTAATGCCTTCACCCAGGAATGAGTCTCGGCACTGGGCAGTATTGGAAGGGGATATGACAGCACCCAAGAGACAGACTCCTCCCTTTCTTGTCTAAAGTATCTTAAGAGTGTGTAGGCAACAAGCCAAAACACCAACAAGCTATGTTTCACGTTTCATCTGGGGAGAGAAACCTCTAATGTAACCACTTAAAAAGCTCACTTTGGCATATTCAAGGGGCCATGTTCCCCAGTCAGTACTAGTGGCCGTCCCTTCAGAAGACCTAAGTACTGTGCTCAGCCGTGGCACAGTGGCCTCCAGGCTGTCTTAATTTCTGTTTATATAACTCTGGGGTTTCCCAGTTCTACCCGACGAGGTGTGGGTATGCAGCTTTGAGGAGCTGTGTGTAGACCAGAGACCCCCAGCTTAGGCCTAGAGGCCAAGCTGGGAACTCAGTAGACAGTGGACTTTTGAGGGTCTTGAGTCCACTCAGAAGGAAACTAGAAGAGCAGAAAAGAACCATTAGTGGTTGGTACCAACTTTTATTAGAAGATGCCATGGCCCAGGCTGGCTTTGAACATTCTCCCTGCCTCACTTCTCAACACTGGGAATTATAGGGCTGTGTGTCCACATGCCTATTTTCTTCGGGTCTTTTCTAGGCTTGAAAGGCTGACTCAGTTTCTGTGAAGGAGCTCCCAGGTCTTAGGAGCTACATGATGCCAACAGGTGACCTTTCCTCCCCAGCAGCTTCTTAAACCCAGGTTGGGTTGGGAGAGCCTTCCATTCCTGACGGCTGTGCTCCAACACTACTGGGGTCTCAGACAAGTGTCCAAGAAGGGCCAGGGTAGTCAGCAGCCCTATGGTTTCTCTGAGTTCTGTGGCCAGGCAGCCAGCCTCCAGAGTTGCCTTCAGGGAAGCCACTGAGAGTATCCATCCTGATAACAGTCAAGGAGAGTAGACGTCACTGTGCACAGGAGTGTGCGTGTGGGTGTCTCATTCTCACTATGACGTGGAGTCCTGCCTGCAATAGCCTGAAGTGGCAAGGCGTCCTGAGGGCAGGCACGTGGCCTGTGCTGAAGAAAGCTTGGCGTCTTATGCTTCAGGTTGCCCTTGGGTGAGCTTACCCAGACCAGGCCGTGCTGCCCAACCCAGAGCTGCAGTATAACTCTGGGCAAGGTACCAGTCTCTGAGACCTTGCTCTCCCCTAGATGTAGCATCCATCCCTGCACCCTGATAGATGCAACCTTTCCAGGTTGAGGAAGAGGCCTAGCCCATGGTTCTGCAAAGTGTAGAAGCATAAACAAGCAAAAGGCAGCTGGTCCGGTGTAGAACTGCCCAAGGAGCCACAGGCAGTGCCCAAGATCCGCTTGTACCCTTACAATTGGCAAGTCCGTTGGAGACACGTCAGAGTGGGTGACATTTACCAGCAGCCATTCCGCACTGTCAACTCTGGCCACCAGGGCCATCAGGTTCACTGTCGCTGCTTTGTGACCGTTCTGAGGGGCTCTCCAGGCGGTGCAGCTCCAAAAAGCTAGTGATGAGTTTGGCAATGGCTTCCACATCACTAGGCCATCATCAAGAAAGCAAATTACCTTGGCAAAGGGTGCAGTTCCACAACACACCACAAAAGACCCACACTGTCTTATCCCCTTTGATACACCTACAAACACCCCAGAGGTCCCAAATGGGCCCAGTATCTCTGGCCTCAGTCCTACTCTCAGCAGACCCCACACGCTCTTCTGATGCCTCCACTACAGAAGCTATGGCAGAGCTGGTCCTAAGCACAAACATCCTAAGCACTGCCCCATACCCTGTCTGCAACACTTAACCTCTGCTCTGTTGCCCCGAGAAACTCTCAGGGATAGATATACATCCCGGTCTTGCTCTATACCACTCTCACCTGCGTCGGCCCATGATTGCACTCTGGGTGAGGGGATGGGAGAAGCCTGTAGCAAACCGGAGTACCACCATGTAGCCCTTCCCAAAGTAACGGACCTTTTCCTCCTCCACATTCACATCCTGGATGTCTTTCAACAGGACGACCACTGGAGACAGAAGGGTTTGCTGATGAGCAGTCACCCTATGCTCTCACCCTATGCCATGCATGCAGGACAGCCTGCTGAACGGCGGGAGGTACATTAGTGACAAAAGCATTTGCTAGTCCACATTCAGGACTGTGGACCCAGAAAGGACACTCAGGAGACCCATTACAGCTGCAGGTCCAGGCAAATGCTGGCTTTCCTGAGCAGTCCCACAACAGGAATCACTAAACCCAAGCTGCCATCTTCATGATATCCTTTTGCTGATTTTACCTAAGGCTGGAAAACCTGTCTGGCTCTGGTGGGTTAGCCCTGCCAGTTAGTTCTGTGCACAGAAGAAACATTGCTTAACTAATGCATGGCTGATACTGCTTTCCCAAGAGCCACTGGGAACTGGCTCTCAGATGTGCCAGGGCTCCCAGCAAGCAGCCTCTGGGGAGGTTCAACTCACAGCCCACAAACCAGCTCTGGTCTTCATCTGTACCATATTCAGCTGTACACTGCCTGCATGCCACACAAGTTAGAAACATGAATGCCTTGGAGCCTAACTTTTCATGGTAAAAGCTTACGGAGGGGCCTGTGCATGCACACACCATTTACTTTCATGTGTGTAATGCACACACAATAGCTGGGCTGGAGTCATAGGGAAGAGACCTATGAGAACCTGCTACTTCACAACTAGACTACCTCTCAAGCCCAGAAGTTCAAGGGTTGTAGGGTTCCTCTGACCATCTCAGTGCAGGGCTAGCAGAGCTGATGGTCAGGTACAGGATAATCAAGAAAGGCCAAGTGGTTCCTGAAGACTAGGATGGCTCCCTGTTAGTCTGTCTACCTGGCACAGCAACCTCCTGTCACTCTCACCCAACCTAGGAGAGCTGCCATGAAGTTTCCATCCTTCCTGACAGGCTGAGTCCTCACATACGCAAAAATCTGCCTGGATCCATCCCTGCAAGCCAGGGTATGTCTGGGGGACCCTCATGCCTTGAGCAGTAACTTGGACCCAAGCCATCCAGGCCTTCCCACACCTTCACCAAGCTGTAGGTCCCACATCTTACCTTGATCGTGGCCTGCTCTGAGAAGAGTCAGCAGCTTCTTGTAGAGGCTGAATGTTTTTAAGATGACCTTTCCAGTGTTCTTGTTGAAAATGGCCTCCTGCAAACCAATGTATGCTAGCCACACAGGGAACTCCAGGGAGAGGGCCGAGCTGAGGCTGCGGTATCAGCCCCACCCACACTGGTACAGATAACATTTGCCCAGTGGAAACCCAAAGCCTCCAGGACTTCCAGAGCCAGCCTGTGTGCCTGACCTCTAAGGGGCACAGGAAGGCAGATAAAGTGGGTGCCTAGCAGGTGTGAGACCCCAGGTTCAACCCTAACAAAAGGACAGGATGGTAATAAGGCCATTAAACAAAAAGCAGAAGCCCAGGCCAGGCAGCTTCAAGAACTCTGAGACGTCCAAGACTAAGAGAAGTGGGCTTCCCCAGGTCCCACCTGACTTTCCCCAGGCTCAGATTTCTGTAGCTGTTAAGTACAGCGAGGACCTGGGTGGTCAGAGGAAGCCTCCAACCCTTGAACTTCAAAGCCTGGGAGCTAGTCTGAGTTAGCAGAATGTTCTCACAGGTCACTGCCCTGTGTAGCCAGCCCAGCCAAGGGACATACAGACTTGTAACAACCCCAGGGGAGGTTAAAAAAAAAAAGTTCTGCTGTGAGCCGAGTGTGGTGATTTATGCCCATCGGAAGGTTGAGGCAATAGGCTTACTTTTGAGTTGGAGGCAAGCCTGCAACGAAACAAAACACACTACACAGAACCTTGGTGGAAACAGTTGTGAGTAGCTTCTGGAAAAGTCCAGAGAGTTTACAAGCAAAGCCAGGAGAAGGGCTGAAGCCAGGTAACACAATGCCTCCGAACTGGGACAGGTGCTTCTGAACGGGAAGGGCGCTTCTGTACCATCTTACCTCCCAGTCCTCCAGGTTCTGTACAGCCACGAATAGGCAGCCTGTGACATAGAAGAGCTTCCAGCCCAGACTATCTGCAAGCAGACATAGTATATCAGCTCATCAGCTACAGGAGCCAAGGTGATGTGTCCATAGGTGGTCCTTCCCAGCACAGCCTTTCTTTTGGCTCAGATTAGAGGCTTAGGCAATGTGCTTCTGTCACCAGAGATACGTGCATCCCAAACTCTGCCTCATTCCACCGAGGGGTTGTGTAGATCTACACAGACTTGTCATGGAGGTGGGACACACCCTCCCTGTAGCAAGGTGGCAGCAAATGCTAAAGAGCTTTCCAAGAGGACTTTGTAACACAGGAAGAGATTTAAGATACAAGACATGGGCTGGGATCATCTCCCACACAAGGCAAGGCAGAGGCCACCCCAAAGCCACACACGCCAAGATGGCTTTCTGTTCATTTCCAAGTACAAGGAAGCTGAAGGGAGAGCATACTTTACCTCCACTGTAATAGGCGGCAGCCAAGCCAGTGGATAATATTCCTGTAGAGAGGAGAGAGTACTTTGTTAACTAGCCAAGGGAAGTCCCGCTTCTTCACAGTGCTATAACTGCCAGCAAGCAGGCCTGTCTCATGGTAGGACAGCTTGTTCAGAGGCAGTAAGTAGATGCTACCTAGTGCAGAGTTGGTGAAACAGCTAAGAAATTTGTCTCAACATGGAGGACAGGGGACTGGAGAAGAGGGCTTACTGGTTAAGAGTATAAACTACTTTTGCAGAGGACACAGTTCAGTACCCAGCACCATGGCAGGCCATTCACAACCTCATGTAACTTCAGCTCCATAGAGCTAATGCTCTTCTGGATTCCACGGGCACCCGTATGCACCTGCATAGAACCCCCACATAGATACACACATACATAAAAAATTAAATAAAAAGCAAGATATCCCATCATGGAATTCACCAGACTTGTCTGCAAACAAATGAAAATTGCACAAATGACCCTGATGTAGGTATTGCCTACAAGGGACGGGGGATGAAGAATACTTAGAGAATTATAACACAACACTGAGCACAACACACAGAAGGGCATGTGTATATCATAAGGACAGATTGCAGAGATGCTGCTGAGGCCACAGCTAGTGCCTCACCTCAGGCTCTGTCCAGCCCAGCATACAAGGGCCTTCTGATGGGCAGTGCTGGAGGAAGAGGACAAGAGGCTAAGTGCACTTACGAAGAGGTCTGAGACAGGGGAGAGGAAAGACAGGAACCCATCATCACTTGTCACATGGGAGGAAAACTATAACAACCTCAAAAAGAGCAGACGGGCTGGGAGTGCATCTCAATGTTAAAGAAGTATGCCCAGCATGCAAGGTTGGAAGGGCATCTCAGAGTGTGCCCAGCATGCAAGGGGGTCCTGCATGCCATCTGAAAGAAAAGGCACACTGAGGGTTAATGAAACATGCATTCTCAAGGCCTTGTACTGAGGAGAACCCCTAAGAGAATACAAAGAAGCTGTTTACATCGCTCCTTAGATTTGTATGGGGGAAAATTGGCAAGCCTTACCGACCAGCAGGGACCAAGACCGGATGCCTGGAGCCCTCTTCAGATGAAGGTGGGTGCTGGTGCGTGTCTCCACCTGCATATACATCCCTGGAACCTGGGCTCCACTGCACAGCCGACCAGGCGTGGAAAAACGCAGCTGAAGTCTGCAACCACAGCACAAAGGTAGCACCTCATCAGTCCAGTCAGGAAGCCAGGGGAAGGTCCACAGCAGACCCTGAACTCCTTTTTCTTATGAGCCCACCTCAACTCACAATTATGTAAGGGCATCGGAGCTACACAGCTCACAAGCTCACTTCCAAGCCCCAGTCTTGTGAACTGAACCCTCATCTTTAAGTTGTTCCGTTAGTAAGCCCCCTCCCCCCACCCTGACACCCACACACAACTCAGGCTTCCGGCACCTTACCCGAATCTTCCAGAAACAACTCTTCCCACCAAGAACGGGAAGTGAAAGTACCATCGTGTATGATTCTACAGTCATAAGCTGTCGGATCCCTGTAATTGACTACCAAACAATGGACCAAATGCATCCGAATTAGTGGGACACTGCGGCAGGACCTCTGGAGATTAACACCCAAAGTCCCAGTTCTGGGTGGCACCTTGGATACCCATGGGCAATCAAGCTTCGTACCCTACATCCTCAAGAATCCTAGTTAGGTACACACAACTTGCCTCCCTCTGGCTTCAGTTACCAACAAGCTCCACTAGCGGCCCGTTCCGCTGGCTCCGCGGGAGGAGTGCGCACGCCCGGTTTGCCCGGAGTGCCTGGCGCCCGATCCAGATCCTCAAGCGATGACCCGCACAGGGCACGGCGGGTTGGAACCCGAAGAGCTGCAGGACACGCACCGATGCCCGCACCGAGGGACGTGTACGAGAATTAATGGGAGAGAACAGCCCCTCGAACTTCCGGACTTCTGTTCTGCGGACTTCCGGGATAAGAGCCGGGTAGGAAACCTCCCAGGGGTGGAGACTGAGTGATTACGCAGTCCGGGGTTGTGTCTTTGTGCTTCCACACTTCTGCGGGTCCGTAGGGCACCTGAATTTAACGCCTTGGCCGGCCAAGGAAGATGTCACTCATGGAGGTTTTCCTAAGCAGCGTATGGGCGTGGTTTAGAAGCCCGAGGAGTGGATTTGGATTGGATTTGGGTTTTTTTTTGGGGTGGGGGTGGGGGTGGGGGGAAGGGAGGTGATTTCCTTCCAGACAAGGTTTCTCTTTGTAGCTCTGACTGGCCTGAAGCTCAGATCTGCGAGCTTTGAGTACTGGGATTAAAGGCGTGTGCCACCACCTCCTGGCTGGATCTGGAATTTTAACGAAATGAGAGATTATAGTCACCAGACCCCTAAGGTATAGCAAACATGGACTGACTACCTGAAGTCCATCTAACAAACGATGCACAACAAATGAAAGTGGGGACATGGTCACTCCTAGAGGTATTGTTGACTAGGTTCTTATCGTAGATGTGAGGAGAAGCATGGTCAGGGCATTTGGAAGAGTCTGGCTGAACATGTCCAGCAGAATAGACGGAGCCGTGAGAGGAAAGAGAGACGAGGGGAAGAGAGAGGGAGACAAAAGACCAAGAGGATAGACAGCACGGAGTCACGTCACGATGGCTGAGTTTTATAGACAGAGAGAAGCTGGAGGGAGGAGGGAAGGGAAGCTCAGGGGCTAGAGAGGTTTAGGGTAGTGGGCAAGAGCTGAGGAACCAGGACTCTGTAACGCGTACTTGCCTAGAGCTTGGCCATTATCCACTTAGTCAACAGGCACCTCAGTTCGCCATTTGTCCATGGTTTCTTTCAGCCTAACACACAATAACTAGTGGCGCAAAAACATTTGTCCCTATTTTGTAGTTGCCTCCAACATAAGTACAGTGATCTGTGGGTGTCAGGACGCATGCTGGAGTGGAGATTTCCATTACTTTACCATTCTCTTTAGATCTACTTGTTATGTGTTTCAGAATTTTATAATGACTTTATAAAAGTACACAGCAGCGTGCATAACCCTGGAAGTTTGTCAATATATAGGTACAGTACATATGAGAAAACTGGGTGAGGCAGTCTCTCTAATATTTATTTATTTTATGTATATTAGTACATTGTAGCTGTCTTCAGACACACCAGAAAAGGGTATCGGATTCCATTACAGATAGCTGTGAGCCATCATAGGGGTTGCTGAGAATTGAGCTCAGGACCTCTGGGAAAGTAGCTAGTGCTCTTAACTGCTGAGCCAGCTCAGCCTTTGTCTCTTTTTAAAAATCCAGCTTTGGTGGTGGTACACACCTTTAACCCCAGCACTCAGGAGGCAGAGGCAGAGACAGAGACAGGGATCTCTTGTGATTTTGAGGCCAGCCCCATATACAGAGTGAATTCCAGGACAGCCAGAGCTACATGGAGAAACCCTTGTGTAGTTCTGCCACTGGATAAGTGTTCTTATTAACTAAAGTATATCAACTCAGTGTTTTATTATGCTGAAAATCTCACCCCGAGAAAGGCTCGGGACTACACTGAGACCCAGCACACCAAGTCACTGGGAGGCTAATGAAGGCTTTCTATTATTGGCTTAAATCATGTCCAAGCAGTTTTCTCTGGTGGGTATCCACAGCACCAGGACAGTCTCTAAAAGGAGAGACTCTATCAAAGACAAGCAAACAAAAACAAAGAGGATGAGGCAGAGGGACAGTGGAGTTTCAGTTTGCCTGGATTAACAAAGTGAGACTCTCAAAGGCACATTTTTAAGACTTAACTGGTTCTATGTATATGAGTGTTTTGCCTAGATGTATGTATGGAGACCAGACCACGTGCTTCCCTGGTACCTGGGGACATCAGAAGAGCATGCTTGATCCCCTGGAAATGGTTACAGATGGTTGAGAGTTGTCATAAAAGTTCTGGGAATCAGCCCCCAGGTCCTTTGCAAAAGTAACAAATGTTCTTAACTATTGAACCGATTCTTCATCCCTGGTATTTGTTGTTTTTGTCTGTATGGTGTGTGTGTGTGTGTGTGTGTGTGTGTGTGTGTGTGTGTGTATTTCTGGTTGGCCTGGAACTCTGGGATCTGATCCTCTGCCTTTCGGGTGTTAGAATTAAAAGCATGAGCTGGTATACTCAGCTCAAAGCTGCATTTTTTTTCTTTTCTTTTTCTTTCTTTCTCTCTCTCTCCCTTCCTAACTTCCTTTTTTTCTTTTTCATTTCTTTTCCAATACAGGATTTCCCTGAGTGTCCCCCTGGTTGTCCTGGGACTCACTCTGTAGACTGGGCTAGTTTCAAATACACAGAGATCTACCTGCCTCTGCCTCTTGAGTGCTGGGAACTGCCCAGTTTAAAAAGACATTTTTATTTATAGACTGGCACCAGGTCTATACCCAGAACTAGGAATTCCTGAATGCAGCCCCCAGACACCCTAGTCAGGGATTCTAAAGGCAAAAAACACAAATTATATTCTGTTCTAGTGTAAGCAGAAGGTCTTCTTATGCAAAACAAGCTTTATTTACAGAAGCAGAAACAGAAGTAAACAATTAACCTTTAACAGCACTTAACATTTGGAAGTCTAATGTTGCTTTATGGCTCTCAAAAAGCCCAGAGATTTTAAACTTTTAAACATAACATTAGTGTTACCCATGAACATAATGTTAGTCATCACTGTGCTGTGTGCTGAGATTTACAGCTTGAATGGTACTTCCATCATGGAGTCAGTTGTGCTAAGGCCTGGAGCCCTGTTACACTAGAACTCACTCACTATGTAGACCAGGCTGGCCTCCAACTCAGAGTCTTCCTGCCTCTGCCTCTGCCTCTTGGGTGCTGGGATTAAAGGCATGCATCACCATACCTAGCTGCGTTTAGTTAATTTTTAAAAATCACTTAACTTTGAAGGTCACACAGTCTAGCAGTAAATTATTTCCCCTAATAGGTTTGCTGTAGGTACGAGGTCCAAGCCCACTTTGGGCTTGAAAATTGATCAAACCCCACCAATCCCTTAGTTAGAAATCCCACCAATCCCCACCCTGGAAGTCCTCCCCGCCCTGGAAAGCTCTGGCACAGCCATATCTGCTGGAAACAGTGAGAGTCATGAAGCCAGCACAGCTGCTGCACAGTTCCTGCTGAGCGGGGCCGGATGCTACAGTCACTGTCATCCTGTCTCTTCTGGGGCTTGAGAATAGGTTACATTCAAGGCCTCCCTCTAATGCGTGCTTAGAGCTTTCTGAAAAAGAAGTTTAAAGATAGGGGGTCATACAGAATACACCCTTGGAGGAATAGGACTCAGTAAATAAGACAGATTGACTAAAATAAACTTTTCCTACTTATTAGCATAGATGATGAAGTAATAAAAGAAGTCAGGTATTGGGCTGGAGAGACGGCTCAGTGGTTAAGAGCACTGACTGCTCTTCCAAAGGTCCTGAGTTCAATTCTCAGCAACCACATGGTGGCTCATAACAATCTATAATGGGATCTGATGCCCTCTTCTGGTGTGTTTGTAGACGACAACAACAATGTATTCACATATATAAAATAAATAAATACATCTTAAAATATATATATATATATATAATTGTTGAAAAAAAAGAAGTTAGGTATTAGTATTTGTTATTAATAAAAACACCAGTTCAGATATTTTGTTTGTCTGGAGTGCTTTGAAACTGCCAACATGGCCAGCCTAAAAGCAGGCTGTCATATAATAAATGTGTTTGCTTTGGAGGAGACAGTCTTTAGATTCTTTAAATTGGAGTTATAGGGCTGATGATAAAAATAAAATCTTATTCTACTTGTATTTCCCAATTGTGACTGAACTTGTAACTCTGGACACAAAATGAAAAATCAAATATAATCTGTACTTCTTGGATAATCATTGTTTTGTGAGATAGTCTTTTTTCTGTGAAACCTGTAAAATAAAGAAACACCTGATTGCTAGTCAGTCACAGGTTCAAGATTCCCTGTCCACCTCCTCACTCACTCCTCCCTCTGTTGACACACTACTTGAGCAGCGCCCCCTCCTGCCCCCGCCCCGCCCCCAGAACTCCTCCCGGAAGAAGCCCTGTATAAAAGCCTGTCTCCCCTCAGCTCCAAAGGACTCACCCAGGCATAGGCAGCCATCCTTTTGTCTTTCCCAGTAAATCTCTTGCATGAGGTTTGTTGTGTGGGGCAACTGTTGGTCCTGGGCTCCCAAGCACTAGGATGCCCTCCTTTCGGAGCTGTGATGCTTCCACTGGGGAACCCTCCCCACCAGAGCTGCAGCAAGCCAGTTGGGGAAGCCATAAAGCTGTCACAACAATTTAACAACACTGACACTGCATTGGGGGAAGCTTTCCCCCTCAGAGCAAAGCTGTACTGCTTTCACTGAGAAAGCCTTTCCTCTCAGAGATGTAACGCAGTACCTGAGTGATAAGTTAAAATCACTGAGCTAAGTGATAGAGCATTTGCCTGGCATGAAGAAACCCCAGGTGTGTTGAGTGTGGCTGAGAGGCTGCAGGGCAGACTGAAAGTGAGCTGTACTGGTTCAGTGTAGATGGTTTGTTTTCCCAGCATCTATGCTTAATGAAACTGAACAATTTTTGTACCTCCTGGAAACTGATGGTGGTTATGCAAAACCTGTTTATAAGTATCCACTTGCAGAGTTATAATGACAACACAGGACAATATAAACATTTTAAAATTTATTATATATTCCAATATTATATATTGGGAGTTTGCCTGCATGCATGTCTGTGTGAAGGTGTCAGAATTGCTGCAACTGGAATTACAGTTGTGAACTGCCATGTGAGGGCTTGGATTTGAACCCATGTCCTTGGAAGTGCAGCCAGCGCTCTAAACCACTGAACCCTCTTCCCAGCCCCCAATATGAATATTTTATCATAAAAGCGCATGTAAGCAACAAAAGCGGAAAGAAGAAGACTCTCAGAGCAGACCAGCTGCCTGGAAGAGGTAGATCAACTGAGACACTAGAAAAGACACACTCCCCAACCTCTTGAGCTGCCTGTAGACTGCGGCATGTGCTCCAGGGTCCCAGATCTGTGAGCTGCCACCCGAGCTGTGGTTGGCTTTTGTGATGCAGCTGTCTTTGAGTTATTCCTGCTCCCACAACCCCTCACCCATATTTCTGCAAGTAACCCAGCAGAACTTACTGGCTCACCAAGTTAGACTTTGGTGGTATCCATACTTTGGTCTGTCATGGGCTCCCTCTCTGGAGTGAGTATGTGTATGTTGTGACATACATAAGTTAGGAAGTTCTGTCACACAACACTGAAAAATAATAAATAAGAAGTACATGCCCGCTGGGCAGTGGTGGCGCACGCCTGTAATCCCAGCACTCTGGGAGGCAGAGGCAGGCAGATTTCTGAGTTCGAGGCCAGCCTGGTCTACAGAGTGAGTTCCAGGACAGCCACGGCTATACCGAGAAACCCTGTCTCGAAAAAACCAAATCCAAAAAAATCACAAAAAAAAAAAAAAAAAAAAAAAAAAAAAAAAGAAGTACATGCCTGAAGAGTTCAGTATGACATAAGAAAACGTCTTGCAGGCTGGGAATGTAGCTCAGTGTAGAATACTTATTTGATTTTTTTTTTTTTATTTACTCACTTATTTTTTAGATAGGGTTTCCCTTCAGTTCTGGGTTGTCTAGAACTTGCTGTGTAAACCAGGCAGGCCTTAACCTCATGGAGGTCTCAAAGGCCTGTCTCAAAGTGCTGGGATAAAAGGAATAATGCAAAGTCATATCTGGCCTTTTATTTTACGCTGTGTGTGTGAATGTTTTTCCTGCATGTGGTATGTGTGCCACAGGCATGTCTGCTGCTCACAGAGGTTGAAAGAGTGAATTGCTGCTGACCAGGGATGGCACGCGCAGAGGCAGGAGGATCCCAGATTTCAAGGCCAGGCTAGCCTACAGAGCGAGCTCGAGGACAGCCAGGGTTACACACCGAAACCCTGTCTCAAAAACAGAACAAAACAAACAAACAAACAAACAAATAAAACCCCAAAAGAACAACAACAACCAAGCAAGGCATCAGATACCCTGGGTTCTGGAGTTAATGGAAATATTGGGAACCAATGCCAGAAACCAGGAATCAACCCAGGCCCTCTGCAACAGCAGATGCTCTAAACTGCTAAGCCATTTCTCCAGCCTCAAGAGACTCTATCTTAATAAAACTCAAATAAATAATCCACAAGTTGGGTGTGGACTGGAATGTCTGGTTATAGCTTCTAAGCATCACAGGAATGGATCTTAGTGTCTGGCTGGCTTCCATCAGGATAACCAGACCAGATATCTCATTGAACATTTGTAGAATCTTAATGTAAGTGTAATCTTTACATGGCTCTCAGTAGTAGTGAAGGGAAATTATATAGGTAACTAATGCAGAGCCTTCTTGATATCAAGTCATTTCTACCAGAATCTTGAGAATAAAAGGACTTTTAGCTATGTAAGCGTGCAGAACTAAAGAATGTGTTGACAGTTCATATGAGTGTAGCTCAAAAGAAACTCCCCAACTAGACAGGCTGGCCTCGAACTCAGAAATCCATCTGCCTCTGCCTCCCAGAGTGCTGGGATTACAGGCGAGCGCCACCACCGCCCAGCCCAACTGGACAGTCTTATGATTCCTGTCTTCAGTTCCTTTCCCTAGTCTTGTCTCACCGTGCAGTTAATCAAGAGGATCAGCAAAATGGCTAAGCTCCTAAAGTTGGTTCTGAGTTTTATCCTTGCTAGGAGATGGTAGGAGATAACCAACTTCCATCCTTGTGCATGTATATACACAAATGAACATGCACACACACACACACACACATTTTCCCATTATATATGGAAAAACTGCTAAAGATACAGAAGAGAACAAAAAAGATAGCCTTTACAACAGAACAGGTTTTGGATCTGGTGATGGAACCTGGAGCTTCTCGGGAGACTGCTCACACTCGTGACATCACTGAGAATAATTTTAGTGAACTAAAAGCAAGGTAAACTCACAATATTAAATTTTTTGTTTATTTATGTTGTGTGTGTGAACACATCCATAGTGGCAAGTGAAGGAGGCCACAACTCTTGGGAGTTTGCCTTGGTTTACCTACTAAACCGTTTCACTGGGCCTCAAATTCATATTTCTTTTTGTTGTTTTGGCTGCATGTGTGCAAATGCACGGTGAGTCTGTTCCCTCAAGTGGCCAGAAGAGGGCGCTCGATCCCTGGCGCTGGAGCCAGGGATGCTTCTGGCCAGTCAGTCACAGGTGCTAAGAACCAATTTTGATCCTCTGGAAGAAAGACAGTGCTCTTAGCCATCATCTCCCCAGCTCCCTTAAATTCCTAATGATATGTTTAAACTCGGCTTTTAGAAGAGACTGAAACACAAACTCCATTTAGCAAGCTAATTCAGAGAATTTAGGGCAGGGGATGTGACAGCCAGCCCTAACCTGGAGGCACTGTTATTGCCAGTCCAGACTGCTGCTCTCAGTCATTAGAGACACTTCCCTCAGAAAAACCATTATCCTATAATCTCATTCTATTATCAACATTCCAGGTCAAAGTGGCCCTTAAGGGATGCCTGGTACCATAGTAAGTTTCTTTAGCTGTGTAAGTTATTACACAGGACGATTTTCTTGCCCAGCTGTGGATTCCATAGATAATGTACACCTTTTGTATATTATGTAATTTGTGCTATTCTGTAGGTGATGCACATCTATCTATGATATCCACTTTATAAAGCCTTCCTTTACTCTTCTTCCAGCATGCTGTTTGGCTCTAAAGCTGCCGTCCTTCAGGTAGCAGTCTCACTATGTAGCAGTATAGGGTCGTGTTGGCTTTAATTTTAGCATTTTCCTGCCTCAGCCTCCTGTGTGTTGGGTAATTGACAATATGCCTGCTCATCCTACCTGTCATTTGTAAACAGGTACGTGTGTAGCACTGGCTGTCCTGGAACTCAGAGATCTGCCTGGCTCTGCCTCCTGGGTTCTGGGACTAAAGGCATGAGCTGACTCAACAAGATTCAAGGTCAGCCTACTTTGAACCCACGCTCCAGACTCAGCAAAGGCCACAAAGCAATGCAAGTCTGCTGCGCATGTGCACTTGTGCCGCACCGGCCTACGTGAGGCTTCGCTGGCTGGTCATGGCGGCGGCAGAGGGCGGCGCCGGCTCCGCCCTCGGGGTGGGGGGGGATGCAGTAGAGCCGAGCTTAAGATGCTAACTTGATTGAGCGGGCCAGGCCGGGGCCTCTGAGCAAGGCGCTCTGAAGTCGCCGCGGTTCGGCCTCCTCTGCTTGGTCAGGCACTCTTCTTGCCTCACACACCTACCTTTGCAAACTTTCACCAGCAGACCTTAATCAGGCAAAAACTGACAGGAGGATTTGTCCTGGCCCGGCTGCTACTAGTCGATGGTAAGCTCCACTCCCATTTTCTGATTGGCTCCTGGGTGCCACTTCCTGCCACTCTCATTGGCTTAGGCAGCACTCTTTTCATTGGCTCAGGGGCGTGGCTCATCTTGCTTAGGCTCTCTCATTGGTCGACTACAGTCCTTGGGGCGGAGCCTCCGTGGGTGAAGACAACAAAGGGTCGCAGCTCGCTTGCGGGCGGCAGGCGGCGGTGTTCCAGTCTTCCTTATTCTTCTCGTCTTAGGCACAGCGGCCTCCCGCCAGTCCCGCTCCAGATGAAGTGTGAGCACTGCACACGAAAGGTGGGTGAGTCGTCCGGCGGGGCTAGGGACGAAAGCCGGGTCGGGCTCGGCCGGGTGCACCTTGCTCTGTGTTATGTCGGCCTCTGACAGCCATCACCTGTCTGCGGAGGACTGGGCGGGCGGCGAGTTGGCTGTTGTCCACAGCCGGCGAGTGCAGCGCAGGGACTCGCTGTGGAAGCTACTGTTCTGGGGCCAGGGTTTGATCTCAGTCCCGACACCCTGTTGTGGAAGTGAACGATTAATAAAGTAATTAGAAATGTTTTGAGCGGCTCTTACACTTAAACAACAACAAACTTCAGTGAAAAGAAGTGGAGAAAGAATCAGGGTCAGGCAGGCCCTCCTGTCGTGCACCACTAGGTGGCTGAAGTGACTGACAGCCGCTGCACTTGCTTTCATAAGCGATGCATGTGCAGGCATCTCGTGTTTTTTTTTTTTTTTTTTTTTTTACAGGAATTGTATCATATCCAAATACTCCATACATTGTTCCTTTTCAGAGAATCGCCTGTATTCTTGTGTAATAGCCACATCTAAGTGTTTATATATCCATTACGGTTAGATCACTTCTGTTCTTAGTTATTACAAACAATACAAATGGAGTGTGTGTGTGTGTTTATGGGTACCCTTCTGTAAGTGTGCATGATTTTATTTTGTAGAAAGGGTTTCTAGAAGTAAGATCTACTGCTCAGGATATGTTTTGTTTTTTGGCATCACACTAAATTATTCTGGGCTGAGCTCGATGGTACTCACCTATGATCCCAGTGCTTGAGAGACTGAGGCAGGAGTTCAAAGTTAGACAGTACAATTTATCAAGACCCTATCTCATTTAAAAAAAAAACTATTATGGTAGCACACACCTTATTCTGAGCACTCAGGAGGCAGAGGCAAACTTTCTGTGAGTTTGAGGTCAGCCTGGTCCACATGGTGAGTTCTAGGACAGCCAGGGCTATGTAGAAAGATTTGATCTAAAAAAGAAAAAAAATAGATAAATAAAAATAGAGAAAATAAAAATAATTTTCCTTTCTAATATCCCCCCTCCTTTTTTTTTTTTTAAAGGAATGTAGTAAAAAATCAAAAACTGATGACCAGGAGGATGTGTCCACTGATGCGCCCAGCCCAGCCAGGGAGAATGAAGAGGCAAGTCAACATTTCCTTTTTGTGTCAGCCTAACATGAATGGAGTGGCTCCTATCAGGGTCATATATTACTTTGCACTTCACTGCTCTAAGAAGGACTGAAGTAAAAGTGGTGGGGGCCATGTATGGGACCATCTTAATTCTTCTCAAACATACTGCATGAGAAATAGGAACATTGTGGTGGTACAGTGTTGAAACCTTATTCTATAAAATGGAAGGAACTTACATTCTGTAATTCCATGATTTTTTTTTTTTTTTTTTTTTTTTGTGAGACAGGGTTTTTCTGTGTAGCCCTGGCTGTCCTGGAACTCACTCTGTAGACCAGTCTGGCCTCGAACTCAGAAGAACTCAGAAATCCGCCTGCCTCTGCCTCCTAAGTGCTGGGATTAAAGTAGCCAGCTGTTTAAGTTATCTATACTGTTGTTTAGTTCCGCTCTTGTTTTTGCTAATCCAGTGATGCTTATCTGTACATATTGTATCCTACCTGGAACTGAGCTTTCTACCTGCCTCACTTTGAAGAGGCTTTTGCTTCTGGATGTGTCCCGCCATACTGTGGATTCACAGAGAAGGTTGCAGTCACTGTTCTCTTAGAAAATATTGCCAGGCGGCAGCGGTGGTGGCACACGCCTTTAATCCCAGCACTTGGGAGGCAGAGGCAGGTGGATTTCTGAGTTCGAGGCCAGCCCAATCTTCAGAGTGAGTTCCAGTACAGCCAGGGCTACACAGAGAAACGCTGTCTCAAAAAAACAAAAAACAAAACAAAAAAAATATTGGGACTAGTCAGGAATGCTGGCACACCTCTGGAGTTCCAGCTCAAGGTCAGCCTAAGCTATATAATGAGACCTTGTCTCAAAACAGTAACTGAGGGCTAAGGATTAGTCAACTGATAGAGTGCTTAGCTAGCTAGCCTGAAATTCTGAGTTCAACCATATATAAACAAACTCATTTAGAGCTTACTAGATAGCTCAGCTGGTAAAGACACAGAGTCTCAGGATGTGAGTTTGATCCCTGAACCCATATATGACATATGGTGACTTATGAACACAGGTGACAGGAGAGCACCAGTTTTTGCAAGTTGTCTTTCTATCTCTATACCAACATATGTGCGCATGTACGCGTGTGTGCACACACACAAAACATCAAACAAGAAAGCAATCAGTCAATGTAATATAAAACTTTTTTATGTAAGTATAGAATTAATGACAGGGGGAAGTGGGTGGCAGGATTTTTTTCTTCGACCTAGTCGTTCTGATGTGCTGTTTAATCTGATGGACATAGTTCTGGCCCTCCTATGTGTGCCAGTGCTGTGCTTTGGGAAGTAGGACTTTGGGGGAGCAGCAGTGCACCAGGAGGCAGTGGTCCCTGGAGTCCTGGGTTAGTTTGGGCCAATGCTTTAGACACCAGACCTGTACCCTAATGCTTACTGTCTCATAAAATCTCATCAACATGTCAGCACAGACCTGAGAAGCAGAGGCCTGCCTGGACTACACAGCAAAAGTCCGTTTCCAAAAACAAAACAACCCCGTGAGGCCCTGCTTCTTATCACAGTTGGGAGGAGTTGGGTGTCTTCCATACCAGAATTCTGGTAAGGATGAGATAAGTTTGAACACAGTCTAACCAGCATCTTGGCATTTTAGTGTGGACATAATATTTAAAAGGCTAAGAGACGCTGGGTAAAAGTTGGTAGACCGGGCCCTGAAGTTAAGAATTCAAGGTGGGATTGGAACATTGTCTGCATCTCATAACTGCCTAGTGCCTGCTGAGGGCAGAGAGGATGTTTGATCCCCTCGAATTGAAATTATATATGGTTGTTAACCACTGTATGGATGCTGCGGATCTAACCTGGGTCCTCTGAAAGAGCAGCAGTGCTATTGATTGCTGAGCCATGTCCAGCTCCTATTTATCTATTTTATTTTTTGAGATGGTCACACTTGCTATGTAGACCCTACTGGCCTTGAGTCCAATGATCGTTTGTCTGTTTCAGGAGACCTGAGATTAAAGGCTTATGTCATTAAGCCTAGCATCTTTTTTTTTTTTTTAATCTGTGTTTATGTGGACTCAGATGTACGATTTAGGATAGGTTACAGAAGCATTATATAGAAGCCAGGGAGCAGGAGGAGAATCAATGGAAGTCACTTAGAAGACAGCCTGAGTGTATAGTGTAGATGCTGGGCTGACCTGGGGACCCTGATGACAGGAACTGGAGAGCTGCCTTAGAGCAAAAGAAGAGGGACTCTACAGAGTCCGCAGTTTACAAGAACAAGCAAGGACGGAAGATGAGGGGTAGGACAGGAACTAGCCTGGACCTGAATGTTGTTTGTTTACTTATTTTGGAGACAGGATCTCACTCACTATGCACTTCTGCTTGGCCTGGAAGTCACTATGTAGACCAGGTTGGTCTTGAATTTAAGAGATCCACTTGCCTCTGTCTCTGGAGTGCTGGGATTAAAGGTATGTGTCATGGTGCTTAGCCGAGAACTATATTTTAAAGTAACACACACACCCCAAAACCACAAACAAGCATATTGGCACACACCTGTGACCCCATAACTCAGAGTTCTAAGATGCAGCTGCTGTGCGTTCAAGGCCTTACTGCACTACATAGTGAATATCAGATCAGGTCTACAGGGTTATCTAAAAATATCAACAAACTATGCAAAAATAAAGCTGCACAGACTCCCCCCAGAGCTTCTGTAATTGACTGAGATGACTCTCGCTTACTTTAGCATCTTCCTGTGTCACCTCACCAATACCAACTGAACACCTATTGTTTCCATGTGTTTTGTTTTTACCAGTACCTGATTTGAACTTGAGCCTTGCACTTGCTAGGAGAACTATGACCCTCTCGTAACTGCTAGCACCTGAGCACCTTCTAGGCTCTCAGAGATGCTAGAGAGCATAAGGAACATGAGCTGCTGCCCCCTGAGTGAGAGGTCATAAGGGGGACAAGCAAGTTGACACTGTGGTAACGGGCCCTGAAAATAGATGTCAGGATGCCAGCTCTGTTGGGGCCAGTAGGTGGGCGAGAGCTCTTTGGGAATATTTTCTTTCTGGAAGGACTCAGAACAGTCAAAGCCAATATGACTGAATGTGAGCCCCCGAGGGGCAGGTAGGGCTAGGCTGGGCAGGCAAAGGCCGCGCTGTGAACCCTGATCTGAGAGTGCTGGCTGTCAGGGGTGTCAAGCAAGGGAAGTGTGGCTTGTGCTTTAGCAGATTCTCTGGGATTAAAATGGCCAGAGCAGGGAATGGGAGGTGGGGGTTCAAAATGGGGTTAAAGGAACCAGGTCTTAGCATCCAGGTGTCAGTCCCCCCTTTTAAAGGTGGGGGTGGGGCAGCGATGAGCACCAGCAGTTCAGAGTTGGGAGCTGAAGTCTGAGGTCTGTGTTGCTCACAGGTGGAAGCCTCAAGCCGGCCCTGACCGTAGGGAAAGTCGGCGGTCTCAGGTGGAGCTGGAGGTGCTAGGCAGGGAAGCCAGAAGCTGGCTGCAGGCACTGGAGAGGAGGTGGGAGAGGAGGAGGGGATGGCTGGCAGGCCACTTTGCAGCAGGCAGGCAGGCGTCTCATCTTCCCACATGACAGTGCTGGGCTCTGTTCACCCTTGACTGTCGTCTGCACGACTCCTCAGAGCTGTCAGTGGCCTTGTGCCATGCCATGACCATGCGCCTCCGCCACCCTGAGTTGCTCAGAACTGAAATCATGCCCAGTAGCTCCTGACACCTCAGTCAGGACTTTGTCTCCATATTGACTGCCAATCCTTTGCTTTATTGTGCTTAAGCAGTTACCCTCCCTAGAGAAACAATGCTACCAGCCAGGCATGGTGGCACACGCCTTTAATCCCAGCACTCTGCAGGCAGAGGCAGGTGGATCTCTGGGAGTTGGAGCCAACCTACTCTTGAAATCCTGTCTCAAAAGAGACAGGGGAGGTGGGGGAGAGAAAGAGAAAGGAAACAATGTTAACACCATTTTCTTTCACAGAAGGGTGAATTCCATAAGTTGGCTGATGCAAAGATATTTCTGAGTGACTGCCTGGCCTGTGACAGCTGTGTGACTGTGGAGGAAGGTGTCCAGCTTTCCCAGCAGAGTGCCAAGGATTTCTTCCGTGTCCTGAATCTTAATAAGGTATGGCGTCAGCTGGAACCGATGGGGTGGGCCTGTAATTCCAGCGACTGGGAAACTAGGACAGGAGGCGTGCAAGTTCAGATTCTGCCTAGTCTGCAAAGCGAGTTTAAGACCACCCTGGGCAAGGACAATGGTGGAGCATTTGTTTAGGATGGATGGATGGACGGACAGATGGATGGATGATAGAGTCCTAGTTAGGGTTACTGTTTTTGTGATGAAACACAGTACCAGTGTCTATGACCAGTTTGTGATCTAAAGCAACTTGGGAAGGGAAGAGTTTACTTGCCTCACATGTCCACGTATTAGTGTCTCATTGAAGGGGAAGTCAGGTTAGGAACTGAAACAGGGCAGGAACCTGGAGGCAGGAGTGGGTGCAGAGGCCACGAGCAGTGCTGCCACTGGCTAGTTCATCATGGCTTGCACAGCCTGCTTTCTTACAGAGCCCAGGATCACCAGCTTCGGGAGGTCCCCACACATAATGGGTATCTTAGGGAAACATTTTCTGAATTGATGTTCCTTCCTTTCAGACAACTCTAGCTTGTATCAAGTTGACATAAAACTATCCATCATAGCCACACACACACACACACAATTTGTGTGTGTGTGTGTGTGTGTGTACGTACGTACATAAACGAATAGATAAAGGACACCCAGGGTTCTTGACAACCTTGTGCCTGAAGATCTGGCCCATCAATGTGTGTCGATTCTTTGTATCTGCAACTTGTTCTTGATGGATGGGATTTATTGTTACATTTTATTGTTACATTCCATGATGTTGATTTTCATAGGTATATTGGAATTTTATTGGTTAACATGTCTATCTTGTATGTGGTATTTTATTTTATTTCCAGACAAGATTTCTTTGTGTAGCCTTGGCTGTCCTGGAACTCACTCTGTGCAGATCAGGCTAGCTGTGAAATCACAAGATCCACCTGCCTCTGCCTCCTGAGTGCTAGGATTAAAGGCACATCTGGCAGTATGTGGCATTTTATAAATTTAATATTTGACTGGTTGTTGAAGTATCTTAGTTTTATAAAACTAAAAAAAAAAAATCTACTTTGTAATCATTACCTTTTTGTGCTGTGTGACATTGTCTGTATCTGAGGCTGGTCCCACATTTTCTGTTCTCTCTTCTCAGCCTGTACAGTACTGGGGTGGCAGGCATGTTAGCATGATGGGAGCTTTGTGCTCTGTGTGTGGGTTATATTGGCTAGAACCTTTAAAAGGGTACAAAGTAACAATGGTGGTAAGTGGTGCTGGCTAAAACCTAAAAGCTTATAAATTGACTTCTAAATAGGATCTTGTTGGAAATTTAGCTTTCCCTGTCATCCTGCAACTCAGTCTGCAGATAATGAGCCCTACCTTGGAGCCTGACAGACTCTGGGACTGGAGCCAGCACTGGAAGCCTAGGCGTGGAGGATGTTGGTGCTAATCCTTCTGACTTCAGTTTCTGGAGCCATAGGAGCCAACCAGTCACCACCACACCAAGATCCTGTGCTTTCTTTGTGTGTGTGTGTGTGTGTGTATGTGGGGGGGGGTTGGGGTGCGGTTCAAGACATGGTTTCTCTTTGTAGCCCTGGTTGTCCTGGAACTCGCTTTGTAGCCTACATCTTTTTCTTCTTCTTCTCCTCCTCCTCTTCTTCCTCCTGCTCCTCCTCCTCCTCTTCCTCCTCTTCTTTTCCTTCTCTTCCTCCTCTTCCTCCTCCTCTTCCTCCTCCTCCTTCTTCTTCTTCTCTCTCTCTCTCTCCCCCTCTCTCTCTCTCCTCTCTCTCTCTAAGTGTAATTTAAATTTTTTTATGTTTTGCTGGGCTATGGTGGACCATGCCTTTAATCCCAGCACTGCAGGTGCATTTCTGAGTCTGAGACCAACCTAGTCTATAGAATGAGTTCTAGTGCAGCCAGGGCTACACAGAGAAACCTTATCTTGAAAAACAAAAAAACAAAATAAAACAAAACTCAAAAGAACAACATGAAACAAAAAGCACCAACCAATCAACCAACCAAAAACAACAACAACAACAAAAAAAACAAACCAAAAAACTATTTGCTATTTTCCATTAAACATGTGACATTATTATTTCTCCATCTAGAGATGTGACACCTCTAAGCACAAAGTCCTGGTTGTGTCTGTGTGTCCTCAGTCTCTGCCTTACTTTGCTGCTAAGTTCAACCTCAGTGTCACTGATGCATCTAGAAGGTTGTGTGGCTTCCTCAAGAGTCTCGGTGAGTAAATCACTTCTTTATAATAGCATGGATGTATACTTTTCATAGAGGGCCCTTTTCATTTCTCAAGTTCAGCTTTCAAGGGCACAGGAGAGCAGAGCTTGAGGAGAAAGTCCTGGAATGTCAGAAGGAGGCCATCCCTGTGTCACCGTACGGCCTGTGCTGTGTGTGGACAGATGACTGTTGCAGTGACCTGGCCCCTCGTTAAGAAGAAGTGTACACCTTTGGATGGTGGACTTTGGTTATGAGGTGGTTTCTTCACTTACCTCCAGCTCACAGAATGATCATTGATAATTATTTCTGCAATGACTAATGTCCATTTTTCTGTGAGCCTTTCCCTAGCTAGGTAAGCTATAGGGCTCAGCTACATCTCCATCCCCAGGCACATATTCTTTATATGAGGTATGAAAGGTGGGAGTTTGCCACAGTGGTTGGTTGTACACGTCTTTAATACCAGAATTTGGGAAGCAGAGGCAGGTGGCTCTCTATGAGGTCAGGGTCAGTTTGGTCTACATAGTAAGTACTAGGCCATCCAGGGTAGACAGTGAGCCCCTGTCTGGAAAAAAAAAAAAGCTAGGCATGGTAGACTCCTGTAACTACAGCATTGGAAGAGCTGAGACAAGTAGATTTTAGGGGCTCCCCAGCTAGCCAGTCTAGCCAGAATAACAAACTTCAGGTTCTGTGAGAAAACTATCTCAAAAAGTAAGGTGGGGGGTAATCAAGTAAGGTGGTTCAGCGAGTAAGGGCTCCCAGTACAGGGGGGCGTTGGCATAATTCATCCCCCCAACCCTATACAGAAGAGTGAGGGGCAAGAAGACACTGGCACACATGCCTGTGATCACAGATCCAGGGAGCAAAGGCAGGAGGATCATCCATGAGTTTAAGGCCAACCTGGTAAACACAGTGAGTTCCATGCTGGCCATGACTTTGTTTCAGGCAAGTAAAAAGTAAAATGCCCAGTCTGAACCAGGCCACTGTTGTAAGAAAAGTATCAAGACTAACTGTGTTGGTGGCTAAGGAGAGACGTGTGTCATCAAACCTGTGATCTGTGTTTGTGGCTGAAACAGGAGAAGGCAAAGTCGAGGGAGAATTAGGTTGCTTAGAAGCTGGGGATGGTCATTTCTACCTGTAGTGCTAGCATTCAGGATCCTGAGGTAGGAAGGTTCCAAGTTTATGGCTAGCTTGGGCTACATCAAGAGACCTTATTAAAAATAATAACAAAAAGCCAAGGGTTATAGTCCACGCTTTTCATCACAACACTTGGATTCAGATAGATGATCACACCCCAGTGTGCATAGCCTGGTAAGCTCTGCACAGCTAGGACTGCATAGTGAGATCTCATCTTACTAGGAAATGACAGACAGTACAGAGAAGTCAGATGTGATCGGTCTCCATCCTTGGTCTGAGAGAAGAATCCATGTTCTTCTTTCCTGCAGGAGTGCACTATGTATTCGACACCACAATCGCTGCAGATTTCAGCATTCTGGAGAGTCAAAAGGAGTTTGTACGCCGGTATCACCAGCACAGTGAGGAACAGCGTGAGCTGCCCATGTTGACCTCCGCCTGTCCTGGTGAGCACAGTGCTGGCACTATTTCACCAGAGCTGTAGACATAATCATGGCCCTAGCTTTGGCTGGAGGATTGCAGGCCCATCCCAGCCAGCTTTGTAGAGCAGGACAGCTTATGAATAGGAACAGCACAGAGGAGGTGTGTTGGCTCACCCTGGGGCGACAGTCTCAGGAATTCAATGTACCTAGTGCTAGAAGGCAGGAGAAAACTGTGGGAACTGTCTTCATGCATGTGCATGCTCTCTGTCCCTCTCTCTCTCTCTAGGTTGGGTCAGATATGCTGAGCGGGTGCTGGGCCGCCCCATCATCCCCTATCTCTGTACTGCCAAGTCTCCCCAGCAAGTCATGGGCTCCTTGGTGAAGGATTACTTTGCCAGGCAGCAGGTAAGCCAGTGTCCCCAGAGAGTCGCAGCAGAGGTTAGACTTAAGGTAAGCAAGGCCTGAGGGAGACAGTGCATACTGTAGATAGCATGGTCCTGGACCTCAGCCATGGAGACACTGCCTGATCGCCTCTGCCTTAGGAAGCTGAGCCTCATCTCCATCCCTATCCTGGCTTTTTGTTCCAGGTCACAGATAGCATTTCTAGCCTTTTTTTTTGGTTGGGTTTGGTTTGGTTTTTTGAGACAGGCACTCTCTATGTAATCCTGTCCTAGAACTCACTATATAGATTGGGTTGGTCTCAGACTCACAGATATCTGCCAGCCACTGCTGATTAAAGAAATATGCTAGCTGGGCAGTGGTGGCACATGCCTTTAATCCCAGCACTTGGAAGTCAGAGGCAGGCGGATTTCTGAGTTTGAGGCCAGCCTGGTCTACAGAGTGAGTTGCTATACAGAGAAATCCTGTCTTGAAAAAGCCAGAAAGAAAGAGAGAGAGGGAAAAGAAGAAAAAAGAAAAAGAAATGTACTAGCACACCCAGTCCCCCCTTTTTAATTTTACATGTTATTTATGGGTATACATGTTTTGCCCATCTGTCTGTGTACCATTTGCTGGTGCCTACAGAGGCCAGAAGACCCCATCAGATCCCCTGAAATTGGAGTTGTATCTGTTTGTGAGCTGCTACATGGGTGTTTGGAATTGGACCCAGGTTCTCTGGAAGAACAGCCAATCTTCTTCTTCTTTTTTTTTTTTTTTAAAGATTTATTTATTTATTATATATGAGTACACTATAGCTGTCTTCAGACACACCAGAAGAGGGCATTAGATCTCATTACAGATGGTTGTGAGCCACCATGTGGTTGCTGGGATTTGAACTTAGGACCTCTAGAAGAGCAGTCAGTGCTCTTAACCGCTGAGCCATCCCTCCAGCCCAAACAGCCAGTCTTCTTAAGTGCTGAGACACCTCCCCAGTCCCTGGTCCCATGGTCTTAACACTTTCTATCACATGATAGATAAAGGGATCCTTTATAACCTTTGCCTCAGCCTGTCCTCCTCAGTTCCAAGGCGTTGGGCAGCCAGATATAGACTGCACCCTGCCTTTCTTCTTTCATGTGAGTAACTGTTCGGGTCCCACAGTACTAGCAAATACATCAAGGGGAAGGACTTCGAAAACACTGCAGCAGCCTGAAGGCCACATCCACCTGATAACCTCATTTAGCCACAGAAAACATTTCTTCATTTATAAAGTCACCACAGTTGGCAAATTACCATCTCCACCACCCCCACACCATATGCATATGGAATTGAAGGGACAGAAAACTGGCAGTGGAGTGGTCTATATTCTTCTCGGCCTCTTCTACCTGATGTGAGAGTTCTGGTGCTTCTGAGTCTTCTCAGGACTGCCAGCCCGGTGCTCTCTGAGTGGAGCCCAAGTCACAGATCCTCTTGCAGCTCCTAGTGGGAAGGATCGAAATATTTTTCCTCTTGAGCTCTACCCCTGCCCTGAGTAGGGCTTTTCTACTGGGTGTCAGTGTAAAGTCACTGGGCAACTGCAGGCTCTGGGCTGGTCTTGGCAGAGGGGTGATCTGGATGTTGTCACTTGAACAGTTTCAGAAAGTGTTCAGGTAACACAGGAACAGCACAAACCTGGTCTTACCTGTGCAGAGCTTTTGAGACAGAAACATCAGTGGGGCAGGGTGGGAGCAGCACTTATAACTACCCTATCCTCTGCCACCATAACTGCCCTGTTCTCTGAGCTGAGTTCTCCTCCACAGAACCTGTCTCCAGAGAAAATCTTCCATGTTGTCGTGGCTCCTTGCTATGATAAGAAGCTAGAAGCTCTTCGAGAGGGACTTTCCACTACTTTAAATGGTGCTAGGGGCACTGACTGTGTGCTGACATCAGGTGAGAGCGAACAGCTGCTCTGACAGGTCAGTGTGGCCAAGACACCTGATGGCACTGATAACCAAGGGTTCTGGGGTCTCAGTGGCCTAAAGTGAAGAAGAAGATTCTTTGGAGTCTTTCTCCAGATAGGTCAAGTCTCTGGGAGAGCCAGCAGACAGCGTGGCTTTGAGGTGATGTGCTCTTATACCACGCCACAGCCCATCAACATTTCTATCCTGTAGAAGGCAAAAAGTGTTTGTGCACACAGATAAGCATAGAGAGGCCAGAAAGGTTAAATAGTTAAAGAGATGTCTAACCTGTCTTCCTCATGGGATACTGGGAATGAATGTAGTTGCTAAATTAATAAGAACCCATCTTAGGGAAGAAGCCATATGCACTTTGTAAAGAGCTTTGATGTAACATGTCTTAAGCTGTGTTGTACCTACAGGGCTGAGTTAATTGCAAACAACTCTTTTCTAAAATCATGCTGGGCTTGAGTGTGCTGAAATAAATGAACCGGTGGTCAGATTCTCAAGTCCTGGCCCAGGCCTGGTTCCTAAAATTGGGCTGAATCAAGTTTCATTCTTGTCTTTTGTGGATCGTTTCCCTGCCTGCTATAAACCTTGCAGGGACCCTCCTCGCTTTCCCACATGTGAGAACACTAATATACTATTGGACACAAAGAATGTTTTTTACACTGTATAAAGTGAAAAACTCCACTGTGCCCTAGTGACACTGCATTTATTGGCCCCACTGGTAATGCTTTTCAGATGCTTTAGAGCAGCAGTCCTCCACCTGTGGGTCATGTGTGGCCCCTGCAGGGGCCAAACATCAGATATTTACATTACACTTCATAACAGTAGCAAAATTATAGCTATGAAGTAGTAAGGAAAGTAATGTTGTGGCTGGAGGTCACCACAACGTGTGTTAAAGGTCAGAGCATCAAGAAGGCTGAGAACCATTGACTTAGAGACTGTGGCAGATTTGGTTGGGAATAGAAATTATCCACTAGTGTCCTGGGAGCTTTTCAGAAAAAAGAAAGCCAAAGGCACTTGACAGGAGCTTGTTAGGATCCAGACTCACCTACTTGATTTAGATTCTGAAAACATTCTTGAAGGTTTTCAGACCAGGTTCTGGTGGCCTGGTTATCTGTCAGGATGACCTTGAAGATCAGGAACTCTCTTCCTCTCTGTCTTGGGAGTCTAGCTTTGACACATGGAGAGATCCTTTCCCAAGGTGGGATAGTGCTGCAGGGAGGGCAAGATGTTTAAAGGTGCTGTTCTATACTTCCTGAGCAGGGGGCCCGGTGTCTCGCTACTCATGATGGAATAAAAATCTTCAAGGGGACCATCTTAGAACCACATTGAGAATGTAAGCAGTTCTCAATGTCTTGTGGTACCTGGTGTCTCCTGTTCTCTAGGGAACTCTGAGAGGGACTTTTCTTGGGAACCCTTATATAGAAAGAAGGTAGTATAGAAAGTGCTCCTGGCTGTGACGCTGTCGGTGCAGCACAGTGTCCACATGTCAGAGCAGTGCAGTGTGGAGCACACAGGCTTCCACTTCAAGGCAACATGAAGCAAGAACAGAACTGACTCGGTCCAGGGTCCAAAGGAGGACTTCTGCTCTCACTTTGTTCTAGTTTGTTTCTGATGTTAGCATTACTTTATTCTGGTGAGGGGCTCCTGTTACTTGGAATGGATTTTAAAGCAAGGAGGGGTCCCAGGCTCCTAACACAGCATCTCAGGGAGAAGCCTGACCCCGTGGCCTTGCCCTCTCCCCCCTCTTCCCCCATCCTCCTGTCAGTGACTCATGCCTCATTTTTTTCCCCAGGTGAAATTGCCCAGATAATGGAGCAAAGTGACCTCTCTGTGAAAGACATTGCTGTAGATACTTTGTAAGTAGCATCTTTGTGAGTTGGGAGGGGCCTCTGGTGAGCCTTGCAGGCCCCAGGGCTTCCCTGATTAGATCATGTGAGTACTGACAGGCTCCTGCAGCCTTACTAACCTGGCCTTTGAAATGGATCCAGGCAGGATCCTGGACTATTCTCTAGTACTGCAAGGGTCTTGGGGGGCTTCCTCGAGTGATGGCCGTACTGTATCCTTCAGGGAGGAAGGCAAGCATAGAACTCTGGAGCAGAGCCCCACACCTCACACAGTGGCTCCCTCTGGTCTCTCTGCATCAAGAACACACCTGCTGTATTTCTTTTTCCTGTGGTGACTCCGATGCCCAGCCAGGACATAGGCTCTTGATGCATCCTGGGTCCCATTTAAAGTTTACTGCAAAGCCTGAGTGCTGCAGTTATCCCTTATGGGAGGTGAGGCAAGTAATTCTGGAGTCCCTGCTGCCACAGACTACCTGACAGCCCGGGGTGACCAAGATCTTCACTGTGGCAGCCTAGACATAGCCAAGCACGTGCTTTCAGCCACCCACCACAGCGCCACCCTGCCCTGAATCCAGATGTAGCTATACAGAACCAGGTGAGCGAACCCCGTGAGACAGCTCCATTTGCAATCTTGGGCTAGATGCAGAATGACATCTCATATTATTCATTAGAACTCACTGAGAACATGCTTTCCAGGGCCGGAGGGGTGATCAGTGGTTAAGGATTCTCACAGCTCTGTCAGAGGACCCAGGTTTGGTTCTTAGCACCCACATGGCTCCCCAAGTTTAAAAGTAACCTAGTCCCTTCAAGTGGCTGCTTGGACTTTGTTTCTATCAAAACAGGGTCAGTACTTGCTGCCTCTTCATCAACACAATGTAGGCTTTGTCTTCTCTGTTTGAGGTTTGGAGATGTGAAGGAGGTGGCAGTCCAGCGTCACGATGGAGTGAGCTCAGATGGGCATCTGGCTCATGTCTTCAGACATGCAGCCAAGGAGTTGTTTGGCGAGCACGTGGAGGAGATCACCTACCGCGCACTAAGGTTCGAGCCGGCATGCCCACAGCACCAGGAGGGAATGGTGCCGACAGAGCAGCCAGAGCTAGGGGTGATGCTGGTGCCATGTATGCAGTGGGTGGCGTGCCTGGGCATGTGGTATACTTAGCTGCCCTACCTGTGGCTGTTTCATGGGAAAACCAGTGCTGGTTACAATACACAGGCCTTTTGTGTGTGGCCATTGACATTATCTTGGTGACATTCAAATGGGCAGATATGGTAAACCTAGCACTGGGGAGACTGTGGGAGGATTGTGAGCTTAAAGTCAGCCTGGGCTACATAGTGAGACTGTACCTCAGACTAACAGAAGTGATCTTTGGGTCATTGGCCATTAAAATCAGTTTTATTGATTTATAGAAACAGAGACTTCCACGAGGTCACCCTGGAGAAGAATGGGGAGGTCTTACTGCGCTTTGCTGCAGCATACGGCTTTCGCAATATCCAGAACATGGTCCTGAAGCTCAAGAAGGGCAAATTCCCATATCACTTTGTGGAGGTCCTCGCTTGTCCCCGAGGTAAGAGCTCAGAAGGCCCATGGACAGCCTGTCCAACAATAACCATCCAGGGCAGGACGCCCCTCATGTCACGTCATGCCATCCTCAGCCAGGAAGGCTCCCTTCCCTCAGCTGTCATGTGAGAAGTAGACAGTTGTATCCCTAGACCTTCCCTGTGCGTGCCACATGGAAACCCACCTGATACGAGGTGGCACCCAGCTCCTAAGCTCCCTCACATGGAGTCAGCACTCAGGGACTCCTCGGATGGAAGCTGAAGCTGTGCAGTGGCAGCAGGTGTCAGTTGCTGCCTAAGAGTTCCCTGGGCTGCAGAAGCAGGTGAGGAAAGTGCCCGCTAGGATGGAGGCAGTGAGAGCAGGCCAGAGTGAGGGTGGGACCTAGTGCCTGGGTCTCTTGCTCATACAGTAGGGGAGAGTGCTGGGGAATGAAGGGAGCCACCTGAAGGACTCTGCCTGCGATACTGGGTGTGAGGGGCTAGCTTAAGACCAGGAGAGTCTCGGTCGTCCGGAGCTTGCGGAAGGCACTCAAGTAGAGCACTAGTGTCTTAGTCAAGGTTCCTATTCCTGCACACACTTCATGACCAAGAAGCAAGCTGGGGAGGAAAGGGTTTATTCAGCTTATACTTCCACACTGCTGTTCATCACCAAAGGAAGTCAGGACTGGAACTCAAGCAGGGCAGGAAGCAGGAGCTGATGCAGAGGCCATGGAGAGATGTTCCTTACTGGCTTGCTTCCCCTGGCTTGCTCAGTTTGCTCTCTTATAGAACCCAAGACTACCAGCCCAGGGATGGTACCACCTACAAAGGGCCCTCCCCCCTTGGTCAGTAATTGAGAAAATGCCCCACAGCTGGATCTCATGGAGGTATTTCCTCACCTGAAGCTCCTCTCTCTGTGATAACTCCAGCTTGTGTCAAGTTGACACACAAACCCAGTCAGTACAGCTAGTATTCTCAGAAAGGCCCAGAGGGGAGAGTCAGAGATGAAGAGGACAGGATCCACAGGGAGTTTGCAGAGGAGAAGCCATTTCTATTTCCAGTCCCTATCCTCAGGAATCTTCTAGGGGGAAGGCTAGTAGCCATCATTTAGAAGAGGGGATGAAAGCAGGAGCCATCTACTTTTCCTGAGGCTCAGAGGGAAAGCAGATGCTGTGTTGGAGCTGGCGCTACAGTAGGTAGAGACAAGATGGAGCCTCTTGGAGGGCTCATCTTGCTTTCTGGGGAAAACTATATAGGCCTGGAAAGGAGAGGAAGTGCGTTCATACCCACGTCACCAGCTGCTAGGAGCTCAGACTGGTGCAGGCTGACGTTTATCAGGTGGGAATTTGTCCCTGCTGTTGCTGCTGCTTTTTGTTTGCTTGTTTTGTTTTTTGTTTTTCCTGGTGCTGGAGTATAGGGTAGGTAGGTGCTCTTCCACTGAGCTAATTTCCCAGCCTGTATCTGGCTCTTTAAATGAAAGTCTTTTTGCTCCGATTAGAAACTAGCACCTTGAGCACACTAGATATACTCTACCACTGAGCTGCTCCCACCCCTCTGCACTTCATGGCATTTTGTCACCTCAAGTGTCACCTGCAGGTTTGAGAGTGGGTTGTACTAACAGAAGGTGACACACACTCAGATCACATGACTGGGAAGTGTGGCTTCTGGGGAGCTCCTCACTCTGCCCTAACCCAGCCTTGTTGGGCCTGCACACTGACCAGAGTGGGCAAACAGCTGTGCTCATAGCCTGCCACCAGTCTATGCTCTTTAGGTTTGGGTAATTCTCAGAAGAAGCCAGGAATCCAGATAGCAGCCATAACTGTCTACTTCTTAAGGCTTTTAGGTCAAGCCAGTTTGTGGGAAGAACACCCAGGGCTCTCCTCCTGGGCAGGCTCCATGACAATACCATGAGTTCCAGAACAATCTCAGGCCACACTGAACTGCCTGGTTCATGCTTCTCCTGTGCCCAGCAGTGTGCCCTGAGGTGGAGCTCCCTTTATAGGCTGCCCACAGGGAAGAGGCCCACCTGTGTGTATCTTTCAGGATGCTTAAATGGCAGAGGCCAGGCACAGGCAGAGGACGGCCACACGGACCGCGCACTGCTGCAGCAGATGGAAGGGATCTACTCCCGCATCCCCATGCGGCCTCCAGAGAACAGTGCACGTGTGCAGCAGTTGTACCAGGAGTGGCTGGAGGGTACTGAGTCCCCCAAAGTCCAGGAGGTGCTGCACACCAGCTACCGGAGCTTGGAGCCCTGCACAGACAGCCTGGACATCAAGTGGTGACAGAGCCTGTAGGGCAGGCGGGGACAACTCTGAGTGACACAGCGGGTCACTGCATCTTTGCCAGCGCTCCTGGACACGCAGCTTCATGTGGTGCTATCTTTGTAGTGTGTGAGGGAGTGGAGTGTTTGCACATGGGAGAGCATTTTTCCTCTCTTTTATCCCTAGATTGTGAGAAAGATCCCAAAGAGGCCAGGGACATACCCCTGATTTGCAGGTTTAAAAAAAAATTCAAGCTGTGTGATTAAAGAATCAAGTCCCTGGGGCTGTGATCAAGGAGCCTAAGATTCCTGCTGCAGAGATGCAGGCATCAGGAAGGGCCAGGCTGCTGCACAGTGGGTAATTATGGCCTTTACAGAGGCCCAGTCATCTGGCCCAATTTGGCTCTTTCACTCGTATACAATTTTTAAAAATAATTTTGAATTCTAGGGCCAGCGAGATGGCTGACTGGTACCAACCTTAGTTTGATCAATGGGGCCCATTTGGTGGAAGGAGAGACCTATGCCCACAAGTTGTCCTCTGACTTCCACATAGGCACCCTGGTGTGTGTACCACCAAGACCACACCCCCAAACTAACGATAAAGAAAATTATACTGCCGGGGGCTGGTGGTGCACGCCTGTAATCCCAGCACTCTGGGAGGCAGAGGCAGGCGGATTTCTGAGTTCGAGGCCAACCTGGTCTACAAAGTGAGTTCCAGGACAGCCAGGGCTATACAGAGAAAGCCTGTCTCAAAAAACAAAACAAAACAAAAAAAAAAAAAAAAGAAAAAAAAGAAAAGAAAGAAAGAAAGAAAATTATACTAATTTTAAGTTGTAGTACCAGTAAGCCGTATTCTTAATAGTCACCAAAGGCCAGCAACCATTACAACCTTGGCAAGCTGGACCACCGGTGTGCCAGAGTCATCCTTTACCGACCTGCGATCAGCACTGAGTTGGACTCGCCTGGGAAGAAAGACTGCCGAGAAGGGCACGCATCATACCCTGTGCTGGATGCAGTGCACATGTGAAAATAAACAAGTAGAGAGTTACGAGGGCAGCCTACCCAGGCTTTGGGGCTCTAAGGGAGGTGCGGCTCACCGGTCACCGTGGGGCAGGAAGGTAGAGCTGAGGCTTCAAAGACCCTGGAATGGGTGAGACAGCTTTGTAAAGTCCAGCCTCCTCCAAACTCCTCCCAGCACCTAGCTATACAGCTAGGCCTAGAGCACCCACTCTCCTCCACAAAGCCCATGGTCGGGGACAACGTCCAGTCAGCCCTCACTACTGCTAGTGTGAGCACGCCTTAGGGGAAACAGTATGTCCACACACAAACAGCTGCCTGATGGCGAAATTCACAGAATCATGTGACATATACTAGAGCTCCTCCAGGAGATAAAGGGGTTGATGAAGCCCCTGAATTCTGCTCAGTGTGTGACTACCTTGACCCTTAGTCTTGTCAGCCCTGGCTTATGTTTTGTTACTCTTGTGAATCTGTCTAGGAATGTAACTGGATATGTTATTGTAAACCAGTGGTTCTCAACCTGTGGGCTGTGACTTCTTAAAGGGGTCACATGTCAGATATTTACATTATAATTCATAACAGTAGCAATACTACAGTTATGAAGTAGCAGCAGAATAATTTTATAATTGTTGAGGGGTCCCCATAACAGGAGAAACTATATTAGAGGGTTGCAGCATAGGAAGATTGAGAACTGCTATTATAAATTATGGTTTTTTTGCTTTCAGTCTATATACCGTGGGTATCCATCCTTAAAGTAACTGGTTATGAATAAACAATGCAACGGGGTCTTGAGTGTGGCATTGAGGGGGTCAGATGTTGTTCTCCTATCCGGGACTACACCCTGCAATCCGCCTCCCTAACCATGCCCCAGCCTGGGTGATAATACCTTTTTCTGAGTTCCTTCCTAATAGGTCAGGAGAGGGCTCAGAACACTGGGAGTCAGTGTAGGAAGGAACTGATTTCCTGCAAACTTCGTGGCACCATCCATTATAGTAACTGAGACTAGGGCTAAGATATGAGACGTTTCACTGATGCTAGGCTGTGGCCCTGTGAGCTTTTCAAGATGCAAGTGCCTTTCTGTTCCTGCCTCACAACGAAGCATGGTGGTACGCACTTAATCCCAGCACTTGGAGCCAGAGGCAGGTAGATCTCTGTGAATTAGAGGCTTAGTCTGGGGGTTACAGAGTGAGTTCCAGAACAGCCAGAGATACATAGAAAAACCTGTCTCACCCCCCATCTAAGAAAAAAAAAGAAAACAAAACAATGGAAGTATGAAATGAGCAAATTCTTGACAGACAGGACCTGGTCAAAGCAGCATGACCATTGCAGAGTAGACAGTGTCTGCTGCTGCGTGGCTGGTACCAGCACGAGGGGAAACATATCCCAAGTTCATATCTTCCCAGTGCTGTCTCACAGTGCTTGGCCTGAGCTGTATTGGTTTACACTACTGTGGATAACCATGCTTTTACATGATGACATTCCATCTCAAACTCTAAATTTCGTTTCTGTTCCAAGTAATCTAGAATTAGTGATGTCAGGGCTTGTGCCTTGAGTGTGCCCAGCACACATGGGCACCAAGTTCATCCTCCAGAACCACAGCAGCAGAAAGTGGCTGGGAGGGTCGCTGCTTTCTTCAGTGCACTGTTTGGACTGCAGCTAAGATTTGGCCCAGTGTGCGCCTTACCCATTACCGGGCCACGTGGTGGGCTTTCCAGGTGCACCACCCGTGAGCCAAGTACGGGAGGCGGGGCTACATCTGGCAGCTAAGCTGCAGGGGTTACCCTGGGCACATCACTCAGCTGAGGGGCACAGCTGGCCCGAGGGTAATGCAGGAAATGTGGCTTCTTTTCCACTTGGTGTACTACGTGTGGGGTTCCCCTCTGCATCTACGGATGGGAAGGGGCCTGAAGAAGTCGCTCTGCTTTACCATTGAGAGGGTGCAGTCCATCACGTCAGAGAAGACGCCTCACATCTCACCGTCCATGAAGCACCATGTCTTCTGTGGATGTGGCTCCTGGTAAACACTGAGTTGAAATGGAAGATTTATTATGATTTGTATTTATGTGTATGTGTGTCTATGTGAGTAAAAGTCAGATGTGTATAGGTGTCCACAGAGGCCTGAGAGGACATTGTCTGCCCTGGAGCTGGAGTTACAGGCACTTGTGAGCTGCATTGTGGGTGCTGGGAACTGAACTCTGGTCTTCTGGAAGAGCAGCAAGAGCTCTTACCTGCTGAGCCATCTCTCCAGACTTCTGAATGTAGTTTTGCTTAAAGTGTGTGTGCTTGTCTACTGCTGGGAATGGAACTTGGGTATGTCGTGTACTAGGCAAAAAACTACAACAGAGCTAGATCTCAAGTGCACATACATACCCTTTCTCTTGCTCTCTTTAAAAAAAAAAAAAAAATTATTGGGCTGGAAAATGGCTCAGCGGTTAAGAGCACTGACTGCTCTTCCAGAGGTGCTGAGTTCAATCCCCAGCAACCACATGGTGGGTCACAACCATCCGTAATGGGATCCGATGCCCTCTGCTGGTGTGTCTGGAGACAGCTGCAGTGTACTCATTACATATAATAAATAAATCAGTCTTTAAAAATACTTATAAAAATTATTTATTATATGTAAGTACACTGTAGCTGTCTTCAGACACACCAGAAGAGGGCGCCAGATTTCTCTACGGATGGCTGTGAGCCACCATGTGGTTGCTGGGATTTGAACTCAGGACCTTTGGAAGAGTAGTCAGTGCTCTTAACCACTGAGCCATCTCTCCAGCCTGCTCTCTTTATTCTGAGACAGGGTCTCACTAAGCCACCCAAGTTTTTACTCCTTTTTTTTTTTTTAACTTTTTTTTTTTTTTCGTTTTTTTGGAAACAGGGTTTCTCTGTATAGCTCTGGCTGACCTGGAACTCACTCTGTAGACCAGGCTGGCCTCGAACTCAGAAATGCATCTGCCTCTGCCTCCCAGAGTGCTGGGATTACAGGCGTGTACCACCACTGCCCGATGCCACCCAAGTTTTGACAGTGTTTTTACAGTGATGGAATTGCATGCAGAGTTTAGGGATATATTAAGCTGGCACTCTGATAAGGTAGCTACGGCCCCAGCTCTGTTTCTCCTTTTCCTTTCCTCACGCTCCCCTCTTCCTCCCCGTCTTTCCCTTTCACTCTCCCCCGCTACAGAAACAGCCTAGTCCCTTGAACTCCGGCTCAAGGGATCCACTCATCTCAGCCAACCAGCAGACTCATGTCTCATATCTCATATATGTCTCATATGAGACTTACAGGCTCATATCACTGATGGGGAAGATTCAATAGTCTCAGAATCATACTTTTCAGGCAGATATGGGAGCGTACAACTTTGATCACAGCACTCATAAGGTAGAGGCAGGTAGATTTCTTGGAGGCCTGTCTAATCTACATAGTCTCACATCAGCAAGACAAAATGATGGGGAAACTCTCAAACAAAACAGGAACCCTTTACCCTCTGCCTGCCTCCCTGCTTTTTTTTCTCCAAACTTGGGTGGTTCTGAGATAGTTGTAGACCACTACACCCAGCCACACTCATGTCTCCCTCTTCCACGCCCTTTCTCTTTGCCTTCAGCTCCCTCTCTGTCTCGTTTTGAGATATGGTCACATTTAGCCAAGGTTGCTTTGAACCAGTTTTCCTGCCTCCATATCTCCCAAGTGCTGGGGTTAGAGGCATGAACCACTATGTCTAGCGATAATTCCCTTTTAAATCCTGACAATAAATTTGGGGGTGGGGTGGATGTAGATTGCTCTATACACAAAGAAATCTACCCTGCCTCCCTTGCAAAAGGCAAAACCTAGAGTATTTTTAAAAATTCAAGATGGAACATATATTATTCACCTGTGAAATTCATAAAAAGTCAGATATATTTTCCTCGCCCATCATGCACAAAGTCCTAGATGTCTTGTGAGCTCTGCCTGAGCAGCCATGGCATGTACCTTTTATCCCATCACATGCTGTTAGGATCAGATGTTCAAGGTCTTCCTCAGAACTTTCAGTGTCTGAGGCAAGCCTCGAATGAAGGAGAGGAGACAAACCATCTCTCATAGTGCCTCACCAGTTTCTAGTCTCAGTTGCTTCATGCCATTGCCCGCTCTTTATAATGTCAGTTATTAAATTAATTTTAGCCCCTCCAATTGCTATCACAATTTTTGTTTACATCAATTTGGAGACTCCCAAGTCTGTTTTGGAGAAAGGCTTGCCAACTAATGAAATTATCTTAAACATACTTCTGCTATTTTGTAGCTGTGTATTTAAGTCAGTGTTCTTAACACTGATAATCATAAAATCAAAATTTGTTGGAATACACATTAAATCAAAGTACTTGGGTTGCAGAGGAAGGTAACTCTTGAGTTCCAGGCCAGTCTGGTGGTCTACATGGTGAGTTTTGGGCCAGTCAAGGCAACATAGTGGGACCTTATCTTAAACAAACTAACAGGGCTGGAGATATGGCTCAGCAGTTAAGAGCACTGTCTGCTCTTCCAGAGGTCCTGAGTTCAGTTCCCAGCAACCATATGGTGGCTCACAACCATCTGTAATAGAATCTGATGACCTCTTCTGGTGTGTCTGAAGAGAGCAATGGTGTACTCTTATACATATGAATAAATAAATCTTTTTTAAAAAATCAAATGAAACATGGATCAACTCTGGAAAACATCAAAGATGGTCTATATCCTGCAGGATCAACTAATCAGCTGGGTGGGAACGGGGCATAGGAGAGAGTGTGCATGTGGATCCTGGGGCTCACTGGGCAGCCAGCCTTGCCAAAACTGTGCTCCAAGTTCATTAAAGACCTTGTCTCAGAAAAAGACAAGGGAGAGAAGCCACTGAGGAGGACGTCCTGACATCAATCCCTGGTGTTACATGTCCCACAGTGGGACACATAACACTCTTTTATAATACACAGGAATAGACAAGCACATATATCCTGAGAATATACAGAGCAGTTTTCATCTGTGATAAGTAGTTAAGTTTACATGTACATTGAAGAACTGTTTTAAAATAAATTACTGTAAGTGTTTGATTTGGCCAGACACGGTGGCCTATGCCTCTAGTCCCATGCATAGGTAGGTGGCTGGATCTCTATGAGTTCTAGGTGAGCTTGGCCTATAAAGTAAGTTCCAGGCCAGCCAGGGCTATATATGACTGACTGTCTTTCCCTCCCCACAGAAAACACCAAAACCAACCACAAAAGCCAAACAAAGCAACGTAAGTGTTGGATTTGTACGCTTATTTTATATCTTTATATACCTGGACAGCCAGGTGTAGAGAGTCAGATCTAGCCCTGTTATAGATAGACGCTAGAAGCACAGGACCTCAGACCTGCCCTAGGCTCAAACATGTATTAAGCAAGAGGTCAGGACAACACAACAGGGTCAACAGTAATGGAAAAACATTTCTTGTTCTTGACCATGCTTTTTCTTTGTGCTTTGTCTCTAGATACCTACCTAGTTATCATTTCCATAGTTAGCTCTACATCACCTACAATGCCTCAAATTAATATTTAATGAAATGGCTCTTGGCCATATTTATAGTACAAAGCAGTTTGAACCCTTAGGAATTTATACTGTAATTATTGACATCAAATAAGAGATGTAAAAGTTATAAAGACACATTAATTTCCATTAAATTTATTGTAAGTTTAGACATATAGAATGAATTAAGATGCAAAATGTTCCGATGCCTCTAGTCTGGAGCCTCTATTTAGAAGCTCTTGGCTAGAATGTCCATTTTATCCTATGCAGCTTACGTCCAGACTGCGCTCAACCTCTCCACTCTCCCTAACCTGAACTCCTTTTGTGCATCAGTGAGAGAACACTGCGTCCCATCGCCTGCACCCAGGGGCCACCATATTGGTGTGACGTTCTTTATGACCACGTGCCTCTCTTATGAGAGCTAAAGCAGGTGCATCCACTGCCCTCCGGTCCTGGGGAAAACACTAGGGGTCTCCGCTTTACCTCTCTGTTGGCACTGGTTTCTGGAGTCCCTCACAGCCTGCTCCATCTGCACAGCTCTGCTCTTCCCACGGGCCCCCGTAGTGGTTTCCTTTTTAATCGGAGCGATGGGATCACACACACAGATCGGGAAAATGCTCAGATTTGCAGTCCTTGGTATGAATTAGTGAGTGCAGAACTCTATGTACACTGGGGTAATTTCGGTTACAGCCTTGCACTGTGACACACTGGTCAATGCGGCAGGTTACCGAGCAGTGCGCCCGGCTCTACGCAGCCTAGGGCGGAGTAAGAATGGCAAGCGGCTCTCGGGGCGCACTCGCGCCCGTCATGACCTTGGACCCCCGCTCAGTCCGCGAACGCGCGCGGCCCCACGCCAACTCCTTACTCCGCCCCGGGTTTTCCGCGCCGCCGCGGCCAACCTGCGTCGCGCGACGACGCTGGACGTGCGGGCGCTCGGCGGCGCGGCATCCCATTGGCCGGCCTCGGTAGCCCCACTGCGTGCGCCGCGCCCATTGGCTGGCGTGCCCGTCCGTCGTAGGGCCGGCGCGCGGCCGTGCGAGCTCCCGCCCTCGCAGCTCTCCTCGCCGGCCGGCGGTCTCCGCGACCGTGCTCGGCTCGCGCGGCCCACGACCGCGCCCGGGCCTCGGCCCGCTAGGGCGCCCGCGCGGATCGGCCAGGCCTCGCAGGCGATGGCGGCCGCGGCGGCGCTCTCGGGCGCGGGCGCCCCACCCGCGGGCGGCGGGGCCGGGGGCGGCGGATCCCCGCCGGGCGGCTGGGCCGTGGCGCGGCTCGAAGGCCGCGAGTTCGAGTACCTCATGAAGAAGCGTTCGGTGACCATCGGGCGCAACTCGTCGCAGGGCTCGGTGGATGTGAGCATGGGCCATTCGAGCTTCATCTCGCGGCGCCACCTGGAGATCTTCACGCCCCCGGGCGGCGGCCATAGCTCGGCCACCCCGGAACCCGCGCAGCCCCGGCCGGACGCGGGCGGCGACTTCTACCTGCGCTGTCTCGGCAAGAACGGCGTGTTCGTGGACGGGGTGTTCCAGCGGCGGGGGGCGCCGCCGCTGCAGCTGCCGCGCGTGTGAGTGGCGGGCGGGGGCTGCGGCCTGGACCTGACCCACTGTGGCTACCCACGAGCAGGGAGGGACCCTAACCCACGGCAGCCACCCCAGGGAGGGGCGGGACCTAGACCCACTACCCGTCATCAGGCAGGACTCAGAAGACCCACGCCAGCTACCCACGAGCAGGGTCAGACCCTAGACAAGACCCTCTTTCTGGTCACCATCGGGGAGGGATCCTGATCCGCTATCCAGGAGCAAGGAAGGCTAGACTCCCACCAGGACCCATTCACTACCCGTAACCAAGACCTGACTGATTGTCACCTAGCCTCGTACCGGCGCGCCACCCGGAGTATTTAACCTGCTGGCCCACTCATATCTGCCCTCATACAGCCAGGTCCCATATACCAGTATTCTAGCCCACGGCCCTTTGTCCAGTCTGTCATGGGGCTCAGAACACAGACCATCATTCCTGCCATCATCACCGATGTTGGTGGGTGGAAGTTTTATGGGTGCTCTGTGCCTAACCATCAGGGAGGAAGCACCCAAGGGAGAGATGTTAAGGAGTGTGTGGTGGAAAACTGCCTGTCTGAAACGAAGAATAGATACCTGTTAACCTTTTTTTCTTATTCATGTTTCAGTGGCAAGATATTTTGGAGGTAGTGTCTTAAGCCTAACAGTTTTTTTTCACTAGTTTTTGTAGCTTAGAAATGGAAAACTCCAAACATCTTCATGTTAAGAGCCTGTCCTGAACCTTAGAAATATGAGAAAACTGGATACTGATTTTTAAAAAAGTAATTTTTTTAAAAAGTGTCTTTAGCCAGATGTAGTGTATTCAACCTGTAATCCCAGCACCCTGCAGGCTGAGACAGTAGAAATTTGAGTTCCACGGTAGGTTAGACTGTATAGTATATTCTAGACTAGTTTGGGTTGCATGGTGAAACTCGGTCTCATAAAACAACAACAATAACAAAAAACAGAACAGAGAGTGTTGGGCTTTTAAGGAATTATCACAAGATTGCATAGAGTGACAAGGGAAACTCATAAGGAGCTGTCATCACACTACAGGACAATTTCAGTTTGGTTCTGTGGTTGGATAAACTTAGCATTTACTGTGCTTGAAAAACAACTTTGCTCTCCAGGAAATGCTAATTATTCCTCAGGGGTTTCTTTCTAGATCATTGCTAGTATACCTTTTGCCACAGACTGAAGTTTTTAATTGTTTTCAGTTTTTGGAGATAATAGTAAAAGCTGTGGTTTTAACTCAGGTTTGACGTGTGTGTGTGTGTGTGTGTGTGTGTGTGTGTGTGTGTGCACTCCATATTTCTTAGCCTAGGGAGGGTGGTCCAGCATGCGCCACTGTGCTTGGCTACAAAGCTTATTTACTTATTTTAAAAATGTTGACCGTCTCTGTAGTCAGCAGCACTTGTTGCTCTTGCAGAGGACTTAGCTTCAGTTTGCAGCATCCACATTACAGCTCAAAACCACCTGTAGCTATAGCTTTAGGCATCAGATGCCCTCTTCTGAATGCTGGGGTCACCAGGCATGCACATAGTGCACAAACATACGTGCAGGCAAATACTCATACACATGAAGTGGAATACACTTAAAATTACATCTGTTGCCAGGTGTAGTGCCACACACCTTTAATTCCAGCACTTCAGAGGCAGAGGCAGGTGGATCTCTATGAGTTCAAGGAGAGCTTGGTCTATATAGAGGGTTCCAAGCCAGCCAGGGCTAACCCTTGCCTCAAAATCACTAACTAAATAAAACAACAAGTAAAATTACATTTGTTTATGTCTGTGCCTTGCTTACATTTGCTACAGCACACACAGAGGCCAGAGGACAACTTGCTGGAGTCAGTTCTTTCCGCTGTGTGGGTCCTGGGTATCAGACTCAGATCATCAGGTGTGGCAGCATGGACCCTTTCCAGTAAGCTGTCTTGCTAGCCTACGAGTTATTTTTATTGTTATTTTAAATTTTAAATTAAATTAAAAACTTAGATCGAAACTTATGAGTATGTGTCTGTGTTGCTATGTACATGTGAGGTAGGTATCAGAGGATTCCTCATTAGCTGAAGTTAAAGGTTATGACCCATCAGACAGAGGCACTGGGAGCCAAACTTAGCTCTTTTGAAGCCTCACATGTTCTTAACTGAGGAGCCATCGCCCTGCTCCGGTATATGTGCACCACATGTGTGCCTGGTGCCTTCACGGGCCAGAAGAGGACTTTGGATTCCTTGGAGCTGGAGTTACACGGTTTTGAGCCACCATGTGGGTCCTGGGAATTGAACCTGGGTCCTTTGGAAGAACAGCCAGTGCTCTTAACCACAGAGGGTGACCACTGTGGCCACCCAAAATCTTTTTCAGTTTAGACAAATAGATACTTAAGACTGTATAATGGAAGAATTGAGCTGGGGCTGAGCCAGTTTAACTATGACAAGGTGACCTTGAACTGGAGACCTGCCTCCACCTAGGAACTGGTATAAGGTGCAGCTGGTGTGAATGCTCTTGTTGTTTTGTTTCCAAATACATCGTTTCCTTGGTAGTCTAGGTAAACTTGGCCTTGAACTCTTAGTGAGCCTCCCACACCAGCTTTTTTTTTCCCCTCTGGAGACAGGGTTTCTCTGTGTAGTCTTGCTGTCTTGGAACTTGATCAGTAGACCAGGCTGGCCTAACTCAGAGATCTTCTGCCTCTGCCTCCAAGTGCTGGGATTAAAGATGTGTGCCACTACTGCCTGGGGTCCACTAACCCCGAGTGCTGTGATCTGTAAGCTACCATGACGGACACACTCTGCTTGGAAATAGTCTTAATGCTTCTGTCCATGGCTGGCCTTGTGTTTGTTTTTGAAGACAAGGTATCTCTGTGTAGCTCTGGGGGACCTGGAACTAGCCCTGTCTATAGATCAGGCTGGCCGAGACCTCACAGAAATGTGCCTACTCTGCCCCCAGAGTGCTGGGATTAAGGGTGTGTGTGCACTGCTGTTCTACTGGTTGATCTTGTATTTAAACCATGATTTTATCCTAGTTCCACTTTTTATGTTTTCTTTTTCTTGTTTAACTTAAAACTTCAGGCTAGCTAGGTCTACAAGTGCTGCCCTGCCTAAGAAAACAAAATTCAAAGGTAATTTGGAAGGATATGAAGTACAATAGTTGTGGTTTAAAGTGTGATTAGTTCATTGAAATAGTATACGCTGGATGGATTTGGTGTGCGTATTTGGATAGGACTGTCCTGGCTTTGGTGGTAGCTGTGGTTGCAACAGTACAGAAGTGTTTGCAGAGGCTGGTGAGCCCAGTGCCCACTGTGCGTGTGTAGTTGGGACTCTATACGCATGTCAACAACAGGGACTTATGTACTTTCTTTTCTTTCTTTTTCTTTTTAGATTTATTTTATGTATCTGAGTACACTGTAGCTGTCTTCAGACAAACCAGAAGAGGGCATCTTATCCCATTACACATGCTTGTGAGCTACCATGTGGTTGCTGGGAATTGAACTCAGGACCTCTGGAAGCGCAGTCAGTGCTCCTAACCACTGACCCATCTCTCCAGCCCGGCATGTGTATTTTCAAAAACAAAATTCCACGTGATTCTACAGATCCTTGTTTTTCAGTCAAAGCGTGCAGAGCCATGTATAAGGGAAATGAGACCCTGTGACATACAAGAAGCACTGGTGCTCTTAAATTGGCATCTGTAGGGTGTCCTGAAGGTGGGCAGGTGGAAGAAACCTCCCAGCTTGGAATGAGCTATAATCCGGCACTGGAGTAAGTGGAACCCGGGTGGGGGGAGGATTTTAGGGAGTGTGCAAGGCTCTTCTGTGAGAGTTTTTCCTATATGGTATTTCATCATAGCAATAGAAAAGTACTAATACAGTCATAGAGTACAGGATCCCTTGCTGTCCAATGACTACACTTAGTGCCTAAGACTAAAGTTTTAAGAACCCAGTGGGTAGCTAGGCTGTAGTGGCACAACCTTATCCCAGCACTCAGGCAGAGGCAGGTAGGTCTCTGAGTTCAAGGCCACACAGAGAAACCCTTGTTTTGGAAAAATAAAACGGAAAAAAAGAAATCAGTGGGACCAGAAAGTTTGGGTTTGTTCCTGTTGTCTTGGTAGCAAACTTAAATATAACATCAAAATTAGCAACACTTTTTTAAAAAATACGCAAGTTTTAAAAGTCTTTTTCTTTTTAAAATATACATGTGTGAGTATGGGTCCTTCAGAGCTGGAGTTATAGGTGGTTGTGAGCTGGCGTGAGTGTTGGGAACCAAATTTAGATTTTCTCCAACAGCAGTGCATCCTCTTAATCACTGGGCTATCTGTTGTTCCAGCCCCCTACCCCCACCCCTCAAGTAAGTAGCTCATTCATGCATGCATGCATGCATGCATGTATGTTTGTATGTATGTATGTGAGGCAGTCTTTCTACATTGTCATGGAACTCACTGACTGCCGGGATTAAAGGCAAGCCCCAGCTTTATGGTTGTTTTTATACTCAAATGTCAGGGACTGGAGAGTTGGCTCAGTGGTTAAGACCACTGGCTGAAAACACCAAAAAAAAAAAAAAAAAAAAGGTCAGGCAGTGGTGGCGCACGCCTTTAATCCCAGCATTTGGGAGGCAGAGGCAGGTGGATTTCTGAGTTCCAGGACAGCCAGGGCCACACAGAGAAACCCTGTCTCAAAAAACACCAAAAAAAAAAAAAACCCCAAAAAACAAAAAAACTACTGGCTGCTCTTCCAGAGGTCCCGAGTTCAATTCTCAGCAACCACATGGTAGCTCACAACCATCTGTAATGGGATCCGTTGTCCTCTTCTGGTGTGTCTGAAGACAGCTACAGTGTACTCATATGAATCAAATAAATCTTTAAAAAAAAAAAAGAAAGAAAAAAAATGTCGGTTATATAATTTATTTTGTCTATATGAGTGTTTTGCTTTCACATGTCTGCACTGCTGGCATGCCTGGTGCCTTCAGAGGCTGGAGAGGCATTGGATGCCCTGGAACTGGGTTACAGACACTGAGAACCACCCAGGTCCTCTGCGTCCAAGCTTCCATAGTCAGAGTCTAGAGTAATAGCCGTCAGAAACAGAAAGAGTTGGTTTATTATTGCCTAAAAGTAATTTTTTAGCTGGGCAGTGGTGGCGCACGCCTGTAATTCCAGCACTTTGGGAGGCAGAGGCAGGTGGAGTTCTGAGTTCGAGGCCAGCCTGGTCTACAGAGTGAGTTCCAGGACAGCCAGGGCTATACAGAGAAACCCTGTCTCGAAAAAACCAAAAATCCAAAAAAAAAAAAAAAAAAAAGTAATTGTTTATTGAGATGGTCTTGCTGTATAGCTTAGGCCAGTGTCTAACTCTATGATTTCCCTGCCTTCTCTAGAAGTAGGATTACAGGTGTGTACCACCATGTTTTGCTGCCTCATTTATTTAATATGCAAAATAAATTATGCTTATTAAGAAAAGTGACCCCTATTCTCATCTCAGGCTGATTTAACTGGCTCTTTGCAGCGCTTCATGATGTAGCCATACTGCTCACATAGATTTTGATTTGAAGATTGTATTTAGTAGGGTCATATTTAGAGGCTTGTTCTGTAAGTCAGGGCAAACTGGAGATAGGCTGCAGGCGTTCAGTCAATGGCTTCTGCGGCTTGTCGGATGAGTGGAGAGGCTTTTAATGACTTGTCAGCCCCTAATGGGTGGACAGGACCTTGGTTCTCAGAGAACACTAGCATCAGTACGGGAGAAGTGGCCATGAAGTGGGACCGTAACTTAAAGTGTGAGGGCAGAGACAGGATGGAGAGGTACAGTAGACCTAGAAACCATGTACGTCAGCAGGTTTGCAGCAGAGACCCTGCTTGCCTGAAGGTGAAATGGCCAGAGTGAGCCGGAGACTAGCTCCCCGCTGGAGAAGACCCAAGCAGAGCTGATGGGAACACCCTCTTCCACCCCACCCCTTGCAAGGCCTGGTGTCTGTCCACTAAGGGTTACTTGAGATGACCTTACTTAGCAACTCTTGCTTAGCTGAGCAGATAAAAGCCTGGACTCAGGACCAGGATCTGGTGAAGCTACTGTCTGCACTGCTCTGCTGTGCCAGTAGTTGCCTTTCATGTCTCGCCTTCAAGCTCCGTGGTTGTGGACACCGGGGAGGCCACTCGAGTTGTCACTTCCCTATATTGAGAATTCATTGCCAGCTCGGGTTTGCTGGACACTCCAGTGGTGAGACACAGTTCCCTGCCACAGGGACCTCTATCCTTGTGTCTTTTGATGATGTTGTATTTGGTTTTTTGAAACAGGGTCTCAATATGTAGCCCTGGCTGCCCTGGAAATTGCTGTGTAGATCATAGACCATATTGGCCTGAAATTTACAGAAACCTGCCTGCCTCTGTGTCCTGAGTACTGGCCTTAAAGGTGTGTGCCATCAAACTCCCCATTTCTTTAAAGTCCTTTTCTGTGTGTGTGTGTGTGTGTGTGTTCATGTCCATGTGCCACACACATACATGGAGGTCAGAGAACAGTGGTTGGAGTCATTTCCACCATGTGGGGTCCTGACTGGCCTGTTCTCTGTTCATTGTAAAGTTTACTTGATAGTGTAGGCTGCCTTAGATTTAAGAAACTCACATTTCTAACATTTTAAAGAATTGCCTTTTGTGTGTATGTAAGCGTGGGCTCATGCATGGATGCCATTGCGTGTATATGGAGGTCAGAGTACAGTACCAGGAGCTGGTTCTCCTTTTCTCTATCTTACTAAGGTGCGCTGTCTTGTTTCTACTACTCTGTATGCTTCAGTCTGGCCTGTGAACTTCTGGGTGATTCTTCTGCCTCCGCCTCCCATCTCACCTTAGGGGGTGCTAGGATCTCAGGTGAAAGCACTGTTTTGGCTGCTGCCAAAGTGGTTAATCTGCTAAGCCATCTCCTGGCCCCCGCTTTTAAATTTTTATTGTTCATCCGTCTGTCCGCCAGTCCATCCATCCATCCATTCATCCATTTATTTCAGGACTGGGTTTCTCTGTGTAGCCTTGGCTGTTCTGAAATTCTGTAGACCAGGATGGCCCCAAATTTAGAGAGATACCCCTGCCTCTGCCTCCAGAGTGCTGGGGATTAAAGATTTACACCATCACCACCAGCCTTGCAGCAGTTTTTAAAAGAAAACATTTATTTGCCTTGTGTGTGTGTGTGTGCGTGTGCGTGTGCGTGTGCGTGTGCGTGTGCGTGTGTGTGTGTGTGTGTGTGTGTGTGTGTGTGTGCGCGTGCGTGCGTGCGCGCGCACTTGTTCACTGGAGCGTGTATCCATCATCCACCCATCCCATGCATGAGCAGTTAGTACAATTTGTAGAAATCTTCCTACCACGTAGGCTCTGGGGATGGAACTCAGGTCAGCAGGCTCCATGTCGGGGGCCTTTTCTTTTTTTAACTTTGAGACCACTCTCTTTACTTTATCCCTGGCTCTGACTATCCTGGAACTCACTTGGTAGACCACTCTAGCCTTGAACTCACAGAGATCTGCTTGGCTCTGCCTCCCAAATGCTGGGATGAAACTTGGCATTACCACACCCCGCCAGTTTTTATTTAACATGTTTTGAGATACAAGCCTGTGTCCTGTTACTTGGATAGTCCTTTGCATAGCCCTTGGCTGACAGCAGGGACTGGGTCCTGGATAGCTGGTACCTGCATTCCCGCATACTTAACCTTTCTAGTTCTGTTCCCTCAGGGTTGGGATAAGTGTCTGCATCACAACATAGTTGTATTGTGTTTGTGTCCCAGATGGGATGCAAACCTGACACCATATTTGTTTTGATTATCACAGACCTGAGCTTAGTGCTTGGCACTTGGTCCTGAGGGGCCGCGAGCACACAGAGGGACACCACTGTTGTCTCTGTCCTTTTGCTTCTGTCTGTCCTGTCTTCCAGTTTAGCAGCACTGTGGATCCAGAGAGCAGGGAAAATAGAGGCCTGGCATGTGTCGCATCAGCTTTGAGAGCTGCTGTTCACTAGCCTTACACCTTCAGCAATGTTTATTTATTTTACATGCATAGGATGTTTCGCATACGCACATATGTGTATACCAGACAACTGACTTGTGCCCACAGTGGATAGAAGGGACTTTGGAGTCCCTGGGACTGGAGTTAGAAATGTTTGTGAACTGCCATGTGGGTGCTAGGAATTGAATCTTCCTTTGGAAGAACAACCAGTGCTCTTAAGTGCTGATCTATCTCTCCAGTACTGTTTTTCTTTTTTAAACTTGTTTTCATTTAATTTTACAGGTTACTCCTGTTAGCGGAGAAAGGAGTTACTGGGTTTTAAATTGCACTGCTCTATTCTTTAGAGAGAAAACAGCAGTTTCTAGTTGTCTCTTTGGCTGGCTGGCTGGCTGGCTGGCTGGCTGGCTGGCTGGCTGGCTGGCTGGCTGGCTGGTTGGCTGGCTGGCTAGCTGGCTGGTTGGTTGGTTGGTTGGTTGGTTGGTTGGTTGGTTGGTTGGTTTGACTTTTGAGATGGGATCTCTCTCTGGGTTGCTCAGGCTGGCTTTGAATTTGTAATGATCATTCTGCATCTACTTCTCGAGTACTGGGATTACGGGCAAGTGCCATCCTGCCTGGTTCTGATTGTCTTTCTAGAAGATAGGAATGGTCATAAGCATTTTACCCCTGCTTGCTAGATCCTGGTTCTCCCAGGACAATGTCAGGAAGATGTGGAACTGCCCATGGAGGGATCTTGTGTTAGTGTTCCCACCCTGATGTCAGACAATCTTGCAGGATGACCATTGGTGAAGAGGCACACTGCTGCTCCACAGGGTGAATGGAGATACCATAATTCTGGCACTGGTTTGCTGGAGGTTGGAAGTGCAAAGGAGGTCAGCAGGACTGTCACAGCAGTCACTGTCCTCAGGTCTGTAATCCTCGGATCTGGGGTAGTCTTTCCATAAGGACAAAATGAGCGTTCTCTCCTTTGTCTCTTACTGGCCTTGGGGCTTCTAAGTTCCCGGTTTCCTTCCCCTTAGTTTAGTACTTAGGTGTCTCTCCAGTTTCCATTATGAAATGCTGCTTTCTCCACTTTTACTTTGTGAGCCACTTTCCTGTTTCACAGTAGGTGGAGAATCAGTACTTATTCCCAGTAGAATCTGGAATCTGGTCGGATAGTGCTGTGATTGTCTTCCTTGGCTTCTGTTAGTCTCTGAGTTGCATTTTATTTGTATTTTTTAAATTCATCTTTATGTTTATACATACTTGAGACCCAGGAGGAGGAGTGTGCATTTGGAACTGAGCTCTTTAAGCTTTGAAAGCCATCCATTGTTTTCCAGGTGGCATAGCAGCTTAGGGTACCGGAAGAGTGGTTGGAAACACTGCTCTCTAGAACAGCCTGGCAGCAGCCCCTTGCACTGCCTAGTTTAGAGAGCAAGCGGGCTTCCTTGCTACCCATGGTGCACTGGGATATGTTGTCATCAGCATCTTTCTCTAATTCCTCTTCTCACACAGTTTTTCCCTGCTGGTGTTCCAGAGTCGGCACCAAGTCCCAGACAGCCCTTGATCCTAGAAATGGCCCAGCATAGTTGCTGCTCCAGTTGGTGTTTGTGCGTTGACTGCTGGGTTAACATTGATCTTCCGCAAACATGTTTAGGTGACGGTAGACTAGGATGGGACTCTAGCCGGATGTGGCTCCCTCATTTGTTCTCCCCACGGTCTAGAAGGGTCCTTTGGATCCCCAGTTGCAGAAGCACAGCCCTATTACTTTCTTTTGTGAACCTAATAATATGTGCTCACACTTTGTACTGCAAGCTTTGAATATCATTTCCTTTTGTGTAGGTGTGTGCACATGCATATAGGTGTGTGCACATGCATGTAGGTGTGTGCACATGCATGTAGGTGTGTGCACATGCATGTAGGTGTGTGCACATGCATGTAGGTGTGTGCACATGCATGTAGGGGCCAGAGGCCAGCCTTGGGCATTGTTCCTTAGAAGCTGCAACTGTATTTTCTCTCATTGGTGCCTTGTTTTCTCTCCCTAGTGCTGGAATTAAAAATGCTTGCCACTACATCTGGCTTTTTCCATGTCGTAGCTGGGTGGGTGATGGTGTTGAACTCGGGACCTCACGCATGTGTGGGCAGAGGATCCTTTCCTGAACTCTGGCACCTCCACTTTTTTTTAATTTTTTTTTTTATTATTATCAAAACTCAATTTTTAGAAACCATATGTACTGGATAGTTTTATGTCAAGTTGACACAAGCTAAAGTCATCTAAGAGGAGGGACTCTCAGTTAAGAAAACGCCTCCATGAGATTGTACTGTAGGCAAGACTATAGGACATTTTCTTAATTAGTGATTGATGGGTGGAGCAATTGCTGGGCTTGTGGTCCTGGGTTCTGTAAGAAAGCAGGCTGAGCAAGCCTTGAGGAGCAAGCCAGTAAGCAGCACCCTGCTGCGGGTTCCTGCCCGCGTGAGTGTCTGTGCTGACTTCTTGCTCTGATGGTGAACTGTGATGTGGAAGCATAACCCAAATAAATCCTTCCTTTCCCAAGTTGTGGTCGTGGTGTCTCATCACAGCAACAATAACCCTAACTAGGACTTCATAAAACCTAGTACTGTAACACATAACCATACTACCCAGTGTTCATTCATTCTGTCTCTCATTCTCCTGTTCTCCCTCCCTCCCCCTTTCCCCTCTCCCCTCCTCCTCTCTGCCTACCCTTCCCTCCCTCTTTGAGGCAGGGTCTTACTACACATAGCTTTGGTTGGCCCGTAACACAGACGATGCTAGCTAGCCTCAGATGCAGAGATTTTAGGCCTCTACCGCCTAGGTATAGGCACCATACAGCGCCAATGTCCTCTTAAATTTTGTCTCACAGCCTAGACTTCCTGAGACTTGTTGGTACTTCTTGGGTTAAATAAGAAAGTAAACATGTACTGAAGTTCAGATTCCAGACATTTCTCAGAAATCACAAGCATTAAACTAGCAAAAGATTGTTCATACCCCAAAGATTATTGATTAATTAAATTAAGAAAGGCTCAGAACTCTTTGTATGCATAAATTAACCCCAAATAATTGTGTCTTCTGTCCTAGTAGAGTAGCATGGTTCACATGTGTTAGCTAACCAGCAACAAAGAGTGGATTAAATTCAGTTCCAAACTGACTTTGATAACCCTTCTTTCTCATTTTGTATTCTCCAAATGACTCCATTCACATAGTCACAGCTGGAGGCACATTTGAGGGTCACTCTCCCCCAGTGTGAACTCCCTTGACACCTTAGTTCCTTCAGACTGGGTTTGGGAGAGACATCTCAGTTTTGCCCCCACAAGAGCATCTGACTTCTGCCCTGGCTTCTTGCTTGATCCTCTCTCTCCTGTTGATGCATGGTCAGGCCTTCAGGTAGAGGGGAAGGACCTGACCTGGGTCCTAGAGCTGGGACATGAGTCCTGAAGATCCTTTGTCAACAGTTCTAAGCAGACTGGATGAGAGCCTGGTGAATCTTTTGGGGGAATTTTCTTAGTAGAAAATCTGAAAAGACTCTAAGGTCAAGGTTGAGTTAAACATTGTAGTAGTTACATCGAAGCCTCAAATTGTGGTTCCATAGTAACTTAGAAAAAATTATTACAGTTTTGAAATAACCTAAAATCCCAAACTCCAACAAGTGGTTGGGTTTTGTTTGGTGAGTGTTTATATAAATGGTACCTGACTAGAGTCCTGACAGCTCTCAGCAGAATATGCTTTTTTTTTTCTTTCTTCTTTCTTTTTTTTTTTTTTTTTTTTGGTTTTTTGTATTTGTTTTGTTTCGATACAGGATTTCTCTGTATAGCCCTGGCTATCCTGGAACTCACTCTGTAGACCAGGCTGGCCTTGAACTCACACTTCCGCCTGCCTCTGCCTCCCAGAGTGCTGGGATTACAGGCATGTGCCTACTGTCCGGCTGAATATGCCTCTTCTGAACCTGGAGAAGGAGCCCAGAAGTGTCCAGGCCCTGTGGGGGACCAAATATCAAGCTAACAAGATTCTTCATATTCAAAAGAGTATAAAAAATTAATTTAAAAAGAGCAGACTCCTCTGTGCAATTCCCCTCTATGTTCTGAATGGTGGATGCTCTGTCCCAAGGCTAAGGTCAATTGTTTGTCCTTTGGGCGTTTGACTTTAGCTTGACATGGTCTTCTAGACACATTTATATGGTTAATAAGGGTTGGGCCGACCCTGGTTGGGGTTTTGTTTTGTTCTTTAATGGGAATTCTCCTTTTGCTACCCTGGTTTACTGGTTGAATATGCATTAGAGTTGCCATAGCCATTCTAAGTAATAGTTATCCAAGATACTGAGACTCACTCGGCTGCAGTGCCAAAGCTCGTCTCCTCATTCTTTCTTAAACAGGTTATAAGCAGGTTTGTTAGAGACAACTAGAAGAGATGTAAAAATGCTATGCTTTTTGCCATTTCTAAACTGTTAGAGGGATCGTTTTCATGGCAGTCTGAACTTGGTGTAGAAATATGAGGCTTAGAGGTTAGCTGTCCATCCTGGCTTTTTAGTAAGTGTCTACTATTCCGACTCTTCTGGGTATATCCTAAATACATCTAAATAACCATTCTATGGCCAGATGACTCCTCTTCTGGTTCTCTTAGGACTTCGACCTGTCACCACCCCTAGGTCAAGAGACTTAATAGGGTTTAGGTATTTGCTAGTGAATTGTTCCATGAAGGCTTTTCTTTTTTGGGGGTGGGGGGTGGGGGAGTGTTTCTTTTTCTTTTTCTTTTTTTTTTTTTTTTGTTTGTTTGTTTTTGTTTTTTTTTCGAGACAGGGTTTCTCTGTGTAGCCCTGGCTGTCCTGGAACTCACTCTGTAGACCAGGATGGCCTCGAACTCAGAAATCCACCTGCCTCTGCCTCCCATGTACTAGGATTAAAAGCGTGTGCCACTACTGCCCGCCCCCAGATTTTATTCTATTTGTTTGTTTTGGAGATAGGAACTCACTGTGTAGCCCAGGCTAGCCTTGACCTTTCAGTGATCCTCCTGCCTCAGCTTCCCAAGTATTGGGTCTGCAGAAATGATCCACCATGTTTTGCTAGGAAAATTGTTTAAAGTTTTTGTGTAGTAAGTCCAGGATCTGGTCTTTCTTCAGGACTGGACTCTGTTGTCGTACTGCTCTTGTTTGTGTGTGGGTGTGTATGTTAGAGGTCCCAGGGCCTAACATGTGTTAAGCTTATGGTCTAGCACCAAGCACTATACATAAATCTTTGTGTGCTCCTTTGGTGAGTCACTTCTGTTTCTTTATATAACTTAGGATTTTTGTTGTGCTGAAAACTGGTAGCTTTGGAAATCAAGGTCACCTTGTGGTTTTTTGGGGGTTTTGGGGGTTTGTTGGGGGTTTTGTGGGTTTGTTGGGAGCCTTTCATTTAGTAACTGAGGTGTTTGTTCCTTAGCCAGTGTAGCAAGTGTCCAGCTGTTCCTGAGAGATTTCCTGAAAGCAAGCAGTCTTCCCAGCCTCGGCCTGGTCTCTGACTAGGCCCACCCTCATCTTGTACTTGGACTTTGGAGCAGCCCAAGTTGCTCATTTTTATTCTAGTGGATCCTGGTACTTCTGAAGGTCTTGATTCCCAGAGAAGCTCACCATGCCCTTGCCTCAGGGTACATTTTGTTTCTGAACTAAATTTATTTGAGTAAAGCAATGAGGGCTGTTGATTGGGTCAGATGGCTTCTTAGTGTTGCTTCTTTGTTAATTGTCTGAGCAGGCGTACACAACAGATTTTAGAGACACCTCAGCCACTGCAGGTAAACTGTCTTTGAAGTCTTTTTTTTCCCATGATAAAATAATATTTGTTTTTAAAAATGTGGGTTCATTGTCTGGTGGGATTATAAGAAATGAAACCAATTTGGGCCAGTAATATGGCTCATTGGATAGCAGTGGTTACTGGTAAACCTGAGGGTCTGAGTTCTAAGTTCAGCCTTCTGAACCTATATAGCAGAAAGGGAGAACCAGCTCTCATACTATGGTGGGCACTACCTGCCCCAAATAAATTAAAATGTGAAAAAAAATTAGCCTAATAAAATTTCTAGCAAAGAGTTAATTACTGTGAAGATTAGATTTTCTTTGTGTGGGTTAATATTGTTCATCAGAATCTGAAGTTTGTAGACAATTTAAGACTTTATAGGGCGTAAACTTGTTTTCTTGTATTTTTTTTTTTTTTTTGGTTTGTGAGTGCGTTTGTTTGTTTTAAATGCGAGCTGTCTCTAGTACCTCATTTTGACAGGGTTCATAATTTTGTTTCTCTTGGATTTAAGGTGAATGGAAGATGTTTCTTTTCTTTTCTTTTCTTTTCTTTTTTTTTCTTTTCTTTTCTTTCTTTCTGATTTTTTTTTTGTTTGTTTGTTTGTTTGTTTGTTTTTTCCGAGACAGGGTTTCTCTGTGTGTAGCCCTGGCTGTCCTGGAACTCACTTTGTAGAACAGGCTGGCCTTAAACTCAGAAATCTGCCTGCCTCTGCCTCCCAAGTGCTGGGATTAAAGGCGTGCACCACCCAGGAGGGGGGGGGGGATGTTTCTTATCTTGCTGTGGGAGGTGAGGGGAGCCTGGTTTACTGTCCCATTTGCCTTTATACCGTTGGTAGATTTTCTGTACTAAGCAAACACCGGCTTCTTCTCTGGTCTACTTTTTTGGACCTGAATGATGTTATGGGTTTGGATGATGAGGTACCTACTTGACTCTTAGGACATTGCTAGAAATCTCGCCATGTAACTAACCCTGGTCTTAGTATCATCTCATAAAAATGATGGTTGTGTGATACATAGGGTGGGGGGGTTGAAACCTGTCAAGTGATCAGTAGATCATAGAATCCGTTCATGAGGCTAAAGTTGGCATATAGTCGGAGGTTGCACCTTGGGAGATAGGATTAAAAAAAGTTAAATGCCATTTCCTGTTGTCAAAGTTTTATGTGAGTACACTATAGCTATCTTCAGACACACCAGAAGAGGGCATCAGATCCCATTACAGGTTGTGAGCCACCATGTGGTTGCTGGGAATTGAACTTGGGACCTGGAAGAGCAGTCAGTGCTCTTAACCACTGAGCCATCTCTCCAGCCCTCTGTTGTCAAATTAATCCGTAAGTCGGTAACTGATGAACTTCTTTTAGACTGTGGTTTTGTTTGTTCATATTGTGGAACTTGGCAAAGGAAGGGATGGAACTTAGGTCTTTATATTCCTTGGGAAAACAGAGCCAATTGAGCTGTTTTGGCCCTAGAATGGATTTTTTAAAATATACTTATTTTTATTTTATGTACATTGGAATTTTGCCTGCATGTGTGAGGGAGTTGGATCCCCTTAGATAGGAGTTACAAATGGTTATGAGCTGCTATGTGTATGCTGAGAATTGAACCTGGGTCCTCTGGAAGGGGAGCCAAGTGCTCTTAACTGCTGAGCCATCTTCCTAGCTTGAGAATGGAATTTTAAAGCAGCTTTAGGAATTGGAAATAAGAGATGTTTGGTTACCTTAACTTCCCTATTGGCCACCGCCCCATCCCCCTCCTCCCTCCTCCTCCCCTTCTTCTTCCTCCTCCCCCATCCCCCTTCTTCTTAGTGGTCTCTTTTGTTCTTGTTGTCCTGTAGCTGACCCACTACACATTTGTGTAGAACCGCTCCTACCCTGAGCTGTGCACCCTGGCCTGGACGCCCTCCTCCTACTCATGTTACTTACTCTGGCCGCTTGGACCCTCGTGTGTTTCTCCTTGAGTGTTGTTCCTTCTCTCTTCTGGACTTGCTCTGCTGTGGCCTCATGCCCACCCTTGGGCCCAAGATGGCTGCCACCCCTCTTCCTCTGCATACCATTTTCTCCATTACTCGCCCACCCCCTGCTGCCTCAGGGTTTCTTTTCCTGTATGACCAGGCACCAGGGTTCCAGCCCAAGTCTTTTCTCAGTTTTTTTCTTCGTGCTGTTGAGGGAAGGGGTCATCTTAGTAAATACATCTCAAGTTTGTATCTGAGATAGTTTCATGTTCACTACTGCGGTTGACAGCAGAGACTTTCTAATGAGCATGTGCAGACTTCCTAGTGCATTGCACTTGGTCTTGCTGAGTGTGAAACCCATTGTTCTGAAGAGCAGTGGCCACCTTCTAGGCTACTGAACTTTACATATTTTTCTTACTCAGAGGAACCCATGCTGGGTGTGTTTGGCATGGAAGGATCTGCATGTGACTCCTTAGATGGTCTTTTGAGAGTCTTAAAGCTCTAGAGTTTGTTGCAGCCTGAGCGTATTTCTTTGTGCAGCATGCATTGTCTCAGCTCTGTTTGCTTTGTTCATGTGTGTGTGGCGGGTGAAGCTTTTCTAGAGAGTGGGGTTGGGTAAGAATAAAGGGCTTGTTGAATAAAGATGTAAGTGATTCTAAGAGCGTTTAGAATTAGGGTTCTCAATGATAATTTACACTTCTCAATTTATGATCTTGTATTTTTTATAAATTAATAGAGATGGTGACAATCAGATATGACTCCTCAAAGAAAATGTAAATTTTAAGTGTGTTTTGCTCACATGCATGTATTGTTTGGGTGGTGCAGTTGAAACCATAAAGAGATGCTGGGTGTTGGTTTTCTGCGCAAAAGGTCCGTCTGCCTACTCTGCGACACAGGTTACCTGTCTGCCCGCCGCGAGTGCGGGCCGAGGAAAGAAGAGGAGAAAGAGAGAAAAGAAAAGAGAATGGGGGGGGGGGCACTGCCCGGTTATATACGGGTGATGATGTAATTACAGGTAAAGGTGGCCATGGAATTCTGGGTATACAGCGGCTGTTGCCTTGGCAACAGTCCTATATATTGTCTTAATTGTCACTTGTATGACGTCACAAGCCTTGCAGGTCTCTACACTGGGTTGGGGGGGTGGTCCTCAGTAAGTGCTTTTAACTGCTGAGCCTTCTTTCAGCCATGTTTGCTTATTTTTTAAGATAGAGTCTTATGCAGTCTAGGCTGGCCTTGAGCTCAAGTAGTTGAGGATGGCCTTGAACTCCTTTTCCTCCTGTCCTCCCCAGTGCTGTGATTATATGAGTTATGCTTTGAAAACAAGTGATTCTATTAATGACTGTATTCTGAAAGCACATGTTCCTCTCTGATCTGGATGTCAAGAACTGGGGTTGATGTGGGGTCAGAAAAGGAAGCTGCACTGGTATTAGCTTTGTATTGCCTTTATTTTGCTATGGGTACTAGGAATCTAAGCTCAGATCCTCATGCTTACACGCCCCTTTGTCTTTGAATGCAAGAGGTTGTTGTTGTTGTGGTTGTTGTTGCTCTTGCTCTTGCTGTGTTTCTTTTTACCCAGAAGGAATTGACAGCAGCTAAACTTTAGTTTTTAGTGACAGGGCCTCGTCTTGTAGCTCAGGCATTCCTCTTGCCACACAGTTGTGGTTGTGTGCAGTCATGTAGTCTTTGAGCCCCTGCCAGTCTGACTTCAGTGTCTTCATAGTGGCTCCCAAGTGTCACCTTCCAGACAGGTTCCCCTTGATACTTTCAAGTCTGTTTCCAGGAATTGTTAGATAAGACTGAACATATTGTCAAAGCATTTGAAATGTCCTTTCTTGGGGAGAGAGGGGTTTTGGAGATGGGGTTCTCTGTGTAGCCCAGGCTGTCCTGGAGCTCACTCTGTAGACTAGGCTGCCCTAAAACTCAGAGATCCACCTGCTTCTGCCTCCTTAGTGCTGGGAGTAAACTGTGTGCCACCACTCTCTGCCTGAAATGTTCTTCTTAACAGATGTTTTCTGCACGGTCACAGGTTCAGTGTGTTAAGTAAAGGGTAAGGACATTTCCTTATTGTCTCTGCTAGTGATTAAGGGTCCTATAAACTATGAGTCCAGATTCTGCTTAACTAGACAGGCAGCAGCTAGGTACCTTTTTGTCTGGTGGTGTGTGACCCTCTGCTGCTGGCTGGCCAATAGAGGGCAGGAGTTAACAGGTTGCTTCTTTGCTTCTCTAGATAATTTTTGGTCTTCTGGGGATACTTACTGTCTATTATATCAGTAGAAATACTTATTAGTGTCTAAGGCAGCAGCTTAGTGAACTTCTTCCTTTCCTTATAAACATCTGATTCACCTCTTCAACCAATCAGGGTATTTTAGAGAAATCCTTTGAGAAGCGGTACTGTGTTAGGTATGATACTTGCAGGGTCCCATTGGAAACCTCCTGGTCTGTGTGGCGGACACTGTGGGCTGTATCCAGGTCTGTGTGGGGTACACTGTGTGGGCTGTATCCAGGTCTGTGTGGGGTACACTGTGGGCTGTATCCAGGTCTGTGGGGGGGGGACACTGTGGGCTGTATCCAGGTCTGTGGGGGGGACACTGTGTGGGCTGTATCCAGGTCTGTGTGGGGGACACTGTGTGGGCTGTATCCAGGTCTGTGTGGGGTACACTGTGTGGGCTGTATCCAGGTCTGTGGGGGGGGGGGACACTGTGGGCTGTATCCAGGTCTGTGGGGGGGACACTGTGGGCTGTATCCAGGTCTGTGTGGGGTACACTGTGTGGGCTGTATCCAGGTCTGTGGGGGGGGGACACTGTGGGCTGTATCCAGGTCTGTGGGGGGGGACACTGTGTGGGCTGTATCCAGGTCTGTGTGGGGGACACTGTGTGGGCTGTATCCAGGTCTGTGGGGGGGACACCGTGGGCTGTATCCAGGTCTGTGTGGGCGACACTGTGTGGGCTGTATGCGATTCAGCACTCCCTCTACCTTGTGATCCAGAGTCTTAGACTTCTGAGGCAAAACACAAGGTTGTGCTCACAAAGTGGGGCAGTTGAAGGCTATAATTAACTCTTCGTCGGTACAGGTCAGAATGGGCTGCCGGGGGATTTGAGATTAGATTTTCAGAACCTTTGCTTTTGGAATTTGGAGAAGGGACTGTAGACCTTCAAAGCAAGCCCCCCCCACCCCACCCCCCCCGTAGGACAGGAAGAGCAAGAAGTAGCTTGGAGTCCTGCTCTCGCTCCCTTCCAGGGTCCTCCTTTCCTCCTTGGAGAGAGCTGGTGTCCCGCCACAGCCTGTGGACTCGTCCTCTTCCTGATGAACCAGTTCTGAGTCACAGAGCTGCTTACCTGTGCCACCTTTCTCACTTGAACATTTCTCTAATCCCCCTTGAATCACTAGGAAATCAATTGTTACATGATTGTCATTGCTTCTGCCGCTCCTGTGTCCAGTTAGGACACAGCTTAGATTAGCATCCCTCTTCACTGTCATCCCCCACACTGAAGAAGGTGCCTCCTTCTCAGCTCTCAAACTGTCCCAAATTCTAAGCCGGAGATTGGGCGTCTTTCCTTTTGAATGCATGTGGAATAAAGAATGGACCCCGAGGCGAAGGAATTTGAAAGGTATGCTTATAAAAGCAGTCTTTTTTTTTTTTTAAAGCAAAACTGGGTCATTTTGTTTTTGTAAAGATCTTAAGAATGTGTATGTAGTAAAACTTACTCTACAGATGAACATGTGAAATAGTTTTATTTGGAGCTATTATTGCTGCTGTGATTATTCCCAAGTACGTTTCTTTAAGTTTGTGAGAAAAGGTCTTAGGTAGCCCAGGCTGACCTAGAACATATGTAGCTGAGGATGACTTTGAACTCCTGGTCCTCCTGCTTCACTCTCAGGACTGTCATGATTAAAGGCACCACCATACCTAGACTTTTGGATACTGTTGGATAGATTTTTGAAAATGTGTTATATGTGTACCCGTATGTTTATAGAGATTTTTACCATTCCCTCCCAGACTTTTGTGGGTCTTTGTGACTTAAGGATCTTTTCGTGTGCTTATTAGCTATTCTGGCGACATTTTTTGGTTTTTTGAGACAGGGTTTCTCTGTGTAGCCCTGGCTGTTGTCCTGGAACTCACTCTGTAGACCAGGCTGGCCTCGAACTCAGAAATCCGCCTGCCTCTGCCTCCCAAGTGCTGAGATTACAGGCATGAGCCACCACACCTGGCTTCTGGCGACATTTTTAAGACAGCCCTCTTGAGTTGAGGTGTGGTGTAAAGTCTTGCAGTACAAGGTATCGAGGTGGGCTTGTATCATTTGTCACTGCAGGTGCCTAAGTGGTAGAGGACAATTTCGTTATCAGGAGTCTTGTTAATGGAATACTTTACCCAAAGTCAAATGTGTACTTATCAGCTTTATTAGCGATTGCTTAAAACACTATTCTCTCCAGTGTGTCACTTCCGAGTTGATGTGTGTGCACCTTACACTGCACAGTTATATGTGCACACACTAAACTGTAGTCTGACTTTTTGACATTTTAGGGGGAAAGGACACTACTGTTGGGTTTTGATTTTCTTTTTTTCCTCTTTTTTATTTATTTCTTCTGGGGAGGGGATTTTTTCCCCCCCAAGACAAGGTTTCTATGTGTAGCACTGGCTGTCCTGGAACTCACTATGTAGACCAGGCTGGCCTCTAACTCAGAAATCCATCTGCCTCTGCCTCCTAAGTACTGGGAGTAAAGGCGTGCACCACCACTGCCCGGCTAGGTTTTGATTTTCTTTTTTCTTTTCTTTTTTCTTTTGAGACAGGGTTTCTCTGTGTAGCCCTGGCTGCCCTGGAACTCATTCTGTAGACCAAGGCTGGCCTGGAACTCAGAAATCCACCTGCCTCTGCCTCCCAAGTGCTGGGATTAAAGGCGTGTGCCACCACCGCCTGGCTTGATTTTTATTATTTATTTATCTATTTATTTTTAGGGGTTTTTTTTGTTTTGTTTTGTTTTGTTTTTTGGATTTGGTTTTTTTGAGACAGGGTTTCTCTGTATAGCCCTGGCTGTCCTGGAACTCACTCTGTAGACCAGGCTGGCCTCGAACTCAGAGATTCACCTGCCTCTGCCTCCCAGAGTGCTGGGATTACAGGCGTGCGCCACCACCGCCTGGCTTGATTTTCATTTTTAAGTTAGTTATTATTGTATGTTGGTAGTGTGCACACTTGCCACATAATACGTGATGGGGTCAGGGGACAGCTCTCCGGAGCCTGTTCTTTACTGCCTTGGTTCTCAGGTGATCTGGCCCACATGGCAGAAAGCTGTCTGTCTTGCCAGCCCCTGCTATTTTTAAGTAAGCTTTCTTGAAGTATGCTTTATGGAGAACAGAACAAGCCTGACCTAAAGGAGCCTTTTAGAGTTTGGCTGATGCCCATGCACACCCTGGCAGTCCTATCTCAGTCTGGAGAGCAGAGTACTAGATTTGCCCTCAGGGTTGTAGGCTTCATCTTCCTGAGGGAATCCAGGCAGCCATACTGTGATCTCCTAGAAAGAGGATGAGTTGGAGTTGTCAGGATTTCATTAAGTGCAGTCAGTGGATCAAACTCAGAGCTTGGCTTTTCTCTGAATGGTGTTTGTAGCTATGTCTGCGCATGAGCAGTTGGCTCTCCAGTTGCTGAGTGGCAGTCTGGGGCACGAGTGAACTTCTGCGCATCTGTTCTCTGTTGCTGGATGTCTGCTACGATGCGGCGAGCTGCTGTCTGTTCTGCCATTCTTCCCATTGAGGCAAGAGCTAGACATACACTCTGCCACTGAGCTGACTGGGCTTTTCCCTGCCGTTTTATTCTTTATTTTGCGATAGGGTTTTACTCTATAGCCAGGCAGGCCTTGAGATTGGGATCCTCTTTGGTCTCTGCTTTCTGCATAGCTGGCACTACCACTGCACCACTACTGAGCCAGCCTTTCCAACAGCAAACTGTCACAGAATAGTGGGCGGAGAGCTCTTTTCAGTCTTTGTTAATAAATTAGGGGACAGTTGGGACAAACGTCAAGACAGAATTGTCTGTGTAAAGAAACTAAGATGAAGCCGGGCGTGGTGGTGCACGCCTGTAATTCCAGCACTTGGGAGGCAGAGGCAGGCGGATTTCTGAGTTCTTGAGGCCAGCCTGGTCTACAGAGTGAGTTCCAGGATAGCCAGGGCTACACAGAGAAACCCTGTCTCGAGCCTCCCCCCACCCCAAATAAAAGAAACTCAGATGAGTGACTCAGCCTGTTATCACAAGCCTCCAGGATCCAGCTCATGAGAGTCCAAATCAAGGTTTCCTGGTAGGTGTGCACAGAATGTGTCCATCTGTGGAAATGTATTACCACTAATGTTTTCATTCATTTTGTGAATAGCTAAGGGCCACTAATATTACCAAGTTCAGTGTTTACTGACTGACTGACTGACTAGCATAGCTGGCAGTGAAAGTAAACGTGGGTTCACTGCAAGTGCGCACTCTCTCTCTGGCTGGCTCTCTCTCGCTCTCGCTCTCGTTCCCTCTCCCTCTTTGTCTTGTGCACACTCTTTCTTTTTCCCTCTAGCCTAGGAAGAGGAATTTTTTCCTCTTTAAAAATGTACCTCTGTTTTGTTTTTTAGAGACAGGGTTCATGTAGCTAAGGCTGACTTTAAACTGGTAATTCTGCCTCCACTTCTGAAGTGCTGGGAGTACAGATGTTCATTATCACACCAGCTCAGAATTGAAGTTTAAGAAAGTATTTAGGGGGCTAGAGAGATGACTCAACAGTTAAAGGCATAGGCTGCTCTTGCAGGGGATGCAGATTGAATTCCCAGTGACCTGGGGGGGAGGGGGAGGATGGAACTATCTGTAATTGAAGTTTCAGGAGATATGATCCTGCTTCTGACCTCCATGGATACCAGGCATTCACCAGATACACCGACATACATGCAAGCAATATGCCCATTCACATATTAGAGGGGGAGAGAGATTTAATATAGGTGTAATTATAGGGATTAGAACCAGGGAAGAAACCAGGAGTGGTTCCACACACCTTTTTTAAAGATTTATTTATTATTATATGTAAGTACACTGTAGCTGTCTTCAGACACACCAGAAGAAGGCATCAGATCTCATACGGATGGTTGTGAGCCATTATGTGGTTGCTGGGGTTTGAACTCAGGACCTTCAGAAGAGCAGTCAGTGCTCTTAACCACTGAGCCAACCCTCCACACACCTTTAATCCTAGCATTCAGAGGTCAAGGCAGAGGCATGAGGATCTCTGTGAGTTCAAGGACAGTCTGGTCCACATAGGATTTCAGGACAGTGGACTGCATAGTGAGACACTGGTTTGAAAGGGGAAAAAAGAGACAGGGAGATAAGATTCCCAGCCATAACATTGTTTTGGGGTTTGCGAGGAATCTGAACTCAGGAGACCCGAAGATTATGGGTGTCAGTATGAAAGAGATAAGAGAGAAGGAATTGGTCTCAAGGCCTGAAATACAGGAAAATAGAACCACTTGGGAGTTTGTGAGGAAACTACAAAACAGGCTGATGTTTCTCAGAGGAAAGACAGTTGTCCCCTTACTGCAGGGGAGAGGGATTGGTTCCAAGAAACCTATTGGGAATGCTATTTTGAAAACTGATTGATGAATCAATTGAGCTTGTTTTGTATAGAGACATCTCTAATTTTAAACTGCCTTTCTACTTAGAGACTGTTTAAGCGTGATTGATTTCAATGGGGCTGTATGTTAGCGTAAAGGTCTGGTTTGTATTTAAACATAGATGTTGGAGCCTTAGGCCTCAGCTCCGTGCTCCAGACTTGGGAAACCTTGTCAGTCAATACAGGAGTCGGTAGAGGCATGTCGATGGATGCCCTGCCGAAAATGTTAGAAGTGTGACCTTTGTTTAAGTAACAGAAGCTAAGCTCGCTCTTAGCCCTTGCTGGGGACACACCCAGCAGACATTGGGTTTTCTTTTTCCTTTCTTTTCTAATGGCTGCTCTGAGTACTGTTTCTGTCTGTGTGTCTTTCTGTCTCTGTCACATTCTCTGTCACTCTCTTCTGTTATTTGGGGTGAAGGTGGGGTGTTTCATGTAGCCCAGGTTGCCCTTAAACTTGCTATTTAGCTAGAACTGGTCTTGAAGGTCTACTCCTACCTCCCGAGTGCCTGGGTTCACAGGTGTGTGCCATAGGCTAATGTCATGTGAAATTCCCTAATTGTGGTTTTGCTCATTAAATGCCTTGGTATACATGGCGGGTGGTTTTTGAAGTGGAAAGGGCCTATGTCCTCTGGGAAGCTCAAGTGTCTGGTGGTCGCAGACATGAATTGACTGTCGGGTTCTGTTTTCCAGGTGCACTTTCAGGTTTCCGAGCACAAATATCAAGATAACGTTCACAGCCCTATCCAGTGAGAAAAGAGAGCAGCCGGAAGCGCCCGAGTCGCCCGTGAAGCCCGTGCAGCCACACATCTCCCCCCTGACCATCAACATTCCAGACACGATGGCCCACCTCATCAGCCCCCTCCCCTCCCCCACAGGAACCATCAGGTATAGCAGATGCACACGGTGGCACAGCCACAGGTCTTTTGTCACATAAGTGTACCCAAAGTGACTCTACCTGTTGTTACTGCACCTGGCCACCAAGAGTTTGCTCAGAGGTTCTGTACTGTAAATTTTAATTCTCATGTGTTGTTAGGTTATGGGATTCCTGTTTCGTCTGTATCCCTTTGGGTTTGTTTTACCAGGGCCATTTCTGTGGCCTTAGAATTTTAATTATTCTTTGGAGTCTGGTGGGCACACCAGCGTTACATAACTGAAGGCAGTTGCACTCTTCCCACAGTCTCCTGAGTTGCTGTAATCCAGAGGTAAGGGTTGGGGTCCCATGAGCCCCTCCACCATCCATGGCTGATAATACAGAGGGCTTACCTTGTGCAGTCCTGGGCTGAGTAACTGTACCTGCTATGCTTTTATGATACATTGATACATTGTATACATTTATGATACATTGATTGTGTCCTGTCTAGAGTTTGGGATCTCTCTGCCATTGTCCCTGATTTCCTGCTTGTTCCTGAGCCTTAGAGGGGCAGATAGTATAGATAGATGCCTTTTTTTTCTGACTGAACCCTCATTTATCAGTATTCTAAGAATTGTGGGCATGCGTGAGTTTCTCATTTGCTGATGGGGATGGGGGAAGGGGGGGCTGAGCTATATGGGGTCTCTAACCCTGATGACTCAGTCTGGGGTTGTTCTTTCCTCTCCTTCTCCTTCCTTTCCCCTCCTTTAAATACTGTCTCACTGTATGTAACCTGTGTCATTGGCTGGACTGGAACTCGGAGCTCCTCCACCTGTGTTTGTCCCTGCTTCAGGATCTAGCTCCAAGTTTAGCCATTTCTAGTTCTTAAGTGTATTTTTTTCATTGAAGAGCTGACAGATTATCTAATTATATTTCTTCCAGAACTCCTCCTCACAGACTGAGAGTGATTAGTCTCTAGGTACCATGCTCAAAGTTGAGATCTAAAATTTGAAGGGCCTAGACAGATGGCTCACTCTTTAAGAGCACTGTCTGCTCTTACAGAAAGACCCAGGTTCAGCTCCTAGTTACCATACGGCAGTTCACAAACAACAATTCTAGGAAATCCAACACCCTCTTCTGGCCTTCACCAGAAGTCACCAGGCTTGTATGTATCACACACACAAATACTTGCACACACACACACTTCAAAATGTAACATAAATCTTTCAAAAAAGTTTTTTTTTTTTTTTTTTAAATTTGGGGTTGGAGAAATGGCTTAGTGGTTAAGGGCACTGGCTGCTTTTCTAGAGGATCAAACCCCGACACCCACATTGGCCGCTTACAGCTGTCTCTAACCCAGCTCCAGGAATCTGACACCCTAACACAGGTGGCATACATGAAGCAAAATACCAGTGCGTGTAAATTTAGAAAAAAAAAGATGAAGTTCCTGTTGGCTGTGATGGCTCTCTCTGGCAGGACACGTGGGACACTGCCTTCCCACGGTCTGTCTTGACACTTACATTTCCTTACATGGAGGAAAGATTGCTATTCTCCATTTTTTTTTTTTCAGTTTAACTAGACATAGTAGCACACAAAAATTCCAGTATGTCAGAAAATGAGGCCAGAAAATTGCTGCACATTTAAGACCAGCCTGCAGTACAGAATGAAGTGTCATCTCAGGAAAAATAAATGGGGCTAGAGAAATGTAGTAACCCCAGCTCCAAGAGATCTCCCAGCCTACCCGGGCCTCCTTTAAGCATATGCATAGACACAAGTGGGCAAAACACATAATAAAGAAATCTTTAAAAAGAAACGTTTGTATTCCCTGATCTCGATACTGTTTCCTTTAAAGTAGACTCTTCCCCGCTTTCACAGTGCTGCAAACTCCTGCCCATCCAGTCCTCGGGGAGCGGGATCTTCAGGGTACAAAATGGGCCGTGTGATACCATCTGACCTCAATTTAATGGCTGACAATTCACAGCCAGAAAATGAAAAGGAAACTTCAGGTGGAGACAGCCCAAAGGTAAATGTTTTGTAGTCATGGGTCTGGGGGACACTGTGCAGATATTGGTAACAAGTCCTTTTGGGGATACCATGTTATTTAAGCTAAGTCTCTTGCTGTGATAAAACACTAGCCAAAAGCAGGTTTGGGAGGAAAGGGTTTGTTTGTCTTAGTCAGGGTTTCTATTCCTGCACAAACATCATGACCAAGAAGCAAGTTGGGGAGGAAAGGGTTTATTCAGCTTACACTTCCACATTGCTGTTCATCACAAAAGGAAGTCAGGACTGGAACTCAAGCAGGTTAGGAAGCAGGAGCTGATGCAGAGACCATGGAGGGATGTTCCTTACTGGCTTACTTCCCCTGGCTTGCTCAGCCTGCTCTCTTGTAGAAACCAAGACTACCAGCCCAGGGATGGTACCACCCACAAGGGGCCCTGCCTCCTTCATCACTAATTGAGAAAATGCCCCACAGCTGGGTCTCATGGAGGCATTTCCCCAACTGAAGCTCCTTTCTCTGTGATAACTCCAGCCTGTGTCAAGTTGACACACAAAACCAGCCAGTACAGTCTTGCATTTCTTTTTCTTTCTTTCTTTTTTTTTTCTGAGACAGGGCTTCTCTGTGTAGCCCTTGCTATCCTGGGACTCATTCTGTAGACCAGGCTGGCCTTGAACTCAGAACTCCACCTGCCTTTGTCTCCCAAGTGCTGGGGTTAAAGGCATGCACCACCACTGCCCAGCTTTGTCTTGCATTTCCTTGTAATGGTTCACCATTGAGAAAAGTCAAGGCAAGGATCCGAAAGCAGGAACTGAAGCAGACACCTTGGAGAGCAGTGCTGCTTGTTTGCTTGCTTACAGTCTAGAGCCACCTGCCCAGGGGTGGCACTGCTCACAGGGTTTGGCCCCTTTCACACCAATAATTAATTTGAAAAAATGCACCACAGATATGTCCACAGGCCACTCAGATGGAGGCAAGTTCTCAATCAAGGTCCCATCCCTGTTGGCCCTAGTTCTTGTCAGGTGTATGAAAGCTGTCTGGCACACTGACTTGAGCATCTATGTGGGTTTGACTCTCGTATCTCTGAGTGACAGGCATCAGGATTTGTAGTGCATTTTTTAAACATTCAACAAATATGTGAGAATCCCAGGGCAACTGTAGACTATATGAAGTTGTTAGTAACACAGAAGGGCAGCTGCTGTAGTGTTATGTAAGAAAAAGAACTCTGTACATATTGTTACTTCCGCTATGTCATTGTAAAATGCGACATACTCACAAAGAACACTGCAGAGCCATGGAGTGAGCTGAGCACAACGATGCTCCTGTGGGCACAGCGGCAGCCTGAGGTGCCGGTTGCAGCACCGCAGAGGAATAGGATGGCTCTAGTGCCATAACTGGGAGTGGTCCATGAGCAGGCATGCAGACTCAGGGCCTGGCAGCAGCTGCAGCGTTTGCTTTACCCGTATGGAGATACTCTGACTACTTTCTATGTTAAATTATTTAAAAATAAAAATAGTAGCATACGCCTTTAATTTCAGCATATAGGAGGGAAAGCCAGGAGGAGCTCTGAGTTCAAGGCCATTTTGGTCTACATGACAAGTTTCAGTTTATTGGAGGCATACAGTGAGACATTGTTTCTAAAAATGCAAGGACAACATTTCTAAGGCCAGCAAACAGCTTAGTCGTAAAGGCAGATGGTTCTGAGTTTGAATCCTGAGATCCACATAGCACATGGGCAAAGAGAATTGACTCCTGGAATAAATAAAAACATCCTTAGAAACATGGAAGAAAAAACTCCTGGGAAATCTGGTGGCCTCCTGAGCAGGGATGGAGGCTTACCCTCCCCGTCAAGCCCACGGAAGGACAGCTGCTTAGCCACATCTCAGATTTCTCAGGCTATTGTTATTCCTGGTTCTCCTCCTAGAACTTGAGCGTCTTCCTGTGGGTGCTTAGGCAAAGCTTTTGTGGCCTAAAGGATAGCAAAATAAGTGCCAGCAAAATGTTAGCCATTTAAGGTGGGCCATGGGGGTCTTCTGGGTGCTGGCAGTGGTGGGGTGTTAAGGTTTTCTGTTGAGAGAATCATCGGCGGATGCTGTCTGTGCTTTGATCGGCTCTTCCTCTCTGCCTTCTGATGTTGCCCTTATCCCTAGTGCATCTCTACTGAGGTGGAATTCAGTGTCTTACTCTGTAGGCTGGCCTTAACACGGTGTGCTGCACAGTAATGGTTTGCTTTAAAACTGTAAATTCTAAAAATACCAGGCAGGGTGGGGAAGAGTCTGGAGACATGGCTTAGCAGTTAATACTAACTGCTCTTCCAGAGGACCTGGGTTTAAATCTCAGCGTCCACATGGGACTAACAACTGTACCTCTAGCTCTAAGGGCTCCCACTCCCTTTCCTACAGACAGTACATGCATGTGCTAACTAGACATACATTCAGGTATCACACCTACACATTAAGTAAATAAATTACATACTTTTCTCTGAACAGCAAGTATCCTTCCAGGGCCGGTGATCAAACCCAAGCCTTACGCTGCGTGTGCTTCGGATAAGTGATATCATCTGAATATACTGACCTGCACGTTGCTTCTTTTCATTTACATTGCTTTGATATTTCCCAGTGCTGGTATGCATTTTCTAGATGTTCATACATAAACTAGGCTCCCACACAGGCATGTCCTTGAATGCAGAGCCTTGCAGTAGATGGGCATTTGGACAGTCCTCCCCTCAAGTACTCTTGTGACTTCTGATGTGTTTTTTTGTTTTTGTTTTGTTTTTGTTTTTGTTTTTGGATGCAGAGTTTCTGTCCTGGAACTCTCGTTGTAGACCAGGCTGGCCTTGAAGTCAAAGAGATCTGCCTGCCTCTGCCTCTAGTGTGCTAGCTCCATATGTGATTTTTAATCTCTATACATTCTACAAATTTCCAACTAACTTTTCTCAAAGTTTCTCAATTATATTACTTTTATAATAAAAACACTGTTGCAAGAATAAATAAAAGAATACTCTTGAATCTTAGGTGCTTTTTTTTTTTCTAACACAGGATGACTCAAAACCACCTTATTCCTATGCACAGTTGATAGTACAAGCAATTACGATGGCTCCTGATAAACAACTTACCCTAAATGGGATTTATACACACATCACTAAAAACTATCCATACTACAGGACTGCGGACAAGGGCTGGCAGGTAAGTCTGTGTCGGCTGCTGCAGGTGCCAATCTTCTCACCTGGATGTGGGCTAGAGAGAGGCCGATAAGGGAGTCTCCACGGAGAGTCTGGGGCCTGATAGTGCTCTGCTCTTTGGTACAGATGGAGCAGCAATTCTGGTGAAAACTGAAACAGATGCTTTTACTGTCTGGGAAATTAGTCTTTCCCTGGGATATATAAAGCCTGGGGGTATTTCCATTTCTGTTTGTTGAAAATGTTGGGGAATTTTAAGCTAAAGTCCATTCTTGACTCTCACGTTCATCCACCTGTGCTTCTGGAAATACAGGAACTTCACATTTCACAGAGACTGATTTTTCAATTGTTTTTCCAAAGTTATCCATGGTTATCTTGACTTTGTTTTTAGAATATAGCTTTTAGACAGGGCTACACAGAAACCCTGTCTCGAAAAAAAAACCAAATCCCCCCCCCCCCCCCCCAAAAAAAAAAAGCCGGGTGGTGGTGCACACCTTTAATCCCAGCACTTGGGACGCAGGGCAGGCAGATTTCTGAGTTTAAGGCCAGCCTGGTCTACAGAGTGAGTTCGAGGACAGCCAGGGCTACAAAAAAGCATATAGCTTTTATACTTGGCCTGTATATAACACAGAGACAGATAGGCCCAGTTTAAGTTGCAGTTTCCCAGTGAAGAGTCTCCAGTCTCTTCACAATGTTCTGGAGCCTGGGTTCCCTGGAAGTGTGCTGGTGCTGGTAGTGGTTTGGGGGTTTTGTTTGCTTGTTTTGAGGTGGGTTTTGCTTATTTATTTATTTTTGAGAAAGGGTTTCACAGTGTAGCTTTCTGGCATTCCTAAAACTCACTGTGTAGACCAGGCTAGTCTTGAACTCTTTTTTTTTTTTTCTTTCTTTTTTGTTTTTTGGTTTTTCGAGACAGGGTTTCTCTGCATAGCCCTGGCTGTCCTGGAACTCACTCTGCAGACCAGGCTGGCCTCAAATTCAGAAATCTGTCTGTCTCTGCCTCCCAAGTGCTGGGATTAAAGGCGTGCACCATCACTGCCCGGCTAGCCTTGAACTCTTGAGAGTGCTGCTTGGCTTGGCTTGGCTCTCAGGTGCAAGCATTAAAGGCGTGTACCACCACACCCGGCCTCTCTGACTTCCAAACCATAGTCGCACAGGCTTTGCTCTCTGGGTATATAGTACATATTACCTTTCACTGGATGTGTAGGAAACTGGGAATTGAGGTAGGTGGTTTGGGAAAGGGAAAGTTGGCTATGCACAATGTAAAACAACAACAAAAAGCAAAGAGGAGAGATGTATGATTTTTTTTAACCCATAAAATAACCAATAATGACAATAGTGTTATTTTGAGGCTTTGATTTGATGAATAACAATTTTTTTTAATGTCCAGTTGAGATTATAATGTGGCTATGTCAGGGTGATTTTTCTGCTTATTGAAAGGAAAAACATTTAAAAGATCAATTTTTATATACCTTTTATACTTTTTAAACATTTTTATACTTTTTACCAATTATCTTGCTTGCTGGGCAGTGTGGCTCATACCTTTAATACTAGTACTTGGGAGACAGAAGGAGGTGGATCTCTAAGTTCCAGGCCAGTATGGTCCACCAAGTGAGTTACTCTGTTACTCAAAGAAACCCTGTCTAACAAACTAAAAACAAACCAAAAAATTTATTATGCTCTAGAACACTCTATGTCAATCAAGCAGGCCTTGAACTCACAGAGATCTGTCTGCTTCTCCTGAGTGCTGGGATTCAAGGTGTGTGCTACCATGCCCTGCTCTAAAGCCCTTTATACCTGCAGATATATAAATGTGTCAGAATGGATCCTTGCTATCCACCTGTAAAGACTTTTAAAGACCGTTAAAGAGTCTTAGGAGGTGAAAAGGAAGACCCCCATCTTCCCACCTTCCCTTCCTGGTATGCACAGATAATCCCCAGGAAGTCATTGGATTTGTTCTGTGTCGAGTGCCTTAATGTCCTACATATTGGATTCAGCTGTATAGACTGTTCTTTAATCTGTGGAGATGGGCTGCGGGCTATGGATGTTTCTACTCAGTAGCATGCCCAGCAGGTCTAGGTTCGAGCCTCAGCACTTTCCTGTCCTCCACAGAAAGAAGTGTGTGTTTACAACACTAATGACTTCTAAAGGCCCCAGAGAGCACTGACTATCCACTCTGTTCAGTGGGATACCCTGAACACAGTCAGGGCGAGCATGGGAGGACCCTTAAGGTCTAAGGGTGTTGTTTTGTTTTGCTTTGTTTTTTAATGTTCAGATGCTGATGATATGAATACTAGTTTCCAGGGGCTTTGGGATGAGGTAGTTGTTATGTGGTTGTTTATGTGTGTATGTTTCTGGTGTATGTTGCCTTAGGGGATCCTGAACTCACAAGGTTTCCTGTCTAAAGAATGCTGTTACCCCTTGGCTTTACTCTGACATGCGCTTCTCTGAACAGATCAGGGTTCCTAAAGATGACTGTGTCTTTCACCTGAGTGTGGAATGTTTCATTCCTGCTGGTTCCAGATAGTTTAGTGTGAAAGAGATTAACTGTCTGGACACCCGCCCCTAACTACCCACCCTATACAGGGTCTCTCTGTGTAGCAGCCCTGGCTGTCCTAGAACTGGCTCTGTGGACCAGTTGGCATTGAGCTCAGATCTGCCTGCCCTTGCCTCCCAGTGTTGGATTAAAGGTGTGCAGCACCAAGCCAGGCTCTATGGGCATGCACTTCTGACTTGCTCCTGGCCTTGATTTAGGGATAGTGACATTCATTTGGTCTTGTGCTACCATGAGAGCTCAATTGCTTTTCTAAAAGTATCACTTAAATCTACGTGTCAGACCTTATTTATTCCTACTTTTCCCCAGGTCTGGAGGAAGTCTTAACAGAACAGATCATTTAAGAAAGTTAGATTTCAGCTGGGTGGTGGTGGCGGCGCACGCCTGTAATCCCAGCACTCTGGGAGGCAGAGGCAGGCGGATTTCTGAGTTCGAGGCCAGCCTGGTCTACAGAGTGAGTTCCAGGACAGCCAGCCACTGCTATACCGAGAAACCCTGTCTTGAAAAAACCAAATCCAAAAAAACCGGAAAAAAAAGAAAAGAAAGTTAGATTTCCAGGGCTAAAGAAATAGATCAGTTGGTTAAAAAAAAAAAAAGAACAATGTTTGCAGGAGGACCCAAGTTCCATTTTCAGAATTCATGTTACAAATCTAGGGTGCCGGGGAGGTGAATCTGACCTCTCTCTTTATTGGACTTACTGGTCTGTCTGGCAAGCTTCTGGCCTGTAGGAGATCCTGTATCAAAATACCCCTGTATGTTTGTAAGGAATTAAGCTCAAGGTGGTTCTCTGGCCTACACGCACAGGTACGCATATGCTGAGGCGGGTTCCCACCCGAGTCCTGGTCTCCAACAGTTTGTTGGGAGGCTGGCAGTGGTCTCATTTCAGATGCCCTGCATCCGTAGGATGCCTCTGGGTCTAACTCTTAGGATATTACAGGGTCTGTGTGTTGAACAGCTATTTTGTAATTTGCAGAGGAAATTCTACCACAGAATAGGGCAATTAGAGTGTCTAGAAAGGTGGCATACTTGACTCAGGTTTTATTTTCTGTTGTAGCTCCTCCCCATTTCACTCCCTATTTAGCAAGTCCCCCTGTGCTGCCTAGGTTGGCCCCAGACCCTCCTGCCTCAGGCTCCTGAATAACTAGGGTTACAAATGGACTGTCATCTCCTTCCAACGCCTCCTGGGATTCTTACAGTTTTACCAGCCAGGAGTGGGATGTTTGTTGTACCTACAAAAAAGGTAGGAAAAACTGGGCTGTCGTCCCGGGAGGGGACTAGAGTAGATGACAGCCACTGAGCCCCGGGAACTAAAGCCCGACTGCAGCGTGCTGGCAAGGCTTGGCGCTGCCTCTGGGCTGTGTTAGATGTTCTTTATAGTTAGCTGTTGAGGAACAGCACCCCTCTTTTGTCTTCGAAGACAGACAGGTTTTTTTTTTGTTTTTGTTTTTTTTTAATTTAATTTTTTTTTCTTTTGGTTTTTTCAAGACAGGGTTTCTCTGTGTAGCCCTGGCTGTCCTGGAACTCACTCTGTAGACCAGGCTGGCCTCAGAAATCTGCCTGTCTCTGCTTCCCAAGTGCTGGGATTAAAGGCATGCACCACCACTGCCCGGCTCATACAGAATTATTCTTAAGATTACATTCATTTGTAGGAGCAGATTGAGGTAAACTTATCTTAGGCTTGGCCATAGTATGTAGGCCTAAAATAATAACGCAAATTGTGGGCTTTTCTCTTTGTATCTGAAGTAAGAATTGCATTGTTTCCCTCATGTGTAGAGTGTGGGTGTTCCAGGTGACCATTTATGAAGCTGACTTCATACTGTGCAGACTCTGGAAGGGAGGGGTGGTTAGGAAAGGCACTCAGACTAGGTTAATGGTCAGAGCTGAAAGTAGCGGTTCCCTATCCCAAGTACTGCATGAGCGTCCTCAGCACATGACGGGGAGAGAGGAGCAGCCTTTAGCTACTGCTTCCTTCCACATTCCCACTGTGCTGATAACATACAAACTAAGTTGTTCCCGGGAGCTAGTGTAGCTGAGGTCTGGGGATAGCTTTATACTGTGGTTTTGTGCTCTGAGTGGGATGGGGTCTTCAGTAAAGGGAACAGCTTAACCACAGGGGCTACAAGGATTTCCCTTTTCAGGTGGTGTTTTCTGAGTCGACTGACTTTTATCTGAGTGATTCAGATTTTGGAATATTTGCCTGTCTGTAACAAGGTATCTTGGGGGAAAGAACCTATTTAAACATGATAGTGATTTTTTTTTTCCCTGTACACACAGTCAGAAGGTAATTTCTTGTAACATTTCTAGTGTGCCAGTGCTGATGGCAGTGTGGCACATGAGGAGGACAAGTTGGGTTTTCTACGTGGAACACCGTGTTTCCTCAAAGTGTTGGATTTGTGTTTTTGAATTAGGGATGCTGAGCCTGTGTTATCTGTGTTTGGGTTGCTTCTCTTAACATACAGCCTTTGACTCTGCCTCTCCTCCAAACCTGAAGGGTCTGACTGCAGCTGGTGAAGGTTTGCCTTCTGTGTTTGATGGGCACCAAGAGCAGCCCCCTTTGATTTTCTGGAATTGGAAGAAAGGTTGGTTGTCAGCAATACCTGATAACAAAACATTGAAGCAATATATGTTGGTTTATTCAAGTATTCTAAATCTCAGCAAGTCAGACACAGCCAGGCCCCTTCACACTGCCCATGACGTAACTCAGGTCCACAGTCAGAGGCCTTGTTTCCTACCTGTGACTAATTGATTCTGAAATAGTCTCTGGGAATGACTGTAAAGGAATACTGAACATTTGTTAGATTTCTTAGCTACCTGTGACAAGTTAGAGTTTCAGGCCATGGCTAGTTTTATTAGAATATTAATGGGAATAGAGAAAATGGAGGCTTTTTTAATATCCCCAGATTTTAAGTTATTACCATTTCGAATCTTTGATTTTTTTTAAATGTACTCAAAGATCTAAAACTATGAGATAGTAGCTATTAATGTATGCCTTCTGTCCTGTGTGTACTTCAGGGTTGTGGCCACAAGTCAGGTGGTCACAAGTTAGGCCCTGTCTCCAGCCCTTGGAAAACCTGAAGCTAAACTTCTTGAAGAATGGTGGTTTAGGAGTTGCTTTTTCTCTCCTTCTCCAATGGAATTATTGATTAAGATCAAATAATCACATGGATGTCCTTTGCAAATACAGACAAGTACTGGACTTGTCACTTGTAGTTCCTGGTCTTTGCTGACTTGCTAAATAAATACTTTATACTATACTGATGTTCTAAATTGCATGACAGATTCTTTCATCAAAAACTCAAAGTAACAAACATTTTAAAGGGGTGGCTTGTGTCAGCTGTTTGTCTCCAAACAGAAAGAGTTGGCAATATAGTCTTGACTCTCATCTGGCCGAAGCCACGGTGGTAGTGACAGGCCTGCTTCCTACCTTGGAAGGAAGAAAAGGAAACAGCAGAGCCTTAACCCTTCTCATGCCCAGGTTCCCCTCCCTGACCCGAGATTCCCTGAGTTGTGGCCACAGAGGCTCCAGCCCAGAGCAGTCTCACTCAGAGCTGATCAGGGAGGGCGGGTGTGGAGGCCTCACTGTTGTCTGCAGCGGAGTACCCAGGTTTCTGCTTTACAGGACACCAAGGCTTGGGCATCTTCATTTCTCAACAAAGTGAATTCTACGTATTTTTTTATGTTTCTTAGAATTCAATTCGCCACAATCTCTCTCTGAACCGTTATTTCATCAAAGTGCCACGTTCCCAGGAAGAACCAGGCAAAGGCTCCTTCTGGAGGATAGACCCTGCCTCCGAGAGCAAGCTGGTAGAGCAGGCTTTTAGGAAAAGACGGCCCAGGGGCGTGCCTTGCTTTAGAACCCCCCTGGGACCTCTCTCCTCTAGGTAAGGACACAGGAACCAGAGCCTGCACTCACTGTCAATAATACCACCTCAGCATGTTGGCAGAGATCCCTTCCAAAAAAGAAGATCTGCGGATGCCCATACTGGTGTTGGGGTGGGGACTGGGAAAAGGTTGGTTGTGTTTCTGTTTCCTACTGCCTTGTGTTCCACCTGTACTGCTTGCCGTTTCCTTGAACTTAATGCATATCTTAGAGTGATTAGACTCCAGTAGGCAAGGTCGTGGGGCCACACGGTAGTTCTTAGTTCTTCTAGTAGGTAAACAGTTCTTTAAAGTGAGTTTCAGTTTTGTAAACTTAAGATTTCTTCTTTGCCTGATTTTAGAACAATATGTTTCACATTCATTAAGAATGTTTTTAACCTAAAAGAAATGAGGTTACTAGAAGCCTTAAGGCCCCACAGTCTGCTCACTGCCGATTCCTGCTGACTGGCTGCATAGAATCTGCTCTGGGATGGTAGCAGCCTTCTCATGGAGCTGAGCAGCCTGTGGCATGCATGGCATAGCACTGGTACTGTCCATTGAGCCTCCCTGGGTCTCCAGCTCAGCCTGTTTGTGAGTGCAGAGAAGGTCAGACATACAGACCTGTACTCAGTTGGCAGGAGACAGAGGCTTCCCTTTATAAAGATTAAATGGATGCATCATTTTCGGGCCATCACTGTAAAAATCCCCCTGTCTTCTTTTGGTGACCCAGGAGTGCCCCAGCTTCTCCCAACCATGCCGGAGTGCTGTCTGCTCACTCGAGCGGTGCCCAGACCCCCGAGAGCCTGTCGAGGGAGGGCTCCCCAGCCCCCTTGGAGCCTGAGCCTGGCGCCTCCCAGCCCAAGCTTGCTGTCATCCAGGAGGCGAGGTTTGCCCAGAGTGCACCAGGTGAGAGCACAGGAGAAGAGGTGGGAAGAGCTGGGAGTGGGCCCAGACAAGGATGCCTGCATCCGGCACCAGCAGAGCAGGACAGAGAGCCCTTGGGAAGCTTTGGACCTGGCGCTTGGCACTTTGTATAAGTACCTGAGTGTGCTGTGGAAGGAAGGTTTTGGGGAAACTGGTGTCACTGGGATTTTTTTTTCTCTCTTTTCTTTTTTAAACCCACCTGCAGGTGTGGTGGTGTGTGATCGTACTATTACCCAAGATGCTGAGGCAAGGATTGTTGTGAGTTTAAGACCAGCCTGGCATATACAGTGGAACCCTGTTCCTAAAAACAAAACTAAAACGATAGCTTCCTTTAAAAAAGCCCTTTCCCCACCAAAAGAAGTTAGACAAACGAGGCACTGATTGGAACAAAGCGACGACACAAAATAGAATGTGTGCCTTGGTAAAGTTGGAAGGTGGCCATTTTGACCACTAGGCTCAGTGGCCCGGAGAGCCAGGAGGCAGCGGCTCTGGATGCTGTGTGTGTCTGCGTTTTGTGCCTCCGCCCTGTCAGAATGAAAGTGTTGTCTCTGGGCTCAGATGGCATGCCTCTGACCCTGTACAGGGCGTATTCTTGAAGGAGGAGTATTGTCAAAATCACAACAAAACAAGAGTTTGCAGTTTGTACTGATTAGACATGGAAACTCAATGTCCCCGTTAAGACAGTACATGTGAGCAGAAGCTGCCCAGTGGCTAAGGGCATCCCCTGCTTCGCAGGGCCCCGGTTCAGGTCCAGGTTCTGGCACCCACATTGTGCTTTGGTTCTAGAGGACACAGTGCCGTCTTCAAACTCGTGTGGGCACCAGGCACATATGGTGTACCGACACAAGAGCAAGCCAAACACTTAAGCAGATAGACAAAATAAATCTTGAAAAAATTTAATAAAAAGATCTTACATGTCTCTCCTTTGTAATGTTCTGTACTTTAAAATCTAGTGCTCGTGTTAGTAAGAGCTTAGTGTGGGAACTGTAAGATCGAGGGCCAAGCAAGCTCAATGCTGCCGTGCTGTCTCCCAACAGGGTCACCTCTCTCTAGTCAGCCCGTCTTAATTACTGTCCAGCGGCAGCTACCCCCGGCCATTAAGCCTGTCACCTACACTGTTGCAACCCCAGTGACCACACCCACCTCTCAGCCACCTGTTGTGCAGACGGTACATGTTGTCCATCAGATACCAGCAGTCTCAGTCACCAGTGTGGCTGGACAAGCTGTGGTCACTCAGGCTGCGGTGCTGGCTCCTCCTAAGGCTGAACCACAAGAGAATGGCGACCACAGAGAAGTCAGAGGTGAGCAAGAAAGAAACCCTTAGCTTCTCACCCTGATTCGCCCAAGACCCGGGGCTCGTCTGGTCTCGTTTGCCCTGCCTGTTGTGATGTGCTCCTTGGGGCTTTGGTTCTTGTTCCCTTGCTCCCTTGTAGGGGGAGCAATGCTGGAAATGGAGCCTGGCTCCACAAGCACCCTGGAGAAACCCTGGATCACCAGGCTACCCCCTAACCCAGTGGTACTTGGTTTAAAGATTTTCCTTTTGTTTTTCAATTGTATTTGTGCGTGGGTGTGCGTGGGCACGTGCTCTTGTGTAAATGCCACACGAGTCCAGGTGCCCTTGGAGGTTACAGGTGGTGGATCCTCTTGGAACTAGAATTATTGACCAACATGGGTGCTGGGCGTCAAGCCAGGTCCGCTATGAGAGGAGTATGTCCTCTTGACCATTCAGGTATCTCTTTAGTCCATTACTTGGTTTTAAACATTTTTTGCAGTACTATGCGTCAAACCCAGGGCTTTACAAATGCCAGGCCAGCGCTCTTCTGCTCTGCTGATTTATCCCCTCCCCACCGTCCCCGTCCCCACCTCCGTTTAAGACACACAGTTTAAAGCCTAGCCTTACTGTGATCTTATCCTAAGCTTGACAGTAGCTGCAGTGGCGGTGGGACACTCGTTTTTAAAGCTCGGCTTTGCAACAGCATATCATCTCTCCCTTTTCTTTTGATTTCAGTGAAAGTAGAGCCTGTCCCTGCAATCAGCCCAGCCACACTAGGTGCTGCTGGCCGAGTCATCCAGGCGTCACAGGCCACCCCTGTTCAGACAGTGACCATCGTGCAGCAGACACCTTTAGGTCAACACCAGCTTCCAATAAAAACTGTAACGCAAAACGGAACTCACGTGGTACCAATGCCTGCAGCAGTGCACGGCCCGGTGAACAACGGTAAGCAGCACTCGGCATCCCCCAGCATCTGCACTTGGCTGCTAGGGCTGCAGCCGGGGCTGAGGCTGGGTGCACAGAAGGGAGCTCAGAGTTTGCTTTTGTCCTGACTCAGTGGTCTTGATGCCCTGGGCAGTGCAGTGGGGCGGGGAGTTGGCCAACGGGGCTCCCACTAGAGTAGGGCCTGAAATGTTTTTGCCACAGCCCCTTCACTCGTAGAAAGTTTTCTGTTTTCATTTATTTATTTATATTTACGTTTATGGGTATTTTGCATGTATGTACATCTGTGCACCACATGCATCCAGTGCCCATGTAGGCCAGAAGAGAAGGTATCAGATCCCCTGGACTAGAGTTACAGGCAGCTACTTTGTGGGTACTGGGGATTGGACGTGGTTCTTCTGTAAGAGCAGTCAGTGTTCTTAACCACTGAACTATTTTTCTAGCCTCTCCCCCAGAAATTTTTACAACATTCCAGATATTTAGGTATGAAAATAGGTACCTTCTTTGTCTCTATGACCAAATACCTAACAGGAAGCAATTTCCTGTAGGAAGGATTTATTGTGGCAGTTTGAGAATATAGTGCATTGTGGAGCCCAAGGTAGCTGGCCATATTGTATCTGCTGGTGGCAAGCAAAGAGATGGACACTGGGCGCAGCTCCCTCCCCCAAAGTCGGCAGGAATAAAAGCTGTGAGTGTGAAGGTCAGAGAAGAACCCTGTTGAGTTGGTTCTCTCCTTCCACCTTCCTGTGATCAAGCTCAGGCGGCAGGGAGACTGAAAGCGCCTTCACCTGCCGAGCCTCTTTATGACGGCCTGTAAAGACAAAAGCAACTGCATACTGATAAGAGATATGTGCTTAGTTACTTTTGCATAAAGAATTAAGGCTTGCCATAATATTTGATACTGTAGGACTTGGAACTTAGAGTAGAGTTGGTGTGTTCTTTTTTGTAAAAAACCTAGGACTAAAGAGACTGCTGAGTGAGGAGCGCTTGCTCTTCTAGAGCTCATGAGTTCAGTTCCCAGCATTCATATCAGGTGGCTCACAACCACTGGTAACTATAGCTCAAGGCATCTTCTGGCCTCTGCATGCTACACACCCACATATACGAGTTTTCACAAACACATATAGATTTACAAGCATGCACATAAATAAATATAAATTTTAAAACACTATAAAACAGCGTAAGATTCAGTACATGTATCAGTTCACAAATGTGAGGGTCGGAGGTCAGGGTTCAGTACGTCTGTCAGTGCACACGTGGAGGTCAGGGTTCAGTAAGTGTGTCAGTCAGTACACACATGTGAAGGTCAGAGATTAGGGTTCAGTACATGTGTCAGCGCATATGTAAAGGTCAGGGTTCAGTACGTGTGTCAGTCAGTGCACACATGTGGAGGTCAAGACGAGTTTGTGAAATCTGTTCTCCTTTCCACCTTGTGTAGGTTTCTGGACTGACCTCCAGTGGCAGTTCAGCAGGACAGGCAGCAAGTGCCTTTACCTGCTCAGTCATCTCACTAGCCTGTGGTTAGATTTTACAGTTGCTGACCCCAAGGAGATACCATTTCTCACAGTGCAGAATAGCAGAAGAATATGTATGGTCATTAATTGTTGTCATAATTCTTTTTTTTTTTTTTCTTCTTTTTTCGAGACCGGGTTTCTCTGTGTAGCCCTGGCTGTCCTGGAACTCACTTTGTAGACCAGGCTGGCCTCGAACTCAGAAATCGACCTGCCTCTGCCTCCCAAGTGCTGGGATTACAAGCATGCGCCACCACCACCTGGCAAAGCATTGCATTTCTTAATAAAGATTGATGAGTCTGAGCCAGGATGTTTCCCAAAGCCTTCACTGGCATTACCCGGCATAGCGGCATGAGCAGTGCAGTGTTTGTGTGTTCAGATCCCAGGCCGCTAAATCTCAGATTCCTTCTGTATTTGATCGGGCCAGGGGTGGGGGGGCGGGCACTGCCTGTTCAGAAACCTTGTACTGTTGCCATTTTGTCAGGGGAACTTCCATGGTCAGTGCTGTGACCCAGGGTGTGAGAAGATAGATGTCAGGAAACACGTGGCAGAAAGCAGCGCGGCCCTGGCCTTTTGTAGGTGGCCAGTGTGGCCCGGGAACAGCTTGTGCTCTGAGCACTGGGAAGGCTACTGCTTTAGCACCTCAAGTGTTTCTAAGGCTTTGCTGTGGAGCGGTGTTTTCTCTGGAGGTCCTTAGCTTGTGAATTGTCAGAGATTGAGGAAACTGGAAACAGAATGCTGCTCTTGGTACTTAGTTTTGAAATCTCTTTGGAGCTCCATTCATGGAAAATCTCAGGGAAGGAGAACTGTGGCTTACACACAGAATCAATAAGCAAATGGAAAGATTGGAAGAGCCCAGCCCTCCCTAACCTGCCTTCTGGAGCACCTTCTGTTGTTGTTCTTGTTGTCTTTAGTTAACCCCTGACCTGGAGTTCGGTGTGGTTCTGAGCTGACACGAGTGATGGGACCCAGACTTGGGTCTGATTGTGCTTGCCTGTAACTCAGTCGGAACTAGAGGTCATTGGGGCTGGTGCTTCCTTCCTTACAAGCGTGTTTTACGGCCGGGGCGTGGTTCTGTGACTTTTTTTTTTTTTTTTTTTGGATTTTAGTTTTTTCGAGACAGGGTTTCCCTGTGTAGCCCTGGCTGACCTGGAGCTCACTCTGTAGACCAGGCCTCGAACTCAGAAATCCGCCTGCCTCTGCCTCCCAGAGTGCTGGGATTACAGGCGTGCGCCACCACTGCCCGGCTGTTCTGTGACTTTATGCTTGCCTGGCATGTTCCAGGGATGAAGTCTCAGCCTCCTAGGTTATCTCAACTGTAGTATGTCGCATCACGCCTAGCTGTAGAAGCTCCAGGCCAACTGAGAGACCTTTTCCCAAAGTTAAAGAGAAGAGATGAGGGGAGACATCCAGTGATGGCCCACACACGTGTGTGTACACCCACACACATATACACATACATGTGCATCTACCCACACACACACACACACCCACACACATATACACATACATGTGCATCTACACACACATGTGCATGTGCATCTACCCACACACACATACTTGTGCATCTACCTACATTTGTGCCTCTGCCCACCCTAATTCAAGTTTTTGTATTGAAAAACCTGATGTGCCCTCTGGTACCAGAAGCTCCTGCCCAAGGTCCAGCACTTCTTCGTGAGGGTAGCTGTGTCAGTACTGACAATCAGGATCCATGCAGTGGGGAGGGCTAGGTGCCTGGTACCTGCCACTTGGCGTACACTTAGGAGATAGAAGAGGTTCTCAGCCACCTTTCACCGGCTCACACTCAGGGTCAATTCTGCACAGCCCATACATGGAAGACCTACTCAGTACCTCAGGACCCTTCTGCTTTCTCAGTTTATGGTCTTTCTCCCTTCCTTCCTCCCTCTGTCTGTCTGTCTGTCTGTCTGTCTCTGTCATTCTTTTAGCCGAACTGTGGATTGGGTCATTGGGGTGGTCCATCATACAAAGGAAACAAACCTGAGTTCAGTTCCTGAGTTTGTGGAGAGAGAACTGATTCCTACAAATTCTGACCTTTACACATTATTCCATCGTACATAAATGATACATAGTTGTGTGATTATAAATATAATTAGTATATAAACAGACAATAAACAGTAAATGTCTCTTAAAGAATGCCAGGCTCAGAGTGCATGGTGGCAGGTACCTTAATCCCAGTATTTGGGAGCCAGAGCAGACGCATCACAGACCCTAAGCTAGCCCCCCTCAGTCTTGTCTCGGTAATGTAGTACTCAGGATTGAGCTCAGGATGGGACACGTCGCTGAGCGTGCAGGCACTATGTATTGATAACCATCTTAGTTTCTACGTGTAGGTGTTTGCCGACATGTACATCTGGGTGTCGCTTGCCTGCCTGGTACAACAGAGGCACGGCCAGGGTTGGAGCGCCTGGGACTGGAATTACAGATGGTTATGGGCTGCCATGTGGGTGCTAGGAACTGAACTGCAGTCTTCTGGGTCTACAGCCAGTGCCAGCTCACCAACTTTAGAAGTTAAGTGTTTGTTAGTTAGTTAGTTAGTTAGTTAGTTAGTTAGTTAGTTAGTTTTATGGTACTGAGGATTGGATTGAACCAGTAACCTTGCACATGCCAGGCAAGAACTGTGTCGCTGAGCTATCTTCATACAACTAATTTTTAAATTTTTTGAGACTGGGTCTGTATAGCCCTGGTTTGCCTCAAACTCACTATATAAACCAGCTGAGTTTGAACTCTGACTCTGGTTCCTGAGTGCTGGGGTTAACACCCTAGCCCAGAGTTTCTGATCATCTTACAATAAAGAACTAAAGTTCCCTGTGCTCCAAGACTGTGGACCCCACATTCCTGTCCAACATGCTGCTTTCTTGTCCCCACAGCAGAGGGATTACGTTCAGAATGCAGTAGATGCTTCCATGGCGGTCCCCCCATAATGGCTGGCCCAGGTGGCTGACCCCCGATGTCTATGTCTACTAGAGCTCAGCTGTCTGACCCCAGCTGCCTGCTGCAGCCTGAGCCTCTGTGCCTCTGCTGTGCTTGTGCCCTGCTGCTCTCTGGCTGGCTTGAAGAATGCATCATTAGTCTGTCAAGATTCTCAAAATGACGAGATATAACTTAGCCCTTGTGAGTTAGAGAACTGAGTGACTCTCCTCAGGCCCCATCCTGGTCCATTTGTGTTACTGTAACAGTATCTAATACTAGATAAGTCACAGTTCGTGAAAAAGTTACTGTCTCTTAAGGTTGTTGGCCTTGCCAGTGTCAGGCCCCATCTACCACTGCAGAGCTTCCTGCTGTCATGTGGCAGAAGGCAGGGTTGCTGACTATACTGCATGCAGTCCCTCATAATGGCTCTAATCTATTGTGAGAACAGTCTTCATGTTGAAGCCACCACAGTGACATTGTGTCCTGAGTTGGTGCTCTACCGACAATTCCCAGATCCATGTATTTGAGGGTACGTGTCTTTTTCTAGTTAAATTTCTGTGGCCTCCTGTGTGTCTACAAACTTGGGCAGGTGTAGAGGTGAGCGTGGACCAGCACAGCAGCTCTACCTCTTTGCAGTGGCCCCTGTGTATGTGGGGGGGTGGGGGGGAGCTCTCCTGCTTGTGCCACATTTGTGTCCTCTTTTTCCCCTCAGCTCAGGAAGTGGGCAGGGCAGGGCCTGCGTGAGAGCTGTTTGTAGCACGCCTCTGGCATGAAGCTGTAGAGTCAGTCGAGATTTGAGCTTTAAGACAGGCTGGAGAGCTGGGTGGTGGTGGTGCACGCCTGTAATCCCAGCACTCTGGAAGGCAGAGGCAGGCGGATTTCTGAGTTCGAGGCCAGCCTGGTCTACAGAGTGAGTTCCAGGACACAGCCATGGCTATACAGAGAAACCCTGTCTCTAAAAAAACCAAATCAAAAAAAAAAAAAAGACAGGCTGGAGATAGCCTGGGCCTGGGGAAGCCTAGGCCACTTGCCAGTCCCCCCCCCCCCCCCACACACACACACACACTTTCGGGACTAGGCAGCTGGCCGCTCAGCATGAACCACACTGGGAGGAGCTGACAAGGGCAGCTAATTCCTTCTGCATAGCTGCGTGACAGCATGATGGCCACTGACAGTTGGATTGCCCTCCCCAAATTGTAACATGTTTTCCCAAGTCCCCGTGGCAGCTCATGCTGCATGTCCAGTGGTGTAGGGATCCCCAGCCTTAAAAATTGAGTGTGGGACAAGAGCAGGGTCTTCCCTTCCTTTGTGGGTGTGTTCGTGCTGTGAGCATGTTTCCTGGTGCCTGTGGGGCAACAGGGCTGCTCTAAAGAACCTGGCAACTTGAAGGGGCTTTGTCTGCTTGGGAGCTTGTCTGTGTTTTGGAGCTATCTAGAGAAACAACCAGCAGACCTTAACATACATAAGTATGTGCAGTTAGGAGGAAAGAGGCCTTGCAGGTTGTGGTGGCACATGCTGGTAGATGCAGGAGGATAACAACTTGAGAAAAATAGACCTAAAGTATCTGCTTGGATAGGTGTGAGGCCAATAAAGACAGACCTGCACAGAAGAGAGGGTTGCGGCAGTGGGAGGGCTAAGTGAGAGTAGGACTCTTCCTCACTGAGTCTTCAGCCTTGTTCCTCAGTTACTGTGCTGAGGCCCATCTAGGTTGGTAGGTAATTAGTTTTCTTTGCTCAGTGTGTGTTTTACATAAGCAATAGCTTTGACAGGAACCTCCGGGATCGTTGTGCTGATAGTTAGGTACCTAGCTAGTTAATAGTTGGGTGATAGTGGTTCCCTCGGGCAGGTTGACATGCAGGACTGCCCGCTCGCTGCCTCAGCTGAAAGCCTTTAGAGCCGGCAGGGCTGGGCGCGCTATTGCTCCTTTGGATTCTGGCATCCTGGAGGGGGGGGGGGGGTCTCTGAGTTTCAAAGCCACATAGCAAGTTCTAAGCTACCTTCCTAGCGTAAGCGTGTCTTCTTTGTAGACATAGCCTTAGACACCATCTTGAACAGTTGAGAAATGGCTCTCTCAGCCAGAGCAGCCTGTCTGTCTGTCTGTCTGTCTGTTTGCTTGTTTCTTTTTTTTGGGGGGGGGGGTGAGACAGGGTTTCTCTATGTAGCCCTGGCTGTCCTGGAACTCACTCTGTAGATCAGGCTGGCCTCAAACTCAGAATCCGCCTGTCTCTGCCTCCCAAGTGCTGGGATTACAAGCATGCGCCACCATGCCCGGCTCAGCCTTGTTTCTTATTTGGAGGGAACAGTTCTCTATCGCAGTTGTGGGCTCTCGAGTAGCTTGTGCTTTTGGTGGAAGCTGCAGAGGTTTTCCTTACTGAGGGAACTGACCTGCCGCAGCCCTCCTCTGCCCTGTAGGGCTGTCCCTGGGGTTCTGTGTAAGACTCGGAGGGTTTGTGGTCAGGCTGTGCAGCTGCTGTTGCGTTCTGACGCTGTGTCCGTCCCTCCGGCAGTGGCAAGTCCTCTCCATATGCTGGCCACCCACGCCTCAGCATCGGCATCCCTGCCCACCAAGCGCCAGAACGCAGAGCAGGCGGAGCAGCCGGAGCTCAAGCGAGTTAAAGCAGAGGACGGCGAGAGCATTGTCATCGCCCTGAGCGTGGACGCGCCACCAGCAGCCGTGAGGGAGAAGGCGCTGCAGAACTAGCTGGAGAGACTTTTCCTCAGACATCAACTTTGTGGTGCCAAAAGGAGACGCTGCCTCTCACTGAAGCAGGGGCAGGCCTCGGTGGGTAAAGGGCCCTGCGGTCGGACTTCACCTCAGCACTGAAACCACGAACCCGGGTGGCCTTAAAACTCCTTAATTTAAAGACATCGTACACTTGAAACACCCACAGCAGCAACCCTGGCTCCAGAGGTGGTGTCTGTCTCCACAGCACTCGCTGGGCTGCCGTCTGTGGGCTCAGCTTTTACTACAAGCAAGAACTCCAGGTCCCAAAGGACTGAGTCTCCTGTGAGGACGCAGCACCTGCTACAAGTGGATCTCGCTGGCTTTCCTTTAGGGGACAGAGCCACAGCCATCTGCTGCCCTCGTAGGACCCGCTGGCTGTGGCTGAGAGACAAGACAGTATTTTGTTGTCCACATGTGGAATTAGAATACTTGGGGATGTCCTTTCTTTACTAAATAATGGGGTCTTTGACATTTCATATCACTCCATTTCTACTCTGGAAATTTGAGATTCATTTGGGGGAAAGAGCGCCATTCTGTTTGTTTCTGTGGTTTGATTTTAGCCAGTGGGATGGTTTGCGCTAGTCTGTCCTGCCTGTGTTTGGGTGGCTTTCCCTTAGGACACCTTCCCGCCCACATCCGTTCAGAGCAGTTACCTGATGAATTTGACCTCCCTTGTGCCATTGTAGAGGGTGGGTGGGCTGAGGCTGCATGGACCCATGAGGCCCGGGGGCATCAGGACAAGAGGCCCTGGGAGCCTTCTAGCCTTCAGGCTGCACGCACCTGCTCTAACTTGCGGGTTTTGTTGTTTGTTTCTTTATGTAGACTTTGTCCTTGGCGTAATTTCCCACTCTAGTAAAACAAGTCTCCTACATATTGTGTATGCTTAAAGCAACAGATCCATCCCTTCCTCCCTCCTTGGGAAACACATCCAGCCCTCTGTCACACCTTTTCAGACCAAGGTCATAAATCTCTCCCAGAACCTAGGGAATCGTAGGAGTCAGCCCTGGCTTCTGATTGGTCATCTGCATAGCACACTCACAGCAAGAGCTGTTGGAGAGATGTTTCCAGTTCATTTGAGGGTCTTGGGAGTGAGACCCTGTGGCCAAGTACCAAGCATCCAGGCCATTTTCTGATTCTCAAGAGGTTTCTCTGGCTTTTCAGAGTGAAGTCCCACACTAATCCTGACTTAGGTTGTAGAGTAACAGAAGGGTGAGGAGAGGTGGGAGGCAGCCCAGCAGCCCAGCCCACACTCAGGATCGCCGCTTGCCTCGCCAGAGCATCTGGCCGGAGCTGAGCACCGGCAGAGGGCGTTAGCCTCAGTGGGAGTTTTTCCTAATGTCATCATCATAACGTTATTTATTTAAATGTAGTTATTTTGGTATTTAATTTTTTTTAAGAGAGGGGGGGGAAACCCTGTATTTTCCTGGTAGAATGAAATGGCTCAGAATGGTATATTTAGGCAATTTAAAACGTTATTTACATAAAGACCAAATATGATGAGTCTGTTCTAAGCATTGCTTCACCCACTGTACGGAGCTGTCACGATGTTACTGCAGATGATGCGTGTTGACATGGAGTTACTGCACACAAGCTGGATTTATATAACTCAGCCACTTAAACAATAAAGGTGAGACATGATTGAGTGAGAGCGTGTCCCACGGCAGTCTGCCTTTGGACTCCAGCCCCTCCGGGCAGCAGTCCGCCTCCATCGCTTTGCAGGTGACCTCGGAATGTCTCTCTCTTAAGGTTTGCCATTTGCAGAGGACTTTAAGGCACGTGGGTTGTGTTGTGCCCAGCATGTGCATCTAGACTGTGGGCCTCAGCTAATGTGGTACGCTGGCAGGAGGTCCCCCTCGTCAACAGTGGGCTCAGGTACCACCAGGGGACATAGTGGAGACATGTGTAGCATGCTTGTTCTCTATGTGAGTGAGGTCTGCAGACCCGTTACCTCTGAGCCCCAAACAGACCTTATGGGTCTGCAGGGGGCTCTTTTGGGGATCATAGAAAACATTTAAAGATGGAAGGAGGATTTTCTTTTTCTTTAAGGCCACCTTCTCAGTCTCAAGTGAGTGAAGTGTGCCGAGAGGCACGCACTCTCCTTTCTTGTTGCTGCTGTATCGGCCTTGCTGCTGCTCTGCTGCATAGGAATGTCAGGCTGCTGAGGAGGGCGGAAGCTGAGCGGAGATGAACCGAGGACTAAGCCCAGGCTCCCTCCAGTGTTTAAGACACTGCTCTAGTTTCGTGTTCATCTGAGTTCCTAGAAGCCCCTCCACACACAAGAGCTAGCCTTGCCTGCTTTAGCCCTCGACAGATGTCTAATGTAGGGACACATGGTCCCCACACAAGTGGCTTGCAGCAGTTCCCAGGTCCACTGCGGCACCGAGTCTCTCTTCGACCTTTACCAAACTTCCAAGCTCCCTCAGGGACTAGATAACTCGAGCAGCGTTGGCTTAAAACCGCACAGAACACAAAGGGAAGCTCACCTGGGTCCTGGGTCCAGCGCATTCCAGAACGTGTGTGGCTAACTTTGTACAGCTATTCCCCACACTGCAGAATGTGTTCACAGACAGCAGCTGGTCTCCATAGATACCCCACCCCACTTCCTGGTCCCCTGGGGGGGGGTCACAGAGTAGCTGTAGTAGTGCAGAAGGGGTTGGGGAGCATCAGGACTTGGATTTTCTGTGCTATGTGGTACAAGGAGAGAAGTGACAATCGTGAAGTCCGAGCATCTGCAGTTCAGGAGTAAGCAGAGTGCTGATCTGTGTGCAAAGATTTGAAATTTTTAAAAAGTACCAAGTTCCTGAAATTCAATAAAATATTTTTATTAATTTTAATTGAATACAGAGTATCATTGTCTTCTAATAAGCAGATACATCTATCTATACTTTTTAGCCTGTGCTGGGGAGACTGGGCCAGGAACACAGATGGGTGGCCAGCAGTACAGGCTCCTTCAGAGGGGAGGGTGCAGGGTCTTCATGACCCTAGTTGTACAGTCAACTGTGGCAGCTTACTGACATTCCATTGTTAGAGTGTTGTAAGTTGTCAGTCTGGCACACACACACACACACACACACACACACACACACCTGCCCTTTTGACCTTAGGATAAGGTGTACAGGTGTTGAGGTTCCCCAGTGGTAACACTGATCTGCTGCCTTCCACCTGCTGTCCCAAGCCACCCACAGAACCAGTAATAAACATATGGAAATGGCAGGGTGGGAGGCATGTCCAAAGCTAGGAGAAGGCATAGTGGCCTGACCCACGCAGGGGCAGCGTCCCCTACAGCAACAGTAGGAACTGTCCACAAGGCTGCTCTTGCAAGCAGTGGCATTGGGAACACAGAAGGATGTGGGCAAGGAATTGGGAAGGTTAAGTTTGTCTTGCATGTGCAGATATGGTCGGTTTGGTCCCACCATAGCATGGTAATCCTGTATCCTAGCCGTTAGAAGGTATTGGCAGGAAAGTCAAATTCATGGGTCATCCTTGACTACACAGCAAGTTCAAAGCCAGTCTGAGCTACATGAGACCTGTTTTTAAAAAGGGGGCAGGGGGATGGGACACTGACAGGCTGGTGGGTCTAATTGTTTCCTGTTTCCTCTTTCTGTTACGACCCAAAGTTGAGCCAGTTGTAGTGTACAGGGAGGCTAAAATGTGATCCTTTTTACAAACAGAAAGAATACCAGGGAGATAGAATCTGGGGATCCCCGTATGCGGAGGGAATTAGAAATTCCCTGTAATACTGTGCGCCATATTTATCTGGAGCCATCATGGCAGAACTACCTGAGGAACTGAATTGTCTGGGCAATGCATTCAGGGTATGACCTGAGTAGCTCAGGAAAGGTAGGAGAACTCCCCCACACAGACATGGATGTGGCTACAGGACATCTGCACAGCAGTGGCACTTGCTAAGGTAAAACTCACTGAACAAATGGCCCGAAAAGGAAGCTCAACCTAAAGAAGAAGGCAATCATGCTCCAACATGACCTGAACATAAGCAAAAGCAAACACTGTTAAATTAAAATTAGCTATGTGTCCTGTCAGTCAGGGTTTCTATTCCTGCACACCATGACCAAGAAGCAAGTTGGGGAGGAAAGGGTTTATTCAGCTTACACTTCCACATTGCTGTTCATCACAAAAGGAAGTCAGGACTGGAACTCAAGCAGGTCAGGAAGCAGGAGCTGATGCAGAGGCCATGGAGGGATGTCACTTACCGGCTTGCTTCCCCTGGCTTGCTCAGCCTGCTCTCTTAAAACTACCAAGACTACCAGCCAAGGGATGGCACCACCCACAATAGGCCCTTCCCACTTGATCATTAATTGAGAAAACGCTTTACAGCTGGATCTCATGGAGCCATTTCCTCAAAGGAGGTTCCTTTCTCTGTGGTAACTCCAGCCTGTGTCAAGTTGACACACAAAACCAGCCAGTACACTTCCTGAAGTTGAGCAAATGCTCTTTAAATACATCAGCAAGTTATAGACCTTAGACATGAATTATTCAGTGGATAGAGCATTTGGATATGAAAATGAGCTTCAGAGACATAGAGGTTTCCTACAAAAGGAGAAAGATGGAGTTAGCTTGTAACAGGATGTGCTTCATTCCCTGAGTAGAGGCCGTGCTCATTGTAGATCCACAGGAGGCCACAGTTATCTTGGGTCCATGGACCTAAGCAAAACTGGAGAATCTAAAGGCCAAAGAACAAGCAAAGCAAGGTGTTCTTGGACAGTAAAGACAGAGTTCTGTGGAGCTGCTTACATGTGCTAAGGAAGCCCTTGTGTTTTCATCTAAAGGATTATAACATGTAAAGGCTAAGAATTTTAAACCTCCAGGAATGAAGAAAAAGTAAAAAAAAAATATATATATATATATATATATATATATATATATTTGAGCAAATAAGCTAATTTTCTTCTGTTTTAAAAATGTCATCTAAGCCAGATGGTGGTGGCACACGCCTTTAATCCCAGCACTTGGGAGGCAGAGGCGGGCAGATTTCTGAGTTTTAGGCCAGCCTGGTCTACAGAGTGAGTTCAAGGACAGCCAGGGATATACAGAGAAACCCTGTCTCGAAAAAAACAAAATAAATAAATATATAAAAAAATGTCGCCTAAGAGTCTAACACAGAAGGGTAAAGGAACTCTCCATAAAACCCAGAGAGGAAAACTACACTTCCTCTTTGGATCCTGTCTGGAGTCACAGATGAAAAAAAAAAAGGAAAGAAAGAAACAAAATGTCACCTAATTTGCCTCCTTATTAAAATCATTCAAAGCAAAATTTATAATTTGACTTTCAGGATTGTCATTGTTAAATTAGAACATTAATGTTGATTAATGTTTTATGAAGGAAGTGATAAGTTCTTTGAAGTGGTAAAATCCATACTATAAAGTTAGCTTTTTATACTCTACTATGTAATTGTTATAATAACACCTAGTAAAAATAGCTGAAAGTCCACAGGTGAATTTTGATTTTTCCTTTAAACAAACCAGAACAAAAATGCAGAAAATTAAGTAGGGAGGGGAACAAATGTCATATACAGTAGAAATGCCAATGTTCTAAATGGTCTAATATTGCAGTTGAAGTGTCGGGGCTCAGTGCAGCTTGTGGGTAGAGTCGTTTCTTACGACATGCAAAGCCCCAGCTTCAGTTTCTCATGAATGAAAAAGAAGAAAAAGCAGAACAAAGGGCATGACTAATAGGTACGGTGGAGAAGTTTTTGTAGAGAAAACAGAGGACACAGGTTGAGGTATGACAGGGACATCTGGAGAGTCCTGAATGGACATGACCAGGCTCCACTGGGTTGGGTGGGGACAGTGGGAAGAAGGGGGACAGGGACACTGGTCCTGCAGCGAGGAGGCCAAAGATATAAAAAAATGATCATGTCTGGGTTAAATAGGGAAAGCCTCTTTGGGAAGAGCAGCCCAGCCCTAGCCTCTGGGCTGGAGAGTTCAGGGGAGAGGGCATGGTAAGCCAGCCATGCCCTGTAACAGGTAGAAACTGAGGGATGTCGGGAGAATCTGGCAGCCAGATCTGATTTGATCTGTGAAATAGGCATCTCAGCCCTTTGTTCCAGGTTTGAAACTTAACACCTAGCACTACAAAAACTAAAATAATTTGATCTGGGATATAAGTTCAGTGATAGAGTGCCTGCCTAGAATGCAAAAGGCCCTCCCTGGCTTGAAGTCCCAACACAAAAGTTTCAAAACCTGCAGAGAACATGGAAGTGCATATTTGGTTGTGTTGGATGGCTGGTGATCCCTGTACAGAAAGCCAGTGAGTTTGATGCCAACTGAGCTTTCTCAGAAAATAGGCTGAGTTGGCAAGATGGCTCAGCAAGCAAAGGTAGGATTGCTGCCCAAACTGGAAAAGTTCAATTATTAGGACCATATGGTGGAAAGAAGAGAAACAATTCCTGCAAGTCGTCCTTTAACCAGCCAGTGGTGGCAAACGCCTTTAATCCCAGCACTCTGGGAGGCAGAGGCAGGCAGATTTCTGAGTCGAGGCCAGCCTGGTCTACAGAGTGAGTTCCAGGACAGCCAGGGCTATACAGAAAAACCGTCTGGTGGGGGGGGGGGTTGGGGAGGAGGGTGGAGAAGTTGTCCTTTAACCACCACACGTGCCAGACATGGTCTGACTTGATTTAAAAAACAAAAAACAAAAATAAAATTAAAAAAAAAAAACCAAAAAATAAAACCTAACCTCTGTATTTGTCAGAGCCTCTCAGGAGACAGCTTTATCAGGCTCCTGTTAGCAAGCACTTGTTGGCATCCACAGTAGTGTCTGGGTTTGGTGACTATATGGGATAGATCCCCAGGTGGGGCAGTCCTTCAGTCTCCATACTTTGTCTCCGTATTTGCTCCCCTTTCTAAGAAAGACCGAAGTACCCACACTTTGTTCTTCCTTCTTGAGCTTCATGTGGATGCTCTCAGCCAAGCACGGGGTCCCCAACAGAGGAGCTAGAAAAGGACTAAAGAAGCTCAAGGGGCTTGCAACCCCATAGGAAGAACAACAATATCAACCAACCAGAACCCCCCAGAGCTGCCAGGGACTAAGCCACCAAACAAGCAGTACATGTAGCAGAGGATGGCCTTGTCCAGCATGTATGGATCAAGGCTGATGTGTAGGGAACTCCAGGGTGGGTGGGTGGGTAGGAGAACACCCTCTTAGAAGCAGTGGGGTGTGGGGCTGGAGAGATGGCTCAGCAGTTAAGAGTACTGACTACTCTTCCAGAGATTCCAGTTCAAATCCCAACAACCACATGGTGGCTCACAACCATCTGTAATGAGATCTGACTCCCTCTTCCGGAGTGTCTGAAGACACCTACAGTGTACTTACATATAATAAATAAATCTTAAAAAAAAAACAAAAAAAAAACTACACACTTTTTTTTTTTTTTTTTTAAATTAAGTACTTTCCAATCCATCTTGAAGAGAAAAGCTCTGGCAGGATACCAGTTTCAAAATGTGAAAGCTAATCACATGTCTTCCAGGCAACTGCTTGGACTGCATTATGGTCCATGGCTATGGCCACGGCTATAAAACATGCGTCCACTTAGAGGCATCCTTTGCCTGCAGAAAGAAAACGTTAAATAAGAACCACGGAGATGTGGGCCAAATGGGCAGGAGGAATGGCCAGATGCACCCAGGGCCAGTGTTACTATCAACCACATGAGCCTATGGTTTCTGAGAAAGGGGAATGAAGGGGAACCACTTGGCAGCTGCAGGGGAAAGGTGATTATTTTAGCTTGCTAAACGGACTAGGCAAGGCAGAAACAAACTGCACTTCTGCATATCCACATTCTGCAGGGTCACAGGCACTAAGCCAACCAGGAGCTTCTGGGACTCCTGGAAGGGCATTCACGCACTTGCCCACTTTTGGGTCAAGGCCCACACAACAGTGGAAGTTTGAAGACACCGCTGACCCTGAAAACCTACAGAGCTTGGAGTCCACCATTTCTGCCTTTACCCAGAGTAAGCTCGAATCTGGGGAGCAGGCAGTTCTAGGATCTCCTTTTAACACTTGCTCTGCCATCCACAGGGAGCAAGGTGCACTCACTGTCCCTACAGAAGGCATAGGAGCCTGAAGATCCCATGCAAGATATGTCAACGCTGACACCAACTTCAGATGCCAAGGGAGTCCCAGGGATGGGGTGGCCACCTGCTTGCCTCCCCACCCAGCCCCCAGGGCTGAAGCACCAATTCCCACTGTGGGAAGACCCGTTCTTCTGTGTGGACTCTGAGAGTATCTTCAGGAAAGCAAGAAAAACACTGCCTGCCCCCAATACTGCAAAATATTACTCAGACCAGTGACACCAGCCAACCTCCAGAGATGACTGTGTTTTACAGTATCTTCTAACAGGGCAGCATGCTGACATCTATGAAACCAGGGAGCACAACACTGGGGTAACACGGGATAAAGATACCCAAAACAAAACAACAAAACAAAACACTAAAAATTCATGAGTTGTATCATCTGTCCCCGCTCCCTGGCTGACCCTAAACTTTACAACCGCAGTGTCGCTTTTCAGTGGCTGTGCTGGAACAGGGCATTCCTCTACAGGTCAACAGCCTATGTAAGGCTGTCCTGCAGCGGCTGTGGGCCCCCGACACCGTCATACAAACAGGAGGAAGAGGCTGTGCGGTGCACTGCACATGGCTCTGCTCCGCACAGATAGAGTACAACAAAATTAGTCACTTTTATTTCAAAGAAAACAGTACAAACAAGTGTGCAAAATTAAGTTTCATGATTAAATACACATAAGGTAACATGCATACATGACATCAAATCCACAGTTAGCCGATTACAGGAGCATAAAGAACTGGCAGAACTGAGAACCTGCTGCTGTGCACAATTTAAATGTTTGCAACCTGAAATCAAAACCGCAAAACTGAGCTTCTTAGAAGATATATATAAAAAAAAAAAACTAAACATATACCTCAGGTGGTACAGAAACACAGAATCTATAGTCTGTGCCCGTACCAGGATGTGCCTGCCATCCCCAATGTTAGTGTGTTCCTATGGATACTGGGAGAGATGAGACAGGATAGACGCCACAGGCCAAGGCAGTACCCCCCACACCAACAGGAGCTAGAGGCACATGGACACTGTACTGAGAAGGCCCCTAAGTAAAGTAATGCTTTCTTCTGGGACTAATTTTTAAAGACTATGTGTTACTCTGTTCCTTAAAGGTAATGGGGAAGTTCCATTTTAACCCAAACTAAACCAGGAGACCCTGCCCCACTTGCAGCCTGAGGACTGCACCTCAAATGGGTGCCACAGAATTCTGCTCTCTGGTAGGTCTAGGTGACTCATTATAATGGCCAAAGTCAGAACTCCCCAGTGTGTGCTCTGAACAGTGCTCCTCATGTGTGACAGAGGGTGCTCTACCAGACAAGCTGGTAGTAGTATCTTATTGGAATTGTCTAGTGTGTAAGCCCTGACACACTCATTCCTACAAGCTTCCATTGACTTGTACAGTTCCCAGGACTGCAGGGAGCCACTGGCATGAAGGTATGGTGGTGCCACTAATGCTAGCATCACAGCTGAACTAAAGGGTAGTGTCCAGCAAGGGCACAAGGTGCCCAGAGCCACAGAGTGTCTGCAGAACCATGATGATGATCCTTTTAACATGGGAATGAGAAGCCTTGCTCAAGAAGGCAGACAACTGCGTATGGCTTCGAGACCAAGGTCCTCTGGGGGGCCTTGAGCCCCTCGCCCACAGGCCTGGGGCACCGGCACCAGCCCCAGGAATCCACAGGGCGGCTGGGTGGTGGCGTCACCTGAACTCACAGGCACAGTCACAGCTTGTCATCGGTCATCTCCAGGAACTGCGCACACACATCCCGGACACACTCGCCCTTAGGACTGAACAGGAACTTGTAGTAGCTGCCATCTGCACAGATAGCTGGAAGAAGAGACCATATTGAAACACAATTGTTACCTTCCTGTCAAACCAAACAAGACTCGAGGAGCCTAAGCACAGCTGGCTGGGAATCACAGCCCCACAGTACATACTTATCCAATGAGGGCTGACCTCGGGATACAGCTGCAGGGCCATCTTCACAATGCCCAGATCTGCTCTCAAGCATCCCTGGATCCCTCCAAGGCAGGTACTAGTAGCACCCTTAGCACTTGGAGGCTCCGAGTAGGACCCAGCCCAGCCACAGAAGGGAAAAAGAGAACTTGGGGAGTTGGTGCAGCCTGGACCACATGCTGAGGCCTCCCACAAGATGGGCTGCTTACCAATGACTGCATTGGGCTCTGTTCCAAAGGCACAGATGCATGGAGAGCCTGAAGGAACCTGAAACTTGGAAAAACTCCACTTGGAGCTGAAGTATTTTGGAAGGAAACTGGCTGATGCCAAACTGTAAGAACAAGAAGAAAAGAAAGGGTTTACTGTCACAAAGATAATGACACAGAAGTTACTGGCTTAATTCCAGAGTGCTGATGAAAGTCTTTACAGTTTAGCACTGTTGCTTTTTTTTCTCTCCATCTAATTTATTTTATGTGCATGGGTGTTGTCCCTGCACATATATCTGTGCAACACATGAATATCTGGTGCCCAGAGATCCCCGACAGTAGTTATAGTTGTGAGCTGTAATATGGGTGCTGAGATCAACTTAAATTCAGTTTCAAACCCCACAAACATCAAATTAATGATATAATAGACGTCAACCTTAAATGACATTAGATTTGTCCTTGCAAGAAGCCCAAGTAATTAATCCTAATTTTGGGCTATCCCCTGCCACAACTCTCCTAAAACCCACCTAGACTGTTTATTCCTTTTTGGATCTTCAGCTGCAAAAATGTGCACAGTGCCGTGATCACTGGACACACAGATGAGAGAAGCGTCCTGATTGAAGTTGATGCTGCAGAGAAACCAGACAGTACTTGAGTCAGATACAGAGGACCAGACATCCAATTCTCTTGCCCTCAGCACACACAATGCACTAGCCCACACTTAAGCATCCATTGTGGAGCCAGGATCCAAGCCAAAAGTCCAGGGAGCAATTTGTTCACCAGGGCCCCATAGGCAGAACGGCTGATGCCTATATGGCAGTGAAAGGTGTGGGGTTCCTGAGATGACCTCCATGCAGTTTCAGGAGGCTCAGGTGAGAAAGGCATACACTGTCATTAGGAAGTGGCTATCAAGTGTGTTGTAGCAGGCCACGGCCATATGCATTCTGTACTGACAGCAGATATGCAGGAGAGTGTGTTACACACAAGGACCAGGGCACACAGGTTAGTCTCCCAAATTTGGCTCAATACCCACAGGCTTGAGATGGCCAGGGTGGTGTCAGGCTCTTGTACACATGGTATGAAATCTTGCGTGGTTGGGCTGTAGCACTACAGACAATGTGGGACCTCACAGACAAAGCATTCACTCTCAAAACCAACTTGCTATAGTAATTATAGACAAATCAGCAAGGCCTCTACTATAAAATACCACAGGAAGCAAGCAGGAATAGAGGAGAGATGGACAGAATGTAGAGAGCATATCCATGCTGCAACAGGAGAGGAGGGCCCACAATGTTCCGTCTTTGTGCACACTTCCCAAAACAAAGTGAAGGGACTAGTGAAGAGATGAGACCCAGCAGCCCAGCTGCACCCTCATGCCTCTGCCATCACCCCAGCTTTACTATTCCCAGAGTGATGTCCTTACCAATAGATATTAGCTGCTTGAGATCCTCTTCGTAGCTCCTGGATTAAATGCCCTGATGAAGTATCAAATATTCTTATAAGGGTCCCCTTTGAAAAACAGTGAAGTGTTTTATTATCAATGATTTAAAACTCTTTCATTAGTCTGAAACCACTTATATTACGCCCACTGGCCCCAACAGCCCTTTCTCGACTCACCCACATCACCTACAATTCAGTAAGCTTCTTGCTAACTCGGGCACAACAGAGAGGTCCTAAGTTATCTCCTTGTGGAGAGGCCGTGACTGATCCCTGCCTGCTCCAGCTCCTCAGTTCAAAGACCTGTTGCTCCCTGCTGGAGCAATGTCATCTCAGACAGTGTTCCTCCTCTCAGCAAACTGGGCAGCATGGAATAAAAGGCCAGAATATCAATGCATTAAACTCCCTGGAAAAATTATACTCCTTAGTCAATTCTGGTCTTGGGATAAACATGAGTGAGTAGTCAGTGTTTGTGGGAAATGACCTGGCAACGCTGTATCATAAGCCCATCTCCCAGCCCCAGCCCCAGAGATGCAGCAGCATCCTGTGCAGATCCAGAAGGGAAACTCCCCTGCTCCCAAGCTGACTGAACTGCTAGATAGTGTCCTAAATACACCGCGATCCTGAAATTCACTCCATCCATTGACCCACCAAACACACTACTCAGCCTTAACAATGACAAGGCTGAAAGAACCAAGTCTAACAAGATGAAGCCAAAGTGAATTCTGGAGAAGAAAATGTTAATTATTTCAGAAGCCAATGTCAAAACAGTATTTCTTTAAAATAAACTTGTTTTTTTAAAAGAAGCCAAGTGTGGCAGACCATGTTTTTAATATTTGGAAAGCAGAGGCTGGTAGATTTCTGAGTTTGAGGCCAGCCTAATTATATAGTGAGCCCGTCTCAAACAAAAATGAAAACCCCCACCAACAGTGCTCGCTCCAGAAAGACCAGAATAACAACACTCTCACAGTTACTAGTTTGCTTTATCTTTTAAATTTTAAATATTTTTTAAAACATTTTTGATAGTCTCACACTGGAGCCGAGGCTGGTCCCAGCTAGCCTTGAGGCAATGAGCATTCCTGCTTCAACTCTCCTGCCTCAGCTTCCAAGAGCTGGCATCGCAGGCATCAGCCATTAGCCTGGCTGCAGTTACTAGACTCGGAGCATACCGATCAGACTGAGTGACAGGGTAGAATATAAAAGGATTTGTAGCTGACAAAATGAAACAGGCTGACACTGGGTAAGATGCTTTTTTTTTGCCCTTTTTTTTGGGGGGGAGGGGGTTCAAGACAGGGTTTCTCTGTGTAGCCCTGGCTATCCTGGAACTCACTTTGTAGACCAGGCTGGCCTCAAACTCAGAAATCTGCCTGCCTCTGCCTCCCAAGTGCTGGGATTAAAGGCGTGTGGCACCACTGCCTGGCCAGGGTAAAATGCTTTTACACAGAGCATGTTTTATAACAGACAGGTGAACATCTTGTCTATTTACTGAATATCTGTGAGAAGGCTGGAGCCAGGCATGATGGTCCAGAAGACAACAAGCTCATGGCATGCCAGGGTTATACTTAGTAAGACTCTCAAAATCAAAATTAAATAAAATGCTCCCCAACTACTGACTTGTAAGTAAGGCTACACAGTGAGCTCCAGGAAGGCTTGGAGTACACACTGACCCCTTGTCTCTTAATAAAAAGACTGGCAGCATAGTTCAGTGTGGAACTATGCTCGGTACCTTGCTCTACTGCCCTTAACTGCAGTATTTTATGTCACTGTGTTTTGCTTGCGTGGAGTGTGCCGGGTCCCTGGAACAGGAGTTACAGACAGTTGTGAGCTGCCATGTGGTTGCTGGGAATTGAACCTGGGTCCTCTGCAAGAGCAGCAAGTGCTCTTAACTACTGAGCCATCTCTCCAGCCCCCTTAACCCCATTTTTTTTTTGTTTATTTTTTTTCGAGACAGGGTTTCTCTGTATAGCCCTGGCTGTCCTGGAACTCACTCTGTAGACCAGGCTGGCCTTGAACTCAGAAATCTGCCTGCCTCTGCTTCCCAGAGTGCTGGGATTTCAGGTGTGCACCACTACCACCCAGCCCCTTAACCCCATTTTTAAAGACAGAATTCTTTCACTAAATCTGGGCTCATCATTTCGGCTACAATGACTGGCTGGCACACCCCAAGAAGGGGCTGGGGAGACGGCTCAGTTAGTGAGGTACTGGCTGTATGAGTGTGAAGGCCAAAGCGGAGTCTCTAAAACCCATTTTCAAAAATCCAGGAACAGCACACATTTGTAATAATACTGGGGATGTAGAGACAGAGGAATCACTAGTGTTCACTAGTTGGTCAGCATAGCCTATTTGGTAAGTTTTAGGCCAATAACAGACTATCTCAAAACACAAGTGTCTTAGGGTTTTATTGCTGTGAAGAGACACCATGATCAAGGCAACTCTTAAAAAGAAAAAAACATTTAATTGGGGCTGGCTTACAATTTCAGAGGTTCAGTCCACTATCATCATGGCAGAAAGCAAGGCAGCATGAAGGCAGACGGGGCTGGAGAAGGAGCTGAGAGTTGTACAGGCTGCAGTAGAAGGGGACTATCTTCCATATGTGGACAGGAGGCTCTGATTCTACAGGGGAGCCTGAGCATAGGAGACCTCAAAGCCTGCCTACACAGTTATGCTCTTCCTCTAACAAGGCCACACCCACTCCAAGAAGTCCACACCCACTCCTGATAGTGCCACTGCTTATGGCCAAACACTGAAACACATGAATCTATGGGGGCCATACCTATTCAACCCCAACAAGGTTATCTGAAGAACATCTAAAGTTGACCTGTAGCCTCCACACATGCATGTGCACAGGAGCATCTACATACACATGAATAAGGTGTAGGAAGTGAAAATAGAGAATCTAAGGAAAAAAAGGATATGAAAAGAATTCTTTGCCCGATGAGCCATGCCATTCACATCAGTTTAGTTTACCTCCCTTTCCTCTTTAAAAAGACAGGGCCAGGCGGGCGGTGGTGGCACACGCCTGTGATCCCAGCACTCTGGGAGGCAGAGGCAGATAGGTGGATTTCTGAGTTCCAGGCCAGCCTGGTCTACAGAGTGAATTCCAGGACAGCCAGGGCTATACAGATAGACCCTGTCTTGAAAAAATTCAAATTCAAAAAACCAACCAACCAACCAACAAACAAACAAACAAATAAATAAATAAAAGACAGGGCCTTAGACTCCCCAGACTGGCCAAGAGCTGATTCTCTTATTTCCATCTTCTAAGAGCTAGAATTATAGGCATGCATCATTATGTCCCACTTGTTTTTTTTTTTTTAAATTTGTTTTGAAAAAGGGTTTCACTATGTAGCTCTGCCTGACCATTTCTAGAACTCACTAGTACACCAAACTAACCTCAAACTCATTCACCAAATGCTGAGATTAAAGGGTGTGCCGCCATACTAGCTTTTTTTTTTTTTTTTTTTTTAAAGATGACATCTTATTGTGTAGCTCAGGCTAGCCTAGAACTTTTCATAATCCTACTGCCTCAACCTTTCAACTGAGTGATGAGAAATAATGGGGCCTGTAAACTTGCAAACTTGGCATTTTTCTTTTCTCTCTCCTTTGCTATTTATTTCTTTTGTTATGTTTTGGAGACAGGGTCTCACTATGGCCTAAGACATCCTATATATAGACCAAGCTGACCCTGAACTTAAGATCTATCTGTCTCTGCCTCTAAGTGATGGAACTAAAGGAGTGCACTACCATAGTTAATACAGTTGTGGAGAGCACAGCCAGAGATCGGTATATGTCAGACAAGCATTCTATCAGCCATGCTACATACCCAGCTTGAAAAATCCTATTTCTAAATTTAGATAAAATTGTTCCTTGTCACCAGGTGGAGGTGATGCACACCTCTGATCCCAGCATTTATAAAGCAGAGGCAGGCGGATGTATGTAAGTTTGAGACCAGCCTGGTCTACAGAGTTAGTTCCAGGGCAGTCAAGCTTACACAGAGACACTCTGTCTCAAAAACAAAATAAAACAAAACCCAAAACTGTACTTGTCTGGTCAGGCAGCTGAAGAACTTCAGAGTCTGGGCTAACACAGGCTATCTACAGTTTTTGAACTTCACTTTGAGCAGCAGTATTTGCAGATGCCTAGGCCTCCTGGTACCCAGGACTTGCTTTTTCTCTGCTTCTGACCAGTGCTGTCTGTCAGCCATAGCTTAGGAAACAATTAGACAGGGTAGACCACAACTGTGGCCTGTTCTCCCAGTAGGCTGAACCCAGTAATAGATACACACCAATTAATAACTTCATACAAAGTGATACTGGACTTATTGTCAAGTGGAAACCACAGAAAAAGGATGCTAATTTTCAGAGACTTGTACAATAGTCAGCAGGTAAAGGTACTTGTAGCACAAACCTAGCAATCAAAGTTTAATTCCTGGAAACCATGCAAATGCATAAAGAGAACCAACTTCACAAAGTTATCCCTGAGCTGCTCCCAACCCCTACTGCATAATCTAAAAACAGGTATAAACTCTCAGTTCTCACTTCAGACAACAAATAGGATAACACAGTTATAGGGACTTGGGTAAGCAGAGGTTCCCACAGGCTTGACTATGTGAACACTTGGCCCCCAGCTGCTGTCACTACTTGGGGAGATTATGAAATCTTTAGGAGACAGAACCTTGCTTGAGAAGTACCACTGAGGGCAGCCTTAATCCCAGCACTTGGGAGGCAGAGGTAGGTGTATTTCTGAGTTTGAGGCCAGCCTGGTCTACAGAGTGAGCTCCAGGACAGCCAGGACTCCACAGAGAAACTCTGTCTCAAACAACAACAACAACAACAACAACAACAAAAAACCAACCAAAAAACAAAAACAAAAACAAAAAAAACCCAAACAAACAAACAAAAATTCACTGGCTAGTCTCATTTATACTTTGTTCTCTCTGCTTCCGGGTTTCAGTTGAAGATCTGATCTCTCCGCTTCCTGGCCTAGCTGTCTGCTGCCATGTTTCCCCTATTACTATAGATTCCCCCTCTGGAGGTATAAGTAAAAATAAACTCTTCCACGATTACTTTTGCTTATGGTGTTTTATCAACGCAATAAAAAGTGACTAATATAATGGTCAATACTTCAGATTTTAAGATTGTGGTAATTCAATGAGGAAATATTCTTAGGGAAGTGTGAAAGATACTTCTGAAGTGTCATCAGACAACCAAGACTAAGGCACTACAGAGTGGCCTTGACCTTAGCATCCCCTCTGTTTCCATTTCGAGGACTGGTGTTATAGACGTGTGTCACTAGATCCAGGTTAGCGTTCTCTTTATGTTGCTTTAACAACAAACTGCTTTGTAAAGAACAGGAAATAAAGCAGACAATGTCTGAAAACCTGGTTCCTGTCCCGTAATCAGATCAGACTCACACAGATGGCCTGCACTTACTTTTTCAGACGCGGTTGCAATTCTTGTTCCCTGCAGGTTGAGAGCGATACAGCTCAGGACACCCTCATGTGCGGGAATGTCCACTGGTGGCTTTTCAGTGCTGGCCAGGTCCACAAGCTGCACGTGGCCAGTGTGAGTGCCAGGGAAGGCGAGAAGGGAGTTGTTACTGTTCGGACACAGGACACAGAGGCCTATGCAGAGACAAAGAAAACTGGTTGGGAGATGACAATTGTCAAAGCCTGATTCCTCCAACCCAAATGTACTTCCTGCCATCAGTCCTCAGTCACAACTATTTGTGGAGTGCATTTACCTTGGAATTGTTGTCGCTGCCTATGAGACCTGCTTATAACTGAGAACATTTGCTGAACAATTTACTATTCAACTTATTTATCAGGTGCCTGTCTTTCATAATACTAGCTACTGAGAGTACAATAAAAAAAAAACAAAACAAAACAAAAAAAAAACCACGTTTAAAATCTACTCCACTAGCAATAACAAAAACCCTTAAATACTTAGAATCGATCTAAAAGTACCACAAGATTCAGAGACCCAGGCACATCCCTTAAGGCCATGGCTAGAAAAGCCTGCTTTGTCTATATCTACCTCATCCACAGTCTTTAAAGACACAGCTAAAACCTCAACACACAGACTGATAGGGAGAGCTATGGGGAAGAATAAAAGTACTAAAAGACCTAACTTTTTGTAAAGACTAGAAGGCTGACATGACATAATTTCAAGATTAACTTTAAAGTTTCAGTGATCAGTGCAGAAAGGCACTGGAAAATAATGGAGAGGCCAAAAGAGACTTCAGATTCTTACTGAACAAAACAAAAGGAAGTAATCTAACACAAAACAAAATCCCACCACTCAGAAGGCTGAGGCAGGAGGAAGGTGACTTGGTGGCCAGTCTAAGCTGAGACCCTGTCTCAATAAACTAAAGCATTCAGAGAGTCAGATGTATGCTTTCTGACTAGTGTGCCAGCTACTCTGGAAGACGAGTCCCAAAGTTCATATCTGGTCTAAGTATCCTAGTAAGACTTCATTCAAAAGAAAAATAAAGGTGTGTGTGTGTGTGTGTGTGTGTGTGTGTGTGTGTGTGTGTAAGAGACAAGAGAGAAAAGAAAAAAATAGGTGAGAAATGTAATTTCTAACACAATATAACTGATAGAGAAAAAAAAATCCACAACTTTTAAACAGCATGACGATGACAACTGAATACATAACTCAAGTATAGTCCACTCCAAAGAAAGGAAGGAAAGACCTGAGCTCAGGGGCTCCCAGTGTGGCTAGTGATGACTCCAAACTGCCAAGGAGGAAAGGAGCTGAGAAAGAGCCCCCCAGCCTGGGGCAAGGCTGTGTCAGAACTCCTACCCAGGATGCTACTAAGGGAGCTTGGGCAGCAGGGAAGCAAAAGCTAGCACTCGCTCAAGTGTGCACAGGACAGGACAGAGCCAGAGCTCCACTGCTCACATCAGAACCATGTGGGACAGCTAGCTCCCCAGACCTCCTCGGTATCCACATGGACCCATTTCCCAGCACTGCTCATCTGCTCCAGATCTCACCTTTAGGGTTATAGCAGGTTTCAAAGACGTGCAACTGATGGGGATTGTGTGTGAATGTGAACACCTTAATCATGGAATCCAAAACCACCACAATTCTGGAAAGAAAAATGTAATCAGAGCTCCTCTTCTCAAAAGTAAAATAAGCATCTTTGCAACTTCTGTTCCCACACTGAACCCAGAAAAACACAGGAAACACCCCATACGACAAGGGCTGGGCTTTTTATTGTTTTGGCTTGGTTTTTTATTTTTGGGGGGGTGTCAGGGTCTCACTTTGTAGCTCAGCTAGCTTCAGCCTCAAACTTGCAATGGTTCTCTGGCCTCTGGTTCCTGAGCACTGGGACCATAGTCTATACCAACACATCTGCTTTATTTCTTGAGTTAGGTTCTCACATGGCTCAAACTGGCCAAGTGCAAAACAAGCAGTTGGGTGGCCTTGAACTCCCTATCATCTTGCCTTTATTTTCCAAGTGTTGGAATTACATACAGATGTGCATCATCACTCCAGTTAGAAACAGGTTCTAAATATGGCCAAGGGTTGAGCATAGCCTTAGAGGAACTTGTGAGCTTAGAGAAACACCATGACCAGACATCTCACCAAGAACATTAGCATGGTAAGACACATCACAGAATTACCCTCTTACACTCTTAAAACATGTCTAGAGTTAAGAAAACTGTGCCAGAAGTAATGGCACATGCCTAAATCCCTCCTGACATTTGGGAGGCTGAGGTAGGCTAGCAAGGCCAGCTTGGGCTACCTAGTAAAACCCTGATTCAACAAAATAAAAACAGAACAAAATACTACCCACAAAGTTTTCAAACACAAGATAATTAGTTGGGCCTTTAGGCCACGCCCTGATGAGCCTAAAGACGGCACAGGAACAGCACTTACGTAGATGTAAGTTGTTCTTGTCTTCTCTACAGCTGATAGAAATCTTAAGAATATGACACATAAATCACATCAAATTAGAACCTATGCTTTCTCTTGGTCAACAAGCAAACAGGGCAAGCTCTATACTGGTAGCACCGCTGGGTAAAGTCCGTTACTTTCACCAGGTAAAAATCAATGATAAGATCAGTTTCCAAGTACTCCTCTACTTTCAATATGGAAACACCCAGCATTTGACAATGCCTGCCTGACACCTGAGGCTGTGGCTTCACCTGCAGACCCGGGGACATCCCCATGCCTACCCAGACTATCCCTCTGAAGAATCTAGAAACCAATCTAATTTCCAGCCTTCCTCAGGACAGTAAAGAAAACTCTTTTTCCAAAGCTACAGTTACTGACATTTTAATACACTGTATCTATTTTTAAAGAAATGAAAATGCATTTAGAAGAGTAACCCACCTATCTCTCCGCAACTTGACAGCCTTGACCTCTGTGGAGAATTCTATTTCGATGACTGTCTTCTTCTTCAGATCATCCCAGATCATCACTGAAATACCAGAAGAGTGCATATGGTGTCACAAGTAGCCCACAGGACTGAACTGTAGATAGCATCTGATTTATGAGGCCAAGCAAACCCAGACGTACCTGGCAATGGTAGGATACCATTGGCTAGTTGGGGCTTAACCTCAGAACCCTCTCCTACACACTTAAGCCCCACTCCTAATACGACAGACACAAGCATAGCCAAGATCTTAGGAATGAACCTGCCTTACACACTCACACACAGCTTCACCTGACTGAGCTAAAGCAAACCTGACTATAGTCACTAAGTGTTTAAATGCCAGAGAGAAATCTGTGTCAGAACATGGAAAGTGGGACTTATTGTTAAGAATGCTTTCTGTTCAGTTCTGAGCACCCATGTCTGGCACCTCATAATCACTTATAACTCCAATTCCAGGAAATCCAAATGTTTTGTTCTGGCCTTCTCTGATGCCCACAAACATGTGGTGTAAATGCAAACACACATAAATAAATAGATTTTGAAAAACTGGCTAGGAATATACACTGTTGAGTATTGTCTAGCATGCTTCTTGAAGCCCTAAGTTCACTTCCCAGCACCATAAAGAAAGGGGAAGTGTAAGGGAGAAAATGAGAAAGGGAGAAAAGGAATAGCCAGGTAGCAAAGAGAAGGTTCAGCCAGTAATGGTCCTTGCCACTAAGTCTAATAACTTGAGTTCAGTACCTGGAATCCACATGGGATTCCCACATGGGGTGGGAAGAGAACCAATTCCTCAAACTTCTCTCTTCCCACCCCATGCATAAATAACTAATAATTTTTAAAGCCTTTTAAAATAATGACAGGTAGCTGAGAATATAGGACATAGGTGCAATTCCCAGTACCACAAAGAAAAGGGGAAGGGGCAAGATCTCCAACTCACAGCTACAGTGCTTTTCTCTTTCTCTTTCGTTTCTCTGCTCCCAATTATAAAGGCAGAACTGCAGGGTCAACCTCACTTGAGTGCTGAAATTTCCCATAGTCACAGAGCTCCACCCAGAATGGTAAACATTGGACCCAGAGTCACCTTTGTCTTGGTACATGGTCCATTTTCTTTTCTTTTTGGGTGCCTGGTAACAAAACCAGAGCTTCAAGAATGCCAGGCATTCACTGCCCTGTGAGCTACCCTCACAGACTCACAATCCTTTCCATTTCTTCAGATCAGACCTGAGCTAGTCCAATTCTCTACCAGACACCAGCTTACCCTCTCAGTAACCCCTCAACTGACACTTAAGTCCCACTATCCCCAAGGTATGTGCTGCTTCCTTCTCCAGCAACCTTCTTCCACCTTCCCTGGGCCTCCCTTCTTCCTGGGCCTCTTTCCCTCAAGCTTTCTTCCTTTAAAAGAGATCAGCTATGTCTACTTCCTCCTTCAAACAAAAGTTAGATTAAGCCCAACTAATGGTGCCTACCTACAGTGGAAAGAAAGATTACACGTCTCCCCCATAATTCCCTCCACCATATACAATAACAAATCCACACCAATACTGCAGCACATGCACCCACAGCCACCCTGGCTCCTTGTCCTATGTGAACAATGAGTTAATCTCACTAAGTCCATGGCTTTCAGCAGGGGAAACACCATTCCTAAACCGTGCTTTACCCCCAATCTTGACTTTCAGCACACCTGCCTACAGGTGAAGCACATCCACACACTCAGTCACAGTTGACATCCATGCTTCCCACCCATCCACACCTCAAAGGTCTAGTAGGGAAGCTCTCATATGACTGCAGACACGGGATGTCCTACAAAGTTCAGTATACCACTACATACATGGCAAGGTTTGTAAAGACGGACTACTATACCTTTATTGGGAGGGTATTTTGGCTTTTTTCCACCGCCAACTAAAGCTAAGTAGTTACAGCGAAATAACATTTCCACGTGGCCAACTCCTCCTTCTAAAAATTCTGAAATGATAGTTTTAAAAAAGATAATTTAACAAGTTAGAATGTTACCAAATAGAAAAAGTGAATACAATATTCAGCGTTTTATTATCTTCTCTAATTATTTACTTATTTTCAAGACAGAGTCTCACTCTACTAGCCCTGGCTGGCTGGAATTCTGAACTTAGTGATCTAGCTGTCCCTGCCTTCTGAGTGCTCAGGTATGCACCACCACGCCTGACCTAGCTGGCATTTCATTCTTAAATTATTTTATGTGTAGAGGTGTTTTGCCTGCATCTGTGCACCATGTGTGTACCTACTGCCCACAGAGGCTAGAAGAGGGCATAAGAAACCCTGGAGCTGGAGTCACAGACAGTTGTGTGCTGCCATGTGGTGCCAAGAACTGATCCTGAGTCCTCTGTACTGCTTAGCCATCCCTCTAGACTCTAGCATTTTAGTCCTTCCTCTGCACCCTGAGTACTGAAATTAAAGGCATGTACCGCCATGCCCGACACATTTTAGTTTTAATCATCAACTTGTAACCAAACATCATCTGTAGTAGAAATGATGACTACTTTAGAAAACAAAGTAAGCCTGGAACTCACTCTGTAGACCAGGCTGGCCTTAGAGCTCAGAGATCCACCTGCCTCTGCCTCCTGAGTGCCAGGATTAAAGGCATGAGCCACCATACCTAGCTCCCAAGTTCATATTTTAAGATGCAACAAGATCTATAAATGAAGAAGTAAGCAATGGTGGTACATACATGTAATCCTAGCACTCAGGAGACTGAAGCAGGAGGATTAAGAACACAAGATAGCTCCAGCTGGTAAAGAGTTTGCCATGCAAAGCCTTTTGATCTGAGTTTGAGCCCCAAACCTATATAAAGGTAGAAAAAAAGAACAGAACCCACAAAACTTGCCTTACTTCAACATGTACACCACGGCATGCATGCAAATGCATATTGGCATGAGCATGCACACACAGCAAGTAAATTTAAATGAACAAAAATGGAGCACAAAGCTAGCCTGTACTGTATGCAAAGACTATTTCAAAAGTAAATAAATAACAAATAAGTGAAAGTGTACTAAAAGCCCTAATTCAAAGGCCAAGTCAGCTAGTGACTTTATGTTCAGAGCATTCCAAGGGCTAGGCTAGATGCAGCTCAGAGAAGAATCCCTACTCTGTATGCAGAAGGCCCTGAATCGGGAGGACAGTCAGGTCACAATTTATTTATTTTTAATTTTTTAAAGAGATTTATTTATTTATTTATTTATTTATTTATTTATTTATTTATTTATTTATTTATTTATTTATTATATATAAGTACACTGTAGCTGTCTTTAGAGACCAGAAGAGGGCATCAGATCTCTTTATGGATGGTTGAAAGCTACCATGTGGGTGCTGGGATTTGAACTCATGACCTTCGGAAGAGCAGTCGGTGCTCTTACCTGCTGAGCCATCTCTCTAGCCTGGGTCACAATTTATTTATGTTAGAGGAAAATATTGCAAAAATTTTTATGTCCTCTGTAATAACAGGATCACCCATGCTCTCTCAAGTATAATACTAGAGCCCTGGGGACAAGCTCTCTCCTTCTTTGGGGACTCATGTAACTCAGTATGACCCAGCATGGGGGAGACAGAGGCAGGTAGATCCCTGAGTTCAAAGCCAGTCTGGTCTAACTACACCTTAACTTGAAGCCTCTTGTCTCCTCCTCAACAGCATACTGACTACAGAAAAACAAGAAGCAGTAAGCATCAGTGAATAGGTGGAAAACACCAGGTCCTCAGACACCTGAGAAAAGAATTACTACAAGATCCAGAGGGCATGGTAGTGCATACCTTTAGTCCCATACTCTAAGGCTGAGGCATGTAGATCTCTGTGCGTTTAAGGCCAGCCTAGACTATGTAGCAAGTTCCAAGATAGCCAGAGCTACAAAATAGACAGATACTGCCTTAAACAAGCAAACAAGCAAGAAAAAAAGAAGCCACCAATCCTGCTTTGTAGTATATATCCAAAAGAATTGTAACAAAAGGTATTTGAATGCCTTTGTTCACAAGCACAGCAACACTGTTCACAAAAGCCAAATATTAGCTCAAACATCCACTAGTGGACACACCCACAAGGGAACTGTCCTCTAACATAGCTAGAGCACAAGTAGACTTTGAGGGCGTTTTGCTAAGTGATACACACATCAGGCACCAGGCTAGCACTGCAACTGCAGGAGTGCCCACAGGAAGCCTCCACGGAAGTCACGTGAGAACTGTTAGTTACCAGGGAGGAAGAAGCAAGAATTCTGCTTTTCCTAGATGAAAATGTTAAACAGATCTCTACAACACTGGTCTGCACTTAAGAAAGACTAATTTAGTAAATTTTAGAATCTTTACCCATGATACAAACAAGAAGATGCTCTACTTAAAAACTTCTCAGTTCCAGGGCATCAAGAGAGTGACTCTCAATGCTGGTTCAAAGAGTTTTAGAAACTAAGAAAGTAGCAGCAATCTGAGAATTATATCAAGATATAGCCAGTGTATTCTTTAGTCTCTGTTCAAATGGAAGAGAAGTTTAATGCTGTATGACCTTAAACTCACTAGTAACCTTACTAAAGCACTTCTCAGAATAAACCTGTTCAAGTGCTAACAATACCAAGTCCTTGGGTAAGACATGACTCTATCCAATAATGAAATGCAGAACTGCTGGTGGGTGCACAACTTCAGAACAGTGACTCAGAGTGAGACAACTTCCCGACTGCAGCCTCAAACGCATGAAAGCTGAGTACTCACATAAAGTATGGAAGATCTTCACTAAGAGCTTGTAAGGAAGGAGTTCTTTTTAAACACTGTAAAAGTATTTTTTTTATTCGCCTGTATTGCCATCTCTGAGACTTATTGCCTCCATCTGCTAACCTAAGCCTAGTCCTGGAAGCTTTTATCCTCCATACAATCTTAACTGGGTCTAGAATGTTTTCGGCCTCACACTTACTGCTGCTGAATATGCTCACTCTTTCTAGCTCTTCTGAACTATGGCTGGCTGGTCAACTCAGCTGTTCTGTGTCAAACTCCTCTCCACTTTGACTTCTCTCAGCTTCTCCTGAAATGCTTGGCCTCAAACTATAAACTGTTCTAATCTTCTGTCTTATTCTGAGTCTAGATTGTTCTCTGTCTCTGTACAACTGCCTTCTTTTCTCTGGGCTACTCTCTGTTAAGGAGCCTTTTTTCCTTCTCTTCTCGTGAGAGTTGGGAACATTCTATTCTGTCAAATCTTTCTCTGATTTGTCACTTTGTCATTCAATTAGACATCACTTTCAAATTAGATGCTTCCTTCTATAAACTAACTTTACCTTCACTGTTTGGGACTAAAGATATGTGCTAAAAGCTAAGTCACACCACAACTAGAAACAGTTTCTTTTTTAACAAACAACAGAATCTTGGGGTTCACAGTATGATCAAATGTCCTACAACTAGACAACATTTTTATTTATCTTTTGATTTATTTGAGGAGCTGCTCATACTATAGCCCAGGCTAGCCTGAAATTTACTATATATTGCATGCTATCTCAAACCATCACAAGTAACCTAAAAGTATTTTTACTTCTTGCAGATCAATCTTGACATTGCTGCAGGCACACACAGCTGTAAAGGTGGGCCATAACCACAGTAATTAATGTTTTAATGGAGGTCACTCAATACCTACCTAGCTTCGATTTTTTTTTTTTTTTACAGCCCACTCTACCATCACCACCAGAGCTGTGAACCATCTTCACACCATTCCCAGCTAAGCAGTCAGCCCATGGCCTTTGCCTCCAAACTTCCAATTTCTCTAGTACCTTCCTTAAAACATTGGTGATCTTAAATGAGTGAAGGTAGGTGCACTGGGTACTACAGTCAGCATAAGGTCTGAAAATAGGTAACCGAGCTGGGCAGTTTATGCCTCTCCTCCATGTATCTCCAGCCCCTAGCAGCCAAAGATCAACAGGTACCCAAAAGCAGAATTAGTAGTCCTCACCTGTTTAAAGAGAGAAAGTGATAGCAGCATGCCTCTGCCTGCTCTAGCTAGGTGAGGCATGTGTCACTCGAATTCCATTCAGCTCTGTACGGCGCTAGAGAAAGAGCTGTGCTTGCTGGCTTCCCTTCTTCCCTCATTAACTGGGTTTTTCAAAACAGGGTTTCTATGTGGCAGCCCAGGCTGTTCTGGAACTCACTTTGTAGAATAGGTTTGGCCAGAGATCTGCCTGCCTCTGCCTCTAGCCCTGAGTGCTAGGATTAAAGGCATGTGCCACCACACCTGGCAAGAACTGTGTTTCTGAATGAAGATTTTTTTTTTTTACACTGTTTATAGCTCTACAACCAATGGATACAGGACTTCATATGTATCATCCTTAGGCTATTTTTTTAAAAGATGTATTTATTTTATATATGTGAGTACATTGTAGCTGTCTTCAGACACATCAGAAGAGGGCATCAGATCTCATTACAGATGATTGTGAGCCACCATGCGGTTGCTGGGGATTGAACTCAGGACCTCTGGAAGAGCAGAAAGTTCTCTTAACAGATGAGCCATCTTTCCAACCCCTAGGTGTCTTTTTAAAATGTCTTCAGTGCCCATGTGATCCTACAATATTGCAGTGGGGCCAGCACAGGATCTGTTTATAACTCCAGGCCCTCCCCTGAGCTTCTCAGCTTCCTGAATCAGCCATCTTGCTCAGAAGGCTGAGCTGAGCATAATCGGCAGACACAAGACTAAATAAGGCCTGGGAGTAACATGAGAGTGCTGCCCCCAATGGAAGAGTTGGGATTTTCAAGAGGGGCTTCTCTTGCCCTAGCTTCCGGTGTGCACGTGGGAAAGAGTCCCGTGGGTCCCGTGAAAGAGGCAGCTGCTCATCTGACAGCCCTAGCCCTAACAGGCTCCTTACTAGGAAGAGTTACACTGGGGGAACAGCACAGGGCTCAGGTAGGATAGTACTGTTCCAGTGCACAGCTCCCACACCACGATGCAGGAGAGTGAGCCACTAAAATAAAGCAGTTACAGGAATTAAAGGCAGATGAGTCCCAAGGCACTGTAGGGGCTGAAGAGATGGCTCAGCAGACAGGGCACTGGCTGCTCTTTCAGAGAACCCACACTTGATTCCCAACAGGCACATGGCGGCTTACAACCATCTGTACTTCCAGTTCCAGGGTCTCCAACATCCTCTTATGGCCCTTGCCAGCACCAAACACACACAAATGGTACATACACACACATAAAAAGAAAACAGAAGCATGTGAATGTATGTATATATGATACAACACACCACATGACAGTGGCATTACTGTTGGGTCACACTGATGTTATTTTTAGTTCTGGTGTCTACGTAGCTAGTTTTATGTCAATTTGACAGAAGCTAGAGTCACCTGAGAGGAGGACACCTCAATAGAGAAAATAACTCCATAAGATTTGCCTGTATTTAGGCCTGTAGGCCATTTTCTTAATTAGTGATGGTGAGAGGGGGAAGGGGGCCCTGGGTCCAGCCTGTGGGTCGTTCCACTCCTGGGTTCTATAAGAAAGCAGGCTGAGCAAGCCATGGAGTAAACCAGTAAGCAGCACACAGGCTCTGTATCAGCTCCTGCTCCAGGTTCCTGCCCTACTTGACTCTCTGCCTTGGCTTGGCTCAGTGGACTGTGCCTCGGGGTACATAAGCCTTTCCTCCCCAAGTTGCTTTGGTTTATGGTGTTTCATCACAGAAGACAGTGTTTGTTTATTTTTATTTTGTTTATTATGCATATGAGTACACTGTAGCTGTCTTCAGACATACCAGAAGAGGGCACTGGATCCCATTACAGATGGTTGTGAGCCACCATGTGGTTGCTGGGAATTCAACTCAGGACCTCTGGAAGAGCAGTCAGTGCTCTTAACCACTGAGCCATCTCTCCAGAGACAGTGTTGTTTTTATCTGCTTATTTTTGAGACAGGCTCTTATAACTTTAACTTTTCTGTGGTAGTGGAAAGGAAAGAATATGGAGGAAATAGACTTGTTTAGACAGGGTTCTTTGGAGCAAATCCTATCTGCACTGTCAGCAAATCAGCAGTTCAGTTCACAGGAGTCAGCAGCAGCACAACTCAATCCACTCACAAATACTTAACAGATTTACCAGCAGCCCAGTTTGGTAGAGTTGGGATAGCAAACACAAATCAGCAGCTGTGGCACTACCTAGCAGAGAAAGCCAGGCCTCACCCTTGGTACAAGTCAGCAGGAGGGACCAGAGCCAACAGAACCACCAGGAACAGTTCTCGGCTGTGCCTCTCTGAGTGAAGGGAAGATCAGTGAAGATCTTGAGACCAACAAGCATTGCACAGCTAGCTCTATAAGCAAGCTGAGCTCAGCCTCCTCCACTATCCGTGGAGTCCTATTTATACTCTCCAAACACCACATGTCCTTCACAGGTCTTGCCTTGGCAATGTATCTATCTCAGCTGACATCACTGACAATCAGCTCAAGTCCACAGAAACTGCAGCACACTGCCAGAAGTTTTTTGGTGCAGTTCTCTCTATGGAGTCCCGACAAATGGAGCACAACTAAGCAACTGGTAAGGCAGACCAATACATGTGTGTTGTTAGTGAAGAATCCTTCATCACATGTGCTTTCTCATGTTTGCCTTAGCAGAACATCCTTTCCCCCATGTCTGCTTTAGTGAAACGTTCCTTCACAAGTCTGCCTTAGTCTTTCACCTATGTCCAGGAAAACGCTCCTTAATGTGTCTGCCCCAGCAAAACACTATCCAATGCAACTGACTTTCCAAAGACCCCTTAGGTTTCCACTTTAGGGTTTCACTGTATATCCTTGCCTGGCCTGCAATTCACTATGTAACAGGCTGGCCTCAAACTCTTAAAGATCTGCCAGCTTCTGCATCCAGGGTGCTTGGATTACAGAAATGTCCAACCTCAACTGGATGAGGCCTTTCTTGTACAGAGTTGGAACCCAACTGTGGGGAGGAAAGGCTTGTGTCTGTTCATTCTCAAAGGTGTATCTGAAACCATTCACTTATTATTAGTGATTTTCTACCCCAGCAGACGAGAACCAGAAACTGCTAAGTGTTAAAGAAAAACAAATAAGACAAACTATGCCAAAAACTCTAATTGGAACTACTAACCAATAAAACTGAAAAGCACAATTACTTCACTCACACACAATTTCTGGTTCCAGTTTCATGAAAACACAAGGAGCTAAAAAGATGGCTTATCAGTTAAGAGCATTGGTTGCTCTTCCCAAGGACCCAGGGTTAATACCTAGCATACATGTGGCTTGCAACTGTCTATGATTCCAGTTCCAAGGGATCCTATACCCTCTTCTGGCCTCTTGTGCACCAGGCAAGCATGAAGTACACAGACATATACATACATGTAGGCAAAACACCTTTATTGTTTGCTTTTTTTCAGACAGGGTTTCTCTGTGTAGATCCCTGGCTGTCCCAGAACTCACTTTGTAGGCCAGGCTGACCTTGAACTCAGAGATCCATCTGCCTCTGCCTCCTGAGTGCTGAGATTAAAGGTGTGTGCCACCATGCATGGCCCCTTTTTAGTTTTTAAAAATTAAAAAACAAAACATGGATCAAGACATTGAAAAAGCAGGAAGAAGTATAACTTTTCATTATAAGCAAAATTTTCTTTTTTTAAGACTGTTTTGTTATGAAGTCCTGTTTGGCCTTGAACTCAAAGTCCTACCTCAGCTTCCTGTGTGCTAAGATCAGAATGCCAGGGTTACAGATATGTGCCATTATACCCAGATATTAATGCTTTGTAAGTGCTGGGCATTTTAAATGAGTTTAGGAGTCCCATATACTGAAATGAAACCCATGATCTGATTTTTCTATAGTTTTACATTCAGCAAGAAAAACATAAAAGAAAGTGCCCTGCATTAAATACACCTCATTCTTCCATGCACAGGTAGCAGGGGCTGAAGATGTAAAAGAGGAAAACCATAAAAATGTACTAAAGAGTAGTCTGGCCACACTTGTCTCCTAATACAGCCAGCACGCAGAACTCCTGGAGACCCATAGTTCTGCCCCATTTACAAAGGGCCAAGCTTTCCTTCCCTCTCGGCACATTCCCCTCTAGACTGAGGACTAACCTGGGGAACCCAGGAGATAGCCGTCATCCCTTACCTTGCTTCTCTTTTTCTTTGAGTGGATCGGTGTTATAGACTCGGAATCCATTTTCCATTCCACATGCAAAACACCCTAAAGCAAGAAATACAAAAGATACATGTTAATCCCCACACCGCTGTCAGCAAAAGGGGTCCAGGAAGGCTGCTGTCACATGTTCAAACCATACATACTGCATAGTATGCCAAAGCTAATCCAGAAATACCATTTCCTGGGATGTGCTTTGGATTGCCATTTACCATGCAGTTTTCCAACTGTACACTCCTGCTCTGACATTCCTGCGGACCAGGTTCTGCTGACACACTGGGCCTACCACCTACTTCTCACTAAGGACAGACTCCACCAGACTCCCCCTTTCCGTCGAACATAGTGCCTGAGAATTATGTCAAGTATAATGAGTCTTGAAGAGGCAGTGACGTGTATGGAGGTTCACAATAAATACACGATCTTGGTCAGTGTGGACACAGGTTAGTTAGGGACATATGCGTATGCTGGGAGGCAGGGCAAGGGCATGGACTCTACGCTGGGGAAGGGGACAAAAGGCTGCTCTTTCCACCTCCAGAGTGACCTTCTAGTGGGCAGTCGTGAAGTCTCCCATGACTTCATTCTTGAGTTTAAAGGATAGAGACCATTCCAGCAGCTCTGCCCCAGTCTGCACATTTATAGCAGATTTTACACTCTCACTCTTCCAAATGGGAAACATATCCAATTCATCCCATGAATTGCTCAGATCCCTCCAACTTCTGTCCTAGTCACAAGCAGTAACTGACTTAGGACATCCCAGTCACTGTCCCCAATCACATACTCAGACTGTCAAGGTCCAAAGAAAAGGCATTGCTAGGAACTGAAAAAAAAATCACCCGGCTGTCAAGATGATATGGTGGTTCTTATAATCATAGTGACATAAACCTAGATTAATTAAGTTCAAACACAATGCCCAACTTCTGCTCATATCAAATTTTGGTTAAGAGAAGAAAAACCAAACCTTGCATTTTCTGTTTTGTTTCAGTCCAATGTTTACAAAGCTTAGTTCTTCACAGCAGCTGTATAACGAGTTTAAAGGAACACAAAGACTCCGAGGTACTCTGCTCCATCTCTTGCACTCTACAGTCAGATTTTATATTTCCAGCCACTTTCCAAGTCACTTATAAAACAACAGATAGAGATCTAAAGACTATGACAGTTGTGAACTGCGGACTAATTTTTAAATCAACTCTGTGCTCTAAAATGTAATTTATCTGGCTCGGAATATGAAACTCTCAAGTGCTAGGTTATCAAATTGTACTAACTTATAATATCCTCTTCATGTTAATGGGTCATGTAACCCAGGAAGATGAACAAGAAAACAGAAGAAAGGAGGAGAACATGAGAACAGAAGAGAATGTGGACATCTAGATGTCTAGTAATATACAGAACCAGGAAAAAAGAAAAAAACAAACACAACAGCATAGTAAGATCCACTGCACAGCAGCCAAAACCATAGAAACCCAAAGCGCACTGAGATGTGGAAGTGAGAACTCCTCTGTGGAAGGCACACAGGAAGGAATACAAGTACCCCAGAATTTGAACACATGCTCACCAAAACACATGGTCTAATCTAGTAAGTACAGCAGTGGCACCACTATATTCATGAGGGGGTACCCACAAATACTAACACCAATGATAAAACAGCTAATTGTGACATATTCTGACTAAGAAAAGTTACCCATTGATGAAAACGATTTACCACCAAACTAAGCAATCCAAAAAAACCAAACCAAACCAAAAATCCTCATTGAAAATACAAAAACAAAACCGAAAAACGAGTCTGGAGAGATATCTCAGAGGTAAAGTAATTTCAACATTTTTTGTGGGGGAGCAGGTTTGAGACAGGGTTTCTCTGTGTAGCCCTGGCTGTCTTGGAACTCACTCTGTAGACCAGGCTGGCCTGGAACTCAGAAATCCACCTGCCTCTGCCTCCCAAGTGCTGGGATTAAAGGTGTACACCACCACTGCCCGGCTAATTTCAAGAATTTAAAATTATGTAGGCAAATTTTCTTTAATGTGTCTGTGTGCCTCTTTGTATGTGCATGAAGTTCCTGGAGAAGCTGGAAGGGGGCATCAGGTCCCCTGGAAATGGAGTTACAGAGGGTTGAAAACTACCTGACATAGGTGCTGTGACCCAAAACCCATCCTCTGAAAGAGCAGCAAGTGCTCTGAACAACTAAGTCACCTCTCCAATCCTTGTAAACCTACTTAACAGGGATTTCTGAGGCTAGAGATGTATCAATAGTTAAGAGTGCTTCTGTGCAGGCGTGAGAAACTGAGCTCATATCCCCTACACCTACATTAAAGCCAACACAGTCCCACGTACCTGGGACCCTATCACTGAGGGGCAGAGATAAGGGCATCCCAGAAGCCTCAGCTCACTAGCCAGCTAGATTAACTGAAAGGGCAAGTTTCAGGTACAATGAAAGACCCTGTCTCAAGAGATTAAATGGTACAGAAAGACACCCACTGCCCACCTCTGGCCTCCACAGAAGTATGCTTGCAAGTGTGCCTATACACACATTATCATATATAGGGGCATGCATGTGCATACACACACAGACAGACACACACACACACAAAGTGATTTCTAAACTCAATTTTGTAACAGGTGTCTAATATACAAATAGCAGTCAGTCTGTGGTGGCACATGCCTTTAACCCTAGAACTTGGAAGGCAGAGGCAGGAGGATCTTTGTGTTTGAGGCAATCCTGGTCTACAGATTGAGTTCTAGGACAGCCAGAGCTACAGAGAAACCTTGTCTCAAAACAAAAACAACCAAATCTAAAAATCAGTATATACAAAACCAAATTGTGACTGACTCAATAGTTTAATGTGAGTTCATAGCATAAGGCTTAACTGCAGCCAGAAACTTTGCACTAGAGTCTATGTCTGTGGAGGCAGGGCTTCATGTAGTCCATGATGACCTTGAACTCGCCATCCTCTTGCCTTACTTGCCCAATGCTGAGATTACAAGACCGTATCACCACTCCCAGTTAAGGCTGATACTAGAGCCCAAACCTATGGCTTCAGAAAAGCTAGAGAAATGGCTTTGTTAGAAAAGGTGTGTCACAGGTAGTGGCAAGCGCCTTTAATCCCAGCACTCTGGGAGGCAGAGGCAGGCAGATTTCTGAGTTCAAGGCCAACCTGGTCTATAGAGTGAGTTCCAGGACAGCCAAGGCTATACAGAGAAACCCAGTCTCGAAAAAAACCAAATCCAACCCCCCCAAAAAAGAACCAAAAAAAAAAAAAAGAAAAGAAAAAAGAAAAGGTGTGTCACTCAGTGCATGCTTTGAGGTTCCAAGTCTCAGGTTTTGTTTCTTGCTTGTGGAACAGGTGTAAGCTGTCAGCCACTGCTCCAGTGACATGTCTGCTTCCCCACTGTCATCCTGGCCATGGACTCTAACCCTCTGAAACTATAAGTTCACAATAAATTCTTGTATAAGTTGACTTGGTCATGGTGTCTCATCACAACAACAAAAAAGTAACTAAGACAATTTGCCAGCTCGAGAGCTATTCTCTCTTCCCTCTCCCTCTCCGGATTTTGGAAACAGGGGTTTCTCTGTGTAGCCATGGCTGTCTTAGAACTTATTCTGTAGACTAGGCTAACTTCAAACTCAAGAGAGATCTGCCTACTTCTGCCTCCCCACGTGCTAGGATTAAAGGCGTGTACCACCATACCTGGTTAAAAGCTAATCTAAGGAATTGTGTAGCTATTAATTCTGTAAAAAGTTTTGACTACCAAAATTTATTCAAATTACTGATGATCTGCTCTTGAAAATTCAGAATGTTCAATTTGATGATACCCACAGCACCTGACCCCTCACATGTCAATGCTAAATGTGCTTGCTTCTTTGCAGTCCCCACAACCGGACCAAACTTAACACTGCAATCACCAGGAATCCCATACTGCTCAAGGCCACCAGACTTGACTCCAACTGCTCTCTTCCCACAACTGTCTGTGCCTTCACAGAACAATAATACTTTTGCCTGTCTTCCATCTAAAGGAAGGCTTTCCACTCTTGTCACAGGATATGCACATTCTACCTCTTACCTTGGTCTACCTTAGAAATGTTATCGCTTTCCTACAGGTTTTGATTATATTGAATGTATCCCTCAAACCTCCGCAAATGCCTAGCACATGAACTCCAAGTAAATAAATACAGATGGGACACACAATAGCACCACCTACTTAAAATTATTATTTGTATACCCCAACACCTCAAAATAAATATTTAAAATTATCCTGAGAGAGATGGTATGAGGATGGTTTGGTGGCACAGAAGCAGGAGAATCCGAAAAGTTTAAGGCCAATTGTAGTCTGCAATAGTGAGACCCCACCTCAGAAATCAAAACAGCCAGGTGGTGAACATTTTTAAGGCAGTATGGGGAGTCCCAGGACAGCCAGAGATACACGGTGCCAATTGTCTCAAAAATAAAAATAAACTTTAAAAAAAAAATCAAAGCAACTCATCTTCTTAGCTAGGGGCAATAGAATCAGCAAGTAATCCCACCTGCTACAGAGGCTGTGAACCCAGGAGCACAGCTCAAGATAAGGTTGAACAAGAGAGCAAGATCCAGTTCCAACAATAACAAAATTAAAGTTAAGTTCACTTTCGGAGACTGTAAGTATCAGCCTTTACCCTTTTTCCCCCTTGAGGAAATTTAGAAAAGGGAAGTTAGCTGGGAATGGTGGCACACTCCTTTAATCTCAGCACTCAGTGAGGTCTGCCTCACTGGGTCAACAGAGTTGAGTTCCAGGACAGTATGAGTTATGCAGAAAAACCGTCTCGGAAAAAGCAATGAAATAAAATAAAATAAAATGTAAAATAAAAATAGAAGGCAGGCCGGGCGGTGGTGGCGCACACCTGTAATCCCAGCACTCTTGGAGGCAGAGGCAGGTGGATTTCTGAGTTCGAGGCCAGCCTGGTCTACAGAGTGAGTTCCAGGACAGCCAGGGCTATACAGAGAAACCCTGTCTCAAAAAAACAAAACAAACAAACAAACAAAACCCAAAAAAACAAAAACAAAACAAAAAACAAAAAGAAGGAGGAGGAGGAGGAGAAAGAGGCGGAGGAGGAGGAGGAGGAGGAGGAGGCAGGAATTTGACATCTGAGGCGGGGGATAAAATCCCCACCAAGAGGGTTTCCTGCCCACATCTTGGAGCACAGAACTCAGTAACAAGAATACCTTCTCCAAGACCCCAAACTCAAGAGGCAAGAGGCAGTTCCCGAAAACGCAAATCACATAAGTGTTTTCATTCTACAGAACAGAAGAAAATACTAGAGGGGAGGGCGAGGTTTACTGCTAGGACACGCATCAAAGCGAAGAAGCTACACTTCATGAAGGTGCCAGCCCACAAGAACCACGACAAATTGCCGCCCCGCGATGGGCAGGTCCTGCTACGCCACTTGCTGACAACGTAAGCGCTGGAGACCCTGACGCCCAGCAGTAAGCTTGTGGGTTCTAGGTACCCGGTAAAAAAAAGTGACACTGCCCACCGACCCGGGTGGGCAGCGCGCGGAGGGGTGGGGTGGCTGGTACTCCCCACTGTGGGTGTCCGGGTTGGAAAGGGGGGTCTCTCTACAGGGCGGTTCGGAGACTTCCTGAAAGAGCCGCCAGAGTCTGAGATCTCAGGGGTAACGAGTCTCCGGTTAGGGTCCGGGGGACACTCGGGACAGCTCCGGGCCCTGCGGTCGCGGCAGCGTCGGGTCGGCGGGGTCTCCCGGAAGGGCTGGGGTGTTGCCACAGAGGTGGGCCCGGGGTCTCACCGTGGTCTTGGTTGAAGCCGGCGTACAGCAGCCCGTTGCCGTGGGGGTTACACGGCAGGAGGTTCATGGCGCCGTCGTAGGGTCTGTCGCTCCTCAGCACCGCATACCGCTCAAAACCAGACGCTCTATCCGCTCGCGCGGCGCTAGGGCCGCCGCGGCCGGAAGCGAGGGTCCTAGGGACTTGCGTCGTGCGTGTGTCGTCAGTGCTGCGTCGTCAGTTCGCGCGGTCCTGCGAGTGCGCGTGCGCGTGCGCGCAACTAGCCAGCGCCGAGCGCCAGACGCAATCCTGGGAAGTAGGTGGCAAGGACTCGCCGAGCGCGTCCATAAGGGGCGGGGCAGGGCGAGCAGAGGGGAAGCTGCGGAGGGAGGTGGGTACCCGGCACTCACACAAGCTGGACAGGACTTATAGGACTCCTGCCCACAACACACAGACTCCCGAAACCCTCGCCACGTTCCCACGATACTCATCTTGTTCACCAGTACTCCTCATGATGGTACTTGCATTTTCCAACGGACACACTTTCCCCAAGAATCACACACGGACTGTGCCCTATGTCTTCTCGAGCTTTCCCAACCAGACATCTGACACGTCTTCTCACAGACAAATTCCCCAAGAGGCATCTCCCTAACTCGTGTTAGGACAAAGTTTAATAGGACACAACCCCACAGAAAAGATCCCCCCCCATCCCCTGCCGGGCGACTGTTGCTGGGGTGCCCTGGTTACAGACGTCTGGACCGGAGTCAAACTGAATGGCTCTGGAAGCGGGTGCTTTCCTCTCTACTACACTTCATTCTCTGGTTCCCTTTTCTCACTGGCCTCTCCCCTTGACTCTTCACCATCCTTTCTCCCAAGTGAAGAGCATCTTAGAAGCTGAAACAGAAGGACCTGTCTGGCCCGGCCATGCAGCCTGTCAGCACTGAAGAGGGGAGGGAAAACCACTTCAGGGACCGTCCTTTCATCTCCCTAGTTATGAACCTAAGAAAGGGCAGCTAAGGCGTGAGTGTTCAAGCCCCAAGCCTCACCATCTGTGAGAACATTTGCACAACAATAAGGTGGCTGTGAAGGTCCTGGCAGGATTTCTTCATAGTAGGCGACTGTCAAGGAGGCCTTCTTCCTTCAGGTTCACTGGCTTACACACTCACCTCTGGGTATCTATTCACCTTGTTTCTGTCTCCACAGAGCTTCAGGCCTTCAGTGGCCCAGATGGCTACACTCCACCTTCTCTAAGGACATTGCTACTATGTATCTAGAGCCTAAAAATTGTTAAAACATTGTAAATCACTAATAAAAGCTATCTGAGCTTTATCCTGTTTCAGTTTTCCTGTTGTTTAATGCCTCATTGGGTCTAGCTCCTAAGCAGAGGACCAGAAAAGAGACCTGTACTTGAGCCTTTATAACACAAGAATGTTGTGGAGGATTTTGGCGTTTGGTTTTTGGGTTTTTTTTTTTTTTTTTTTTTTTTTTTTTTGGCAAAGAGTGACAAGGGCTTCATCTCTAGGGAAGTATCTGGCCATGGCTCTAACAAACCTCTGACACCGGGAGACATGTGAGAGAGTGTACTTTTAGTACTTCCACTTTATCTTGTTGAGACAAGGTCTCATTCTCTAACCCTGGAACTCATGATGTAGTTCCAAGTATCAAAGCAATATTACTTGAACCCCCCAAGAACTGGGATAGTAGGCACAGCCATGACAGCCAGCACTACTTTTGTTCTCTGTATTTCTCTGGGAAGAAATCCTTTCCAAATGTGACATAGGACAAAACTGAGCTTTGCGGTAAACATCATGAAGCAGGCAAGGAGACAAGTGGAGAAAAGAGCTGTGATGTACCTGGATCTAGAAAGAGATACCATGACTCTGTCAAGAGAGGAACAAGTATCTGCTTTATTCAGAAACATTTCTTTAAATAACTGTGTTTACTTCTCCTTTACTGAAATACCTTTCTCCTTGCTAATCTGTTGAAACAATGCTGGCTATGCTCAACATAATTGGAGATATCTTTGGCATTTTCTTCCCATAGTTTCATAACTTGTAGGATACTTTGTACAAAATATGTAGGTTTACAGAAAAATATGAATATAGATCACTTATTAATTTCAAAATGTAGTAAACAACATAGCAAAAACTTTATCAAATCCATGTCCTACCCAAATGGGACAGACCTGTTATACGCAATCTGTGCAGCTGCAGCATTTTTTATAAGTTGGGGCTTTGACATTAAAATGTTTACAAAAGGCCCCTCTTGTAGTATCAGTAATGCTAGACTATCTGATTATCATTGCTTCTGAAATTTCCTTGAACATGTATTCAATGCACACATATCAGTCATATAAAAGCAGTTACAGAAAAAGTTGCACAACAATCATGATAAAAAGTAACATCCATAATTTCATATTATCAAGAGTAGAGCGGAATACTATTTTTTTCCCCTTTGCACACACAAGTCTAGAACAAGAGCTTCATGCACATCCACACAACGTCAGTCACAGCACACTGGGCATTCATACCACATCAGCGGCACAGGCATTTCAAAGGAAGCAGCTTCGTTACCGTTAAGAGATGGAGAATGTGTCTCTTGAGTCTGGAAAGGTCTCTGTCTCCAGACTCTCCCAGAGAGCCAGCCCACTTTTTAATTTTGAGGCAGAGTCTTGAAATTGCCCAGGCTGGCCTTGAACTCATTCTGTAGCTCAGATGGGCCTTGAGTTTGTGATCCTCCTGCCTCAGCCTCTTGAGTAGCTGAGATTACAGGCCATTGCCACCAATTCCAGCCTCTAAGAAATTTTGCAGTTGTTCCTGGCACAGTTTCTGGGCGGGCTCTGGGGTGGGCGGATGGTCCTGACTTTTCGGAAGCTGTTCCTCTTATGGCTGGAGCTGGCAGTGAGGGAATAGGAGCGGCCATGCATCATCCTGGCATTCAGGCCATTGGCCATAGAGAAAGACTTAAGGTGGCTTCTTAAGGCAACAGGGAGCGGGAGCTTGTCTACCAGGTGTACAGGCGTGCAGGACACTACAGCACGGCAGCAGAGGTCTTGCAAACTCAGTACTTGGGAAAAGAAAAGAGAGCTGCTTACCTTATGTTTTCTATGATTAGGGATGGTTACAAGGGGGAAGAAGCCCCATATCTGATCGCCTCCCTCCAGGAACTAGGAACCTCAAAGGGGATTGGCTGTGTCGCTGATGACTGTAGCAAGCCCTGTTCTGCCTCCACCTCTGCCCATGTACAGACCACAGAAAGATCTTATCATGAGCTTTCTTCCAAAGCTGTAATAATTATTCCTTTCAAATATATTTGGCTTTTAAAATGAGCATGTATTTAGTGTATACACACACACACATTTGCTCACACACATGCTCACTCACACATGTGTTATAACCCTACATGTGAAGATCAAAAGCCCTCCATGGTTTTAGAGATCAAACTCAAGTTGAGAATTTGACAGCAAGTACCCTTACCCACTGAGCATCTCAGAACCCCTAAATGCATTTGATTTCTGAGAATGGCCACAGAAGCCTTGAGATGGGGCCTAGGAGGCAGACAATTGTGCAGGGAGCTATAGAGCCACTTCACATCTGATGGACCTAAGGGAGACTCAGCCGGGCCCTCCTAGCATACCCTTGCTTGGCCTCCAGAGGCGGTCCATCCCATGCCGCAGCAGCACGATCCTAGCCAGCTCCGTGAAGGATTCTGTAATGTTGAAGTTGCACAGAGGGCTAACCTCAAAGAAGGTCACACCCAGGCGCTCAGCGTAGGCCTGGGCCTGTTCAGTGGGGACCTGCCGCTTGAATGCCAGGTGCAGCCGGTTTCCCACCAAGATTTTAGGAACCCCAGGGGCATGCTAGAGCATGAGAAAGGCAAGGAGAATGGTTGAGTGGTGTGGCCCTGCAAGCTCATGTCCTCCCAGAACCTCCGAATGGCGCTTTAGTAGAAAATATGATCTTTATGTATGTAATAACTTAAGATGAAGTTTTATTGAATTGGAGGGGGAATTATTCTAACGACTGGTGTCTTCATAAGGAGAGGAGAGGACACAGAGGGGGCACAGGAAAATGCCACGCGACAATGATGGCATAGGATGAAGTGACTGTCAAAGACAGCTATTACTAGCAGAAACTGGGACAGGCAGGAAGAACACTGTCCTGAAGCTTCTGGAAGAACATGGCTCTACCAATTTCTGTCCTCCAGAACTTGAAGAAAATCAGTGTCATCTTAAATCACGCAACCTGTGGCCCTTTAATAGGAAAACCACAAGACCTACTCAGCAGGCTTGCTGCTCACCCACTAGTTTCCACTAAGAGCTGGGCAGGCATAAATCCCATCCCTGCCCACCCACCAGCCCACCAAATGGGAGTGGAGCAAGCAGAACCCGCATGCCGGAGCAGAGGCCCAGCAGAGCCCAGTTTCCTGAGCTTAAGGTCCTTTGGTCATGGTGCTGGGTCTATCCTCGAGGTGAAGCATTCTCCCTATCATTGAACCTCTGGCCAACAGCCACATGGGTCAATCCCTGGCTAATATCATGTATCATACCTCATCAATCTCCTTGATCCATCGATTGATGCCATCAAAGGACCATCGGTTGGCAATGTCATAGACCAGGATCACACCCTGGGGGAGAGGTCACAAAGGTCATCACACAGAAGAACATAGAAGCAAGCTTGGTCCAGAGACTTGCAGAGACATAACTAGCCAATCATTATTTTTAGAAACCAAAGCAGGCCGGGCAGTGGTGGCACACACCTTTAATCCCAGCACTTGGGAGGCAGAGGCAGGCAGATTTCTGAGTTCAAGGCCAGCCTGATCTACAGAGTGAGTTCCAGGACTACACAGAGAAACCCTGTCTCGTAAAACCACAAAATAAAAATAAACATAAAAATAAAGCTGGGCAGTGGTGGCACATGCCTGTAATCCCAGCACTCTGGGAAGCAGAGGCAGGCGGATTTCTGAGTTCAAGGCCAGCCTGGTCTATAGAGTGAGTTCCAAGACAGCCAGGGCTATACAGAGAAACCTTGTCTCAAAAAAAAAAAAATCCAAAAAACCCAAAATAAATAAAAAAAAATAAAAATAAAAATAAAAGCGAGATGAGACTGTCCTGGAACTCATTGAGATCCATCTGCCTTTGTCTCCCAAGTACTGGGGTTAAAGTCTTGCACCACTATGCCTAACTAATCATTTTACTTACTTCGACAAAAGCATGTAATTTTGATTTAACCATTCTTTTTTTTTCAAAGATTCATTTATTATTATATGTAAGTGCACTGTAGCTGTCTTCAGACTCACCAGAAGAAGACATCAGATCTCATTATGGATGGTTGTGAGCCACCATGTGGTTGCTGGGATTTGAACTCAGGACCTTCGGAAGAGCAGCCAGTGCTCTTAACTGCTGAGCCGTCTCACCAGCCCTTAACCATTCTTTATAGGCATTACATTATTATTTCCAATGATGTTTCATGTACTCACTGGTAGATGCTCAAGTATCAAATTGAGCTGGAGGCTGGAAGTCATCCACAGGCAGCTCTGGGACATAGGATGTGGGGACATTGCCACCTGACGCAAAACAAGTCTCCTCCCCATAGAGTGGACACATGGGCATGCTTACACATATGCAAGAAGCTCAAGTACATATATACACATGCTCACACATACATATGCACACACATACACACACACACACACACACACACACACACACACACACACACGCGCATATGCACATGTGCGCACATACACACATGTGAGCGTACACACATGCGGGCACTCATGAGAATGCATGCCACCACACAGCAGCCGAGATGCTGAGAAAACATCAGCCCCCAGATTCCTGTGCATGATTATGCCCACATCAGTTTATATACATGCTTAACTGCCTCACCCTCCGGTTAGCCATAAAGGAGATTGCTAAGTAAAAACTATATAAAATCATTCTTCAAAATCAACTTGCTCCCAGGCTTGGAATGCTGTTTACCTGTGCGCCTCTGGAGTAGGAGCGGAAAATGGTACAAAATCTCCCCTGCCCCGAGGTGTCCCTGAAAAAGATGGTGGAAATTGTTAGGCAGAAAATGGTGTTTCTCCCTGATAACTACCTTCTCGCTTTGGAGCCACGGCCACGTTTTACAGTCTTAGGGTTGGTGGCCTTCACCTGCCAGTCCAAGACAAAGCCACAAAACCATCCTGAATTTTCTGGTATGATCATATCCGTCTGGGCTCATTCCCTTTCTCTTGTTTTGTGTGTGTGTGTGTGTGTGTGTGTGTGTGTTGTGAATACATGTGTTCATGCATGTGTACATGTGTGTTCACATGTCTGTGTGCACATGCATAAGCCAGGATACACGTGTGGAAGTTAGAGGACAATTTGTGGGAGCCTCTCTTACCATCATATGGGTTCTGGGGTTTAATTCATGTCATCAGGCTTGGCGGCAAGCACCATTACCCACTGAGCCATCTTGATTTGTTTTTTGAGAAAGGGTATTTACTCTGTAGTCTCAGCATCCTGAGCACTGACAGTTATGGTGTAAACCACCATTTTTGACTTGTTCTGAGACAGGGTTTCTTTATGTAACTCAGCCCTGACTCAAACATTCAGTCATCTTCTTGCTTTCTCCTCCCAAGTGCTGAGATTATGGGCATGTGCTCCCAAGCCTAGCTTTTTGTTTTGTTTTGTTTTTGCTTGTTTGTTTTTGTTTTCTGTTTTGTCATTTTTGAGACAGGGTTTCTCTGTGTAGCCCTGATGTCCTGGAACTCACTCTGTAGACCAGGCTGGCTTCGTACTCAGAAATCTGCCTGCCTCTGCCTCCAAAGTGCTGGGAATAAAGGCATGCACTACCACACCCGGCTCCCAAGCCTAGCTTTAACGTTTACTTACAAAAATATTTGTTTGTTTTTATTTATGTGCATCTGTGTGTTTGTGTTAGTTTTTGTGCATGGTGTGCATGCTACAGAGGCCAAAAGAGGGTGTCAGGTTCTCTGGAACTGGAGTTACTGGTAACCTTGAGCCATGTGTGGTACTGGAGACCAAACCCAGGTTCTCTGGAAGAGCACCAAGTGCTCTTAATACTAACCTATCTCTCCAGCCCCTAATATTTAAAAGTCAAACTAGAGCCAGGCAGTGGTGGTACATGCCTTTAATCCCAGCACTCAGGAGGCAGAAGCAGGAGGATCTCTGAGTTTGAAGGCAGCATGGTCTACAGGGTGAGTTTCAGGACAGCCAGGGCTACACAGAGAAACCCTGCCTCAAAACAAAAACAAACAAACAACAAATAAACAAAAAAAAACCCAAAGCAAATAAAAAGTCAAACTAGAACTAGGCATGGGGGTTGGAGGCACATGCCTTTAATCCCAGTACTCTAGAGACAGAGACAGGCAGATCTCTCTGAGTTCAAGACCAGCCTGGTGTATATTGTAAGTTCTCATTACTCGGGGATAGCCTGTCTCACAATAACAACAAAAAAGTCAAGGCTAGAAACCTAAAAGTGGGGCTGGAGAGATGGCTCAGCAGTTAAGACTGAGGTCTTGATTTCAATTCCCAACATCCACATGGTGGCTCACAACCATCTGTAATGGGGATCTGATGCCCTCTTCTGGTGTGTCTGAAGACAGCGACAGTGTATTCACACACATAAATAAACCTTTAGAAACCTAACAGTGGTTTTAAACATGATTCCCAGACATTTAACTGAACCTAATATAATTTCTCAGTTATTTTAAGGTTGGGGCTGTAGCTCGGTGGCTGTATACTTCCTCCATGAAAGCAAGGCACTGGGCTCCATCCCTAGCACAGAATAAACTTTTTATTTCAATGATAGGGAAGATCCTTCTTTGCCATCCAGTTGTACCATAAGCAGACCCTCCAGATATGCACCTAAGTTGACCAACACAAGGAAATGGAAGGACTTCTGCTCTGCAGATGATGTCACACAGGAGTATGGTACTCAGAAGGCCAGATCAGCATACCAAGAAACCACCAGGGGAAAGGAAGGTCCCCAGGGCGGGTCCCTGGTGTTGAGCACCTGTGGTGGTAACTCTCTGGAGGGGGTACACTGATTCCTCACTCTTTTTAAAGCTTCAAGGAGACACATCTGCACATACTGTCAACATGCCCACTTCAGTACTACTCTTGGGAATGAAGAGTTTCCCGGCCATGATACCAGGTGTGTCTTCACAATGCCCACAGAAAGGTGTTTGTTAGTTGTACATTTTCTGTGGCTGGTGACTGACCCAGCACATGAGAGGAGTGCTGCAGCTCAGGAAGGGCATGAGTGGGAGGCACTGACATCTCGCCGTTCTGGGTGGTGAAGTAATCAAAGAGTTCAGAACCAGCCTCAACAGAATCCACGGGAAGTCATTAGAAAGTCTGTGGCAAGACAGTAAAATGGAGTTGTATGTGATGACCTTGTTGGTAATCACCAGGGCCCAAGAAAGCCCTGCACAGCGCCACAGCACCCTCTACAGACATGGCAGGAGAAGCCGGGCTGGAGGCTGACCAAAGACTTGGCCTTGGATGTCAGGAAACTAGAGTGGTTGTGTTGACTGTGCACAAGGTTCAGTGCAGACACGGCAACTGATGCCACCTGAGAGAGGACTCAGGTAATACAGGGACTGAGTTTTGGTTTTGTTTGAAATTTTACTTATTTTTATTTTATGTGCATGGATGTTTTGCCTGCAATTATGTCTGTGCACCACACATGTGCAGTGCTCACTGAGGCCAGAAGAAGGCATCAGACCTCTCTGGAACCGATGGTTGTGAGCCACCATGTACATTCAGGGAATCAAACCTAGGTCTTCTGGAAGACTAGCCAATGTTCCTAAACGTTGGGATAACTTTCCAGCTCTTGGCATTGTTTTTGAGCATAGTGAGAGCCCCCAAGGCCTCCGGAGAGTGCAGGAAAATGTGCCTGGCTTCCCGGGGGTGGGGGGAAGGCAGCAGGAGCTGGAGACTCAGGGGGGATCAAGCCCACTGTGAAGCTAGGCCATACACACAGCTACAGATGCAGCATCTTTGGGCAGAGCCAGCAGGGGTAGAGGCACAACCTCAGATGTGTCCCCCACAGGTCAAGGGGGCTCAGGAGGGAGAATGAGCCCATAATTCCCAGGCGCAGGGCTGGCATAGGGCATAGCACCTGTAGGGGAAGCCAGAGCAGAGGGAAGTATTGCCTAGGTGGTCAACAAGTCCTCTGCCCTTGACACTAGGGCACTCTGAGATCTACTCGGTACAGTCAGAGCTCGGGATGGGAGAACTGGGCTGTCCTGGTCACTGTAGGTCTATCCCTGACGACACTGGGCAAAGTGAACCAGGAAGCAGCACAATGAGGTGTCTTCTGCCAACAAAGGCTCTTTCTTGGACACAGCTTAGCCCTGGTACACATCCCCTTAAACAATGGGGTAATGGGATTCAGTGGACCCAGACAACTGTGTCAGAAACTCGTGAGGAAAGCTGCCAGCTCAAGCTGGCACTCAGGGGCATGGCTTCAGGACCACGACTGGACATACTGACAAGAATAGCCCCCAACTCACCAAAGCTGCAGTTTCACCCTTCGGCCATCTAGCAGGATGGTGGTCGTCTTGT